>NC_138768.1:225474965-226074965 GCF_965119305.1 Pelophylax lessonae
TTAATTGGATTTTGGATGTAGTAACCTGGAAGCGATGGCACTTCTGATTTATTCGGCAGCCAACGGCGACAGTGTTTCAAAAACGCTGATATTGGAGTTTTGAATACTTTCAAGTGCAGAGGAGGGGGTTTGAGGTCGTTTAGCCCCCGGATCCCATCATAGGCCCTGTAACAGCCAGATAGCCACCCAAATGCCCTGTACCAGCCATCCACCCACCACAGGGTGCCAGCCACCCACCACAGGGCACCAGCCAGTCACCCACCCATTACAGGGTGCCAGCCAGCCAGCCACCACAGGGTGCCAGCCAGCCAGCCACCCACCACAGGGTGCCAGCCAGCCACCCACCACCACAGGGTGCCAGACAGCCAACCTCCCACCCACCACCACCACAGGGTGCCAGCCAGCCAGGCACCCACTCCCCACAGGGTGCCTGCCAGCCACCCACCACAGGGTGCCAGCCAGCCACTCACCACCACAGGGTGCCAGACACCCACCCACACAGGGTGCTATGCACCCACCCACCACAGGCTGCCAGCCAGCCACCCACCACAGGGTGCCAGCCAGCCACCCACCACAGGGTGCCAGCTAGCCACCCACCACCACAGGGTGCCAGCCAGCCACCCACCACCACAGGGTGTCAGCCAGCCACCACCACCCACCCCACAGGGTGCCAGACAGCCAACCACCCACAGGGTGCCAACCAGCCACCCACAGCCCCTGTGCCAGCCAGCCACCACAGGGTGCCAGCAAAACAGCCACCACCACCCACCACAGGGTGCCAGCTAGCCACCACAGGGAGCCAGCCAGCCTCCCACCACCACCACAGGGTGCCAGCCAGCCACCCCCCGCAGGGTGCCAGCTAGCCACCCCCCGCAGGGTGCCAGCTAGCCATCTGGAAGAGCAGGATGCTGCAAAAAGAGAAAAAAAAAAAGTGTCCAAAAAGACAACAGACAGAAGAGAAACATCGTGGTCGAATAGATGCCATGTTCAGCGTTTTATTGGGGCCTCATGTAGAGGATTCTTCTGAATCTGCAATAATGACCCTGGATGATGAACTTCATCTCTATTTGAAGGAATCAGTAATTGACAGAAGAAGTGGTGATCCTCTTCAGTGGAATGAGGCACGCTACAAAAGACTTGCTTCTAATGCTAGAAGATACCTTTCTGCTCCTCCTTCCTCGGTACCAAGTGAGCGTGTTTTTAGTGAAGTGGCAGCAATATATGAAAAAAACAGAAGCCGTTAACTTGTGAACATGCTAAAATGTTTTGCTTTCTGCACTACAATATTGTTCTACTTAGCTGGGAGTATTGAAAGGGAGTAGTACTAGTGTCCAGTCCACTTTATTTTGCACTGCAGCTACTAGATTAATTGCAGACAGTGAGTGCACTACTGCAACAGTTTATGTAAATTTTGTTTTGGGAAGCCTTTAGTTATTTTTCCAGCACTTTATTTTTCACAGTTGTCTACTATTTTAGGACTCATTCGTTCACATGATGTGAAACTGATGTACCTGCAAGTGAAAGCTGTGCGTTTTCCTATCAGTTTTTATGCAGGTAAGGTTGTAAAGAACGAGCCTTTAATGTTAAAAATGTTAATAAACAAACATTACCTTGTTCAGTACAAGATTTGTGTAAAAAAATTGTCTTTATTTTTTAAAACTTTAAATATCGGTGCATTTTGTGACCAAAACATCGGTATCGGCCCTGAAAAAAAACATGTCGGTCAATCCCTAGCCCACATGTGTAAACCATGCTCAAACTACAAACACGAGGTACCGCCACAATCGTTTGAGATTTTTAAATATCATAGTTTGCCACCATTCCACAAGTGTGCGCAATTTTAAAGCGTGACAGGTTAGATGTCTATTTACTCGGCGTAACATCTTTCACATCATACAAAAAACCGGGCTAACTTTACGGTTTATAAGTGTGAGATCCCAGCACTGTCTGTGCTCTACTCAATATGTGTTATAACCAAACAACCCAAGAAAAACACAAAATATATATGTGTAAACATCCAAATCTATTAAATTTAGCAGATAAACCATATGTGGACAGTGCACTGTCTGTTCCGTAGGGCTATATACAGAATTTCTAACAGATTATGGGCCCAGACATAACCAAGACACCCACCCAAGACACCAACAAAAGATACGAGGAACAGCTGAGAAACCATCTGACAGAACCACCTAGGATTTTCACTACAGGCAATATTTTTTATAGGAGTTGGGTGGAGCAAAATGCATTAGATGACGGGACTTCAGGTGACATCCAATCCTGGTATTGGAACGCAAATGCAAACCACGGCAATTGAGGTATATTTTTCATGCTTTCAACAAGAATACATTTTGCGAGTGCGCATTTTATATTAAAAGCTTTTTAAATGTATAATGGTATTATGCCATGATCTTTTAATCTTCCTCCTATGATAACGTACAACCTGGGGAGATACAAGGAACAGCTGAGAAACCATCTGACAAACACCTAGGATTCTCACTACAGGCGATATTCTTTATGGAAGTCGGTGAGTGAGGGCACAAGAGGAAGGGGAGTGTGGCACCTTCACCATTGTCATTACATGTTATTGCACTTTTAACCACTCAAGGACTGTAAGGTTTAACCCCCTTAATGACTAGGCCATTTTTTGCAATATGGCACTGCATTACTTTAACTGACAATTGCGCAGTCGTGCAAAACTGTACCCATTGATTTTCTTTTTTCCCCACAAATAGAGCTTTCTTTTGGTGGTATTTGATCACCTCTGCGGTTTTTATTTTTTGCACTATAAACAAAAAAAAAAAAAAAAAAAAAAGAGCGACAATTCTGAAAAAAAAAAAAATCTATACATTTTTTTTTTACTGTCTGCTATAAAACACTCCCAATAATAAAAAAATATAATTAATTTTTTCATCAATTTAGGGCAATATGTTTTCTGCTACATATTTTTGGTAAAAAAAATCCCATTAAGTGTATATTGATTGGTTTGCGCAAAAGTTATTGCGTCTACAAACTAGGGGATAGATTTAGGTCATATTTATTTTTTACTAGTAATGGCGGCGATCAGCAATTTTTAGCGGGACTACGACATTGTGGCGGACACCAGGGGCAATCAAAGGGTTAAATGTATGCCTAGGGAGTGCTTTCTGTGTGGGGGTTGTAATCACTGGATGAACATAGGATCCCTGTGATAATCACTGGCAGAACAGCCGCCGTTCTGTCTCCAGGGGGAGCGATCGTGGGTGCTCAGACCCACTAATTGGCTTCCCCTCTCCTCTTGCCAATCGACGTGTGCCCCCACTATCTGCTACACGAAGAGACGTAGAGATACATCGTTTCGTGTAACAGAGCCGACCTGCTGCTGTATAATTACGGCGGCTGGTCGGCAAGTGGTTAAACCTACCTTGGCACAGATGATCTAAAGCACTTTATGAACTTCTTTTATATTCATACTATTGTGATTTCTTGTTTATGGAGGTACACTGCTCAAAAAAAATAAAGGAACACTTTTTAATCAAACTAATTTACTAAATTAAACTCCTGGGATATTGATCTGATCAGTTAAGTAGCAGATGGAGTTATCAGTTTCAGCTGCTTTGGTGTTAAGAAGTTTGGGGTTTGAGGTTTTTGCACATTTATACCTACCTAGGTGGATACAGCATCGGTCCGATGCTGCATCTGTCCCCTGGCGATTCTACACTGAGAACTGAGCGGTCAAACACCGCCAATCACTCAGTTCTGACCCCTCCCCAAGCAGAGAGCTGCTGTCAGTAGCTCTCTGCCCCTTCTCGCTCACTGGAGCGCTGGTCTGTGGAGGGGTGGAGAGCAGCCCACTCAGGCTCTCAGCAGCTTGCTGAGAGGCTGGGCAGGGTGTCAGTCCAGGCACCTGGCAGATCCTGACTCAGTGGTCGTGATGACGCGGTGCCTGGACCAACATCTGTGACATCACTAGAGAGCAGACTTCAGATCGGTCTCTGCTGAAAATGGGTCACAGGAGTGCAAAAAGAACTACACTCATGTGATCTATTAGAAATGTACAGCCATTTTAAATGAGCTTTGGCTGTACATCTCTTTTAATGAAATCAACAACAGGTGCACTAAATGGGCAACAATGGGACAACTTCCAAAACAGTAATTGTTTTACAGGTGGAGGCAAGTTACATTTTTTTCTGTACTCATCTTTTCTGACTGTTTTTCACTAGTTTTGCATTTGGCTAGGGTCAACGTCAGGACTGATGATGTGAGGCGATATCTGGACTCTATAGAGGTTGCACAAGCAGTCCAACTCCTCCAGCATGGCCCATCAATACGTGCCATTGCCAGGTTTGCTGTGTCTTCCAGCACAGCCTCAAGAGCATGGAAGAGATTCCAGGACACAGGCAGTTACTCTAGGAGAGCTGGACAGGGCCAAAGAAGGACCTTAACCCATAAGTAGGATCAGTATCTGCTCCTTTGTGCAAGGAGGAACAGGATTAGCATTGCCAAATCCCTACAAAAGGACTTCCAGCAGGCCACTGGTGTGAATGTCTCTGACCAAACAATCAGAAACAGATTTCATGAGGGTGGCCTGAGGGGTGACATCCTCTAGTGGGCCCTGGGCACACTGTGGAGCTCAATTGGCACTTGCCATTGAACACCAGAATTGGCAGGTACACCACTGGCGCCCTGTGCATTTCACAGATGAGAGCAGGTTCACCCGGAGCACGTGACAGATGTGAAAGGGTCTGGAGAAGCCATGGAGAATGTTATGCTGCCCGCAACATTGTTCAGCATGACCAGTTTGGTGACGGGTCAGTGATGGTCTGGGGAGGCATATCCATGGGACGCACAAACCTCTACAGGCTAGACAATGGCAACCTGACTGCCATTAGGTATCGCTAGTGCAGTGGGTCCTGGGTTCCTCCATGTGCACGACAATGCCAGCCTCATGTGGAAAGAGTATGCAGCCGGATCCTGGAGGATGAAGGAATTGATACCATTGAATGGCCCCCACACTCCCCTGGCCTAAATCCAATAGAACACCTCTGGGACATTAGGTTTCGGTCCACCGATGCCACCAGGTTGCACCTCAGTCCAGGCGCTCAGTGCTGCCCTTGTCGAGATCTGGGAGGAAATACCCCAGGACACCATGCGTATTCTTGTTCCCAACATATCACCTAGTCCATATTGGTATAGATATCCAGCACAATATATTTTTCCCCTTTGAGAGCTGATGTGCTTTCAAAGTGTTCCTTTATTTTTTTAAAAAGTGTATTATTGGCACTGTTAAACTGTTTTTCATATATGAAATTGAACCCTACCCATATAGCAGGTAAACTTTGGGATATACACCATCACCCAAAATTTCATAGAATTGGATGTTTACACATACATTTTGTGTTTTTCTTGGAATGTTTGGTAAGAACTCATATTGAGTAGAGCACATACAGTGCTGGAATCTCACACTTACCTGGCAGCAGTCTAAATACAAATGTAACCCTTACTTAGCACAGAGTGCGGGAACACTCACATTACTAACTTTATGGTTTAGTTTTTCTTTAACTCATTGAAGTGTATTTTTTTCAAAAAAAAAAAGGAATTTTCTAGCAAAAAGAATGGATTTTTCTCTTACCGTAAAAATCCTTTTCTCTGATGTTCACTGACGGACACAGCTCAATATCTTCTTGATTCTTGGGTTTATGCTGCCCCCTACAGAAGTAGGACACTAGGCAGAAAAAAGTGACTACACCTATAGGGCAGTCCCAGGAGGGTATACTCCCACTTCCTGCTATAGCTTGTCAGTTTTGTAATCAGCAGTGTCAGAAGAACATAAAACCCAACTCAATAGAGAGACGGTTGCTGTGTGACAGGAAGCCTCCACCTTCCTGTCAGCCAGGTCCCTAAAGGCTGGGGACTCCTCATTGCCGAACCAGCCAGAGTTAACATATGGGGGGCACAGCTTCAGCCTTAAAGGCCAGAGAACCCTTCAACCGGCATCATGGTTGCCTTGTTCAATCTGGAAACTGGAGGGTCCACCACCGGTGGTACAGTCCACTTCCTAAGAAGGGACTCCTCATAGGGGTATCACCTAGCAAAATCGCTTAGGGACCCCAAGGGGACGCTTTGGTCGTCCCCACTATTTAGTGACAATTCTGTCAAAATAGGAGGGTAAAGGGAACACATTTTCCACTCTGGATGGCTTGTAAATGCCAAAGGGAACCTCAGCCGCAGCTTTAGCCATCCTCTATCTTCAAGGTTTTGTGCACAGCTACAATCAGTGTATTCACCAGCGCCTTTTCGTACGCGATTGCAGAAGTGGGAGGAATCCTCCTCACTATGAGGATTCAGGGCTCATGGTCACAGACCCAGCAGCATGACCCACGTCTACGGCGGCTGAATCCGATTTAGGATCTGAGGCAGGGGAAGTGGGGGGGGCAATTTTTACTAGCCTGTCGCCCAAAAGCATTCTCCACCCAGGACACCGAAGACTCCAGGACCGCCATCAATGCATCGATGGATGGAACCGGGAGGGCCCCGCAGCCTCAGAGAGGGGATCAGGAGGGGGGATGTGCTCCAAAGACTCTCACGATTTACCAGGGAGACACCACAAAAAAAGTGTAAAACACTGCTTAAGGACAACTCCCACGGCTTTGGCAACCTACCTGGTTGCCAGCCACAGAGCACCAATCCATCCTCAAAGAGGGATAGGACTCCACCATACACCATCCCACAGAAACCAGGCACCGCAGCTACAGCACGAACGGCTATGCATTAAGCACACAGGATACAAGAAAATGGCAACACCGCAAGGTTCCCAGGGACCCAGGAGGAATCCCTAGGCCTCAGAAAATGACACATGCAGGAAGGGGGGGCCCTGGCAGGAGCCCCCACTAGGTACAGAGCCCCCCCATACAGCTGACTGCCCGGCTGCCGGTGGTGCCCCCCCCTGCCCCCACCCTGGGGGGTGAACCAGGCCACCACACAGCACCAGCGTCAACGGAGGGGGGGTGGCGGAAGGGAGGCGGGATGGCCCACCGGGATGACCAGACTGATGGGGGGGTGCCCAAGGGTTTGACCCTCCCATGGAGAGGCCCACATCCACCCCAAAACCCTCCAGGGGCAGGGGACAGTTACCATACCAGGAGGGCACCTATCCAGACAGAACCTCCTCTCCATCAAAATGGGGGGGGGGGCTGTTGGCCAGGTGGAAAGCTGCGACTCAGGCCAAGACACGGTCATATGCGACCTCGCAAGATGTTTAACTCGCAGGCTAGCCCCTGTCCGGTGGGGCCATGTCGGGGCCTAGCGCAGAGCTGAGGTCTGCACACGCTCACTGGGCAGACTGGGGTGTGACCACTGAATCTAGATTATCCTGCCCATCGCTCAGTCCGGCAGTTGATTGTAGATCTCACAGGAAAAAAAAAATTGTATCTAAAAAGAAAAAACTGCCAGGACCAGAGATCCCAACAGAGACAGACAGACAGACAGACAGACAGACAGACAGACAGACAGACAGACAGAGAGAGAGAGAGAGAGAGAGAGAGAGAGAGAGAGAGAGATTTGCTCATAAGTTTACATACTTTGGCAGAATTTATGATTTCTTGGCCATTTTTCAGAGAATATGAATAACACAAAAAAAATTTCACTCATGGTTAGTGTTTGGTTGAAGCCATTTATTATCAGTCAACTGTGTTTACACTTTTTAAAGCAGAATGACAACAGAAACTACCCAAATGACCCTATTTAAAGGTTTACGTATCCCCAGTTCTTAATACCGTGTATTGCCCTCTTAACATCAATACCAGCTTAAAGTCTATTGTGGTATTTGTGGATGAGACTATCTTCTCAGATGGCAAAGCTGCCCATTCTTCCCAGCAAAAAGCCTCCAGTTCCTGTAAATTCTTGGGCGGTCTTGCATGAACTGCATGTTTGAGGTCTCCCCTGTGGCTCAAAGATATTGAGGTCAGGAGACTGAGATGGCCACTCCAGAACCTTCACTTTATTCTACTCTAGCCAATGACAGGTCGACTTGGCTTTGTTCAGGATCATTGTCATCTTGGAATGTCCAAGTACGTCCCATGCTCAGCTTCCAGGCAGATGAATGCAAATTTTCCTCCAGTATTTTTTGATAACATACTGCATTCATCTTGCCATTAATTCTGACCAAATTTCCTGTGCCTTTGTAGCTCACATATGCCCAAAACATCAGCGATCCACCTCTGTGTTTCCCAGTAGGAATGGTGTACCTTTCATCATAGGCCTTGTTGACTCCTCTCCAAATGTAGTGTTTATGGTTGTAGCCAAAAAATTCTATTTTGGTCTCATCACTCCAAATGACTTTGTGCCAGAAGGTTTGAGGCTGGTCTCTGTGCTGTTTGGCGTATTGTAAGCGGGATACTTTGTGGCATTTGCGTAGTAATGGCTTTCTTCTGGCAACTCGACCATACAGCCACACCACGTTTTCAGAGAGTCCTGTATTTCACCGGAAGTTATTTGTGGGTTTTTCTTTGCATCCCGAACAATTTTCCTGGCAGTTGTTGCTAAAATTTTAGTTGGTCTACCTGACCGTGGTTTGGTTTCAACAGAACCCCTCATTTTCCACTTCTTGATTAGAGTCTGAACACTGCTGATTGGCATTCTCAATTCCTTGAATATCTTTTTAAATCCCTTTCCTGTTTTATACAGTTCACCTACCTTTTCCCGCAGATCCTTTTGACAATTCTTTTGCTTTCCCCATGACTCCGAATCCAGAAACATCAGTGCAGCACTGGATGAAAGCTGCCAAGGTCTGTCAGGAGTCCCGAAACTCAATGACCTTTTATACACACATACTAATTACAAGCAAACAGATCACAGGTGAGGATGGTTACCTTTAACAGCCATTCAAACCCTTTTGTGTCAACTTGTGTGCATGTTATCAGGCCAAAATCAACAGGGTATGTAAACTTTTGATCATTTGGGTAGTTTCTGTTGTCATTATGATTTAAAAAGAGTAAACACAGTTGGTTGATAATAAATGGCTTCAGCCAAACACTAACCATGAGTGAAAGAAAAAGTTTGTGTTATCCATCATATTCTCTGAAAAATTGCCAAGAAATCATAAATTCCGCCAGGGTATGTAAACATACGAGTACAACTGTATACCCCCTTGGACTGCCCATAGGCGTAGCCAGACTTTTTCTGCCTAGCGTACTACTCCTGTAGGGGGCAGTAAAACCCAATAGTTAAGAAGATCAGCAGCTGTGTCCATCAATGAATGAAAGAGAAAATACACAGCCTTCTGTAGCCTCAAGCAGTTATCATAAATTCTTATTGGCACCCCCATGCATTTATGCACATACGTTTGCATCTGCTTCATACCATGCGTTTTGCTGTGGAGTGATTTTATGAGCTGTGCTTTTTTGCTTGCTTTACATGCATAGGACAACCCACTAAAAAACAAAGCGTGGGGATGCACAAAAAAGTGTGTGTGTGCTCAGACACACCTCCTGGTGTGCCCCAAGATTGTGCAGAATTCTAAAGGGTGCCTTGACTGAAAAAAGGTTGAGAAACACTGGTACACAGTACAGGAACTGTACGTGGAACTAAATGCTCTTATGATTTAAATGGAGCTAAAGGAGAAGGAGCTTCTCAGGTGGGTAAAGAGCAAATGAACTACTTGCCGACCGCCTAACTGTAAATGTATATCATTATTTTACTGTTAAATACTAGGGGTTTAGCTGCAGCTTGATGCCATAAACCGGTATCTTTTATTCCCTCAGGCGGTGGGCTTTATGATTAAAAGAGATCCCAGGGGTGGATTTGCCACAAGATCACCTTTATAGGCACCGGGAGAGGTGACTTCCTGGTAGTTTCCGAGCTTACCGAAGCAGTCTTCTTGGCTAAGCAAGGAGAGTCCAGTGAGGGCAAAAACAGCCCTCCACTCAGCTCTATGCCCTTGGAGGACCAGAGCACCGTCGGACGTCTTTTGTTAAAGGCAAAAACTGGATTTTTGTCTTACTGTAAAATCCTTTTCTCTGATGTTCATTGACGGACACAGTGACATATCTTCATTAGTTGAATGGGTTATACTGCGCTTCCTAGGAGTAGGACACTAGGCGGAAAAGGGTTAAAGTTAACAGCTTTAACTATGTCCATGGGGCAGACCCAGGTGGTAAACTGCCACTTCCTGCTTCTAGGATTCAGTTTAGTAACAAGCAGTGTCAGAAGAATACATAACCCAACTCAACAGAGGGGTGGGTGCTGTGTCCGTCAATGAACAGAGAAAAGGATTTTACGGTAAGACAAAAATCCAGTTCTCTTTTTTGTTCATAGACGGACATAGCGACATATCTTCATTAGTCGAATGGGAGGTCCCAAAGCAGTATCAGCATGAGAGGTGGGAAACAAACACAGCAAGAAACAATTCCCAACAGGGCTAAACATAGCCAACCAGGTAACCCAGGAGCTCAACCAGGAACAACAGGAGCTCACCTGACAAAAAAGTACACCCTCAAAGACGACTAATCCTCTCAAACAGCGGCCTGCAAACCCTTGCAGCCAAAAGGAGCCATCCGCAGATGCCAATGCATCCACTTTATAAAAAATTTGTGAAAATGTGCGTGAGCGTTCAAGTGGCTGCCTTGCAAACCTGCACCACTGACGCCTGATGATGAAAGTCCCAAGAGGCAATAAGCGCCCATATAAAATGTGCCACACAGGGAAGAAGGATCCTGACCCTTAATGGAATAGTCCTGCATCACCGTCTGCCTATTCATTTGAAAACGGTTGCAGAAGACGTGGCCAGCCCCCAACAGAATCCATCTGTAAGGACAAATAGGGAATCTGATTGCACCCTGATTGCCCAAGCCACATCTAAAAAGAGTGTAAGGAAAGTTCTTTAGGGTGCTCAGGCTAGGACACAAGGAAGGTAACACATACCTTATTTAAATGAAAACCAGACAACTTTTGGAATGAACGACTGGCAGGGCCGGGGCACCACTTTATCTCTGTTAACCACCAAGTAAGGTGAACAAGACAAGCTGCCAGCTCCAAACACCCTATGCGCAGAAGAAAAAGCCACCAAGAAGACCACCTTCTGGGACATGTAAGCAGAGGAATCTCGCAAATATTTTCCAACAGCAGTTACTGAAGAACCGACAGCATCAAAATGAGAACCCACAAGGGCAACAGAAACGCACTGGGGAAGCCAAGTGGCGAACCCCTCAAACAAAAAGGCGTGAACCACAGAAAAATGTACCCAAAAGACTATGAAAGAAACCGCCAAGGCCGAACCTGGCCCTCTGTGGTACCCGAAGCCAGACGCCGCTTCACATCGCGTGCGGGGGGGGGGAGGCCAAAAACCGAGTCACCGAAAAGGAGCCAGGGTGAACCCCAAGAGATACACATCCGCAAAATACGCTCTTTAAATGCAAAGCGTGGAAATCACTGATTCAGACCACCCTCAGGACTTCCAACACCTGGCTTCCAACAGCCAAGCCATAAAAGCCAGCGACCGTAAGGCAAGATGGAAGATTGGCCCTTGAGCCAACAGATCTCTACTAAAAGAAAGTGTCCAAGGAGCATAAGCGACCAACCGTATCAGATCTGCGAAGAGCCACCAGTGCGTCTGTGGCATCGGCCAGAGGATCCCAAGACCGTGCCACAAACCCAATCACCTTCCTGTTGAAATGAGAGGCCAACAGGACCTCCTCGGGAATACCCCAACCGGAGACACAACTGATGAAACACCTCCGGAAGAAGTGACCAGTATATCGATCAGTAGTAAAATGGCTGCTTCATCATTTCTCTCAAAAAATGCAGCCCCCATGGATCAAGGGGGGCGCCAGGCAGTCCATATGTCAGATTTGACTTACTGTAAAATCATTTTCTCTGAAGTTCATTGACAGATGCGGCTCCATATTCTTCTTGACCATTGGTTATGCTGCCCCTTACAGGAGTAGGACACAAGAAAGGAAAAAATCATTTACCACGCCTATGGGGTAGTCTCTGCAGGCATACACCCACTCACTCTGCTATAGGATTCAGTTTTAATGCAAGCAGTGTTTAGAAGGTAAAACCCAATCCCACTCAGAAATAGAGTGGCGGGTGCTGCGTCTGTCAATGAACTTCAGAGAAAAGGATTTTACGGTAAGTCAAAAATAAAGTTTTCTCCATCGATCATTGACAGACGCAGCTCCATATTCTTCTTGACCATTGGGACGTCCCAAAGCAGCATTTGCAAGAGGGGTGGGAAAACAATGCAGAGAAAGAATGTAATTCCCCAAACGCTAAACTTAGCCAACCAGGTAACATGGAGCTCAATCAGGAACAACTGGAGCTCACATAGAAAACATACACAACTCAAAGAGAATATATATATATATATATATATATATTTTTTTTTTTAAAACAGCAGCCTGCAAAGCCTTGCGGCCAAAAGAACCATCCGAGGATGCCAACACATTTACTTTGTAGAATTTTGTGAACGTGTGCACAGACGACCAAGTTGCCGCCTTGCAAACTTGCATTACTGAAGCCTGATGGCGAAAAGCCCGAGAGGCACTCAGCGTCCTAGTACAATGCGCCTTCACAGGGAAAGGTGGAACCTGACACTTCAGTGAATAGGCCTGTACCTCCGTCTGCTTGATCCATCTGGATATGTTCGCAGCAGACGCAGACAATCCCTTGCGACGTCCTTCCGTGAGGACAAAAAGTCTGAATTCCTGAAAGATTCAGTAGCCGCCAGGTAAACCCTAATTGCCTGAACCACATCCAAAGAATTCAAGGCAATTTCCTTGGGATGCTTAGGCTTAGGACAGAGTGAAGACAGCACAATGTCTTCATTCAAATGGAAATCAGAAACCACCTTAGGAAGAAAACGACTGATTACGTCGAAGTACCACTATCTCTGTGGACCACCAGATAAAGTGAACAGCAGGATAGCGCCGCCAATTTAGATACTCTGCGAGCACAGTTAATAGCCACCAAAAAGGCTACCTTCTGTGACAGTGTAAGCAGAGGAATCTCCGGAATGTTCTCAAAGGGAGGTTTTTGAAGCACAAAGATCCCACTGAGGTAATGGGGATGGTATCGGAGGAGCCATATGGAGAACCCCTTGAAAAAAAAATGCAAATCAAGGCATGCGTAGATAAAGGGCATTGAAAAAACACAACCAAAACCGACACTTGATGCACCTTCAACGATTCACACAATGAGATGTACAATTTCCACGTATGATGATAGATCTACCTCCAACAGCCACGCCGTCAAAGCCAGCGACTGTAAAGCAGGATGGAAAGATCGGCCCTTGAGACAGCAGATCTTCCATGAGAGGAAGTCTCCAAGGAGCATCAGCGACCAACCTCATCAGATCTGCGTACCAAGACCGACAAGGCCAGTCTGGGGCAACCAGAATCCCTTCCACCTCTATTCTGCGCAGAAGCCTGGGCAGGAGTTTCAGCGGTGGGAACGACTAGATCAGCCGATACTGACCCAAAGGAGCCACCAGTTCATCTGTGGTGTCGGCCAGAGGATCCCGAGACCTGGCTACAAACCACTTTACCTTCTTGTTGAGTTGAGAGGCTAACAGGTCAACGTTGGGTGTCCCCCACCAGACACACAGCAGGTGAAACACCTCCGTGTGCAGGGACCATTCCCCCTGATCCAACACCTGACGACTCAGGTAATCCGCCTGCCAGTTCTTCACTCCTGGGATATGCACTGTGGAAAGGGCTGGAACAAAATGTTATGCCCATTTCAGGATCTCGGCCACCTCCCAGGCCGCCAAGACACGGCTATGTCATTGTCCAATTGAATCCGAACTGGACAACCCTATAGACCATTTGTCCAGTGACTCAGGAAAGGCTTTATCGCTCTGAGTTCCAGAATATTGATCGGTAGTCCGGACTCCTCCACGGTCCAGGACCCCTGGACACCGCTTACCAAGCACTCCTCCGCAGCCAGACAGGCTGGCATCCATGGTAACCATGGTCCAATACAATGGGAGGAAGGACTTGCCCTGGCATAGAGCCAACGAGTAAAGGTAAACAGAAGAGCACTCTTTGTGCTGTGATTTAACCGAATCAAAGTGTCCAAGGATTTTGGATCTTTGTTCCACTTGACAAGAATTTCCCTTTGTAAGGGTCCCATGTGAAACTATGGAAACGGAACCGCCCATCAGGCCTAAGACTCGCATGCAAGTCCGCAGAGAGGACAGGTTGCTGGATAAACAGCATACGAATCGCCCTCTGCAACAGCTTTTCCGGGGGAAGAAACATCGAAGCGGAGTCCAGAGTCAGGCACAGATAATCCAGTTTTGAAGATGGTATCAGAGCAGAGTTTTTGAAATTGATGTTCCGACCAAACTCTTGCCGAGTCCTTACAGTGATTGTCACCGGACTGAATGTGGGTCTGTTAAGAGGAGATCATCCAGGTACCCCAGTACCGCATTCCCCGAGCCAACACTCTGGTGAAGACCCTGGGAGCAGAGGTGAGACCAAAGGGTAACGCCACAAATTGATAATGCTCCTCTCCTACAGCGAAGCAAAGAAAATGCTGGTGTTCAGCGTAAATAGGGATGTGCAGATATGCTTCCTTGATATCGATGGAGGCCAAAAAGTCTCGTGTAGGGACGCCACTACCGTGCGAATGGATTCCATTCAAAACATCTGTACCCACACAAAGCGTTTCAGAGCCTTGATGTTGAGGATTGGACGCACTTTGCCTTCTTTCCTGGGAACAGTGAACAGGTTTGAATAGAACCCCTAAATGCGTTCCCGAGAAGGAAGCGGCACAATCACCCCTTTGCGACAGCAGATCTTGTACCGCCTCTCGTAGATTCCTCAACCGATCTGGAGATAGGCCTAGTTTGGATGGGAAAAATCTGCCCGACGGACAAGACCTGAATTCGATCTTGTAACCAGATCGGCTCAGTTCGTGGACCCATTTGTCCTGAAGCAAGGAAGTCCATGGTTCTAGAAAGAAGCGAAGACGTTCCCCCACCCCAGTTATGGGTGAGGGCGTCCCTTCATGCAGATGGGGATTTGTAGATCTGGATTTGCCTGCTCTCAGCTTATCCAACCATGTCTTCTTGGAACCCCCAGAAGATCTAAACGGCTTAGACCCTTTCTCTTGCGTGCCTGAGGTACGAAAGGGCCGTCTGTGGCCTTTATTAGTACCTTATTTTTTTATTAGTAAAATAAGGCCCCCGTCCATTATGTGGTGACTTGTCCTTGGAGGATTGAGGAAAAAGAGTACTCTTCCCGCCTGTAAGACCCCTGATAAGTTCATTCAATGAGGTTCCCAACAAGCTGTCCCCCAAGAAGGGGGAGATCTGATCGAGCCTTTGTTTGAAGTCTGATCCACAGACTAGCTTTTTAGCCACACCATGCTTCTAATAGCTACCGCCACCGCAGATACTGGCTACAAGAGGGGCCGTATCTAGCGATGCTTCGCATATAAAATAGTAGTGCTTGGACCATTTGGTCCGTTAGCTCTATCAGGCCAGATGGAGCTGTTCTGTTTCTAGGTCACTTTTTAGCAACTTCGCCCAATCAGGTATGGTCTGGGACACCAGAGTGATCACGAAGATCGGTTTAAGTATTGAGCCCGCTATCACATGTAAATGGCGGGACAGAGACTCAATACCTCTATCCACAGGGTCTTTAAAGGCTGGGGTCTCCTCCACCGGGACCACAGTAGATTTGTTCAGTCTGGAGATCCGATGGTCCACCTTTGGTGGAACGGTCCATTTTGCGGATACCGCATCCGCAAATAGATAGCGCCTCTTAAAACGCTTCGGCACAACTAACGTGTTTAAGGCACCCTCGTTGGTCAGAGACAATTTTGTCAAAAAGTTCTGGACAAGGAAAAACTTTGCCCGACTTCTGGGATTTGCGAGTGCCAAAATGACACCTGCGTCAACGCTGCAGAATCGGCTGCCATTTTTAGAGTTTCCCTACACTGACACTATAAGTGCCTCCACCAGCGCGCTTTCCCACGCGGCTGCAGGAGAGTATATGTCGTCCTCGCCATCTGAGTGCGATGACGCAGAATCCACTTTTGACACCATGTTTTCCAAAACCCCTGTTAAGGCAGACAAGGGTTGCGACCTGGAGGTCCCGTTAACCGCAAGGAGGGAGTCTATAGGTGAAATGTGTTCATGTGACTCCATATGAACCCTGGAATAGCGCAGTGTCACTATAAGAAAACTGCAAAAAACGGACCCACACCGCTGCACCAGCGGTACTACAAGCCCCTGCCACTAGCCTAGCACTGCAGATAGCAGGATGAGAGAGTGAGACCTACAGGGACCCCAATAGACATTCCACCATTTGATATGGAGAACAGGCTCATTCTGCTGGCAAGAAGAGGAAGTACCTGGGTCATTCACTAGAGTAAAGGATTAGCAGCTCCCTGCTGCCCAGCGTTAGCGGACTCTGGGAAAATGGCCGCCCATGCATTTCAATGGGAACTTCTGCAAAACGAGGCTGAACGATTCTACAGTAAAATGGCGGCCCCCAAGGCATGGCATGCAGTCTCTGGGACCCCCCTAAGAGGTCCAAAAGATTTGTGGCATTGGGGGTTTCTTGGCAGCTGATCTGCTATAGCGGCAACGGCGTGTACCCCCCAAGGACCCCCATCGCTGACTGAGGTAGGGACCCCTATGATGGTGGGGAGGAAGGCCTTGGGGGGCCTGGTACATACCAAGAGGCAAGGGGGAATGTGGGGTACCCGAGACCACCAGAGCTATAGGGGGACACTACTCACCATACCAACGACATTGGGTGGGCGCTGACAGCCAAGGGGTAACGCTGCGACTCCAGGTCGTGCGTTTCCCGGTGAGGAATTTAAGCGCGGGCCAGTCCCCGTCCATTGGGGCTCTGTCATGGTGAGGCCTTGCGCTGGGCTACAACCTGCTCACGCTCGCTGGCTGGGCGACCTTAAGGATCTAGGATATCCAGTCCGAAACCCAGGCCGGCTGTTGATTGCAGTTCACTCAGGAACATAACTAGCTAAAAATTAAAATTTCAACAAAAGGTTCCCTTTAAAATAAAAAAGACAAGCTAAGACTGAAGTCCCAGCCGGGAACTAGGTCCTACTCCTAAACTAGGCAGAAAAACTGAATCCTATAGCAGAGTTAGTGGGTGTATGCATGCAGGGACTGCCCCATAGGCATGGTAAAGATTTTTTCCTGCCTAGTGTCCTACTCCTGTAGGGGGCAGCATAACCAATGGTCAAGAAGAATATGGAGCTGCGTCTGTCAATGAACAATAGAGAAAAATAAGAAAAAATTTAAAGCGCCCCAACACTCCGAGCTCCTGCGCTGAAGCGAACGCATACGCAAGTTGCGCCCGCATATGTAAACAGTGTTCAAACCACATATGAGGTATCGCCGCGATTAGAGGGAGAGGCTAGAATTATTGCTCTCACTCTAAACAGGAAACCTGTAAAAACTTTTGAAAGTGTCGCCTTTGGAGATTTTTTAAAATTACCGTAGTTTGTCGCCATTCCACGAGCGTGTACAATCTTAAAGCAGGACGCGTTCGGTATCTATTTACTCGGTGTAACATCTTGTAAATTACACAAAAAAAATTAGACAATTACTGGACATTCAATTATATTGTACAATTTTCCTTTAGATTTACCTAAAACAATGTAGTGCAAGTGCCTACCCAATTGGATAAAAAAATAAAGTTGTTTGGGGGTCCGAAGTAGTAATTTTCTAACAAAAAATATTGATTTTTACTTGTAAACAACAAATGTCAGAAAAAGGCCTGGTCTTAAAGTGGTTAAATTTCTTTGGAAACGCAATTTCAAAGGCTAAGATTCATTTATGCAACAGTGATTCTGTAAGACCTTTTTTTTTTTTTTAAACTAGGAGGCTTTCAAGATTTTGCCAAGGCACCCCTAAACAATGCCTAACTGCCCAAAAATTGTATACAAGCCAGTGGGTGAATCAAGCCTGCCTTTTATATACACAAAGCCACAGGTTTTCACTGTGCACCATTACAACCTTCTAGCCACTGTCATATCAATCAATGAGGTCATCTGTTAAGGATGATGGGTGCCTGAACAACATTGTTTGCCCCTCCCCTGCCCCTCTGTCAGCACTGGGGTCACATTAGTTGAGCGAGGGAGAGAAACTGAGGGAGAAGAGAAATATTGGAATACTATCCAGTACCAGTGTGCAAAGGTGTGTTAGCTTTAGAAGAAAAAAATCACTTCTAACGGTTGTCCCACGTGAGAGGATGTTGCTGCATTCTGTAAAACTATTCGTTTAATTTTTACATTTTAGAACGAGGTGCCTTGAGATTGTGCAGAATTTTAAAGAGTGCCTTGACTGAAAAAAGGTGGAGAAACACTGGTCTAAGCCGTCAGAAGGCTATGTGCCACAGTTTATACGAAAGTGGGAACAGAATTTAGATTCGACATTTACTGATAAACGAGAGATTGTATTCTGTACTTTGCCCATCGCTTCTCTATAGCAAGAAGGCTTCAAGAATCGGGATATAAAGTCCTGAGGCGGTGGTATAGGATCCCTACCCTCCTGCACAGGATCCACCCCACAGTCGCAGACATATTGGCATTGCCAAAAAGATGGTACCATGCAACATTTTCTGGACGTGTCCTCAATTGCCCCTTCTGGGAACTAATTCCAGATCTAGTCTTCAGGTTGACATTTAGAGAAAAAGGGCAGAAACCTGTCTATTTCACTTAAATTCACTCTCACCACATAGATACAAGAGATCCAGTTTCTGAATACAGCAAAAATCCGCGTCCTTGAGAAATAGAAATGCTCAAACTTGCCGCCCCCCTCCATGGATCGCTGTGGTTAACCAAATTGCCGAAATTGAATGTTTAATGGCAGCTATGAGGCAGAAAGGAGCAGTACCGCAAAACATGGTATTACTAACACAATGTCCAATACTTCAGTGACTACAGCACCTATGTGTCCTCTTTGTTTCCTTAGCAAATTCAGCCGGAGCTTGAACATAAATTGAAAGGTTAGAATGGATGATGTGGGTTTGTGGCATGCTTGCATGGCCTCTGGAGTCTGGCTGTACTGCCAGCTTAATCTTTTCCACCGCCACCTCTTTCACTATCAAGCCCCACTTACCAATTAATCTTTACACCTACAATTTTTTTGCGTAGTTAACGAAACCCAACGATGATCACTCAGTCGGCTGGCACTTAGATTGAGGTCCAGCAAGTGGAAAAATCTTTGCACAGGGTAAGGCCAAGAGTGCCATTGTCACATGTTTATATCTGGGCACTATGCTTTCCCATACAACTCAACGTGAATATTAAACAAACCACATTCAGAACACACAAGCACCATAATGACTACTACATATCACTCTATTCATGTTTCCCATGTACAAACTTGTAATTCGGACCCAACATAAAAATATAGTACATTCTGGGAAAAAAAGACAAAAAAAAAAAAAAAATGAAGCATCAGGAGAGACGAGTGATTATTCATACCAGATTCCCATTAATTTCTATAGGATTAGTTAACAAATCATTAAAAGTCGAGGGTAAGTAGTCGTTTTCTCATTAAGCCATACCGTACTGCATTTCAAGGACATGTTTTTGATATAATCTATGACAGGATTGTACAGGAGGACACGGCAATAAGACTAACACAATTTCAGTGCCAACTGTAACTTTGTAAAAATTCAGCAAAAGAATGGTGAGTAGGATAGCTTAGATTTAGGGGATAGACAATATATAAGGGTTCCTTTACACATACATCACACACATAAAAAAAAAAAAAAAAACACAAAAAACACATTACACAGATCTGATCTTCTTACATTTCTTTGTAAGGGCACCCCAAGAGGATCTGTTTACATTAAATTGCTCAGACGCAACAAACAAGATTGAAAAAAAATGAGATAATCAGCGCAAGTTTGTACTTCTCCCAAATTGGCTGAATATATAAAAGTGCTAATGTGCAAAAAAGATATGTGAAAAATAGTGTATGAGAGTGTATATCAAAAGATGAAAGCTATATTCCTCATGAAATCTCATACTATAAAAACAATCTTATATGGAGCAATGCTGTGTGTCCTATTTATTGTGCAAAAATGCCAACGCTATAGTGCTATTAGTGCTATAAAGTGTCTAAGTGCCTATATGTTATAGACCACCCAAAAATATCTATACAAAAATATGAATGAAGACTCCTATCTGAAAAAGTGCAAATGCAAAATATACAAATATATATAATTTTTTTTTTTTTTTTATAAAATTAAAAATATTGCAATCAATTCATTAAAAACTCAAACAGTTCATGAAGCTAGTGATAAGAGACAAAGTGAATGAATCTGTTCTTTTGATATATACACTCTCACACTATTTTTCACATATCTATTTTGCACATCAGCATTTTTATATATTCAGCCAATTTGAGTACAAACGTGCCACTGATTATCTCTTTTCTATCTTTATGCAGGACGCCTGCAGCAGATTAGCAGCAGTTTGCTTTTTTGTCTCCCTTTGGCTATTCAACCACTGATTACCTTGGCACCTGATCTTTCTTTTTTTTTTTTTTTTTTAACAAACCAGATTGTTTTAGAATGGCAAGAAAAAGCATGGCTGTCTATCTGAACACATTTACAATGATTTCATTTTCATGCAGGGGTATTTCCATAATGGATGAATGTGTGATGAAACCGGGAGGAAACAAAAAAAAATGGATTTTTGACTTGCAGTAAAATACGATTCGTTGATGTTCATTGATAGACAGCTCCTGTTATTCAAAACCATTGAGTTATACTGCCCCCTACAGAAGACACTAGGCAGAAAATAATTCTGGCTACACCCATGGGCAGTCCCAGGGTCCTCTCTCTACTATAGGTACTTATTTTTTTTAAAAGCAGTGTCAGGAGAATAAAAGCTCCACAGAGGGGTGGGTGCTGTGTCCATCAATGAACATCAGAGAAATGGATTTTACAGCAAGTCAAAAATCTCATTTTCGCTTTCGTTCATTGACAGACACAGCTCCTAGTATTCATAACCATTGGGACACCCAATAAAATTCCCAAGGCTAAACATTAGCCAACCAGGCAATAGGAGCTCACCTGAAACAAACAATACACCCTCAAAGAGGATCAGGTCCTCTTAAACAGCAGCCTGCAAAAAATGGATTTTTGTAAAATCTTACCGTAAAATCCTTTTCTCTTAGCTCATTGACAGACGTAGTCCTCGGTGATTCAACACCCTCGGGTTATGCTGCCCTCTACAGGAGTAGGACTAGACAGGAAAGAAAACGTTCTGGCCACACCCTAGGGGCAGTCCCAGAGGGTATATCCTCTCACTTCCTGCTCTAGAAAATCAGTTATGTCACAAAGCAGTGTTTAGAGAATTTAACCCAACCGAATTTAACCCAACCCAACTCAAAAACAGAGGGGCGGGTACTACGTCTGTCAATGAGCTAAGAGAAAAGGATTTTACGGTAAGATTTTACAAAAATCCATTTTTCTCTATCGCTCATTGACAGACGTAGTCCTCGGTGATTCAACACCCTCGGGACGTCCCAAAGCAGTACCACAAATGAGGGGTGGGAAAATGGAAATCAAATCCAATCTAGAAGGCCCAACCGGTGCCAACTAGAAGTTTACAATGCTCATCCTCAATGATGAGACTCAACAGAAATTTTTCAACAGAAAAAAACCCCCGAGGTAGACCACCGGTCTCCTCAAATTGCGGCCTGCAAAACCTTGCGGCCAAATGAGGCATCCGCCGATGCCATCACATCAATCTTATAAAATTTTGTAAAGGTATGTACCGACGACCAGGTGGCCGCCTTACATACCTGGACCACTGACGCCTGATGGCGATAGGCCAAGGAAGTACTGAGCGCTCGAGTGAAGTGCGCCCTAACAGGGAACGGAGGATTCCGACCCTTAATAGAATAAGCCTGTACCACCGTCTGACTGATCCATGTAGATATGGTCGCAGCAGACACAGGCAACCCCCTTCAAGGGCTATCCGTGATCACAAAAAGTGAGTCCGTCTTACGAAAACAAGTTCGTAGTAGTCAAGTGTATCCTTCTGAACCCCATCCAAGGAGTGTAATGCAAACTCCCAAGGATGGCTAGTCTTAGGACACAGAGAAGGTAACACAATACTTTTATTCAGATGAAAAACTCTGAAAACCACTTTAGGAAGGAAGGATGGATTCGGAAGAAGAACCACCTTATCCCTATGAACCACCAGATATGGGGAACGACAAGATAATGCGGCCAGTTCTGACACCCTGCGTGCAGAAGTAATGGCCACCAAGAAGGCCACCTTCTGGGATAATGTAAGCAAGGGAATCTCCCTAATATCTTCAAAGAGAAGTTTCTGAAGAACCGACCACACTAAATTAAGATCCCAGGCGGTAAGGGTGCGCGCACTGGCGGAGCCAGATGTCGCACCCCCTGGATGAAATTCCGCACCAAGGAATGATTAGCCAAAGGTTTCTTGGAAGAAGATTGCTAACGCCGAAAACCTGACCCCTGATCGTGCTCAAGGATAGTTTCTGCTCAACCCCTTGTTGCAGACAGACCAAAATTCGGGTCACCGAATAGGTATGTGGGGGAAATCCAATAGATTCACACCATGCAATATAAGACTTCCATGTGCTGGAAGTCGCTTTCCTTGCTTTAACTGGAGGTAGGAATAACTGAAGCTGACACTCCCTTGTCCTTCAGTACCTGGGTCTCAATGGCCAGGCCATTAAGCCAGCGACTGTAAAGCAAGATGGAAGATCGGTCCCTGAGACCGCAAATCCTCCCTGAGAGGAAGTCTCCAAGGAGCGTCCGCGACTAGCCTCACCAAGTCGGCGTACCAGGCTCGACGAGGTCAGTCCGGAATTTCCAGAATAACTGGAATTCCCTCCACCTCTATCCTGCGAAGAAGTTCCCGCAGCAACTTGAGAGGATGGAAGGCATGCCGTAGCGGATACTGCCCCCACGGGGCGATAAGCGTTTCTGCGAGCTACAAACCTCCGCACCTTCCTGTTAAGCCAAGGTGCCAACAGATCCACATCCGGGATGTCCCAATGAAGGGACAGCTAGTGAAAAACCTCTGGATGAAGAGGCCATATGCGATTGGATCCGAATCGGGCTGCTCTAGAGCTGCTCGATCCAGTAAATCAGACAAAATCTGATTGCTCTCAGCTCCGATACCCTTATTGGTAATCTGGATACTATCGGAAGAAATGACTTCCCCTGGTTGAGCATCGGAGACTTCCTGGTCCGCTCGCTCAACCGGATCCGATTGTCCAGGGAATCGGAATTCTGATTCCATTAAAAAAGAATCTCCTTCAGGAGAATTCGGGTATGAGACTGGGTATACGGTACTGCCTCTAAGAAGGCCACCATCAGTCCCAGCCAATTGACGGACAGCAACATCCGAATCGTTGACTGAACCTTCTGGAGTTTCTCCGCAAGGAGAAACTCTCTTGCCCAGGATGTATCCAACCTTAGGCCCAGATAGTTCAGTCTCCTGGTGGGAACCAGGGATGATCTTTGGGAAAGCGAAAAAACGCTGATGTCCTGCGATGATGGGGATATAAAGATAGGCCTCCTAAATGTCTATGGACGCCAGGAAATCCCCCTGATGCAGGGGGGCCACCACTGTACGGATGGACTCTATTTCTTCCCAAGTCCAGATTTGGACGCACCTTGCCCTCTTTCCTGGGCATTGTGAATAGGTTTGAATAGAACCCCTGAAACCGTTCAATGTTAGAAGGGAAAAATCGCACCGGTGGAAGTGATCGAAACTCGATCCTGTGTCCTCCAGAAACCGGTGAAGACATCCCCCCCACCCCAGAGATGGGTAGGGGCGCATCAGGCTGTATCTTCAGGCTTGGCTGAGCCGGACTTTTTGTTTAGCCGACCAGCGCCCTTTGAAACCCCTCTAAAGGGGCTTTGGAGGGTTTCGCCTTATTGCCCGCCCTCGCGGAACGAACAACTCTTTATGAGCAGAAAAGGAAGGTCCTCGTTAGTTACGAGGTCCTTTTATCCTAACAGTCTGTGGCAAGACAGCAGGTGGTACCGTCTATCCTATAAAGAGGAATTCCTCAAACGGATAGCACCTAGCCATGCGTTTGGAAATAACAGGGGTTCATTTCAAAACGACCCCATTTGGGTAAAGGAAAATCCTTCGCCCTTTTGGTAGGCTAACAAGTACCAAAAAGGAATCTCAGTCTCAGCTACCTCTGCCGGTGTAACCTCAAGACTAAAGGTTTCCCGGACGGACACAACTAGTGCATCCACCACTCTTGTGCTATGGCGGAGGCAGAAACGTGCTCCTCACTGCTGAGGAGATATTACCTGAGACAACAGCCCCTGAAGTATCTGATAAACAATAGGGGTAGGCGGGGGTCGCTTCTTGACCCCCGTCCCTGACAGGCCACCTCCACCCGGGATACCAAAGACTCCAAAACTGCAGATAATGCATTAAAAACAAGTGGGGTACTGGAGGGTCCTGCGGCCACCTTGAGGGGATCAGGTGGGGATACCTATGCGGCAGGGTCAATGATTATACAAGACACTTGCCAGCGACAAAAAATGACAAAGTAAAAAACTTTTTTTTTTTGTGTCCCCCAGTCGCAACAGCGCCCCTCAGTGTTACCTGCCTTTTTGGACCCGAGAGAGAGAGAGACCCCAAAGGCTCATCCCTGATGCACAGAAGTTTTCATCAGCTTGCTCAGTGCTTGTCTTGTTACAGACAGGAAGTCTTTGGCCCTATTTCCTGGGTAAAGGAGGCGGCTCCGCCCCTTTAACACGCCTGCCGGCGCCTCCCCCTGGCTCCATGAGGTGTTTGAGTCACCTCAAACATGGCCGCCCCCATGCTGGAGACACGAGGCTACACCAAAATGGCGGCCTCGTGCGATCTACCAGACAATGGCGGCGGCCTGCACAGAATAGCGGCATGTCTGCAGAAGGATCTCGGCCTCACAACCCTTCACCCTCATGGTGGTCAGCGTGGTCGGCGGTACCGGACCCTGGCGGGCCGTATGCGGTCCGTGGCCGTCGGGAGGCATCTGCTTAGCTGGAGGAATGATCTGGAATGCAGTATACATGTATAGACATCGCCCTGTGGCTTCTGACAGTTAGGATACCTTATACTATCACAGTAAAGTTCTAGTACTGCCACTGACTACAATCATTTTCACATTTTTACAATTAGATTGTCAGCTCCCAAACCAAGCCTCCTGGCTTCTTGTACACAAAAATCACACTCAATTAGGGGGATCTGTGACATGTTATAGGATAGAGGGGAACCCATCCTTACCATTACAGAGAGGGGCCCGCGTTCACCACAAGACCCGTCAGGGGGAAAGGGGGAACATACTACTCACCATACCGGAACCAGGCGGGCGCCAACTCCTGACAGTACCCCTCTCCACCGAGGTAGGAGGGCTGTCGACCAATACGGACGCCGTGACTCATGGTCTTTGGCGTTTCAGCGAGACGTTTAACTCGCAGGGTCAGTCCCCGTCCAGTGGGACTATGTCGTGGCCGACCCAGCACGGAGCTATGGCCTGCACGCGCTCGTAGGCTGGGGTGACCACTGGATCTCAACATCCAGCCCGTCGCCCAGTTCAGCTTTCTTGCTTGAAGATCTCACAGGAACACTGGAGAAAAAAAGCTGTCTAAAAAATCTTTTCCAAGAAAAAAATCCTGCCAGGACCGAAGATCCCAGCAAGGTATCTAGGTCCTTATTCCTAACTAGACAGAAAAAAACTGATTTGCTAGAGCAGGAAGTGAGAGGATATACCCTCTGGGACTGCCCCTAGGGTGTGGCCAGAACGTTTTCTTTCCTGTCTAGTCCTACACCTGTAGAGGGAAGCATAACCCGAGGGTGTTGAATCACCGAGGACTACGTCTGTCAATGAGCGATAGAGAAACCTTGCTTCCAAAGGAAGCATCCGCAGATACCAATACATCCACTTTATAAAACTTTGTAAAAAAGTGTACACAGACGACCAGGTGGCCACCTTGCAAACCTGCGTTACTGATGCCTGATGATGAAAGGCCCAGGAGGCACTAAGCGCCCTAGTAGAGTGCGCCATGACAGAGAAAGGAGGAACCTGACCCCTGATGGAAAAGGCCTGAACCACCGTCTGTCTGATCCATCTGGAAATGGTCGCAGGAGGAAGCAGACAACCCTTTTCAAGGTCCGTCTGAACACAAATATAGAGTCTGACTTACTGAAAAACCACCTTATCCTTATGAATCACCAGATAGTGTGAACGACAGGATAAAGCTGGCAGTTCAGACACCCTTCGCGCAGAGGTGATAGCCACCAAAAAGGACACCTTCTGGGACAGCGTAAGTAAGGGAATCTCCCAAATATTTTCAAAAGGAGGCTTCTGTAGAGCTGAAAGCACAAAATCGGCAACGGAGCGTGCACTGGAGGGACCAAATGTCGGACACCCTGAAGGAAGGTATGCACCAGGGAATGTGTGGCCAAAGGTCGTTCGAAGCAAACCGCCAAAGCCAACACCTGGCCCTGGATGATACTCAAGGTCAATTTCTGTTTAGCCCCCCGTTGAAGGAAGGTTAAGATTCGAGCCATAGAGAAGGAGCGAAGATGAACCCCAAGCGACTCACACAACGCAATGTACATCTTCCACGTACGATGGTAGATCTTCCTAGAAGTAGATTTCCTAGCTTTCAATAGTGTAGGAATCACTGATTCAGATAAACTCCTATCCTTTAGCACCTGGCGTTCAACACCCAAGCCGACAAAGCCAGCGACTGTAAAGCAGGATGGATGATTGGTCCTTGGGACCGCAGGTCCTTCCAAGGCACGTTGGTGACCAGCCACACCAGATCGGGGTACCAAGCCCGACGAGGCCAGTCCGGAGTCACAAAAGGTGACCGGAATCCCCTCTGCCTTGATCCTGCTTAGAAGTCTGGGCAGTAGCTTGAGAGGTGGGAAGGCGAGAATCCGACTATATTGACCCTGCGGCGCCCACCAGCATGTCTGGTGTCCGCCAGAGGATCCATTCATTGAGCCACAAACCACTGCACCTTTCCGTTGAGGCGAGACGCTAACAGATCCACCTCGGGGGTGCCCCACTGGAGACACAGCTGATGAAACCCCTCCGGATGAAGGGACCACTCCCCTTGGGCCAACGCCTGCCGACTGAGGTAATACGCCTGCCAATTCCACCCCAGGAATGTGTACGGCGGAGAAGGCTGGAACGAACTGTTCTGCCCACTTTCAAACACCGGCAATCTCCAGGATTCTTCTTGTGCCCCCTTGGTGATTGACATAAGCCACGGTCGTGGCATTGTCCGATTGAATGTGCACTGGACAACCCTGAAGAAAATCCGTTGAATGATCCAGACACAGACACAGTCTGATTTCTCGGAGTTCCAAGACATTGAATCGGTAGTCTGGACTCTTCTAGCGTCCAGATCCCCTGAGCAGAATGCTTGTCAAGGACGCCTATCCAGCCGCACAGGCTGGTATCCGTGGTGACCACCGTCCAATACAAGGGGAGGAAGGATTTTCCCAGCTAAAGTGCTGGATAACGAAGCCATCATATCAGGGACTCACTCGTTCCCTGACTTAGCCGGATCAGATTGTCCAGAGATTGGTCAATCTCCCTTTGCAGGGACCTCGTATGTGCAAACGGAACCCCTACAAAAGGTAGACCCCATCAGGCCCAGCACCCGCATGCAAGTCCGGAGGGACGAGCATCTGTTGGACAGGAGGCGGCGAATTGCAGTCTGCAATTTCTGGAGCTGGTCCAGAGAAAGGAGCACTCTGGCTAAGGCCGAGTCCCGAGTCATAGCCCAGATAGTCCAGCTTCGTGGACAGAACCAGAGCAGACCTCTGAACAATCAGAATCCAGCCCAACTCCCACAGAGGTTTTCCACCAGAGCAGAAGGAGATCGTCCAGGTAGCCCAGTAAAACGATTCCCCGCTGGCTTAGCAAAGCTAGCACGGGGTCTAAGACTTTGTAAAGACCCGACGAGCGGGTGGAGACCAAAGGGTAACGCCACAAACTGATAATGCTCCTCTCCCACAGCAAAGCAGAGAAAACGCTGGTGACTGGCACATATTGCAATGTGAGGGTA
Source organism: Pelophylax lessonae (assembly GCF_965119305.1). NCBI lineage: Eukaryota > Metazoa > Chordata > Amphibia > Anura > Ranidae > Pelophylax > Pelophylax lessonae. Next base: position 225,503,018 of record NC_138768.1, read on the forward strand.
GGCATCCTTGATATCAAGAGAGGGGAGGAAATCTCCCTGACACATGCCACCACTGAACGGATTCCATTCTGAACTTTTGTATCCGCACAAAGCAGTTTAGCCACCTCCGATACGGGTGAGGGTGCACCTTCATGCTGATCCATGGGTCTGGAGAAGCCCCCCCCCCCCCCCCCCAGTTAAACCTTTAATAAATTCATACAGGGTAGCTCCAAACAGATGATCTCCTTGAATAGGAAGATCAGTCAAGGCCTTTTTTGAAGTCTGATTCGCAGACCAGCATTTGAGCCAAAAGACACGCTGAAGGACCACTGCCAAAACAGAGAGGTGAGCCATCAGGGGAAAAGCATCCAAAGAGGCATCACAGATAAACTGCAGCCCCTGGACCAGCTGGTCCACCAGCTCGGCAAAGGCAGGGGGAGCTGTTCCCCCTCCAGGTCATGGCGTAAGGGCTTAGCCTACTCAGAGTTTGCGACACTAGGGCAATGGTGAATATCGTCCTCATTGCCGAACCAGCCAGAGTTAACATATGGGGGGCACAGCTTCAGCCTTAAAGGCCAGAGAACCCTTCAACCGGCATCATGGTTGTCTTGTTTAATCTGGAAACTGGAGGGTCCACCACCGGTGGGACAGTCCACTTCTTAAGAAGGGACTACTCATAGGGGTAACACCTAGTAAAGCGCTAAGGAACCCTACATGGACGCTTTGGTCTTCCCCACGCTTTAGGGACAATTCTGTCCAAATAGGCAGGGAAAGGGAACATCTTTGCCGCTGTGGATGGCTTGTGAGTGCCAAAGGGTACCTGCTCCTCTGTCGCAGCTTCAGCTGCGTCCTCCATTCTTAGTGTCTCACACATAGATACAATCAATGCATCCGCCAGCGCCTTTCCGTGCGCTGTTGCAGAGGTGGAGGAATCATCCTCACCAGAGGATTCCAGGTGCGTGGTTGTAGACCCAGCAGAGTGACCCACATCCATGGCTGCCAAATCAGATTCAGGATCTGATGATACAGAAGAGGCAGAGGGATGGGTGCCCTGGCAGGAGGCGCCCCCCCCCCCCCCAAAGTCCATCGTCCGGCGCACCCCCCCCCCCCAGCTCCCAAATCGCTAGTAAGTGCCCTGCCCCAACCCCAGGAACAGTGGGCAGGCCACCCAAACAGCCCCAGCGCATGTGGAGGGGAGGTGGGGGGGGTGAGGGACTCGGCAGGAGGGAGTGCCTGCAGGAAGGAGGGGAACCCAGGGGTCTTAGCGTCCCAAGGAGGGGCCCACATCCACCCCCAAATCCTCCAGTGGGAGGGGGGGGGACACAGCTACTCACCATACCAGGAACCAGGCAGGCGCCAATCCAGATAGAACCCCTCTCCATTAAAATGAGGAGGCTGTCGGCCAGTAGGAACGATGCAACTCGGGCAGAGATCCGGTCGTAAGCGACCTCGGGAGGCGTTTAACTCGCAGGCCAGCCCCCGTCCAGTGGGGCTATGACGCGCCCAACCTAGCGTGGAGCTGAGGTCTAGGCACGCTCACTGGCCAGACTGGGGTGACCACTGGATCTATATTATCCAGCTCGTCGCCCAGTCCGCTAGTTGATTGTAGATATCACAGGAAAAATCCAGAAGAAAAAAAAAAAAAAAAATTTGCCAGGACCAAAGATCCCAGTAAGGAACTAGGTCCTTACTCCTGACTAGGCAGGTAAAAAAAACAAAAAAAAAAACTAAGTGGCTATAGGAGAGACTGCCCATGGGTGTAGCCAGAATTCTTTTCTGCCTAGTATCCTACTCCAGTAGCGGGCAGTATAACCCAATGGTTATGATTACCAAGAGCTGTGCCCATCAATGCACGAAAGCGAAAAGAGTACTCTTAAGAGCCAAAAAAAAAAAAGAATTATATTAAGTCATGGCCAAAAATAGTGGCACCCCTGCATTGGTCAGATAATACAGCACTTCGCCCAGAAAATTGTTGCAATTACAAATGTTTAGGCATTCTCAGAAAGTGGAGAAACAAAAATGCCAAAATCTGACGCATTAGCATTACTCCAAAAATGGACTGGCCAAAATTATTGGCACCCTCAATTTAATATTTGGTAGCACACTCCTTGGAAAAAATAACTGAAAGCAATCGCATCCTGTAACCATCAATGAGTTTCTTATTTCTCTCTACTAGAATTTTGGACCACTTTTTCGCCAAATGCTCCAGATCTCTCAGATTGTAAGGGTTCCTTTTCCCAACTGCTGTGAGATCTCTCCACAGGTGCTCTATGCGATTTAGATATGAACTCATTGCTGGCCAGTTCAGTACTCTCCAGCGCTGGGTCTTAAACCATTTCTGGGTACTTTTTGAAATGGGCTTTGGGTCATGGTCCTGCTGCCAGACCTATGACCTCTGACGGAGATCCAAATATCTGACACTGGACACTGCATTGCACTCCAGAATTCTTTGGTAGTCTTCAGATTTCATAATGCCATGCACCCTAGTGCCCGAAGCAGCAAAGCAACCACAAAACATCAGTAAAACACCAATATTTGACTGTAGGTACTGTAATCTTTTCTTTATAGGCCTAATTCCTTTTTCTGAAAACAGTAGAACGATGGGCTTTACCAAAAAGCTGTAATTTTGTTTCACTTGTCCACATTCTTCTAAAAGGATTTTGGCTTCCTTAGGTAATTTTTAGCAAACTCTTTGACCAATTTTTCTCTTTTTTCCACGTCCAGGAAGATTAGCTACAGTGCCATGGGCTGTAAACCTCTTGACAATGTTACGCAGTGAACACGGGAACAGCAAAAGAGAAGTATGGGAAGGGGTTTTTTTTTTTAAATCTTACTTACCTAGGTGGATGCAGCATTGGTCCAATGTTGTATCTGTCCCCACCAGCTCCAAGACTAAGAACAGAGTGATCAAACCCTGGCGATCTCTCAGTTTTCAGAACTCCCTGTGACGGCTGGAAACGGGTCACAGGAGTGCAGAACAAACTGCACTCCTGTAATCCACAGGAGTACAGCCAAACAAGTTTTGGATGTACTTATCCTTTAAGATCACTGGAGATGGGACTTATAACCTTGAGTTTGCCCATGCTTTTCTACAATTTTTGTTCTCAAATCCTGAGACAATTCTTTGCTGCTCTTTCTCTTCTCCATGCTCCGTGTTGCACACAGACACACACACACCAGAAAGGTTGAGTAAATTTTTCACCATCTTACCGGTGAGATTTCTATATTGTCAGCACCTGTTAACTGAGAGTTTTATTTCTAATTACAGGAGCATCACGAACTTGGATTGTGTGTGAAATGTGTCAGATTTGGCCTTTTGTGTCATACCAATACAAAAGAAATAAACATGAGAATGCCTAAATATTTGTAATTGCAACAATTTTCTTGGTAAAGTGGTGCATTATCTGACAGAAATGCAGGGGTGCCAATATTTTTGGCCATGGCTTTATACACATGCAAATGAAGCATAAGGTTGGTAACTCTACAGGAGCATTGCAGTCATTCCCTGGACACTACAGACAGATTGGAGGCATTTTTGCACCAAAGTACCTGCAAGTGCAACCCTTAAAGGAAACCTGGCCTGCCACTGCTCAACCTCTCCTTCAGAAAATGCTGGCTTTCCGACTGATCAAATGGTGTTCACACACAGGCACTAATCTAGGCCATATATGAAGTTGCTCTGATTTGGCTCGGACTTTGTTTAAAACACTACAAGTCACAGACCCAGAACTGCCAGCCAGGCAACTAGCATTAGAAGGTGGTTAGCAATGGTAGATTCTACATTTCTGTCAGCACAGCCTTAAGAATTCATAATGCAGGGATAGCAGCCCGGACATATAAACCAAGGAACTCAGGAACCAGGAGGAATTTTACAAAGAACGAGACCACTATGGATGTCCTCATTAAGCTTTGAGACCTTGCGAAAAAAGGAATTACATCTAATTTCTTAATAAGGAGAGGAAGAATTTAACCCTGTATCAGGTGTCCCGGATATTCCTTTACTTTGCTGGTCTCCACGACACCCAGTTATACTGCTGTGAATTGCTCTACAAATAGCAGTCTTACGTTAAAGACAAATTGGAATCTGGTTCCACCTTTTATTGCTCCACATTTGATACAATTTATGATCAGCTAGCTGGGGAAACAATTGGAAACACTCAATTGAATTAGGTTAAACTGAGAAAAAGTAGTTGCCTACAGGAGCTGATCAGGCTCAGAATAATTAATTTTGATATAAGAAATGGCATCTCTTTTGCTTCAGTTATCAGTAATTGAACCGTAGCATTTTAGGACACGAAACAAAGAAAAATTGTCAGAAGGGTACCACATGTGTGTTTTTAGAAAGAACAGGACAAAAATCATTTTTTGTAAGGGTGGTAAAAGCCATTCCAGAAATGACAAAAACCATATCACCTGGATTAACAGCACAACTCCAGCAATCAGTTTTTAAAACTTTTTTAATTTTTTGATTTTTTTTTTAGTTTTTATTTTATATTATCTACAAAGTAAAAGTTTTTCCTTAACTTAAAAGTTACACTGTTGCTTTGAGGCAACAGCCACATCAAACCTGATTCATAAATAATAATCCATCAGTTTGATGATAAGAATCTGTACTGAATTGGTTTCAAGTTTAGACGTAAAAAGGGATTTTAGAGTCTTGATTTTTTTTTGTTTTTAAAGGTGAAGATAGCAGCAAGAATCACTCGTGTTATTTCCTTTGCTAGCTGATGAGTTCATAACTTAGAAGGGCCATTAAAAATAAATAACTTCCAGTTATCAGCAAGCAAAGTTTGGGATTTTGGAGGACCGATGCAGTGTAGCCTGCAATTTCCTACATGCCCGTACGCAGTTCAAATCTTTCCCACTGCAAGTTGATCAGTTAGCATTCCTAATGAAGGTTAGCAGAAATCAAGGTTTTTTTTTTGTGTGACAAAACTGGGAAATTGGGAAATTCTAGATGTTGGGACTTCCACTGGAAGGAAGCAGAAAGTGGGAGAATTTTTGGCCTACAAAAGGGTTCCAGCCTTTTCACAGAAGCTCCAGATTCACAGCTGTTGTTGGTGATGTGCTTGCACTAGAAGACAGAACAAAAACTACTGTTATTATGCTACACAGCTACAATAAAGGGTTAGCCTGTACCTATGGAATGCTCAACACACTCAACGCATCTTCAGTCCCCTTATGATAAATAAATCAGCAGACCGCAAACACAAACATTATACAGTTGATACAATAAATAAATAAAAACCACACCAAAAAAAAAAACCCATGAACCATCAAAACAGTAGCCTGTTAATATTAGACTGTCTTGTTATTCACCTGGAGGATGTGCCATATAGGGAAAGTGTGCGGTTGTAGAAACGGGAATGGGCTGTAAAGCACTTTGTGCCAATGCAGCTTGTGGACCCCCTGGTGGTTGTGCCGTCATCAGCATCATAGGATGAGCTGTTGGATGGGAAGGGACCATTCCTGACTGTACATGAGCCTTAACAGGAAAGAGAAAATATTTAAGAAAGAAAAAAAAAATTCAACAAATGTTTACACACAGTCAGAATGATCTCCATAAATTTACTCTTAAACTGAAACATATTTGTATTACTCTGAGGAGGAAGACTGATTGGGGGAAAAAAATGCACAAACTAAAAAAGGCACATGCCTATATCCGTATACAAGAAACATATAATCACCTGCTGCACATGAGCCATGTGAGGTGGGTTGGTATAGGCAGGCTGGACATGGGAGGGATGGATGGTGAATACAGTCTGCTGAGTGGGAAAGCTGCTTTGTGGGGACTGTGCATTAGAGCCTGGGGTCATTGAAGGTGGTGTGGGGGCAAGTCCAGTATGGTAAATTGCAGATTGTTGCTGCTGGTTAGCTAAATGTAAAGCCTGGGCAGCTTGATGCTGATGATGCTAAAAGAAGAAAAAAAAAAAAAAAAGTGATTTAAAAAGTCAATACATTGGCAACAAAGATAGAGGTCAATTCACGAAGAGAAAAATACCACATTAATTTTAAAGTTAAAATAGCTCATGCGGTATTTATCTCAAAAGTAGTCAATTCACTAAAAAACATGCGTTATTTACCAAATGTGTTAAATATTTATGTTATTTGATACATATCACTTAAATTTAGCGTTGTTTTTGGCGTTTTTTTCGTAATTTTTTCTTACATTCCAACACTGCACCAGAGGAAGATGGTTCTGTAAATAAATGCACACAGAAATATTATTAAACTGTGAAAACATTCTAGCAAGCTTTCATTCACAGAACATCTCCCTCTGGTGAAATGTTAAAATTTATTTCTCTAAGCTCAGAACATTTATACACTGATACATTGTATACTTTTAACTTGCTGGCCAGTGCAGAGTTCCCCTCATTGTTATTTTGTACATTGCTAAAATAAAGGACTGCCTACTGGCAGGTGATAAACAACAAGTGTGTGTTCCTTAAAGAATTTACTAGATTTTTTGCGTGGTATTTACCTCATATTTTATACTATCTCATGCTATAATCCTGAAAAATGGGTCACATGACCTTAACGTCACATGTGAGATACTTTAGTGCATTGTCCCCACAGTGGCATGAAAAAGTTATGTAAACCCCTTGGAATTAACTGGTTTTCTGCAGTAATTTGCCATAAAGTGTGATCTGATCCTCTTCTAATAACAATACACAAACACAATGTGCCTAAGGTAATAAACAATTCTAATTTCATATGCATTTATTTAACACACATTAAACATTCACAGTGCTGAAGGAAATAGTGGGTGAATCCATAGACTGATTAATTCAACAAAAGCTAATTGGAGCCAGTATTTTGCACACCTAGAGTTAAATGAATGAAATGTGTTTGGAAGTATGGTTTTGGGTTACTTTGAGAAGACACAAACATTTTAAGATTGATATTCATAAGCAGCATCAGCTAATGTTAACCATGCCTTGCAAAAAGGAGCTCTCTGAAGACATACGATCGACCAGTAGTTGTCGATCTGAAAAAAGCTGGAAAGGGATACAAAGTAATCTTGAAGTGTTTAGGCATCGATAAGTCGATAGTTAGAGAAATGGTCTATAAGTGGAGACAGTTTTTAGTACTGTGGCTACTCTTCCTTGTTTTTATGCTTTTTATTGGATATTTATGCAAGTGTCTTTTCATTTCCTAAATAAAATTGTTTGACGGTATGCACTATGGAGCCCTTTATGTTTAATTTTGCATAATGGTGGCCATTAATCCGTGTACCTGAGGCACACAGCTGGCATTGGGCAATATACTATCTACTGCAGATATCCAGATTTGACATTGTTTGGTGGGTCTTTCAAGCCCTGCCTCTTTATTCATCCTGTTGATTGATGAGCCTGTCATACTCTGGTCTCTGCTAAGCAGATGCACGTTTGGTGGTGGCACTGAGCACTGGCGTGGGACACCATTAAGTCTACTTGGCACTGCTGTCACTTCATTTGGGACTTTTTATATTTATTCAAATCTATTCACACTAGTCATCCATTTTTCACCTGCATGATAATTTTATTCAATTTGTCATAACTTTATGTGTGTTATTTTGTTTGCACTATCACGTTAATTTAGGGCAGCTTGTCTGTTGTATTTGTTGTTTCGGTGCCGTCTCACTGGAAGCTGCTGCTCATATTGTTTTGCACTAGCGCGGTTACACTTTTGTTTATAACATAATCAACAATTTTTAACCATTTTAATTTTCAATTAGTTGATCAGCCAAATGGTTGGCTTGCATACAGAATGTATTTGTTTACAAATGTACCGTATACATTTGTTTATGTGCAGCACACATGCAGCTCAATACACCAATCTATACAGGTCAGCAAGTGCCTGAGAACTTGTGAATTTGAGAGAACCAATGCCTCATGAGATATGTGGTACTGGGCAACCGAAGGAAGTGATGTAAGAGCTCTGTGCAGGAAGATCAGCATCTGAACCCAGAGAAGCTGGAGGCTGATGGACTAGAGGTACATTACAATTAAATTTAACCACCTGACCTCCAGAAAGGTTTTACCCCCCTGCGCTAATTAAACTGCTAATTTCTCAGTCATGCACACTGTACGCAAATTAAATTTATATATATATATATTTTTTCACACAAACAGAGCTCTCTTTTTGTGGTATTTAGTCACCACTGGGTTTTAGATTATGAATGAAAAAATAGCAAACATTTTGAAAAAATATACGCGGCCAAACCTTTCTTCATAAATTTAAGACAAAATGTAGTCTGCTACATTTCGTTTGTAAATAAAAATGTTTTATGTATATTTAGTCTGTGTGAGTTATAGAGTCTACAAGCTATGGTATATACTGTAGGTACGTCAATCCTGATCTCAGCCTTATCTCATTCTCTTGAGGCCCTAAAATGCCAGGACAGTACAATGACTATGATTGGTCATAGTAAGCACATGATAGCCCAGCCGCTCACAGTGGCCAGGTACAGAGCTCCGTGATACACAGCGTCCACCAGACACAGTGATTACAGGATTATGACACAGTGTGTTACATATATTATTACTTTCACTGTTTCACAGTACTACATTAACCCCTTCTAGTAGCAATTACCTACAGTTGAGCTGCAAGTAGTAGTTCTACTATAATTAGCTAATTTTTAGTTTTCAATCCTATCATGACAGGCGATACAAAAAGCATACTGCGACTACTAAATGTCTTAGTGACAGCAGGCAAAGGTATTCTATTATCAAGCTATATGTCTATGACAGGGGACTCTGTCATGCATAATGATATACTGCAGCCGGTCTGAAATCTGAAAAAACATTTTTAGGGATGATGGATGATGAATGATACAGTAATGATGGATGATGATTAATGATGAGTACCAGATTTAAATATCTATATCTATTGATCTCCTGTTTTTGGATTGGATATTTTGTTCCCTAACCATATAGATGGTTATTTATATTTACCACTGCATATAGACATTTCAGAATATTTTTTTAAACGTTACACATTACCTAAATTGCACACCACTTTTTTTTATTCTAGCTGCAAAAAAAGCATTATAAAATGTCAGAGGGTGCCGACACCATGCAAAACCATGAAGAAAAAAAAAAAATTCATATAGAGGTTTTCATCTGACTAATCAAAATAATAATTGGTTAACTAATTAAGGAAACAACTTAGTTGCAGCCCTAGACCCTAAGCACCAAAGTAAATCTACCACAGACTGGCGTCAGAAAATGAAAATATATCTTTGGAGTGGCCCAGTCAGATTTCAGACCTTAACCCCATGCTGCTGTGGAATAACCTCGAGAAGTTTCTTTTGTAAAAGAAAAATATTCCAAAATTCTGCCTGAGGTCTCCCAAAAGCACTTTGCTGAAGTTATCACTGCCAAAAAGGGGTCCAACTAGCTATCAACACCAGGGGTTCATTTATTTTCTTCCAGCAGTGTGAAAGTTTAATTGGTGTGTTCAATAAGGACCCGAGAAAAGAGAAGGGTTTGTGTGTTATCAGCTTAAGCACATTGTGTTTATCTGTGTTCGTCTATTGTGACTTATGCAGGCCACAGACGGTGTGAATTTCTTCACACGGTTGACAGGGGAATCCTTACTGCTGAGACATTGTTATTCTCCCAGTGGGGTTAATGCAAGAAGCTGTCCCCTGCAGGAGAAGAAACCGATTATCGCCAGTGGCAATACCTGCCACTAGCGATGATCGTAAGTAAAACTGGCAGACTGGTTGAACCCAAGTTAATCAACTTGGTACATTCAGCCTACCCATGCACGGTTAGGATCTCGGCTGGTTCATGCTGCCTGTTTATGGCAATTTAGTGCAGAAAACCAGTTAATTCCAAGGGGTTCACAAACTTGCCATTGTACTGGCTGACACTTGCCACTGTAAGGAAATATACACATTTGATAATACTGGATGGGGAGATGTAAAAGAATAGCGGAAAGCTTATAAAACTGGAAAGGTAGATATTTCAAATGGCAGAGGCTTTTGGCTCTCTAAATATTATCCGCTAACAGCCTCGTTATCTGCTTTAGCCCCGGTTCACACTAATGCGCTGAACGAAGCAATTTTAGAATTGCATGCTACTTGCGCAGGAATGTGGTGCAATTCACAAACGGTTCATAGTGTGAACCTAGGCTTAAAGAAAACCTTTGAACAAATTGGCCTATCGCCACCCCCAGACAGCTGTGGAAGTTTTTTAAGATATATGTAAACCAAAATTATCGCTCTCGTAACTTTGTTAAATATACCCCTAAAAGGGTTTGTTTTATCTGTTCAATAAGAGCAAACACTGCTGTTTATCGCCTGTTTTAATCCAAAAGCTGTTTGTGTTTTGCGCACCGTGGTTTTCTCAAGTAGTCTACTCTGCTAACTTAGTTTTCCCATTGGACTGCCGAATACCACCTACCCTTTATGTTCTGAAAATGAAAGGGGGAATGAGTTCTGTCAAAAGCGCAGGGCTTGCACTAGTCTTTGTGACTGCAATATACCAAAAGTATTGTGCCAGCCCCCAACAGGAAATTAAAAGCCAAGTGCATTTCTGCCAGGACCAACAAGTATTTTTCTGCTGTAATTTTATCTTTAAAAGGAATCCAACAAAGGGAGATGATGCACTGCTTTGCAGTGATAACTAAATGACTTATGTTTTCCTTTATTTAAATTTTTTTGCCCCGGCATACAATTTAAAAAGGATATAGAATTTCACCAAGAATGACAAAAAAACCCTTACCTGAACTGGGCTTGGTGCTGGGTGACTACCCCCATGCTGAGATTGTTGCTGTCCAGTAGGAGTTGCTGAAGGCTGAGGATGAGGGGGGTGAGGATGTAGAGCAGAACTGGGGTGGGCATACTGCTGAGCTAGCGAGTTAGTAGAAACTAGAACCCAGAAAAAGAAAAATATAAAAATGTGCAGGACACATTTTGTAAAAAAAAAACAAGCACAATCCTACATTAAATTTTCTTTCTAAATAAAACATTAACCCCCTGTTTAAATAGCAAGAGAAACCTTAATGTGATGTGAAAAGTTACATATGCATGATCAAAGACAAAACTGGCCATTCAGAATTAGCCACAAGGCTGCATTGTATATAGCTAATTGACAATAATGAGGAACTTTAAAGTACAACGCTTTCCAAATTCACTTTGAAAATACTTTGCTCATTTTATGGTATTTACTAGAAAAGCCCAAGGCCTACACATGTACATCTACTATACTTACCAGGTCAACAATCCTGTAAGTGTCTAAAGCTTTGAGGTGAAGGGCTAGGGTAAAGCATTTGAACAGCAAAGAATTCTATTCTTTAAGTGCCGGTTCACATTTGTGCGATCACAGAGATCGCATGTAATTCGGAGCGCACTGCTCCTAAAATTACATGCGATCTCTGTGAGGTGCAAATTCAACCATACAGTTCGTATGGCTGCATTTGCACCGAAATCGCACTAAAACACGCACAGGACCCTTTTTTGGTCCGCAGCAGAATCGGATAGCATGGTGGTTCACACTAGTGGGATCCGATACTGTTCGAACTTTCAGATCGCACTGCGATCGTTAACTTTTAATTGACACCCCCAGCGTATTGCATATGGCAGTGTGAACTGCCAGGAGTGCGGATGCGATGCGGGAACACGCTGTATATTCGCAGCATTCCCCGCATCGCAGAAATGTGAACCGCCACTTACAGCACAAAAAACTGAAACGTGTAATTAGCAGAAAGTCAACAGGTTAATTTACAATACCAATATATTGCAAATAAATATGTACATAGTTAAAAGATATATAATCTTAATCTTTGCAGCTGAATTTATCACCTATAGGCAATATCGTCTAAAATGCTATATCACTTTTAAAAGACTTGAATTTGTTATGACTGCATTGCTCAGAATAATTGCAATTTAAATCAACGGTTTTAAATATGTAACCATTTCATTTTCATATTGCAATGTGTGCTAATAATTACAACGGACATAAAAAAATGTTACGGTTAAAGTCAGATGGGTAACAAAAATGACAAGGCAGAGATTGTCCATACTCCATATTCTACATTTACATGAAGCAAATGCTTGGCACGCCTATGAATGGGGACTGAAAAGAAAACTGCAGATGATGCCACAGACAAGGATTCTCTGTTTTGTGATGCAGCAGCTGATCGTGCAAGAGGGGAATTCCCTGTGAGCATGTAAAAGCTCTTTTATAAAGACACTAGTAATGCACAAAAAGAGGAACATATAAAAAAAAAAAATCAAATATACAGAAATGTGGAGGAGAGATACATTAAAATAAAACCAGTTATCACAGAACCTCACTCCAGCAAAATAAAATTCCTATGTAACACCACATAGAATTGCCACGAAACAAACAAGCATTCAACTAGGAATGCCAGTAACTCCTCAAAAAAAGAATCCTGGCAGCATGAATATACATATATACACACACACACACACGTCAGTCTAAATCTAGTAAAGGCTACACGAACATGGAGAACACTGCGTTCAGCCAGAAGGGTTTGCTGAAAATGGGGGGAAAAAAAAAAATCTAATTCACAGGTGGCTAATGTCCAAAAACTATTATTACAGGTAAATAACAAGTGCTTAATATCCTTCATTATCAATCAATACTATAACCATTACAAGTAACAAAGGATCACACAGCCAAAAAGTGACACCTACAGTACAGTAAATTACACTACACTGGTGAATTCCCAAACATGCTTGTGTTCCATGCCTGTCGCTGGTGGCAACTTGCCAGGAAAAATTTGGGATTTTTGACTTACTGTGAAATGCATTTCTCTGATGTTCATTGATGGACACAGCTCCTGATGTTCATAACCATTGGGTTATACTGCCCCCTACAGGAGTAGGACACTAGACAGAAAAATAATCTGGCTACACATATAGGCAGTCCCAGGGGGTATACTCACTCTCCCTGCTATAGGTGCTCTGTTTTGTTACAAGCAGTGTCAGAATAATTACAACTCCACAGAGGGGTTGATGCTGTGTGTCAAAGAAAAATCAGAGAAATGGATTTTACAGCAAGTCAAAAATCCCATTTTCTCTTTTGTTCATTGACAGACACAGCTTCTGATCTTCATAACCATTGGACGTCCCAAAGCAGTGTTAAACATGAGGGGCGGGAACAGCAAGAAAATACCCCACGCTAAACAGTAGCCAACCAGGCAACAGGAGCTCAACCAAAACAACTGGAGCCCATCTGAAAAAAAAAAAAAAAACACCCTCAAAGAGGATCAGGTCCTCTAAAACAGCAACCTACAAAACCTTGCGGGCAAAAAGGAAGCATCCACAGATGGCAACACATCCACTTTATACAACTTTATGAAAGTGTGCACCGATGACCAGGTTGCCGCCTTGCAAACCTGCGTCGCTGATGCCTAAAAACGGAAGGCCCAGTATGCACTGAGCGCCTGAGTAGAGTGCGCCTTGACAGGGAAAGGAGGAACATGACCCTTGATGGAATAGGCCTGAATCACCTTCTGTCTGATCCATCTGGAAATGGTCACAGAGCAAGCAGACAACCAGGGTTTCCGAGGCCCATTCATGGGCACAATAGTGAGTGACTTCCTAAAGAACTCCGTAGCTGCCAGGTACACCCTAATTGCCCGGAACTCATCCAAAGCATGCAAGGCAAGTTCCTTAGAATGTTTCTGCCTGGGACACAGGGAAGACAACACAATGTCTTCATTCAAATGAAAATCAGAGACAACCCTTGGAAGGAACGATGGACAGGGAAGAAGAACCACCAAGTAAGATGGACATGATAACGCCACCAATTCCGACACCCTGCGCGCAGAGGTGATAGCCACCAAAAATGCCCTCTTCTGAGACAGCGTAAGCAAGGGAACCTCCTAAAAAGGTCCTCAAAAGGAGGCTTCTGGAGGACCAATAGCACCAAATTGAGGTCCCAAGGCAGCAACGGGGACACTGGAGGAACCAAATGTCCCTGAAGAAAAGTATGCACCAGGGAGTGTGTGGCCAAGGGTCATTGGAAGAAGACCTCAAAAGTCTACACCTGGCTCTTGACGATACTCAAGGCCAATTTCTGTTCAATCCCCCGTTGAAGGAAGGTTAAGACCCGGGCCACAGAGAAGGAGTGAAGATTAACCCCAAGAGACTCACACCACGCAATGTACTTCTTCCATATACAATGGTAGATCTTCCTAGCAGTAGATTTCCTAGCTTTCAGGAAATGTAGGAATCACCGATTCAAATAAACCCCTATCCTTCAGCACCTGGCGTTCAACAGCCAAGCTGCCAAAGCCAGCGACCGTAAAGCAGGATGGAAGATTTGTCCTTGGGACAGCCGATCCTCCCTGAGAGGAAGCTTCCAAGGAATGTCGGCGATCCAAGCCTGGCGAGGCCATTCTGGAGCCACTAAGATGAACGGAATCCCTTCTGTCTCGATCCTGCATGGAGACCACTGTCCAATACAAGGGGAAGTGGGTTTTGCCCCACCGTAGCACCAGAGAACAAAGCCAGAACTCAGCAGGATCCGATTGTCCAGAGAATGCGTATTCTTGTCCCATTTGGCCAGAATCTCCCTTTGCAGGGACCTCGTATGGAACTGTGCAAACGGAAGCGCCACGAAGGTAGACACCATCAGGCCCAGCACCCGCATGCCAGTCCAGAGGGATGACCAACTGCTGGACAGGAGACAAAATTGCAGCCTGCAATGTTTGTAGTTTGTCCAGAGGAAGGAGCACTCTGGCTAAGGACAAGTCCAGAGTCAGGCCCAGATTGTCCAGCTTTGTGGACGGAACCAGAGCAGACTTTTGAAAATTCAGAATCTAGCCAAACTCCCTTAGAGTTTGCATGGTGATTTCCAGGTTTTCCACTAGAGCAGCAGGGGACTCCACTCGCAGGAGGAGGTCATCCAAGTAGCCCAGTACCACAATCCCCGATTTGGCATATCGATGCTAGCACCGGGGCTAACACTTTTTTTGAAGACCAGAGGCAAGACCAAAGAGTAACACCACAAATCAAACTGATAATGCTCCTCTCCAACAGCAAAGCAGAGGAAGCGCTGGTGACATGCACATATTGGAACTTGAGGGGAATCATCCTTGAGGTAGATAAAGGCAAGAAAAACCCCTTGATGCAGGGCTGCCACCACCGTGCAAATAGACTCCATCCTGAACTTCTGCACCCGCACAAAGCAGTTCAGTGCCTTGAGGTTCAGGATTGGACACCAACAGTTCCCAGGAAGGAAGGCAAGGTAACAGGATTGAGTAAAAACTCTGAAAACGTTCCAAAGGCGGAACCGGGACAATCACCCCTTGAAGGTCTTGTACAGCCCCAAACTAAACTGTAAACAGTTCGGGGACAGGCACAAGTTGGAAGGAAAGAACCTTGCCGGGGGACAATAGTGAAACTCGATCTTGTAGCCTGACTGAACAACTTCATGGACCCACTTGTCTCGTACCAGGGAAGTGCATGGATTCGGAAACCAATTCGGGTGAGGGCGCACCTTCACGCTGAAGGAGCCTTGTCCGCGGGTCTGGAGAAGCCCACTCTCAGCTTGTCATACCAGGTCTGTTTGGATCCTCCAGAAGAGGCCCTGAAAGGCTTTGAGCCCTTGTCAGTCGACCCTGAGGGACGAAATAACTTCTTATGAGCCGAGGAGAAGGGCCCATGTCTACGACAAGGTTGCTTGCCCTTAGTAGCCTGCGGAAGAAAAGTACCCTTTCACCCCTGTGAGACCTGTAGCCCCAAACAGGCAATCCCCTTGAAAGGGGAGATCTTTTTTGCTAACCCATCACCTGAAAACCACCTCCACCCGAGACACAAGGTGGGGAAGATGTTCTCCAAAGACTCCCTGAGTCACCAGGGGGACCCTACAAAAAGTGTAACACTGCAAAGGGACAACCCCAACTGCACTGGCAGCACCATCCACCAGGCACAATCCCCAAGCGATCCTCAGCAGAGAGGGAGAGAACCCCCACCAGACTATCCACTCAGCAGAAAGGCACCTGCAGCCACCAGGATAATCTACTTATAGCAGGGAGGAGGAGTATAGCCCCTGGGACTGCCCATAGGCGTAGCCAGATTCATTTTCTGCCTAGTGTTTTAGGGGGGGGTGGGGAGTATAACCCAATGGGGATAGTTGCAGGGCATAAAGTGGAACTTCCCCTTTGGGATGAAGTTCTGTTTTCAAGGACTGATATCATGTGACAACCATTGTGACATTACCTTAATTTATGCAAAAGATCCTGAAAAACGTGCGTGCTTGTTAAACGTGTTTAGTAAACTCCGTTTGAGAAAAGAAGGGAAAAAAGCATGACCATATTGCATTCCGTAAGCTTTTGTGGGGAGATTAATGCTGTGATGGTATATTTGAAGCAGTAGAGCCGGTGTCTCTAAACTTTCTAAACAAAAAAGGGGCCGTTTACTTTCCTTCAGATTTTAGGGGGAGCCAGACTGGTCAGTCGGAGTTGAAAACAATGTCCTGGAATCAGTGGAGTAAACAACCCACCATGTTTGCTATTGGGTGAAGGAATACTACCCATAGCTTGTGTCAGTGGAATAAACAGTTCCCGCATTGGCCGGATAAAGGCAAGCAAAGGGCCTCATTCTGGAGAACACAGCAGTACAGATTGCACAAATTCAGCTTGGCTGACTTTATCTTCTATGGTTTTAATATTTTTAAGTTTGAAACAGATTCACTAAGTCTACCACTTACTTTTCAAAGCACTATACATTAATACACTTAAAATTGCCTAAAATATTATTTGTCTCAGACTCTAGCAAGGGAATTACAGATGTGATAATAGTACAATAATTTATGAACAGTCCGGCTAGACTGAGTGCCCCCATGAGTGCTCACATTTGCCAAATGACCCCAGAGGTCACAAAAGAAACCTCTCCTGCACATTTTTGATCTGATTTTCCAGGAGTCTTAGCAGTTTCTGAGCCATTGGCCGCAGAGACTGCCTGGTTCTTAGTTGCTTCAGTCCTTGACTGATGAAATTGCACCTGAGTCATCAAAGTCTACTGCAAATACTTCCAAACTTAAGGAGAGTATTTTGGCTTGTTATTAACGCAGTGTGCAGCACTTCAAAACTAGAGGCTCAGACTTGTTGCTTCCACCAGTGTCATTTCCAATCTGGAGTTCTTTAAAACTCTTAAGGCCAGCCATAGAAGATTTAAATCTTGGGCAGTTCAGCAGGAACCGACCGAGATTTGCCCAGTGTATGGGCAGGCTGAATGTACTAAGTATGAATGATCAACTTGGGTAAAACTAGTCTGCAGGATTTATTTGTAAATATTGCTAGCCATTAGCAATAATCAGTGTTTTGGAGGGGACCCGTGGTTGCAGGAAGATAATTTTTCACCGTCTTTCCCTTTGCACCTGCTTTTCTAACTCCTTCTCTGCGGAGAGTGGAAAGATCCTGACAAGTTGTTTTGTATCCTTTTCTGCAGTAAATATCCATTTTAGAATGGATCAGCCTGTATGATAACTACATTGTTGGCATGCTATATAGCTGTTGAAAGGCTTTCTTACACTTGACTATAGTCCCACTATTTGAGAGATGCTGAAAGTCCAACCAAACGCATTTTACACCTTCAAGCTGTACAGAAATGGATGTATACTGTATTTGGGTTGTGGCTACATTCATATGTAATGACAAGAATCCATGGTTCAAAGTTGAATTTCTTACCATACATAGCATGTGTTTGCTCTGGAGCTCCATACTGTGCTCCTGATGAAGACACTAAGCTGGCCTGTGCATGTGCTGGAGGAGCCATCATTCTGGAATTTCCTTGAATTACAGGACTATACACATGTGGATGCTGGAACACAAACCAAGAAGCTGTTTTAATGTCTGCTAAGAGGCAGTTGAAAGATATACCCCCAAAAAAGCTAGAAAGCAGAGCTGCACTGACAGTTGGCAGCATGCTATACCACAACATGAAAGAATGGTTAGGCTTTAGAAAAACAATAATACCCACAAGTGTTGTTTTCAAAGCAAGAAAAACTGGAAGGTAATATGTATTAAATCTCATTAATAATGGAGTATCCTGACTACAAAGAATTATTTCCAGTAAACTTAAAAAAACTTAAAAATAAAAAAAAGAGAACATCCTGAAAACCGATGTTACCTGTGATTGATAATGTTGCACATGCTGCATGAGAGGTTGGCTAGGGAACTGCTGTGGGCTATAAGTAACATACTGTGTAGAGTAGGCAGGTGATGCAGCAACTATAGGAGGTCCTGCTGCAGACACTGGGTGTATCATGGTGTTCTGGTGATGCTGATCTTGCCTCTGCTGCGGCATATTTGGTACTGCAAAAAAAAAAAGAAAAACAAAAAAAAAAAAAAAACGAACACTTAGGAGCTTATCATTCATTTGCTTACGCTAGATTTAAACATTTCAGCCTCAGGTTATGTAGACACAACCATCCATAATCTTTGATTGTCGGTTGCCTGCTGTGTCCTTCATATTGCAACAAACAGTTTTTCTAAAATGACAAACATTGTTTTAACTTCAAAATACAACAGCTGTCAATTACAAACAATCATGTTTTCGGTCTATGCTATACAATGGCAAAGCCTAATTAGTAATGCAGAGCTGTGAATACAAAGACAACTGGATAGTATGGTAATTAAAACGTGCAACACATGTGCGCAAATCTCACCTTTACCTGCTCTGTATGTCTTGGCCTGGTTAACTGGCATTGTCGTCATTGGAATTGAATATAATGGCTGAAACAAATGTATAATGCTGTGTGAAAAAATGCCTCATCAAGTAACCGTGTGTAAAAAAATATAGACCAATAGCAATTTGAATCAGAATTCAACAAAGACCCATACTTTAGCAGTCGTACAAATGGCTATTGGCTCTGTAAATTCCTGTACTGGTTAAAATGTGGCAAGTCTGTTCTTAATGATCACATAAAGAGTGACAGATGTTGAATATACCAGGAAGACAGAACACCATTAGCACATTTAGCCCAAGGGCAAACGGTCAATCAAGTACTACACCATGTTAGACTAGAAGCATAATTGAGAGATATGTGACAACACTGAAGAAATGACACACTGCTACAATGTAGTGAGTGTACAGCTTGTATAACAGTGCAAATTTGCTGTCCCCTCAAAATAACTCAACACACAGCCATTAATGTCTAAACCACTGGCAACAAAAGTGAGTACACCCCTAAGTGAAAATGTCAAAATTAGGCCCAATTAGCCATTTTCCCTTCCCGGTGTCATGTGACTCAGTGTTACAAGATCTCAGGTGTGAATGGGGAGCAGGTGTGTGAAATTTGGTGTCATCGCTCCACTCTCTCATACTGGTCACTGGAAGTTTAACAAGGCACCTCATGGCAAAGAACTGATCGAGGATCTGAAAAAAAAAAAAAAAAAAGTTGCTCTACATAAAGATGGCCTAGGCCAGTGATGGCGAACCTTGGCAACACAGATGTTTTGGAACTACATTTCCCATGATGCTTATGCACTTTGCAGTGTATCTTAGCCTCATGGGAAATGTAGTTTCTAAACATCAGGGGTGCCAAGGCTCGCCATCACTGGCCTAGGCTATATGAAGATTGCCAAGACCCTGAAACTGAGCTGTAGCACGGTGGCCAAGACCTTACAGCAGGTTCCACTCAGAAAAGGCCTCGCCAGGGTTAAAGAAGTTGAGTGCTTGTGCTCAGCATCACACCAGTGGTTGGATTTAGGAAAGAGACTTATGAGTGCTGCCAGCATTGCTGCAGAGGTTGAAGGTGTGGGAGGGTCAGCCTGTCAGTGCTCAGACCATACGCTGCACACTGCATCAAATTGGTTTGCATGGCTGTCGTCCCAGAAGGAACCCATTCTAAAGATGATGCACAAGAATGCCCGCAAACAGTTTGCTGAAGACAAGCAGACTAAGGGCATGGATTACTGGAACCATGTCCTGTGGTCTGATGAGACCAAGATAAACTTATTTGGTTCAGATGGTGTCAAGCATGTGTGGCAGCAAGCAGGTGAGGAGTACAACAACAAGTGTGTCTTGCCTACATTCAAGCATGGTGGTGGGAGTGTCATGGTCTAGGGCTGCATGAGTGTTGCTGGCACTGGAGAGCTACAGTTCATTGAGGGAACTATGAATGCAAATATGTATTGTGACATACTGAAGCAGAGCATGATCCCCTCCCTTCACGGACTGGGCCGCAGGGCGGTATTCCAACATGATAAAAGACCACAACACACCTCCAAGATGACCACTGCCTTGCTAAAGAAGCTGAAGGTAAAGGCGATGGACTGACCAAGCATGTCTCCAGACCTAAACCCTATTGAACATCTTTTGGGCATCCCCAAAACGAAAGGTGGAGGAGCACAAGATCTCTAGCTCCCTGCTGTCGTCATGAAAGGACTCCAGTGGCAACTTGTGAAGCTCGGGTGAACTACATGCCCAAGAGGGTTAAAGGCAGTGCTGGAAAATAATGGTGGCCACACAAAATATTGACACTTTGGGCCCAATTTGGACATTTTCACTTAGGGGTGTACTCACTTTTGGTGCCAGCAGTTTAGATATTAATGGCTGTATGTTGAGTTATTTTGAGGGGACAGCAAATTTACACTGTTATACAAGCTGTAGACTCACTACTTTACATTGCAGCAAAGTGCCATTTCTTCAGTTTTGTCACATGAAAAGATATATTTAGCCATTTACAAAAATGTGAGCGGTGTACTCAATTTTGTGAGATAGTGTGTGAATGTGTATATATATATATATATATATATATATATATATATATATATATATATACATACATACATATACACACACACACACCGTACAGACCAAAAGTTTGGACACACCTCATTCAAAGAGTTTTCTTTATTTTCATGACTATGAAAATTGTAGAGTCACACTTCAAGAGGTAGTCACCTGAAATGGTCTTCCAACAGTCTTGAAGGAGTTCCCAGAGATGCTTAGCACTTGTTGGCCCTTTTGCCTTCACTCTGCGGTCCAGCTCACCCCAAACCATCTCGATTGGGTACAGGTCCGGTGACTGTGGAGGCCAGGTCATCTGGCGCAGCACCCCATCACTCTTCTTCTTGGTCAAATAGCCCTTAAACAGCCTGGAGGTGTGTTTGGGGTCATTGTCCTGTTGAAAAATAAATGATGGTCCAACTAAAACGCAAACCGGATAGAATAGCATGCCGCTTCAAGATGCTGTGGTAGCCATGCTGGTTCAGTATGCCTTCAATTTTGAATAAATCCCCAACAGTGTCACCAGCAAAGCACCCCCACACCATCACACCTCCTCCTCCATGCTTCACGGTGGGAACCAGGCATGTAGAGTCCATCCGTTCACCTTTTCTGCGTCGCTCAAAGACACGGTGGTTGGAACCCAAGATCTTAAATTTGGACTTGTCAGACCAAAGCACAGATTTCCACCGGTCTAATGTCCATTCCTTGTGTTCTTTAGCCCAAACAAGTCTCTTCTGCTTGTTGCCTTTCTTTAGCAGTGGTTTCCTAGCAGATATTCTACCATGAAGGCCTTATTCACACAGTCTCCTCTTAACAGTTGTTCTAGAGATGTGTCTGCTGCAAGAACTCCGTGTGTCATTGACCTGGTATCTAATTTGAGATGCTGTTAACCTGCGATTTCTGAGGCTGGTGACTCGGATGAACTTATCCTCCGCAGCAGAGGTGACTCTTGGTCTTCCTTTCCTGGGGCGGTCCGCATGTGAGCCAGTTTCTTTGTAGCATTTGATGGTTTTTGTGACTGCACTTGGGGACACTTTCAAAGTTTTCCCAATTTTTCGGACTGACTGACCTTCATTTCTTAAAGTAATGATGGCCACTCATTTTCCTGTACTTAGCTGCTTTTTTCTTGCCATAATACAAATTCTAACAGTCTATTCAGTAGGACTATCAGCTGTGTATCCACCTGACTTCTGCACAACACAACTGATGGTCCCAACCCCATTTATAAGGCAAGAAATTACACTTATTAAACCTGACAGGGCACACCTGTGAAGTGAAAACCATTTCAGGTGACTACCTCTTGAAGTGTGACTCTACAATTTTTATAGTCATGAAAATAAAGAAAAAAACTCTTTGAATGAGGTGTGTCCAAACTTTTGGTCTGTACTGAGATAATATATATATATATATATATATATATACACATACATACATACATACATACATACATATATATATATATATATATATATATATATATATATATATATACATATACATACATAAATATATATATATATATATATATATATATATATACACACACATACACACACAAATATAAATATATATATAAATATATATATATATATATATATATATATATATATATATATATATATATTTATATTTGTGTGTGTGTATATATATGTGTATATATATATATATATATATATATATATATATATTTTTTTTTTTTTTTTTTAATTATTATTATTATTTATATTACCCAAGGAAAGAATGCTGCACAACCAAATAAACTCACAAAATGGATTTTATGCTGCAGCAAAAGGTACATAGGTACATAAGTATGCTGAACAGTTACAGGTGATCCCACTTCTACCAGGTTCACAGGTGCTGAATAAACTACAATTGCGTAGAAGGAATTGCAGTGTTATTTGAGTTGCAAGGTTCTCAATTAGGCTCAGAGAAAAACAAAAGGCTATCTGATCTGCACCCAAAAATGCAGGGAAGTCTGCACTAATAGGTTTGAGATAATGCCTCATTTTGTATTTGTGAATTAACTTAGAATAGTTTTAAAAATGTATACATTTTTATTCAAGTTGCAAACCTAATTTGATCTTTGCTTATTTATCTTTTTGGTTTTTGCCTAGTTTTCATTCATGAGGTGTTAACCTTGTACAGCCCCCAATTCCTAAAAAGTTGGAATGCTTATAAAAAAAATCTTTATAAAAACAATGCAATGATTTGCAAATCTCATAAACCCATATTTTAGTCACAATAGAAAATGTAATGCAAAATAAAAATGTTTAAACTGAGAAAAAATTTTTTTTTTTTAAATTGATGGCAGCAACACATCTCAACAAAGTTGGGACAGAGCCATGTTTACAATAGTGTAGCATCCCCTCTTTTTTAACACTACTCTGTAAATGTCTGGGATCTGAGCAGACCAGTTGCTAGAATATAAAAGGGATTTTTGACTTACCGTAAAATCCATTTCTCTGATGATCATTGACGGACACAGCTCCTTATCTTCTTGACCATTGGTTTATACTGCCCCCTACAGGTGTAGGACACTAGGTAGGAAAAAGCTTGACTACGCCTATGGGGCAGCAGTCCCAGGTGGTACACTCCTACTCTCAGCTATAGGCACTCCATTTTGTTACAAGCAGTGTCAGAAGAAAGTCAAACTCCACAGAGGGGTGGGTTCTGTGTCCATCAATGAACATCAGAGAAATGGATTTTACAGCAAGTCAAAAATCCAATTTTCTCTTTCGTTCAATTAAAAAGGACACAGCTCCGTATCTTCTTGATCATTGGGACGTCCCAAAGCAGTGTCAAACATGAGGGGTGGGAACAACAAGAAAATAAATTCCAAGTCTACACCAGAGCCAACCAAGTAACATGGAGATTAATCATAAACAACTGGAGCTCACCTGAAAAAACAATACACCCTCAAAGAGGACCAGGTCCTCTAAGCAGCAGCCTGCAAAACCTTGCAGCCAAAAGCAGCATCTGCAGATGCCAACACATCCACCTTACAAAACTTTGTGAAAGTGTACACATACGACCAGGTGGCCACCTTGCAAACCTGCATCACTGATGCCTGACGGAAGGCCCAGGAAGAACTAAGCGCCCAAGTAGAGTGCACCTTAACAGGGAAAGGAAGAACCTGACCCTTAATTGAATAGGCCTGAATCACTGTCTGATCCATCTGGAAATGGTTGCAGCAGAAGCAGCTAACCCTTTGAGGTCCATCCGTGAGCACAAACAGTGAGTCTGACTTCCTAAAAGACTCCGTAGCTGCCCCCTGATTGCCTCAACCACATCCATGGAATGCAAGGCAATTTCCTTAGGATGTTTAGGCCAGCAACATAGGGAAGGCAACATAATGTCTTTATTCAAATGGAAATCAGAGACGACCTTTGGAAGGAGATGAAGAACACCCTTTTCCCTGTGAACCACCAGGTGAAAAAGACAAGACAACCCTGCCAGTTCCGACACTCTGCGTGCAGAAGTAATAACCACAAAAAAGGCCATCTTCTGGGACAACGTAAGCAGGGGAACCTCCCGAAGACTTCAAAAGGAGGTTTCTGATGAACTGACAGCACCAAATTGAGGTCCCATGGCAGCAATGGAGACTGCACTGGAGGAGCAAAGCGTCAAAAACACTGCAGAAAAGGTACGCACCAAGGAATGTGTGGCCAATGAACATTGAAAGAAAACCGCTGAGGCCAAAACCTGGTACTCAAGGACTGGCACTGCTCAATCCCCTGTTGGTGGAAAGTCCATATCAGAGCTACCGAAAAGGAGCGAGGGTGAACCCCAAGAGACTCACACCACGCAATATATATGTCTTCCAAGTACAATGGTAGATCTTCCTAGAGGGAGATTTTCTAGTCTTTAACAGCGTAGGAATCACTGATTCAGACAAACCTCTATCCTTCAGCACCTGGCTTTCAACAGCCAAGCCGTTAAAGCCAGCAGCAGGATGGAAGATTGGCCTTTGGGACAGCAGATCTCCCCTGAGAGGAAGTCTCCAAGGAGCATCGGTGACCAGCCAAACCAGATCGGCGTACCAAGAACGGCGAGGCCAGTCTGGAGCCATCAGAATGAATCCCTTGCGCCTCGATCCTGCACAGAAGTCTTGGCAGAAGTTTGAGAGAGGGGGGGGGGGATGTAAAACAGACAATGCTGACTCCAAGGAGCCACTAAGGAGTCTGTGGCATCAGCTAGAGGATTCCGAGAACGTGCCACAAACTTCTGTACCTTCCTGTTGAGACGAGAGGCCAACAGGTCCACATCGGGAGTACCCCACCAGAGACACAACTGATGAAATACCTCCGGATGAAGTGACTATTCCCCCTGGTCCAACGCTGGTCGACTGAGGTAATCTGCTTGCCAATTTTCCACCCCTGGAATGTGTACAGCAGAGGGGGCTGGAACAAATTGTTCTGCCCACCTTAGAATACTGGCTTACTTCCGAGTCACCAGGACACTGCTTGTGCCTTGGTGATTGACAAAGGCCACTTCTATGGCATTGTCTGATTGAACGCATACCGGACACCCCTGAAGACGAATTCAATGATCCAAAGTCTGATCGTTTAGAGTTCCCGTACATAAGCACAATCTGCCCCCCAGGCGGACAGTACAGGGGGAGAAAGGATTTTCCCTGTTGAAGTGCTGGAGAATGAAGCCACCAGATCAGGGACCCTCTCCTACCCCGGTTTAAGAGGATCAGATTGTCTAGAGACATTTCACCACAACGTCTTTTTTGCAGAGATCTCGTGTGGAACTATGCAAACAACTCCACCGCGAAGGTAGACACCATCAGGCCGAGCACCCGCATGCAAGCCTGGAGGGATGACCGTCTGATGGACAACAGAAGCTGAAATGCCTCCTGCAATTTCTGGAGCTTTTCCAGAGGAAGAAACACTCTTGTTGAGGCTGGGTCCAGAGCCAGACCCAGATAGGCCAGTCATGTGGACGGAACCAGAGCAGACTTCGGACGGTTCAGAATCCAACCAAACTCCCTCAGAGTTTGCAGAGTATTCTCCAAGTTATCCATCAGAGCACAAAATCGTCCAGGTACCCCAGTCCTGCAATCCCCCGCTGATGCAACTATGCTAGTAACGGGGCCAACACTTTCGTGAAGGCGAGACCGAGACCAAAAAGGGTGAGGCGGCGAGACCAAAAAGGTAAAGGGTAATGCCACAAACTGATAATGCTCCTCCCCCTTGGCTAAGCGGAGGAAGCGCTGGTGACTGGCATATATTGGAATGTGAACGTAGGCATCCTTGATGTTGATCGAAGCGAGAAAATCCCCCTGATGTAGAGAAGCCACTACCGTGAGAATGGACTCCATTCAGAACTTCTGTACTCGCACAAAGCAGTTTAGCGCCTTGAGGTCTACAATTGGTCGTACCTTGCCTTCATTCCCGGGAATTGGAAACAGATTTGAGTAAAACCCCTGAAAAAGTTCCGAAGTTGGAACCAGGAGAATCCCCCCTTGAAGGAACAAGTCTTGCACTGCCCCAAAGAGACCCCGTAAGCGATCTGGGGACAAACGCAGGTTGGAAGGGAAGAACTTTTCCAGAGGATAAGACCAAAAGTCGATCTTGTAGCCGGACCAAATAAGTTTGTGGACCCACTTGTCTTGTACCAGGGAGGTCCGTGGATCCGGAAACCAGCGAAGCTGTCCCCCCCACCCCAGAGACGGGTGAGGGCACCCCTTCATGCAGAGGAAGCCTTGCCCGCAGGTCTGTTAGAGCCCGCTCGTGGCTTGGCAGACCAGTTCCTCTTGGAACCACTGGTGGGGGCCCTGAAGGACTTAGATCCCTTGTCTTGAGACCCCGAGGAACGAAAAGAATGGCCCTCGTCTATGACAGAGCTCCTTCCCCTTGGAAGCCTGAGAAAAGAGTACTCTTCCGCCCCCCCCCCCCCCTCTCCCCGTGAGGCTCCTTAATGTCATCCAAAGAATTTCTAAACAGGCAATCCCCCACAAATGGGAGATCAGACAAGGCCTTCTTAGAAGTCTGATCCGCAGAACAGCATTTAAGCCAGATAATATGCCGAAGGACCACTGCTGAGACGGACAGTCTAGAAATCAAAGGAGCCGCATCCAAAGAAACATCACAGACAAATTGTAGCCCCTGGACCAACTGGATCCCCCAGCTCCGCAAAGGCACGGGAAGCTCCCCCCCCCCCCCCCCTCTAGGTCCCGGCATAAAACTTTAGCCCACTCGGTCAGAGTTTGCGACACCAGGGCAATCGTAAATAACAGCCTAAGTGCCAAACCAGCCATAGAAAACATATGTGATAAATTAGAGGATACTGGCCCCATGGGGCCACCAGCGTGTCTGTGGCGTCCGCCAGAGGATTCCTTGACCGCGCCACAAACCTCTGCACCTTTCTGGTGCGCCCAGACTCCAACAGATCCACCTTGGGGGTGCCCCACTGGAGACACAACTGATTAAACCCTTGGTCCAACTCCTGCCAGTTTTCCACCCCTGGAATGTGTATGGCGGAGAGGGCCGGAACGAAGTGTTCAGCCCACCGTAGAATGCCAGCTACCTCCAGAGCTGCCAAAACACTTCTTGTGCCCCCCTGGTGATAAGCAACGGCTTTGGCATTATCCAATTGAATTCATACTGAATCCGATTGAATCGAAACCCCCTTAAGATGATCCTTGCAGTGATCCAGGCACAGCCTGATCGCTTGGGGTTCCAGGACATCAGTAGTCTGGACTCTTAAAGTGTCAAGACCCCCTGAGCGGAGCTCCGGTCCGGGACGCCTGCCTACCCGGACAGACTGGCATCCTTGGTGACCACTGTCCAATACAATGGGAGAAAGGATTTGCCCTGTGGAAGAGCAATAGAGCAAAGCCACCAGATCAGGGACCCTTTTGTTTCCTAGCTCAGCTGCATCAGATTGTCCAGAGACTTCAAGGCTTCAGAGACTTGAAAGGCTTTGAACCCTTGTCAGCCGACCCCAAGGGTCGAAAAAACTTCTTATGAGCTGAGAAGGAAGGTCCACGTCTACAACGAGGTTCCTTACCCTTACTAGCCTGTGGAAGAAGAGTACTCCCCCCCCCCCCCCGTGGGACTCTTAATGATGTCATCCAGGGGAAGGGAGAGGAGGGAAGTGGGGATGGGGAAGGAGGAAGAGGGGAAGGGATAAGGGGGCTAGATGACCCACAGGGACCACTAGGCACAGAGGAAAGAGGTGCCTAAACGGAAAGGAGGGGAATCCGGGGGGTCTGACCGTCCCAAGGAGGGGCCTACGTCCACCCCAAAACCCTCCAGGGGGAGGGGAGGGGGGAGCTACTCACCATACCAAGAACCAGATGGGCACCGCTCCAGACAGAACCTCCACGCCATCTAAATGGGAGGAGGGGGGATGTCGGCCAGGAGGAATGCTGCAAGGCAGGCCGAGACCCGGTCGCATGCAATCTTGAGGTGTTTAACTCGCAGGAAAAAACAGAAGAGAAAAAGAAACCAATCAATCTAAAAAGAAACAAATTGCCAGGACCAGAGATCCCAGCAAGGAACTTTGGCCTCACTCCTGACTAGGCAGAAAAAAATGGAGTACCTATAGCAGAGGGGAGGGGCATACCACCAGAGACTGCCCATAGGTGTAATCAGTCTTTTTTCTGCCTAGTGTCCTACTCCTGTAGGGGGCAGTATAACCCAATGGTCAAGAAGATCAGGAGATGTGTCAGTCAATGAATGAAAGAGAAATTTTCTTTTCTCATTTGTTTACTTTTTTGGCTTTGGCCCTTTAATACTGACACCCGCATTTCCTGTGCTCAGTTTTATACCCATTCATTTGATTATGAATGGGGACACTTAAAACGGTTGCTCAGCATACTTACCCATGCAACTTTGTATTGTAGCAGAAAATAAAACCAACGTGTGGATCTGCCATTTGGGTGTACATAATTTCCTTGAAATACAAAATTACATTCAACATACTGAGCAATAAGGTGCACTTGCCAATTTTCTAGTCAGCCAACTGTAGTAGTATGGTGTAGCAAAAAATTATGCAGATACAGATTAGAGGCTTCTGTTAATGTTTACATAAAACAGTGTGGGGGAAAAAAAAATAAAAAATTACTAGACGGGACAGTTTGTGTTTCTGTAACTGATCTGGAATTTTCAAAACACAGTCTAGAGAGCCTACTCAGAATAGTGCAAAAACATCCAGTGAGTAGCAGCACTGCAGACAGATAAACCTTGTTGACGAGTTAGTTTAGAGAGGAATTGTCAAACTGGAGTGAGCTGACACAATGGCTATGGTAACTCAGTATCTCAAATTGCACATGTTGTACCTTCAGGAGGATGGGCTAAACAGCTGAAGACCACCTCAAGTTCTGCTGTCTGCGAGCAAAGGCTTGGCAAAAACTGGCATTTTAAGACTGGAACATGAGGCTTGGTCTTATTGAATCGCAATTTCTGCTGAGGAACACAGGTGATAAGCCAGACACTGGATCGGAATCAAATTGAAAATTCAATGGGGAACATGAGACATAAATGTGCAGCCAAGACATCTGTAGAATCTGCATGACACACAATCATGTCAACATGGACAAAAATCTCAAGAAAATTTTTAGAAATCATGCTATGAAAAATGTAAGACTGTTTTGAGAGCAATAGGAGACCCTAACAAGTAGCAGTACACTTTCCTTAAGGCCAGTTTCACACTGCTCAGTAGCAAAAACTTGTTTACGCGATTTTAACTGTTTGTGGGGTGTTTTCACAGGACATGCAACTCAAACAACGCATCAAAAACGCACCAGTGCTGCATTTCCAGGGGGAGGTGGGTTTTTGGTGCTTTTCTTAACTGACTAAATCTGCACCAAAAACGCAGCATGCAGAATTTTTTACACTACAACAGAAGCATGACTTTTTTCTATATGAAAGGTCTACTTCAATAACTGAGAAGTAGACCGCTGTATTTTATTTTTTTTAATTACCTGCACACCAGGGCTTACAGGAACTGGATACATCATATTTGGGGCAAAGCATACTGGTTGTGTGTATACCGGAGTTGGCTGCTGGTGGGCCACCATTGAAGGACTTGGCTGAGCTTGTGGACGAGGCGAGGTGGGTGTTGTAGAAGGTTTAGGCTGCAATGAAAGAAAAAAAAAAAAAGATACAGGATACAAAATCACATATTTAAAGATGCGGAGAAAAAAAAAAAAAAGAAGGTGCCAGGATCTCTCATCTGTATACAGATTCCTTGGCAGGAAGGTAGGAGGGTCTGCATAGCAGCGAAGTAACACAATTACCTGAGCATATGACCGTGGATTGAACTCCTTAGCATTGGGATTCAGGGTGGATTTTCGTACTTGCCTAGGGGGGGGAAAAAAAAGTAAAGTACAATTAGAAAAAAATTATTATTATTAATAGCAGTCCGTGCAAAACTGCTAGAAAAAAAGCTAGACAACAGCTAGAGGATTGGATTGGAGTCAGTGGACTACTGCTGCAGTAGGGCACTCACTGCAACTACTGCAATCCGTGCAAAACTGCTAGAAAAAAGCTAGACAATGGATTGGAGTGGACACTACTACCAATACAGTTAAGAAGAACAATATTATACTGCAGAAAGCAGAACATTTCAGCATGTCCTTAGTCACCTGTTAAACGGCTTATGTTTTGTTCATAAAATGCTGCCACTTCATTAACATGCTCAGGAGGAGTGGAGGACAGAGGAGCAGAGAGAGAGGTATTTTCTAGCATGAGAAGCAAGTCTTTTGTAGCATGCCTCATTTTCCTTTCACCACTGAAGAGGATGACTTCTTCTGTCAATTACTGGTTCCTTCAAATAGAGATGAAGTTCATCATCCAGGCTCATTATTGCAGATTCAGAAGAAATTGAACCCTCCGCATGAGGCCCCAATAAAAACACTGAAAATGTCCTGATTAATTCGACCACAATGAAGAAGATTCTCTTCTGTTCGTTGACGCATTTTTGGACATTTTTCTGTTTTTGCAGCATGCTGCTCTTTCAGATTAAAATGGTGTTCAGGACTTGTCTTTTCGGCAGGAACCTCCGGCACCTCCTGTTGAATATCTTCTGTCATCCATTGTTTTGCCTTCGCCAATACATCAGAAGAGAAAGCATGGTTCTTGTATTGAGGATTCAAGAGACTTGCAAGCACAACATTTTTAATCTCTTCATGCTTCTCAAAACATATATCAAAGCTCTTTGGCTTGACAGGCCATCATTTGAAAGTTGGAGGGTGTTGTGTGCCATGACACTGAGGTCTGACATATCAGCAAGCCTCATTCCTTTCCGCATGTTTGCTCCACTGTCTCGAAGTAGCACAAGCATCACACTGTCTTTGTTGATTCCCCAGTCTTCAAGCATGCCTAGAAACATTTCTCTACTGTACTCAGTGTGGGATCCTTGCATCACTTTTGTATTCAACACCAATTGCCTTTTTATCCATCCGCTGTCAATGAAGTGGCATGTAAGAATCATTAATGACTCGTCCTGACCAGCAGTCAGTCGTGAATGAGAGTGAGTTGCCAGCATTTTCTGGTTGAGGCATAGCCTTTACTTTGTGGTTGTATAGGTGAAGGTGCCTGGTTCTAATCTATGGCACTATATAAATACCTGCTGCCCCTTTAATTTAATGGTATATACCAAAAAAATGCTAGATGTATGGAAAAATAAAGTAGGCGCTGGTATGAGTGGATGTTATTTTATCTTGGGTAATATGCTGTAGGTGTATCTATAAAATGTACACACTATATCTGTATAGGTGACATATAATGAACTCAAATCAATATCCTGGAGATGTGAATAAGAAACCTAAAATCAACTATGGGTGTGTGCGTCATCCATGTGGGGCATATATTTACAGTGACCCAATCATTGTGAACCAATAAGTAAATAAATACTGAACAATAAATGACAATAATGGTGCAATTAGTGACTGTTGTGATAAATTAATGAGCATTATATTGTGCAAATGGTGATTATAATCTGTGCAACAAAAAAATGGCAGACCAACAAAAATTAAAATATTGTGAGAATGGTGGCTGTAGTCCGTGCAGTAATGTAACACAAATTAAATCTTCAATTCAGGTACTCCAACTTGTGCTCTTGTGATAGTGGTAATCAATACTGCTTACCAGATGGCCTCAGGTCACACAGACCTAAACGCTTTTGATCCCTTTACAAGGATGGATCAATCCTCCATCAAGCTCCTCCACATCAATAGCTGTAAGGCTAGCAATCTCAATGAGAATGGATGATCATACAGGGATAAATCCTTTACCTTACTTCTCCTTATGACAGAGCCCTTGGATGTGGGTCTCAGGCGGTGTGGATAGTAAACAGTGCGAAGCCAAATATAGTGTAATACTGCTTTATTTATATATTAAAATTCAAAATAAAAATTGGATGCTTACAATCTGTAGTGCCCTCCTGGCACAAGGTGAAAGCGCTTATTGCTGTTCAAGGGTTTGTGACAATAGATAGTGTTCCTCTCCACAGTAGTAGATATCACTATGCCCAGAAACACAGAGCCAGCAACGTCACTTCCGCCTTGTCTGGAACGCACGCCGACCGCTGCCACGCTACTAGGGCAGCATAGTAAGGTGGAAGTAAGAAGTAAGGTTAAGGATTAATCCCTGTATGATCATCCATTCCCATTCAGATTACTAGCCTTACAGCTATTGATGTGGAGGAACTTGGAGGATTGATCCATCCTAGTAAAGGGATCAAAAGTGTTTTAGGTCTGTGTGACCTGAGGCCATCTGGTAAGCAGTATTTATTACCACTATCACAAGAGCACAAGTTGGAGCACCTGAATTGAAGAATTAATTTGTGTTACATTACTGCACGGACTACAGCCACTATTTGCACAATATTTTGTTAATTATTATCGGTCTGCCATTTATTTATTGCACAGATTATAATCACCATTTGCACAATATATTGCTCATTCATTTATCAGAACAGTCACTAATTGCACCATTATTGTCATTTATTGTTCAGTATTATTATTTCGTTATTGGTTCACAATGATTGGGTCACTGTAAATATATGCCCCACATGGATGGCGGCACACACACCCATAGTTGATTTTAGGTTTTTACACTTATTCGCATCGCTAGGATATTGATTTGAGTTCAATATACAGTGGGTACGGAAAGTATTCAGACCCCCTTAAATTTTTCACTCTTTGTTATATTGCAGCCATTTGCTAAAATCATTTAAGTTCATTCTTCTTCCTCATGAATGTACACATAGCACCCCATACTGACAGAAAAACACAGAATTGTTGACATTGTTGCAGATTTATTAAAAAAGAAAAACTGAAATATCACATGGTCCTAAGTATTCAGACCCTTTGCTGTGACACTCATATATTTAACTCAGGTGCTTTCCATTTCTTCTGATCATCCTTGAGATGGTTCTACACCTTCATTTGAGTCCAGCTGTGTTTGATTATACTGATTGGACTTGATTAGGAAAGCCACACACCTGTCTATATAAGACCTTCCAGATCACAATGCATGTCAGAGCAAATGAGAATCATGAGGTCAAAGGAACTGCCTGAAGAGCTCAGAGACAGAATTGTGGCAAGGCACAGATCAGGCCAAGGTTAAAAAAAGATTTCTGCTGCACTTAAGGTTCCTAAGAGCACAGTGGCCTCCATGATCCTCAAATGGAAGACGTTTGGGACGACCAGAACCCTTCCTAGAGCTGGCCGTCCGGCCAAACTGAGCTACCGGGGGAGAAGAGCCTTGGTGAGAGAGGTAAAGAAGAACCCAAAGATCACTGTGGCTGAGCTCCAGAGATGCAGTCAGGAGATGGGAGAAAGTTGTAGAAAGTCAACCATCACTGCAGCCCTCCACCAGTCAGGGCTTTATGGCAGAGTGGCCCGACGGAAGCCTTTTCTCAGTGTAAGACACATGAAAGCCCGCATGGAGTTTGCTAAAAAACACCTGAAGGACTCCAAGATGGTGAGAAATAAGATTCTCTGGTCTGATGAGACCAAAATAGAACTTTTTGGCTTTAATTCTAAGCGGTATGTGTGGAGAAAATCAGGCACTGCTCATCACCTGTCCAATACAGTCCCAACAGTGAAGCATGGTGGTGGCAGCATCATGCTGTGGGGGTGTTTTTCAGCTGCAGGGACAGGACGACTGGTTGCAATTGAGGGAAAGATGAATGCGGCCAAGTACAGGGAAATCCTGGACAAAAACCTTCTCCAGAGTGCTCTGGACCTCAGACTGGGCCGAAGGTTTACCTTCCAACAAGACAATGACCCTAAGCACACAGCTAAAATAACAAAGGAGTGGCTTCACAACAACTCTGTGACTGTTCTTGAATGGCCCAGCCAGAGCCCTGACTTAAACCCAATTGAGCATCTCTGGAGAGACCTAAAAATGGCTGTCCACCAACGTTTACCATCCAACCTGACAGAACTGGAGAGGATCTGCAAGGAGGAATGGCAGAGGATCCCCAAATCCAGGTGTGAAAGACTTGTTGCATCTTTCCCAAAAAGACTCCTGGCTGTATTAGATCAAAAGGGGGCTTCTACTAAATACTGAGCAAAGGGTCTGAATACTTAGGACCATGTGATATTTCAGTTTTTCTTTTTTAATAAATCTACAACAATGTCAACAATTCTGTGTTTTTCTGTCAGTATGGGGTGCTATGTGTACATTCATGAGGAAGAAGAATGAACCTAAATGATTTTAGCAAATGGCTGCAATATAACAAAGAGTGAAAAATTTAAGGGGGTCTGAATACTTTCCGTACCCACTGTATGTCACCTATACAGATATAGGGTGTACATTTTATAGATAAACCTACAGCATATTACCCAAGATAAAATAACATCCACTCATACCAGCGACTACTTCATTTTTCCATAGCCTTTACTTTGTCAACGACCTTTTGGTGAATCTTTCCCAGCATGTTCTCACTCTAAGTGTGTACCTCGGCTCAACTATGGACATCAACCGCTTAAATCCTGAGTCAGACACCATTGTAAATGGCTGGTTATCAGTGACAATCATCTGTGATTATTCTGTCCAGCAGTTGGGATCTTCCATCTGAATCTAGACCGTGACACGTGTTTTTTTTTTTCGTTTGTTTTTTCAGAAACATCTGTTATTGTTGCCTGGGATAGCGGAGGAGGTATTTCAAAATCACATTGATATTCATTTTGTTATTTCTGTGCTGCATGATATAATTGATTATGATGAAACTCTTAGATGGGCCTAAAGATTTGACGTATTTTTGTTTTTTGCAGTTACTGATCCCGTGCTTATATGGTTTGTGCATGTGTTGCACACTGCTGCTTTTCCTGATGGGAGATGGTTGAGACGAGAAATAGTCCCAGACTACACTTTTACTTTTTCTCTCCTCAACGATCTCCAATGCAATTTGAAAGAGACAAAAAAGTAAAAAAAAAAGGCTGGCTGCTGGCCTGGCACCCTGCCCTGCTGTGGGTGGCTTGCTGGCACCCTGTTGTGGGTCAGTCGGTGGCTGACGCCTGGCAGTGTGGGTCGCTTGCTTGCTTGCACCCTGTTGTGGGGAAGCTGGCTGCTGTCACCCTGCTGTGGGTCGGTGGCTGACGCCTGGCTGGAACACTGTGGTGGGTGGCTGGCTTGGTGGAACACTTGTGTGGTCACGGTGGCGGGTGGCTGACTTGGTGTCATCTGTGTGGCTGGTTTGCTGGAACCCTGTTGTGGGGGTGGGTGGCTGGCTGCTGGCACCATGTTGTGGGGTGGGTGGATGGATGGATGCTGTCCTGGCATCCTGTTCTGTTGTGGGTCGGATGGCTGGCGGCTGGCACCCTGTGGTGGGTGGCTGAGGCCAGGGCCTGTGGGTGAATGGCTGGCACCGTGACCGGACTGCAGCTGGCTGCACACGAGGCTGTCCGAGGCATGGGAGGCGGTCTTAGAACCCAGAACGTGTGCAGCGCAACATACGCAATGACGTCACGAAAATATCGGTAACCTCAGAGGCCGATTCCGATATATCAGGGAAAGTGCATATCAGTGTTGCCGATAATCGGTCAATCCCCAATTTATACTATATAAATGTGCTGGTGACCGTTATCACTGAATGTAAAAGAAAATCCCAAATTTGTAGTAATCACTAAACAGGAGCTAAAAAGAAGTTTGATATTTAAAAAAAAAAAAAAAAAAAATCTACTTACCTAGGGGGATGCAGCATTTGGGCCGATGCTGCATCTGTTCCTCTAGGACAGAGAACCGAGCGATCAAACAGCTGGTGAAACGAGCTGGTGAATGTCAGTCACCGATAGGAAGCCGCAGAGCAGACAAGAGGCTGAGCCAGGTGCCGAGCCAGGTGCCGATCCAGGCGCCGATCCAGGCATCTGGGTGGATGCTGACCATATGGTCACAATCCTTCCCCAGCCTTAACCGTCTCTGACGTCAGCCAACAGCAGGCTTCAGCCCGCTGTCAGTTGAAGTACAGCTAAACTTCTCATTTTAAGGGGAAATTTTCCAATGGGGATACTAGTTCTGAGGAGAACCAGGGATTCCCTCACTTCCTGTTTTGGTTATGGGACAGGAAGTTCAGGGTAAGCTCCCTGATGGGGGAAAAACAAAAATGCAGGGGGTTATAAACCCTCCCTTACCGTATACAAAAAAAGGTCTTTAGCTCTGCTTTAAATACTTTTTAGAATAGTGCTCAATTCAAGGTGCACTTGCTCAGTAGTAAGCATTATATACTCAAGCAGGGAATCAAGGGCAGCAGACACCGGATTGTTTCTTTTTCGACAAATACATATTTATTGAATTTTATCAGCAAGGCAAAAACAATAAAGCAGGCCTTGACAAACCCCGGGCGCCAGGTCGCATTTGCGACTAGAATTAGCGACCTGGTGCCTGGGGTGCCCTGCAGAAGGTGTCCTGTAATTTTTGCACGTACTTCCGCGCCGTCCGAAAATTGAGACCCCGGCCTTTCGGCCTACTTGAGATGAGAGAGGCTTCCAATGGGGAACTGGCGCCCTCTTGTGGTGGCCGGGAGTAATGACTGTTTCCACTGCCTGTTTGTTCTCAATGCATTACCATCTCCCTGTCCAGTTAGTTACCTTTGACAGCGAGTGTGGTTATTATTATTAATTTATTTTTTAAATGTAAAAAAAAAAAATATATTTTTTTCTTTTTTTTTCCAATTATTAAAAAATTATATTATATTAATAAATATATATATTATATATATATATATATATATATATATATATATATATATATATATAATATATTTTTTTTTCCCCTCGTCGCCATGCCACGGCCGAAGGCCCCTTTCACACGGGCTGTCTGATCAGGTCCGCCTATCAGTTTTTCAGGCAGACCTGATCGGACCCTTCATTCTTCTCTATGGAGCAGTAATCTGCTGCCATCTGATCCTGTCCGCCAAAAGCAGACAGATGGTGGTTCTATTTTCTATCCATCCCGTGGATCGGATCAGATGGCATCGGATGGAAAGAGACAGACAGTCTGTTTTCATCCAATTGCGCTATAGAGGAGAGTGGGGTTCTAGTCGTATTTATGTGTAAATTTAGTATCCGTTTTATTAAATAAAGCTTGGTTGTTAGTTTAACCACTTAAGCCCCGGAGGATTTGGCTGCTAAAGGACCAGGGGTTTTTTTGCGATTTTTTACTGCGTGACTTTAACGGACAATTGCGCGGTCGTGCGACGCTGTACCTAAACGAATTTGACGTCCTTTTTTTCCCA
Organism: Pelophylax lessonae; assembly: GCF_965119305.1. Taxonomy (NCBI): domain Eukaryota; kingdom Metazoa; phylum Chordata; class Amphibia; order Anura; family Ranidae; genus Pelophylax; species Pelophylax lessonae. Next base: position 225,540,393 of record NC_138768.1, read on the forward strand.
CAAACAGAGCTTTCTTTTGGTGGTATTTGATCACCTGTGCGATTTTTTGATCACGCGCTATAAACAAAAAAAGAGCGTAAATTTTGCAAAAATAACAATATTTTTCACATTTTTTTATATGAAATTCCCCAAAAAAAAAAGTAAAAATCAAAATTTTTTAACATTTTTCGGCCAATTTGTTTTATGCTACCTATGTTTGGTAAAAAAAATCGCAAAAAGCGTATTTTGATTGGTTTGCGCAAAAGTTATCGCGTTTACTAACAAAGAGAAAGATTTTTGTCATTTTTGGTGTTTTTTTTTTAACGCGTAATGGCGGCGATCTGCGATTTTTTTTTCGGTACTGCGACATTGCGGCGGACAGATCGGACCCTTGACTGACATTTTTGACACTTTTGGGGTTACCAGTGACATTACTGCAGTAATCAGTGCTATACATATGCACTGTTACTGCAAAAATGACACTGGCAGGGAAGGGGTTAACTTTATTGGGAAGGGAGGGGTTAAGTGTGTCCTAGGGGCGTGCTTTCTACTGTGTAGGGACATTGCTATTGGTGTAAAAGCAAAGATCAACCGTTCTACATAGTAGAACGGTCAGATCTTTACTTTTACACAGGGAGAACTGACAGGCAGCTTGTTTACACAAGCTGCTCTGTCTTTCTCCCTTCACAGGAGCGATCGTAGTGTGGCCGGCGGACATCGAGTCCGCCGGTCACACGCACTGACTTGCCTGTGAACGAGCCGCGGCGGGCGCGCGCCTCGGCGGGCGCGCGCCCGCTCGCTATAGGCTCGCAAGTCAGTGACAGGCGAGTGACGTACCGATACGTCACTCTGCCTGGCCGGGGCTGACCGCCGCAGTATATAGTCGTGCGGCGGTCGGCAACCGGTTAAAAAAAAAAAAAAAAAAAAAAAACTGGCTCCTAACTTTTTTAGCTGGCTCCTAGATTTCAGGAAAATTTGTGAAGCCCTGCAAAAAAGACATGGGTTCAATAACATAGCCAATTTGCCATGGACACATTAAGGCAGTTTTTCTCAACTCCGGTCCTCAGGGCACACTAACAGGCCAGATTTTAAGTATTACCTTGGGGAGATGCAGACTAGAATACTGCAATCACTGAGCAGAAAATTATATCACCTGTGATGTATTTCAGTTTTCTTGCAAGCCTGGCCTGTTAGTGTGCCCTGAAGACCGGAGTTGAGAAACACTGCATTAGGAGTACAACCAAACATTTACAAAACCCCAGAGTGCAGATGACATGTTTCCTCCTTCTCTGTAACATGTGCTCTTTACCTCTCCTTCTCACTGTTGTATCCTTGCTCCTTAAACTCTTTACTTCACCCCACAAACTGTATACAATTACCCTCACTTCTGCCCGCTCGTTATTACTGCACTCATCACTTCCTCCAAATTTGAATCCCACATGCGAATAAAACCCCCAGGATGCTGAGGCATGTCCCCTCATAAACCGCACACTCCTATTACCTCTCTCACCCTTCTGCTTCTCCTAACCTCTAGAGACCCATCCCCAAACCCTGGGCCTTCATAATTAAAACTGTACCCAACACACCCACCATCCAGTACTCTCTGGCATTAGCACAATTCAGTTCTGTTCTTCCCAAAACCAGCCTCTCCTCCTGTGGCCTCTGGAATGCTCGCTCTGTTTGCGACAAATTCACCTTTGTCACCAACTTCTTTATCACTGAAACCTGGCTTCATAAATCTGACACGATTCTCCTACTTCCCTCTCCAATGGTCAATTGATGTGGTCCACCGGCCCCCTGGAATGGTATCAACTTTCCTTGATGACTTCTCTGCCTGGCTACCCTACTTTTTCTTTTCCAAAATTCCTACAATAATGGTTTGCGAATTAAAGTTATACCAAAGTCTCCTTTTTTAATTCTTTAAAAACAAGAAAATAGGTTACACTTACCTGCTCTGTGTAATGGTTTTGCACAGAGCAGCCCAGATCCTCTTCTTCTTGGGTCCTCCTGACCCCTCCCTCCTGTCAAGTGCTCCCACAGCACCCGAGCCATGCCACAGCTCTGTGGGTCCATTCCACTGCTGTGTCTCAGGCAATCAGGACGGCCGAGGCACTTGTGCACATCGCTGGATCGAGATGGGGCTCAGGTAAGTATTAGGGGGCTGTTGCACACTGAGGGTTTTTTTTTATCTGAATGCATTAAGATAAAAAACCTTCTGCCTTTAGAATCACTTTAAACATTCCCTGTTAATACTAACACTCCTACTTGTAAACTTTAGTCTAACCGCCTCATTTGGCCTGAAGCAATGGGTACATGCTTCTACCCCCTCTGATGGCAGCACCCCTCGACCTTGTAGTCTCCTACCTACAATCCTTTACCTCTCTGATCACCAACTTATTAGTTCCACTCTCTCCCAGTCTTCCACCACCTCTCCCTCCAACCGCCTAACAATTACCCGTAGAAACCTTTGTCACTTCAACCATTCCCTTCTGCATTCGCAAAAGTGTGGCGGGGTAGCGCAGAGCCTCTCCATCTCAGGAAGCCTTTCGGAGCTCTGTTGCTATTCAGCACTTCTCACGAACGGCTGGCCAGATTCAGCTGTGTGTGATTTAAAATCTTACCTTCGGTATTTAAAACGGCTTGTTAGTAAGTATTTTCACCTCGCCCTAGCTGGTGTCTGGTCGTATTCTGAAGTGTGGAGTTACTGTTGATCAATGTAAAATGCTTTTTTGCTTTCTAAACTGATGCACTAGTTACATTTGTACCTATGGCTCTTGAGAGGATCCCATCATGAGCTTGGACTTCTGGCACTAGATATTTTTGGATTTGTAATTCCAGCTTGTTTATATATATATATATATATATATATACAGTGGGTACGGAAAGTATTCAGACCCCCTTAAATTTTTCACTCTTTGTTGTATTGCAGCCATTTGCTAAAATCATTTAAGTTCATTCTTCTTCCTCATGAATGTACACATAGCACCCCATACTGACAGAAAAACACAGAATTGTTGACATTGTTGCAGATTTATTAAAAAAGAAAAACTGAAATATCACATGGTCCTAAGTATTCAGACCCTTTGCTCAGTATTTAGTAGAAGCCCCCTTTTGATCTAATACACTCAGGAGTCTTTTTGGGAAAGATGCAACAAGTCTTTCACACCTGGATTTGGGGATCCTCTGCCATTCCTCCTTGCAGATCCTCTCCAGCTTTGTCAGGTTGGATGGTAAACGTTGGTGGACAGCCATTTTTAGGTCTCTCCAGAGATGCTCAATTGGGTTTAAGTCAGGGCTCTGGCTGGGCCATTCAAGAACAGTCACGGAGTTGTTGTGAAGCCACTCCTTCGTTATTTTAGCTGTGTGCTTAGGGTCATTGTCTTGTTGGAAGGTAAACCTTCGGCCCAGTCTGAGGTCCAGAGCACTCTGGAGAAGGTTTTTGTCCAGGATATCCCTGTACTTGGCCGCATTCATCTTTCCCTCGATTGCAACCATTCGTCCTGTCCCTGCAGCTGAAAAACACCCCCACAGCATGATGCTGCCACCACCATGCTTCACTGTTGGGACTGTATTGGACAGGTGATGAGCAGTGCCTGGTTTTCTCCACACATACCGCTTAGAATTAAGGCCAAAAAGTTCTATTTTGGTCTCATCAGACCAGAGAATCTTATTTCTCACCATCTTGGAGTCCTTCAGGTGTTTTTTGGCAAACTTCAAGTGGGCTTTCATGTGTCTTACACTGAGGAGAGGCTTCCGTCGGGCCACTCTGCCATAAAGCCCCGACTGGTGGAGGGCTGCAGTGATGGTTGACTTTCTACAACTTTCTCCTATCTCCTGACTGCATCTCTGGAGCTCAGCCACAGTGATCTTTGGGTTCTTCTTTACCTCTGTCACCAAGGCCCTTCTCCCCCGATAGCTCAGTTTGGCCGGACGGCCAGCTCTAGGAAGGGTTCTGGTCGTCCCAAACGTCTTCCATTTGAGGATTATGGAGGCCACTGTGCTCTTACGAACCTTAAGTGCGGCATAAATCTTTTTGTAACCTTGGCCAGATCTGTGCCTTGTCACAATTCTGTCTCTGAGCTCTTCAGGCAGTTCCTTTGACCTCATGATTCTCATTTCCTCTGACATGCATTGTGATCTGGAAGGTCTTATATAGACAGGTGTGTGGCTTTCCTAATCAAGTCCAATCAGTATAATCAAACACAGCTGGACTCAAATGAAGGTGTAGAACCATCTCAAGGATGATCAGAAGAAATGGAAAGCACCTGAGTTAAATATATGAGTGTCACAGCAAAGGGTCTGAATACTTAGGACCATGTGATATTTCAGTTTTTCTTTTTTAATAAATCTGCAACAATGTCAACAATTCTGTGTTTTTCTGTCAGTATGGGGTGCTATGTGTACATTCATGAGGAAGAAGAATGAACTTAAATGCTTTTATCAAATGGCTGCAATATAACAAAGAGTGAAAAATTTAAGGGGGTCTGAATACTTTCCGTACCCACTGTATATATATATATATATATATACACACATACACACACACATTATATATATATATATATATATATATATATATATATTCGCTGTCTTTTATAATATTTCTAAGTCCATCAATATATCCGGGATTTGTCATGTCCTACTATTGTTCATTTGATTTTTCCCCTTATACCTTCCTACTCCATATCAAGAGCACACATGCAACCATTTAGGTGACAAGCATGTTTTCTGGAAAGCTTTCTCATATTTTGACAGAGCTCTACTGTTTTTTTGGCTTCAGTCGCCATTGTACTCCAGAGGCCTTTGTATACAACACATCCCTCCATTGAAGGAATAATCAACAATCACTAGATTGAATATTTGATGCAAGCTGGACCGGCAATAGGACTTGAGACAGGTGTTTTTACTCTTCATGTGCAAACACAAATGTGTCATCAATACAGATGATGTAAGCTCTTGATGTATAAATATACAAATCTTTTGACACCAAATGAATGCTGTATCATATATATTAAATCACTTGGTTTCATTTTAGAGATTGGAGCGTATTAAAATTTATAACCCTGAAGAAGCAAAAATTGCTTTGAAACGTGTTAGGTATTGTAACACCATATCACAGTGTCATCATCACAGTGTCATCTCTTGTGTATTGATATACCATGACCAATTGTTTGCTGTTTAATCAATTTTGTATCTATATGTCTTTTATAATCATTTGTTAATAAAATGTATACCTTTTATATAAAATTAGTTTTTTTATACTCTAAAGGCAAATTTTGTAAAAGTCCCAAACCCTTAGGGGAACTCTTTCTGGTTGTACTTTGAATATAGGGATGTGGCACAACAATCAGAATTTTTTGCTGAGAAAATCCATTTATTCTTCTCTTCTGCATTCTTCAACTGACCACCCTCTGACAAAATTTCTTCCCTGTCCTTCCCCAATCTAGCCACTTCTGTCTACAATAGATCCCTGTCCTCCGTCTTGGATGCACTCGCCCCTCTCATTACACACATAATCAGGCCCTGGGCCCTACAACCCTAGCAAACAGATGACACCAGAATTCTGAAAAAAAAAACATGGCCGTGCTCTTGAGCGTCTGTGGAGTAAGATGACATTTTACGAAGACTTCAATCAATACAAATCAGCCCTCCAAAGACAATTTTTGCTTCCACACTGCCAAGCAGACCTATTTTATCATTCTCAATAACACCTTATCCAGTTCCCGTCAACTCTACCTATAGCTTTCTCTACTTCATCCTCCATCGACTAAATTAATGACCACATCCTCCATCGACTAAATTAATGACCAGATCGCCAATTAATTCCAAAAAAAAAAAGAAAGAAGAAAGAAAGAAAGAAAAAGAAGATTGGTTCAATTTGTGATAAAATCTCCACTCTACAGATACCCCTCCCACCCAACCCCATGTCCGCAAGTAAAATCAATACTTCCGGAGTGTGGTCTGGACATGGCGCAAGACTTCCAGACTTCCCCTCGCCCAACCTGGTTGATTACAACCCCATTACACCGGCATGCACTCCCCAAATAAAAGGCACAGGACACGTTCATCAGCCCACACACCCGGCAAGCCAAAGAAATCTGGGGAAATAGACCATTTCTTCCTAGCAACTTCACATACTGCAGCCCCCTTCACTTCCAAGATGGCAGGACCACGCGGCCAGAAGCCGGACATGGATGAGTCCCGGGGCTGCTTCAACTCACAGACTGCCACTGTCTCCACACCAGAGGCAGCAGCTCCACTCAGCCAAGGCTTCCCAGAGCCTTTGCAGCCGGCGGGGCTGTCCCTGGTGGACTCGGCAATCCGAGCTCTCCTCCAGGCTCTCCCGGCGAGGTCGGAGATAGAGTCCCTCGTGCTCCGGATAGAGGAGTCGCACCGGCGGGACCTGCAGGCGGTGAAATCCGACAGGTTGCACACAGGAGAGACTTCGGTGTCAGATCTGGATACCCGGGTGTCTGCTCTGGAGAGCTCCCGCAATACATATATGGAAACAGCCATCAGCCTTCAGCTGCACTTGGAAGACAGAAGCCGCCGAAACAATTTGCGGCTGCGAGGCCTGCCGGAGGCCACAGGCAAGGATGATCTCCATGAGACTGTTGCTGCCATCTTTCAAAAAGGTACTGACCTCTAACCCACCTGAAGATATAGAACTAGATAGAGTGCATAGGGCACTGGGCTCCAGATCTAATTATACGGACAGACCACGGGATGTAGTGTGTAGAGTGCATCACTTTATCCAAAAAGAGGCTATTATACACAAAGCCTGGGAGCTGGGTTCAGTAGACTTTGATGGTGCTTACATTAAGATCCTGCCTGACCTCTCTAAGGCCACCTTACAACGTAGAGCACTTCTCCACCTGATGCTGGATCTTGCACGTCAAGCGGGCTGCACATACTGCTGGGGGTACCCCCTGGCGGTCATCTTTTGTAACACTGCCTCTTTCATTCTCCACACTCCTGCAGAGCTGCCTGCTTTATTCATGTTCCTTGGCACGGATCCCATTCAAGTTCCCGGCTGGCTGATTCTTCTCCCGCTGTCGACCGGTAGACAGAACAATGTGGCGAGCCATGGTGGGCTCTTTCCCAAACCCCAGAGACCACTGAGGAGGTCCCGCACGGTCCCCGTTGATGGGTCACGCGAGTCTTGACGTTTGAATATACCTTTACTTACCCTGCATACGGGATTCTTCTCACCGGATTCTGCAACCCGGCTCCTGTGAGGACTCTGACATGGCACATCCTGTGCGTGGAAGTTCCTCTCCAGACGAATGTTATGTCCCTACGGCTATCTTTGGGATCCTTTTGACCATTCTTATGACCGCACCTTCTGCCCAGTGGGCCATGTGCCACGGTGTTGCCTGAAGAGGCAGAAGGGGGTAGCCATTACCCATGCTTCACATGGCTTCATGTATTGTCTTCTCATCCTGGAACCTACGTGTTTTTACCCTCGTGTGCTGTGAAGTCCCCTGGTTGGCTGACTTGTGTGCTCACTCGTATTCTCGATTTTGATGACATGTTGGCTCGTCCCCTGTACGAGGAGGCTGCCCTCCACCACCTGACATTACTTATATGGGTCTCCTAGAGCGTGACACGTGAGGATGGAGGGGTGATGGCTGGGAGCTGCTTTCTAGATTGGGGAGCGGCCGGGGCCTGAGCCATACTCCGCATTCATTTTGCCTGATAGTGCAGACTTGCGCATTATAGTTTGATAGTGTTTTCCTCAGATATTACCCTAGATTGCCTATGTTGTGCTTTCTGTTTAAATTTCTCTTTATGCCCATGTTCCATATATGGTGGGTTTACCTTATATTACATATGTGGTAACTTTTACATTACCATTGTATTGCCCCGGAAGGGGGTCACGTTGGGGGTGGAGGGGGCTGGGGCAACCTCCTTGGCTGTCTCCAACCACTCTTCCTACTAGGCGCGTGCTCGGTTCTCGGTCGTTGATCGATGAGCGCATTAAAACCTCTCTTCGCTTTCTTCTATACACTACTACTCCACACCGGAGATGACAGCAGTCCCCTTAATCTTTACACTCCTCTCTATCTGATCTATATTTCTATCTTATCTATTCTCCTCATCTTCTCTGCCCCCCTCCCTCCCTCTTTGGCTACGTTTGATACTGTTGACCACCCACTGCCTTCTCCTTTAAAAAGCTTTCCTACGTTGGTCTCTGTGGCGGAGCTCTTCACTGGCTCCCATCCTACCTATCCCACTGCACCTTCAGTATCACTTACAACTCTACTTCCTCCTCTTCTCTGTCAGAGTCCCCCAAGGTTCTGTTCTTTGACTCCTCTTATTCTTGATCTACATCTCCTCCCTGGATCAGCTGATAGCCTCCCATGGCTTTCAATATCATTTCTATGCAGACAACATCCAAATCTTTCTCTCCACCCCTCAGCTCACATCAGTCTCCTCACGCATGACTAACTAACCGACATAGTATGGATGTCACACCTCTTCTTTAACCTCCATGGCGGTATTCCCCAGAGTGGCTCGGGGTTAAGAGTGCCAAAAGCAGTTACCCCTAGTCACACTCGGGATTACCCCACAATCCCACTTAAGTTCTGCTACAATCCCCCGCCATCCTGCAGCCACCCCCTCCCACTGTCCTCGATGTGTAATCCGGCCTATGCCGTCACCCGTCTTCCGGTTCCCTTCCCTGCGAACGCCACAACGCAGGGGGTGGAACCGGCAGGAGATTCAAAAAATAAACAAAACAAATGACATGATACTGTGTAATCTGTTAGGATTACAACTTTGTATCAAGTCATTTTACCACAGGTTTTAGCCTAATGGCTTTTCCAGTGCCCTGACTGTACTTTTGTGGCTCTTTGTGCCTGGAAAAATGAGCAAGTCCATGGCATCCAAAAAGCGTTCTTTTAGCTCAAAAGCACTTTTAGACGAACTGTAAAAAAGTGACAATGAATCAGAATTATTTGAAGAACTGAGCGATAGTGATTCGTGGGAAATTTTGTCATCAGGTGCTGAAAGTGATGACAGCGACGATTCGCTCAGCGATGTGAGAACTTGGTGCTCTATTGACTGCGGTATGGATCAGGCAGCGCCCCCCAAGATTACCATTTACTGGAGCACCTGGTATGAAAATTGACCATGACGACCCCTTGGCATACCTAAAATTATTTCTGACCGATTAGGTTATTGAAAAAATAGTTACCGAGCCAAACCAGTACAAAAAGAGCAACAATTGGCTACGCATCAGAAGTTTGTAAGATGCAGAAAGTGGGAACCAGTGACCAAAGATGACATTTGGAAATTTCTGGGCCTAATATTTCTTCAGGGAGTGGTGGGGAAACCCCTGCAGAAGTGGTATTGGACAACCGATACATGGCATGGCCATGTCAGGGTACAGATTTTCCCTCATAATTAAATTTCTCCACTTCGAAAACAATGAAGAATTTGATGAAACTACTCATCCTGCCCCAAAACTAAAGAAAATTTGGGAAGTATATCAAATGATTCTACAGAATTTCCAACGGAGCTATGTGCCAGAAAGAGACATCAGAATAGATGAAAGTCTAATGGCCTACAAGGGAAGGCTCAGCTGGGTGCAATACATTGCATCAAAGAGGGCACGATTTGGTGTAAAATCCTACACGCTATGCAAATGGTCAACTGGCTACATTCAGAATTCAGTGATATACACTGAGAAAGGAACAAAATTTGATAAAAAATACAGCGATTATGGAATGGCAACATCTTCTGTTCTTTCACTAATTGAACCATTGCTAAATCAGGGTTTTTGTGTAACAGCTGACAACTTTTATACATCTCCTGAACTTTATGGAGGCTCTACTGCAAAACAAAACCGATGCCTATGGAACCAAAGGGCTAAAGAGCGCGACATGCCGCCAATGTTTGGCAAAAAGAAGATCAAGACGGGAGAAATGGTTGCCTGGCATAAAGGCAAAATGATGGCACTGCGATGGCGGGACAAGCAAAATGTGTGCCTAATGAGTTCAGTGCATAATACTTCCACTGTTATGGTACGCGTGAAAGGTGGGAAAGAAGTCATGAAGCCACAACTAGTGATAGACTACAAACACCACCACGGAAGGTGTCAACAGAGCCGACCAAGCAATGACATTCTACCCAGCAATGAGGAAACCGCAAAAGATTTCCTTAAAGATCTTCAGACATCTTCTTGAAAAAAAAAAAAAAAGTGTGACAAGCCTGATTCATTGAGACTTCATTTGGAAAGTTGCCGAACATATCTTTCTGAATCACCAAATACCATCAATGGCTGGGAATAGATCTGGACGTCGTGCTGTTGGCATGGTCAACCCGGAACGCCTGACTGGTCGTCACTTCATGGACTACATCCCACCAACTGAGAAAAAGTCAGCACCTACAAGGATGTGCGTGGTTTGCTGCTCGAAGAGAGATGTCAGTGGAAGGAAAATAAAGGAAACCAGATTCTATTGTCCCGATTGTGACGTCAGACTTTGTGCAGTCCCAGGTTTCAAAATCTTTCATACCCGAGAGGTTTACTGAACTATTATTACAGTGTTTCAAACTTTCATACCCGGGATATCTACTAGATTGTTTGGACAGATATAAGTGAGTTATTCCTAAGAATTACAGGCCTAAAACATAAGATAGATTCCATGCAAAACAATGTACCGCGATTTGAGATCAAAAATTCTGACACAATCAGACTGCAAGGGAGGTTAAAACTCAACCTGTCCAAAACAGAGTTTATAATATTTACGTCCCTTCATGTGCCCCTTCCCCAACTTCTCTGACAAGATCAATGACACAACCTCATCCTGCACCTGCATGCCAGGGTGCTAGGTGTCATCCTGGACTCTGAACCCTCCCTTCGGCCCCACATCCAATCATTTTCCCAAGCTTGCTGCCTCAACCTCCGCAACATCTCCAAAATACGCCCCTTCCTATCCAATGACACCACAAAGATCCTAATTCACTTCCTGGTTATCTCTTGGCTCGAATACTGCAACTCCCTCTTCATTGACCTAAATACACTATCCCCTCTTCAGTCCATTATGAATGCTGCTGTCAGACTAATCCACCTTACAAACCGCTCAGAGTCAGCAACCCCTCACTGTCAATCCCTCCATTGGCTGCCACTCATCCAACAAATTAAACTCAAAATGCTAATAACAAAGCCGTCCTTAACTTGGCCCCCAGCTACATCACTAACCTAGTCTAAAAATACGAACCAAAGCGTTCCCTTTGTTCCTCCCAAGACCTCCTGCTCTCTAGCTCCCTTGTCACCTCCTCCTATGCTCCCTCCAGGATATCTGCTGGACCTCTCCCATCCTCTGGTATTCCCTACTCCAGTCTGTCTGTCCATCTCTAGCACTATCCACTTTTAGGCGATCCCCAAACCTTCACTTCAGAGAAGCCTATCCTACTCTCCACCCAACAGCTATACTTTTATTTTCTCCATTAGCCCATCCCACACAGTTATAACCTTTTGTATCACTTGACCCTTATTTTTAGCTTGTAAGCTCTAACGAGCAGGGCCCTGATTCCTCCTGTATTGAATTGTATTGTAACTGTACTGTCTGCCCTCACGCTGTAAAGCGCTGCGCAAACTGTTGGTGCTATATAATTCCTGTATAATAATAAAATAGGAGGGGGGGGGGGGGTGATTTACTAAACCTATTGTGCACAAAAATCTGGTGCATCTCTGTACAGAAACCAGCTACACACCAGTACAAAATCAGCTTTCAGGCTTTTTTTTTATCAAAGCTTAATTGAACAAGCTGATGTTCGATAATTGGATACCATGGACAGCTGCACCAGATTTTGCACTCTCCAGTTTTAATAAATTAACCCCATGGTTTTCTGGTAGGAAAAAAAAAAAAAAAAAAAAAAAGGTATTGGATTAAAGAAAGGAGACATGCCCCAAGAAAGCATATGGCTGTAAGAAGTACGGATATGTGAGAAGGGGCGGATAAATCAAGATTCTCTGCTAAATAGCAAAAGTGGGGTAGCTAGGCAAATAGGCTTGGTAGGCGATAAAAACCAGACCCATAGAAGAAATAAAGAAGGGCAGAAAGGGGTGAAAAGGAGGTAGGAGCAGAAAAAGCAGAGAAGAGAATAGAGAAGCTCAGACTGGTAGAGGATCTCGTATTATAAAATGACAACTCTGAGGCCTGGTTTCCATTTAATGACTAAAGCGGATTTCCAGTTTTTCTGCAACTTTGGTTTGTTTGGATAAAGCTGGTCCAAACCCAACCATTTCCTACACTAAGTGCTACAGCAACTCTAAGCACTGTATTTACTTGCATGTAGCTTCAGCTACATACAGTACACAGTGCTAGGTTCCCGTCTCACACTCGGAACAGTATAGAGTATATCTGAGCGGTGCTCACCCATTCATAGGCAGCTTTGTATTTTGTGAATGAATATAAAGCTTCCTCTGATTGGCGGAGGCGGGCTGACGTCACATTTACTGCTTCAGCCAGTCAGAGGAAGCTTCGTATTTTTTCACAGAATACAAAAGCTGCCTATGAATGGCTAAGCACTGCTCAGACAGACTTTGCTGAAGTTACATGCAGTACATAAAGTGCTTAGAGCTGCAACAGCACTTAGAGAAGGGAATTGTTTATTTGGACCATCTCAGTCCAATTTAACTATACCGAAAGCCTGGGGATTAGCTTAAATTTGAATTTTTCTAGTACAGCCTGTCTCAAGATCATGGCAACACTAAGTATAGGTTATAGAATGGTACTTCTATCAGCTTTTTCTCTGTAGCTGGTAAGCAGGTTTTCATTCCACCCAATGTTATCTACCCATCTTGTTCATTCCTCTGTCCAGCTGCTCAGGACTTCAGTGAAAGGGACACCTTACTTTCCCTCAACCCAAAGGTAGCATGAACACAAAAAAGGGCAAGTTTGACAGCATGGGTAGGTTACAAATAGCTAAAATGATAAATTAATGAACTTTACTTACTCTGCAGCATTTTCTTTTTTGTCATCCTTATCCTCCCGATCCTGCTTGCCAGGGCCAGAGGTTTGTACACCCTGTGATGTAACCTCAGGGCCTCTCTTGGGTTCAGAGCTACTACTGCTAATGGATGGGGAGATGCTTGGACTACTTGGCTTGCTGCTGCTGTTACTAGTAGGTGCATTACTGCCACTTTCACTAGTCGACTCTTTGGAACCTGAATCTGGCTTTTCCTTCAGAAGTTCTCTAGGCTTCTCCACGCCATCACGATTTTTTCCAAGAATGTGGTCAATAGCATCAGGGCTTGAACTAGACTGTAGCTGTGGAAAACACAAATGGGACATTAGAAGACAATTTAAAAAGGAACTAATGCTCAAAGGCAATCTCAAGGCAACTAAAGAGAAAAAGCAGCTATGATTCAAGATTAAGCTTAACATTTGTGGTGTACAAACACTGACATTTGTACAGCTGTACTTACCCTAAAGTCATTTTTAAACTTCTTTAAATCATCCAGTTGCTTCCTTTGTTCCGAAGCCATTGGAGGCATTACTATAAACAGAAAAAGCAAGAGGGACCGTCATGACACATTCCTTTTACTAAACTGAAATTGTGCAGTATATGGAAATGTTCATTCTTTAATCCATACTAGTTAACCTTTACAGTAAAATTAGTATTGCAAGGTTATAAAATAAATGAAGCACAAGAAGCAAGCAAACGTCTACATTTGGCTTACATTTTAACACATACACAAAACAATCTCTGCAATTCATGATCCTTTCCCCATGTTTTTTCCTCATCAAAAAAACAGAAATTACAGAAAAATTCCTTTGGGTCTGCTTGAAAGGCACACCGTTCTGTTGTGGCCCGACATCACTCAGCATTTGCGAATACCGTGTTTGACAGCCCTGCCAAACTACTTAGACCCTTCTACTTTCCCATTCACATAAAGCTAATCAATTCTGTAGTCCCAAGAGCAGGACTGATAGAACCAAATTACTCTGGAGGGTGCACACTTACTGGGCTCGGAATAACTAAAGTATTCCCCCCTTTATCTGTCCTCCATCCCTCGGTGGTCTGCACACACAACTGACCCCAAGTGTTCCCACAAACCGAGTATTGACAGGCAAAACACTGTCCTCAGTTCTGTCAGCCGTAACTTGGCCCTTTCCGCAAAAGCCTGTGCTAGCTGAACACAAATCAGTGCGTCTCTGCTGACTGTCAAAGAACACAGTATACGTAAAGTGGTTCTAAAGTTAATAGGTTTTTTTGCCCTAATGTATTACTTGCATTAAACATAACACAAGAAAAAGATTCCACTTGCTGTTCCTTTCCCCCACTCCATAAAATACTTACCTGAATTATATGGACTTGCTGGCTGTGCTTGTCTGACAGAGCAGCGAGAGCCACTGGCTCCTGCTTCTGTCAGTCAAATACTGTGAGAAGGGAGCAGAGGCTGAGCTGCGGTGAGTATGTCTATACTTTCTTAAGCAGACCCACACAGTGGGTATGGAAAAGAAAGAATCATTCCCCTTTAAAATAACGTGTTGCTTTGCAGCCTGAAGTGAAGACAGTTTTTGTTTTATCCAGCTGTATTTACTAGTGCAACTTATAATATCAAAGTGAAAGATAGAACACCAACATGTCACACACCTGAGTTGGAAAAAAAGATCACCCCCTTGTATCACCATTTTGTTAAACCACCTTTTGCTTTAATTACAGCCTTTATTTTTTTTGTTTACAAAAGATTTTATTAGAAAGTCATAAAAAATGAACAATACAGGTCAAACATGTATCATCGTACAAAAAAAATTTTTTTACAATGCATAGAGAAAAGACATGAAAATTGCATATATCGAAAAAAAATTATTGGTCAAAGTATAAAAGCTAATCAGACAGACCGTTGTCAGCATAGAGTCAAAACCATCGTTCAAGACATATCATATCTCATTTGAAGCATAAAGAAATCTATAAACATCTATCCCAAAGATCCCATTTAGCATGGAAAGTCAACATTGAACCATGTAAAGAGTGAAAGATTCTCTTTCTGTTAGCTTGATGCACTTCATTCTGGAAAGAACCTAAGAACACGGGGAGACTGAGGCTTGTTCGAAGGAGAGCCAGGGGATGCTATCCGACTCCGCATGCCATTGTGCAATTTGTATGAGTTTAGCTGAGATAAAATAGTACCATAAGTCTGGGATACCCAGACCTCCACGGGGCTGGGGTGCATAAAGGATGTGACTATTGTATCTGGATCTTTTACCATTCCAGATAAATTTGGAAATCTCACGCTGAAAAGAGATGACATGGGACTTAGGCACATTGACGGGAAGAGCCCTGAAATAAAACAAGACCTTTGGTAGGATAATCATTTTTATAGCCATAACTCTGCCTAGGAATGAAATATGATACGAAGACCATGCCTTTAACAACAGACCCAACTTCTTGAACACTGGAGGTAAATTTGAAATGAAAAGAGAATCACGAGGAGTGATTTGAACCCCTAAATAACGGAATGATCTTGAACACCAAGTGAACAAAAAAACTTTCCCCAATGGAAACCTGCATCCAATTTGGTAAATTTATTGGCATAAGCGAGCATTTAGAGAGGTTTACCCCAGACCTGACATGGAACGAAAGTTCTCCAACTCAATTAGCAGATGAGGTAGAGAAATATGAGGATTAGACAAAATCAATAAGACATCATCCGCATAAAGACTAAGTTTGAATTCTTTCCCACCTCTGTTGTATCCAGCTATATGAACATTCTTCTTGATAGCCGTAGCCAAAGGCTCGATCGCTAGAGCAAACAGGAGGGGGGAGAGCGGGCAACCCTGTCTTGTACCTCTTTTTAATTGAAAAAAGTTGGAATTACACCCAGGAAGGCGGACTCTTGTTTGTTGGGATTCATACAGAGCTTTAAAGCCGTGAATGAACCTTTCACCTAGACCATATTTAGGAAGAAGGTGTTCCAAATAAGGCCAGCTGACACAGTCAAAGGCCTTGTGAATATCTAAACTCACAAGGCAGGTAGGGGATTTGGTAACATTAGCGTCATGGACAATATTTGCAACCAACCTAATGTTATCTGATAACTGTCTTCCTGGAATAAATCCGGTCTGATCAGGGTGAATCAGTTTGTGGATGTTAGTGGATAATCTATTAGCTAGAAGTCGGCCAAAGAGTTTAAGGTCATTGTTCATGACCGAGATAGGTCTGAAGTTCTGTGGTACAGAGTGATCTTTATCTGGTTTTGGGATCAGGGACATGTTCGCAAGGAGCATTTCCTCTGGGAAGCTCCCACCCTGAAGAACATGATTAAATAGCTTAGTTATCCTAGGGGCTAAAATCGAGGCAAAAGATTTATAATAGGCAGAGGAAAAACCATCTGGGCCGGGGGCAGTGGATGATTTAAGTGATTTGATTATTTCCAAAACCTCATCAACCGTACATGGTGCATCTAATAGCTCTTTTTGACTATCCGAGAGTGACGGGATTGATAGACCTTCAATCCAAGGGTGAAACTCGTTTAATGGGAGCGAAGAAGGCACTGAAAGAAGGTCTTTATAAAAATTTGTGAAAATGCCTAACACTGCTTTAGGGTGTGAGACAACCTTTCCGTTAGGCCCTCTGAGCTTGTAAACGTGAGTGGGCTTAGTAGATTGAGTTAATTTTTTAGCAAACATGGTGGATGTAGAGTTGCTGTGAAGGATAAATTTGGCTTTGAACCATCTGAGAGCCTTTTCGGTATTGTTAGAGAGAATATCATCTAGGGCCTTCCTTTTAGTGTAAATTTGGTCCAAAAGTGCAGCAGAGGGGGAGAGACTATGTTGGTTATATAATCTATCTAAATCCTTTGTGAGTAATTTTATGTCAGATAGTCTGGACTTGTTCCTTGCTGAAGCCAGTGCAATCAATTCCCCCCTAATGACCGCTTTGTGTGCTGTCCAAACAATAGGTGCAGGTGAAACGCCGTCCTCATTAATCTCAAAGTAATCCACCAGAGAAGAGGAAATCTGGGCCACCAACGCAGGGTCGTTTAGCAATGAATCATTTAATCTCCAACTATACGTCGTGTTGCCCAGTCCCACTCCCCCGGCTTCAAACAATACTATCTGATGATCGGACCATGGGCAGACATGAATCCACGCATCAGAAGAATTCGCCAACCACACCGGTGTGCAAAAAATATAGTCTAACCTGGCCGAACTATCGTGGGGGTGAGAGTAAAAGGTGTAACCCTTTATGCCAACATTGTGGGCACGCCAGGCGTCTATCAGTTGCATGTCACTAAGTGCTCGGGTCAGGCTCTTTGGAAAGGCTTTAAATGAGGTTGTAATGTTACTCCTGTCAAATGATGGATGAGCAGCCAGATTGGGGGACTCGAACCTACCTAGCACGTCAAAAAAATGCCTGAAAAAGGAGGCGTGTGCTTCATTGGGGGCATAAAGAGACGCAATAGTAATAGATTTGCCTGCAACAGTACCTTTAATAATCAGGAATCTGCTCTCTAGGTCACTATATGTGGAGGAAATATCAAATATTATATTATTTCTGATAAAAATAGCTACCCCTCTGGTCTTATTTTGGAATGTGGAGCATTTAAATTGCCTGAAAGATTTATCAAAAAATTTTGGTTGCCTGTCTGCAGCAAAATGTGTTTCCTGCAAAAGGAGTATATCAGCACCTAGTCTCTTGTACTATTTAAAGGCCTTATGCCTCTTATTAGGGGAGTTGAACCCCTGGACATTATGTGACAAGATTTTAAGCCCCATGAACTATGTAAAAAGGACATTTATCGCACTTGAGCCTCTGAAAATATGGAAGACTATGGGATAAATAGACCAGAACCGGACTCGACTGCATTAGTATGTAAAGATCCTGGAAAATACAAGGATAAGGCCCTGATCCACATGAGGACGGACTCCCATCTACCAAGGACCGTGGGCCCGGACCTACTACAAAAATACCAGGAGTGAAAATTGACCAATATACTTGCATTATAAGTTTAAAGACCTGAAAAAATGACTGTTTTTAAATGAATTTTCCTTGAAACAACAACAACTGACAATACTAGAAAGTATCAACCAGAAAAAACGAACATGAACATACTTTTTGGAGACGGGCATATAACAAGAATCCATCCAAAAAATCAACATCCATTGGACATATCCGTCCAATAGCCGAGTGCGGAGACCTGGGACCCACAGGCAAGGAAAGCCCCGAGAGGGCCCACACAACCCAGGAACCCGAATCCTCGCAAAACAGCACATGGGGGACAAACCAACGGGAGAGGAGAGCGAGCGGCATTGTAATCAGTATTCGCCAATATATGTATGAAGAAAAAAAAAAACTTGAGTAAGGATGCATACACGCCAACAGACACAGTCACCCCCGCACAGCCGCCCCACGGGAAAGAAGCGGCCACCCAGGGGCAAGGGTCTGCCCGCGTCCACGCAACCCCTATTAACAGCGCACAGACTTAAATCAAGCATCCAAAAAGTTCCCGTCCATAACGAACTTCATCAGAAAGCCCCGTCCCTAAAGGGGTTACGCCATCTGCGTTGGTCCCTTCTGGTAGCTGGAGTGGACCAGGTAGGCGAGGGCCTAGGAGTGTTCTGCGGGCGGGCATCAGGGGCGGCTTCCAGGAGGCCCAGCTTACATAGGAGTTCCTTTCCTTCTATTAGGTTATAGACCACATACACAGTACCATTATGCGGGACCGATAGTTTAAAGGGGAAGCCCCATCTATATCGAATCCTGGCTGCTTGGAGCACTGAGGTGACCTCCTTCATTTTACGTCTCCTTTCAAGTGTGGCCTGAGATATGTCAGGATAAATCTGAATGCGTGTGCTCTCCATCAAAATATTAGGGGTGTTTCTGGAGGCCCGCAAAATATCCTCTTTGATCAGGAAGTCCTTGAGGCAAAGGATCACATCTCTTGGAGGCTTATCCGGGGGTGGTTTAGGACGCAGGGCTCTATGAATCCTATCACAGATAAAATCAGACTCCTGGTTGTCAGGTAGCAGGTCAATGAAGAGCTTGGAGACTGCAGGAAGCAAATCAGTGACTGATTCTGGGATGCCTCTAAGGCGCAGGTTATTCCTGAGATTCCTATTGTCCAAGTCCTCCACTTGTGTTTGCAATAAACTGTAGTTATCTGAGAGTAGCTCAAAGTCCTTTCTAAGGTCACTGTGGGCAATAGAAAGTTCATCGTGCTTAGCTTCTAATAGGTCGGTGCGGCCCCCTAATGCAGCTATTTCATGTGTCAGAGTATTAGTGGATTTTTGAATCTCAGACTGGAATTTGTCTGCCAGCTTTTCATACATGGCCGCAAGCCCTGCATCCAAGTCTGCTTTAGTGACCCCGCCCAAGTACTCACGATTCCCGGACTGTGTGCTGGGGGTAGAAGGTGGCTGCATGGTCTCTGCCTGCGGTGAAGGGGGAGCCTGGGCGCCATCTTGGGACATCCTGCTGATCTCCTTGGTGCGCAGTAAGTGTTCAGGGAGTACTTTGGCGGACCTCCCCGGTTCTTTTTCTTCGCTGACGGCATGCACAAGGTGCATGCCGGGGGGTGCTGGTAGTTTTCGGGTTGATGTAGGCTGTAATGGCCCCGGGGATCACGCCGATCTCTCTCCCCTCCGACGGAGCTGCGCTTCTAGCAACCGTCCAGCTCCGCGCCGCGCCCCCCTTAATTACAGCCTTTAGACAGTTGGGATATGTCTCTACGAACTTTGAAATATTTCCCCACTTTTCTTTAGAGAACTGCTCAAGTTCAGATAAATTTGATGGTGAATGTTTATGGACTGCAGTCTTCAAATCATTCCACAGATTTTCAATGGAGGTTTAAGTCTGGGCTTTGACGAGGCCATGCAAGGACATGTGTGGTCATGTTTTCCCATGAGCCTTGGGTCATTGTCATGTTGGAAGGTAAACCTCCTTCCCATTTACAACTGTCTGGCAGAAGGCAGCAGATTTTCCTCAAGAATGTGATGTATTTCGCCCCATCCATTTTTCTCTTTGCTGACAAGTGCTCCAGTCCCTGCTGCAGGGAAACACCTCCTTAACAGGATATTACCACCTCCATGCTTCACTACAGGAATGGTGTTCTTTGGATGGTGAGTTGTATGGATTTCCCCTAGACATATAGTTTGGTGTTGATTCCAAAATAATACATTTTAGCCTTATCTGACCATACATTCTTCCATGTGGCCTCAAAACCCTCAAGGTATGTTTTGGCAAAGCTCAGTCGTGACTGCATGTGGCCTTTCAAGTGGATTTTTTCTTGTAACGCTCCAATACAGCCACATTTGTGGAGAATTTGTGTTATTGTTGTCACATGTCCTCAATTCTTGCAACTGCTTCAGAGTTGCTATAGGCTCTTGGTTGCCTCTCTGACTAGTTTCCTCCAGACTCTTTCATCCAGTTTGGAGCAACCTCCTGATCCAGGGAGGGTCTGTGTTGTACCAAATTCCTTCCACTTCTTGCAGTGATGGTAAAAAAAACAAAAACAAAAAACACCCCCCCATACTTACATGCTCTGTGAAATGGCCTCGGAGGAGCCATATAGCACACTCCCTGGATAAAAGTTCGGATTAGGACATGTGTGGCTAACAGGTGTTGAAACTATATAGCCAAAACCAAAACTTGGCCTTTGATAGTACCCAAAGCCAACCGCTGTTCGCTAGGGTTTTGGCCTTTTTACAGAAAGGGGTTGATCGAAAACAAGCACCTTCAGCAATTCACACCATGAAACACTCTTGGTGCCCCCTTGGTGATTGATGTTAACCACAGCCATGGCGTTGTCCGATTGAATCCGAACCGGACAACCTTGCAGACGAGTCGACGGCTCTGAGCGCCAAAACATTTATCGCAGGTTTGGACTCTTCCATCGTCAAGGTACCCTGGGAACAGAGCTTCCCCAGCACCCCACCCCGACAGGCTGGCATCAGTGGTTACCACCGTCTAAAACAACGGAAGGAAGGACTTGCCCTGGCACAGTGCTGGAGACTCAATCCACCACAACAGAGCAGATTTTGTGTTGTGGCTCAACCGAATCACAGAATCCAAGGACTTTGGATCCTTGTTCCATTTTACAAGAATCTCCCTTTGCAAAGGCCTTGTATGAAACTGAGCAAAAGGAAACGTCTCGAAGGTCGATACCATCAGACCCAAGGCTGGCATACAAACTCGTAGAGGACAGATTGTTGTCCAACAACAACTGAATCGCCCCCTGCAACTTTTGCAGCTTGTCCGGGGGAAGAAAAACCTTCGCCAAGGATGAATCCAGAGTCAAGCCCAGATAATCCAGAACCGGAGTCAGCGCAGATTTCTTGGAATTTATGCTCCAACCGAACTCCTGCAGAGTTCTGACCATGATCGTCAGATCCCCCAACAAAGCTGAATGAGAGTCTGCTCCCAACAGGAGATCGTCCAGGTACCCCAGTACTGTAATCCCCCGCCGGCACAGCAGTGCTAATACAGCTGCTAGTACCTTGGTAAACACTCTGGGAGCTGAGGAGAGACCAAAGGTAAACGCTACAAATTGATAATGCTCCTCTGCTACCGCAAAGCGAAGAAAAGGCTGGTATCCAGCGTAGATATGCGTCCTTGATATCTATGGAGGCTAAGAAATCTCCCTGATGCAGAGATGCTACTAACGTGCAGATGGACTCCATCTGAAACCTGTGTACCCGCACAAAGCGGTTCAGGGCCTTGAGATCCAGGATGGGACGCACCTTGCCTTCTTTTCTGGGCACGGTGAATACGTTTGAATAAAAACCCCTGAAAACCTTCCTGAGCGGGAACCAGCACAATCACTCCTTGCGACAGCAAGTTGTGTTCCGCCCCTTGCAAGTTCCTTAACCGGACTGGGAATAATTGAAGATTGGACTGAAAGAACTTGTCCGACAGACGAGACCGGAATTCGATCTTGTATCCTAATCGGATCAGTTTGTGAACCCATTTGTCCTGAATCAAGGAGGTCCAGGGTTCATGAAAGAATCAGACATCCCCCTACCCCAAACTCGGGTGAGGGTGCCCCTTCATGCAGCAGAGGACTTGTCTGCAGATTCAGATTGGCCAGACTTAGATTTTCCCCACCATGGCTTTGTGGAATCCCCAGAAGACCTGAACGATTAACCTTTTTGCTTGCGACCCAGAGGCACAAAAAATGGATTTTTGTAAAATCTTACCGTAAAATCCTTTTCTCTTAGCTCATTGACAGACGTAGTCCTCGGTGATTCAGCACCTTCGGGTTATGCTGCCCTCCACAGGAGTAGGACTAGACAGGAAATAAAATGCTCTGGCCACACCCTAGGGGCAGTCCCCGAGGGTATATCATCTCTCTCTCTGCCACAGCAAATCAGTTATGTCACAAAGCAGTGTTTAGAGAATTTAACCCAACCCAACTCCAAAACAGAGGGGCGGGTACTACGTCTGTCAATGAGCTAAGAGAAAACGGAATTTTTGTAAAATCTTACCTGTAAAATTCCTTTCTCTGAGTCCTCCGACAGTCGCCGCCTCTTCATATTCGTCACATATGGGGTATTAGACTTTGCTCCGAAGGAGTAGCTAGGCAACAGAATATGTTAACAATAAAGCTTTAACATATCCCACCCTCAGTCAATACCCTCCTACTTCCTGCAACCATATCTCAGTTTTAGTGGAATAGCAGTAGAGTATACATTCAAACCCCAAAAGAGGGGCGGGGGCGGCGACTGTCGGAGGACTCAGAGAAAGGAATTTTACAGGTAAGATTTTACAAAAATTCCGTTTTCTCTTACGTCCTCCGACAGTCGCCGCCTCTTCATATTCGTCACATATGGGGACGTCCCAAAGCAGTGCAAACATGAGGGGTGGGAAACGCATCCGCGCCGAAAGGCAACGCAGTCTCCACATCAAAGAAAGGAACCTTACCAAAGGAAGGAAACCAGCTGGGCAACAGCAAAAATAAGTGCTCAACAGGAGCAACAACCCAGGAAAAGACAAAAAAACCAGGGGATACAAAAAACTATCCCAACAGCCAGGAGTCCCCAACAAGGGACCCTATGGAACAGCCGCACTAAGAACCTTGCGGCCAAAGGAAGCATCCGCCGATGCCTGAACATCTACTTTGTAGAATTTTGTGAAAGTGTGCACGGTCGACCAAGTCGCCGCCTTACACACCTGGGCTACAGAAGCCCCATGACGGCAGGCCCAAGACGTACTCAGAGATCTAGTAGAGTGCGCCTTCACAGGCACAGGGGGAACCTTCCCCTGCAAGGCATAGGCCTGTTCAATGGTCTGCCTGATCCATTTGGCGATGGTAGAGGCCGAAGCCGCCATGCCCTTCCGAGGACCCTCTGGAAGAACAAACAAGGAGTCCGTCCTATGAAAAGACTCAGTCGATTTAAGGTAAACCCTTATCGCCCGAACAACATCCAGAGAGTGCAATCTCACCTCCTTTGGATGTTTAGGCTTCGTGCACAACGAAGGCAAAACAATATCCTCGTTAAGATGGAATTCCGAAACTTGTTTCGGCAGAAAAGAAGGATTAGGTCGCAAGACCACCTTATCCAAATGAACAACCAGGAACGGAGACTTGCAGGACAAAGCCGCCAGTTCCGACACTCTGCGAGCCGAAGTGATCGCCACCAAAAAGGCGACCTTTTTGGACAACATAGACAACGAGATCTCCCTGATCTGTTCAAAAGGAGCACGTTGTAACACAGATAGAACGAGATTCAAGTCCCAAGGGGGCAAAGGATCCCTCCTAGGAGGAACCAGATGCCGCACACCCTGAATAAAAGTGCCAACCAAGGAGTTGGAAGCCACGGGACGTTGAAACAGAACGGCCAGCGCAGACACCTGACCCTTTATCGTAGCCAGCGCCAAACGCTGATCGACACCCGTCTGAAGGAAAGACAGCACACGGGAAACCGAGTACGTGCGGGGTGAAAACCCCCTGGACTCACACCAGGCAAAATAGGCCTTCGAAGTACGGTAATAAACCTTCCCCGAGGAAGACTTCCTCGCGTTGATCAAAGTATGAACGACCTCTGGAGAGAGACCCTTCTCCTTCAGGACCTCGGTCTCAACAGCCAGGCCGTCAAAGCCAGCGACTGTAAAGCAGGGTGGTAAATCGGTCCTTGAGACAGTAGATCGTCTCGAAGAGGCAGACGCCAAGGGGCGTCGACCGCCAGATTCACGAGGTCTGCGTACCAGGACCGGCGAGGCCAGTCCGGTGCCACAAGAATCACCGTGCTGCGTTCCGAGTGTAACCTGCGAAGGAACCTGGACAGCAACTGAATCGGTGGAAACGCGTACATCAGCCTGTACTGATGCCACGGGGCCACTAACGCGTCCGACGCGTCTGCCCGAGGGTCGCGCGTCCTTGCCACGAACCTCTTCACCTTGTAGTTGAGGCGAGACGCGAACAGGTCCACATCTGGAAGACCCCACTTCGCGCACAACATCTGGAAGACAGCCGGGTGGAGAGACCATTCCCCCTGATCCAGGGTCTGGCGACTCAGATAGTCCGCCTGCCAGTTCTCCACTCCCGGAATGTGAACCGCCGTTATCGCCGGGACATGAGTCTCGGCCCAAGACAGAATGTCGGCCACTTCTCGAGCCGCTCGGGCACTCCTGGTGCCCCCTTGGTGGTTGATGTAGGCCACCGCCGTGGCATTGTCCGTCTGCACCCGAACCGGGCAGCCCTGCAGCCGGTCCGTCCAGCGATGAAGACAGAGCCTTATCGCACGCAATTCCAGAATGTTGATCGGGAGGGAAGACTCCCCCAGAACGCCCAGAACACCACCCCAGCCCGACAGGCTGGCATCCGTGGTGATTATCGTCCACGAGATCGGACGAAACGACTTGCCCCCGGACACCAACGGGGACTGGAGCCACCACAGAAGGTTTTCCCTGGTGCGATGACTCAACGAGATCTGAAGATCCAGGGATTGAGGTCGCCCGTCCCACTTGGACAGGATCTCCGCTTGGAGACCCCGCGTGTGAAACTGCGCGAAAGGAATCGCCTCGAAGGCCGAGACCATCAATCCCAGACATCTCATACACATCCGCAGAGACGAGTGTGGAACGTCCCTGAGGGACCTGACTTCCTCCTGAAGAGTCCTGAGTTTGTCTTCCGGCAGGAAGACCTTCGCCTGCACCGAGTCCAGTATCATTCCCAGATAGGGGAGACGAACCGACGGACTCAGTGTCGACTTTGGAACATTTATCGTCCAACCAAACTCCTGCAGAGTTTGCATTGTGACAGACAGGTCCTTCTCCAGACCCTGTCTGGTCGCAGACCGAACCAGAATGTCGTCCAGATACCCCAGGACAGAAATGCCCTGGGCCCTCAATAATGCCAGAACCGGTGCAAGCACCTTGGTGAAGACCCGCGGAGCCGAGGCGAGACCAAAGGGCAACGCCACGAACTGGTAGTGATCCTCCGCAATGGCAAATCGAAGGTATCTCTGATGACCCTCGAATATGGGGATGTGAAGGTACGCATCCTTCAAATCGATGGAGGCCATGAATTCCCCCGGAACCAGGGCAGCCACCACCGAGCGCAGGGATTCCATGCGGAACTTGCGAACCCGCACAGAGCGGTTCAGAGCCTTCAAGTCCAGAATCGGACGAACCTTGCCCTCCTTCCTGGGCACGGTGAACAGATTGGAATAAAACCCCCAAAATCTGTCCCGATGAGGCACCGGAACCACCACTCCCTGAGCCCTCAGGTCCCGCACCGCCAGGTGCAGATCCCGCAGGCGCTCTGGAGACAGTTGAAGATTTGAGGGAAAAAATCTGCTCTCCGGCCGAGAGAGAAACTCGATCTTGTAACCAGATCGAACGATTTCCAGAACCCATCTGTCCCGCACACGGGCCAACCAGGGCTGAAGAAAACCGAGCAAGCGTCCCCCCACCCTCAAAACTGGGTGAGGGCACCCCTTCAGGCCGAACTGTTATGGGCAGCAGGTGCGGATTGGCCGGACTTCTGTTTCCCAGACCAGGGCTTCTTCTGAGAGCCTTGGCCTTTGAACGGTTTGCCCTTGTAGTGCGGCCGAAAGGCACGAAAGGACCCCTGAGGGGGCCGAAAATTTGCATGCTTCTTCCCAGAAGCCCCCTTAGCCTTGGGGAAATGGGGCAAGAGAGTGCTCTTACCCCCGGTGATCCCCTTAATCAACACATCCAGGGACTCCCCAAAAAGGCGAGACCCATCATAAGGTAGATTGGCTAAGGTCTTACGTGAAGATTGGTCCACCGACCAACATTTCAACCAAACCAGGCGGCGAGACAACACCGCCACGCTGTGCACACGTGCAGCCAACGGAATCAGGTCCAGGTCCGCATCACACAGATACATGACACCCTGGTGGATCTGATCCACCATATCCAGGGTCGCCGCCGAGGCCGAATCGGCCACTAGGACGCGCCTAAGCATCTGCGTCCAACTTGCGATCGCCTGGGCCGCCATGAGAGAAGCAAACAGAGCCTTAAGCATAGAGCCCGTAACAGAATAAGTATGACGGGCAAGAGACTCCAGTCTCCTATCCGTGGCATCACGGAAAACAGGGGAACCCTCTGCAGGAATCGCAGTGGCTTTGTTCAAAACCGCAATTGCATGATCCACTGGCGGAGGCACACACCACCGTTCATCAGTGGCAGGCGAGAAAGGATAACGCAGCTTGAATTTACTTGGTACCGCAAAAGGCTTGCGCAGATCGCGCCATTGATCCTTAACAGCGCGCTGAAAATCAGCATTGCAGGGAAAAACCTGCGGCGTCCTGCATTTTCTCTGCGTCCCATAAGCCGCCAAAGCAGCGGGGGGACACACTTCGTCCTGCAAACGTAGCGTCTGCTTAATGGAAGCAATCAACTCATCCATGATTGCAAGCTCTTCAGGCGAGCCAGGGGGAGAATTATCAACCCCCTCAACTTCAGCCTCTACCTCAGACCCCACTAGATCAAGAGAGGAGCGGGACCCCGATAGGGGGGTCCCTGCCAGAACAGCCCCATCACCTTCACCCTCAGAATCAGAGGACAGAGCAACTCTGGGCCGTTTAGTAGATTGAGCAGCCACCAGCATTTGCACCTGGGCAGCAAGGCCAGCCACAATAGTGGCTAAATCCCCCCCTGGGGGGGAAACAGCGGTCCCCTGGCTTTCCACCAATACTGTAGGAAACTTGCCCTCCTGAGAATCCATTGCCCCTGTAATGCCAGACAACCAAGGGTTAACTGCCCCCTTTTAGCAAGCGCGGCAAGCGCAGCCCACCGCACCACACTCAGGCACAATGAGACCCCCACAGGGAATATACAAACTGAGTACAGGCAATGGATAACAAGAACAGAAGGATAAAACCTGAGGAGACCCCGCTGCTGCTGCCTCGATCGGTGTTCCAGGAGAGAGGAAGTGATGCTGCCAGGGCGCTCTATGTAAGCCTATGGAGGCTACAAGAAAATGGCCGCCGTGCATGTAAACCATGCGGCCGGAGCGGGCGCCGGTAAAATGGCGTCGTTTGGCGCCGAAAACGCCGCTCCACAGTGCATAAAAAACACACACATTACATCCCAATATAAGGATACATGTTAGATCGCCGCAGCGATCGCTGTATATGCCCAAACATGCCAAGAAAAAACATGCCCCACAGCACACAGCTCCTCACACTGCCCAGCCTGACACACACAGTGTCATACAGCTCCCCCCCCCCCCTTGCAGCCCACAGCATGCAGCCGAGAGATAGGGAGACAAGCAGTGTGATTAAAGGCAGGTTACACAGTCCCAGACTGAGACCCCCCCAGACAGACAGGTCCCCACATAAATACACTTACCTCACATGGCGTGGGGAACCCGCACAGGCGAACAAGCCGCTGCACATGAGGCAGGGAGAGTCGCAATTCAAGACGCACATAATGGAGGTTAAGAAACCGCACAGCGTCCGGTGAGGTAGCCACCTCACCAATCATCCCTGCACCGAACAGGGATGGGTCGTTCACTGTGCCAGGAGCGTTACCTGGCTGAACGCTCGATGGCAGACTGGGAAGCCACTGACCCACGACCTGCGACCAGGGGGATCAGCCCGAGACCCAGTCCGCATGATCCTCTTCGTCCGAAGAACTAACTAATGCTGACAAAAATAACAGCTAAGTAAAGGTAGAGAGAAAACTCAAACAAAATATTAAAAAGAAGAAAGAGTCTGGGACAAAAAGTCCCAGCACAGAGAGAGCCAGCCACTCCTGACAAGCTAGACATTAAAACTGAGATATGGTTGCAGGAAGTAGGAGGGTATTGACTGAGGGGACCACCCCTTGAGGGTGGGATATGTTAAAGCTTTATTGTTAACATATTCTGTTGCCTAGCTACTCCTTCGGAGCAAAGTCTAATACCCCATATGTGACGAATATGAAGAGGCGGCGACTGTCGGAGGACGTAAGAGAAAAAGGATTTTACGGTAAGATTTTACAAAAATCATTTTTTTCTATCGCTCATTGACAGACGTATTTCTCGGGGATTCAGCACCTTCGGGACGTCCCAAAGCAGTACCACAAATGAGGGATGGGAAAAATGGAAATTAAATCCAATCTAGAAGGCCCAACCGGTGCCAACTAGAAGTTTTACAATGCTCATCCTCAATGATGAGACTCAACAAAAAATTTTTCAACAGAAAAAATCCTCGAGGTAGACCTCCGGTCTCCTCAAATTACGGCCTGCAAAACCTTGCGGCCAAATGAGGCATCCGCCGATGCCATCACATCAATTTTATAAAATTTTGTAAAGGTATGTACCGACGACCAGGTGGCCGCCTTACATACCTGGACCACTGACGCCTGATGGCAGAAGGCCCAGGAAGTACCGAGCGCTCGAGTGGAGTGCGCCCTAACAGGGAACGGAGGACTCCGACCCTTAATAGAATAAGCCTGTACCACCGTCTGTCTAATCCATTTGGCGATAGTCGCGGCAGATGCAGGCAACCACTTTCTGGGGCCATCCGTGATCACAAAAAGTGAATCCGTCTTACGGAACGATTCCGTAGCCTTCAGGTATACCCTGATTGCCCGAACCACATCCAAGGAATGCAACGCATGTTCCCGATGATAATTGGGCTGAGGACACAAGGAAGGTAGTACAATATCTTCATTCAGATGAAAATCTGAAACCACCTTAGGAAGAAAGGATGGCTTAGGATGAAGAACTACCTTATCCCTATGAATCACTAAGTATGGGGACTGGCATGATAAAGCAGCCAGTTCTGACACCCTGCGTGCAGAAGTGATAGCCACCAAGAAGGCCACCTTCTGGGATAAAGTAAGCAAGGGAATCTCCCTGATGTTTTCAAATGGAGGTTTCTGTAGAACCGACAAAACCAAATTAAGATCCCAGGGCGGTAAGGGCGCGCGGACTGGTGGAGCCAGGTGCCGCACCCCCTGGATGAAATTCCGCACCAAGGACTTGGTAGCTAAAGGTTTCTGAAAGAAGATTGCTAATGCTGAAACTTGACCCTTGATGGTGCTCAAGGCTAGTTTCTGCTCAACCCCTTTTTGCAAAAAGGCCAATATTCGAGTCACCGAATAGGTACGTGGAGGAAATCCTAAAGATTCGCACCACGCGATATAAGTCTTCCATGTGTGATAATAGACTCTGCTGGAAGTCGCTTTCCTTGCTTTAATAAGGGTAGGAATGACTGAAGCTGACAACCCTCTGTCCTTCAGTACTTGGGTCTCAATGGCCAGGCCATTAAAACCAGCGACTGTAAAGCACGATGGTAGATTGGTCCTTGAGACCGCAGATACTCCCTGAGACGAAGTTCCCACGGAACGTCCGCGACTAGCATGTCCAAGTCGGCCAGGCCGCCTTGACGAGGCCAGCCTAGAATTTCTAGGACCACTGGCGCTGACTGGATCTGAACCAGGCGTCCCTAGAGCTATCTGGCCCCGACCATCCGAGAAAGTCTGGTCGTTTTCTGTTCCCACACATTTATCAGACACCTGATTCCTATCAGCAACGGTGATCTTTCCTGGTTGAACCTCAGGGACCGAAGTCACCTGGCTAGAGGCTTCTTGGTCTGTCTGGTCAACCAGATCCGATTCCTGTGGGGAATTGAGACTAATCTTTGGAAAAGGTAAAGGAAAAGATCTGTTCAGGGAACGGTAACTACCGCTCCCTGTAGTACTTAAATGTTGGAAGGGAAGAATCGCACCGGTAGCAGTAGTCGATGCTCGATCTAATGTCCTGAATACCGGTGAAAACATCCCCCCACCCTCAAACCGGGTGGGGGCGTACCTTCAGGCTGTGTACTCCTTTGCTTCGGGTTTGGCTGAGTCGGTCCTCTGTTTGTCCGACCAGCCCTTCTTGAACCCTCCTGGAGGAGTCTTGCCTTTCCCGCTTGTTCCAGCCGGGCGTGCGAACCCTTTATGGGCGGTAAAGAAAGGTCCTCGCTTGTTACGAGGTCCCTTAGCTTTAGCAGCCTGTGGCAAGAAAGTGCTCTTGCCCCCAGTGGCGTCCTTAATGATCTCATCTAGGGTGGCCCCAAATAGGCGATTCCCCTGAAAGGGGAGATTCGTCAAGGTCTTTTTGGAACCTAGGTCTGCTGACCAGCATTTTAACCACAGCACACGTCTGAGGATTACCGCTGACATAGATGCATGCCCTAATAGGGGGGTAGCATCCAAGGCTGCGTCACAGACAAACTGTAGCCCTTGTATAATCTGTTCCATCAAATCAGATGTTCCCTGGGGGATATCTTTCCCCCTCAGGTCTTGGCGTACCAATCTCGCCCATTCCGTTAGTGTCTGGGAAACTAGACCAATAACAATTACTGGTCTAAATGCTGACCCTATCAGGGAGAAGATAGTGCGGGACTCCGCTTCCACCTTTCGATCCACCGGATCCTTAAAGGACGAAGTGTCCTCCACTGGGATAACCGTGGCTTTATTCAGCCTGGAAATAGGTGGATCCACCACTGGTGGTACCGTCCATTTCTTAATGAGGGATTCCTCAAACGGATAGCGTCTAGCAATACGCTTGGAAATAGTAAAGGTACGCTTAGAATGCTCCCATTCTTCTTTAATTTTATTACCAAAACACTTGGGTACAGGAAAAACCTTCACCGTTTTGATGGGCTTGTTAGTACCAAAGGGAATCTCAGTTTCAGTTGCCTCTGCCGGTAAAACCTCAAGTCTTAAGGTTTCCCGCACCGACACAACTAGTGCGTCCACCAATGCTTCTTCCTGAATTATGGCGGAAGAATGAACGTCCTCCTCACTGTCTGAGGGAACTTTACCTGAGATAACAGCCCTTGCAGAGGGACCTGCAGCTGCAGTGATCATCTCTGAATCTGAGTCAGAGGTGTCAGATGATATAGGGGTAGGCGGGGGTCGCTTTCTTGACCCCCGTCCCTGACAGGCCGTCTCCACCCGAGCCACCAAAGACTCCAAAACTGATGTAAATGCGTCTATACTCTGTGCACCGGCGGGTCCTGTGGTCCCCTCGAGGGAAACAGGTGGGGGTGCTTGTGTGGCAGGGTCCATGATAATTCCAGTTACTACCCGGAAAATTCAATCCAAAAATAAAACTTTTTTTTTTTTTTTTTTTTTTTTTAGACCCCCAGCGCCACAAAGCCCCTCAGTGTTAGCTGCTCAGGGACCCCTATCGAGCGAGAGAGAGATAGACCCCCAGGCTCACCACTTGATGCTCAGAGTTTTCCACTGCACTTGTCTCAGCACTGTCTCGAATCGACACGAAGTCTCTTGGCTGGCTGCCCGGGAAGAAAGGAGGCGGCTCCGCCCCTCCGTACGCCTTCCGGCGCCTCCCCTAGCTCCACGAGGTGTTTGGGTCACCTCAAACATGGCCGCCCCCATGCTGGAGACACGAGGCTACGCCAAAATGGCGGCCTTGTACCGAATAGCAGCGTGAATGCAGAGCATCACAACACCTTCTCTACATGGGGATTTAGCCTGGTCGGCGGTACCGGACCCTGGCGGACCGCATGGCCGTCGGAAGGCCTGCTATTGCTGGAGACCTGACTTGGAAAGCAGTCTACATGTCCGTGGCTTCTGACTGGTAGGATACTTATATTATCACAGTAAGATTCCCATACTGCCACTGATTACAATTTTTTAACATATTTACAATTAGATTGTCAGCTCCCAAACCAAGCCTCCTGGCTTTTTGCACATAAAAATCACACTCAAAGTAGGGGGATCTGTGCCATGTTATAGGATAGAGGGGAACTCATCCTTACCATACAGAGAGGGGCCCGCGTTCACCACAAGACCCGTCAGGGGAAAGGGGGAACATACTCACCATACCGGAACCAGGCGGGCACCAACTCCTGACAGTACCCCTCTCCACCGGGGCGGGAGGGCTGTCGACCAATACGGACGCCGTGACTCATGGTCCTTGGCGTTTCAGCGAGACGTTTAACTCGCAGGGTCAGTCCCTCCAGTGGGACTATGTCGCGGCCGACCCAGCGCGGAGCTATGGCCTGCACGCGCTCGTAGGCTGACCTGGGGTGACCACCGGATCTCAACATCCAGCCCATCGCCCAGTTCATTCAGCTTTCTTGCTTGAAGATCTCACAGGAACACTGGAGAAAAAAAGCGGTCTAAAAAATCTTTTTAAGAAAAAAATCCTGCCAGGACCGAAGATCCCAGCAAGGTATCTAGGTCCTTACTCCTGACTAGACAGAAAAAAACTGATTTGCTGTGGCAGAGAGAGAGAGAGAGAGGATATACCCTCGGGGACTGCCCCTAGGGTGTGGCCAGAGCATTTTATTTCCTGTCTAGTCCTACTCCTGTGGAGGGCAGCATAACCCGAAGGTGCTGAATCACCGAGGACTACGTCTGTCAATGAGCGATAGAGAAAAAGACGTTTGTGAGCAATAAAGGAAGGCCCCCGCCAAGTACGTAGCGCCTTGCCCTTAGAGGATTGGAGCAGATCAGTGCTCTTACCCCCCGCCGTGATACCTTTGATCAACTCGCACAGGGAGTATTCAAACTCTCCCCTGTAAAAGGAAGATCAGTCACAGCCTTCTTAGAAGCCTGGTCAGCCGACCAGCATTTTAGCCATACCATGCGCCTAATAGCAATCCCCACTGCCGACGTCCTGGCCACCATCAAAGCTGAGTCCTGGGAAATATCACACATGAACACCAGGGCTTGGGTCAACTGGTCTATTAGTTCCAGTTCCGCAGGGGGAAGCAGAGCCATTTCAAAGTTACTTTTCAGTAACTTCACCCATTTAGTAGTAGTCTGAGCTGCTAAAACATTCACAAAAGGTAGGATCCGGAAAACATTCACAAAAAAGGTAGGATCCGGAAAGGTTGGAGACTGTTCCACCTGTACCAGAGTCGCTTTATTCAACCTGGCCACCGGAGAAAACACTTTTGGTGGTACTATTGGACACCGCCTGCGCAAAAGGATAATAGCATGCAAAACGCTTAGGCACCACTGTAATGTATCAACCGGCACCCTAACAGGGTACCTCCAAGCACTCCACTAGACACCATAACCGCCCCAGACCCCACGAACCACAGCAGCTTGGTTAGGGTATCGCCGTCTCCTACCCACCCTGGACCTACAACAAGGCTCCAGGTTCCCGTGTGTGAACCTCTCTTTCCCAAGAGAGTGCAGCAGAACAAGCCCTTGTAGCCGATTCCCCCAATAAGAGACAAGACTATAGATGGAGGGTGAACTATAGCTCAAATTTATTGAGCAAGAAACAGACTTTTATACAGTTTTCCCTGATTAAAGAAGCATATGCAGATGAAAGTGTATACAGGAGCTAAATGAATTATCTAGCCATCTGGACATTACAATGTGAGGTCATTAACATTTAACAATGAGACAGGTAAACTTTAACACAATATACATTCCATTTCAATACACAAACAATAGGGAAGCCTGTCTGGCATTGCAGGGACATGGAATTCACACATTATCTAGGAGTCAGACTTCATGGCAATTGTCTATAACAGTCCAAGTCTCCCAGTGTAAAACAGGATTAAATCTTCATATTTCTATATGAAGATATTGCTGACAAATATTGCTGTCCCATCTGAGGCAATTCAAACCATCAAGTATCTGCTCCTCACCTCCAGTGATGGTGAATACCATCACAACCACCAACATGTGCTTAATTCGTCGCCATTGTTCATCCACAATAGTATGAAACAATTCTGGACAAGGGAATACCTTGCACGATTTACAGGATTTGCAGGAGCCAAAAGACACCTGCGTATCGGACGCTGTAGGTTCATCTGCCAATTT
The DNA here is from genome assembly GCF_965119305.1 of Pelophylax lessonae. Lineage (NCBI taxonomy): Eukaryota > Metazoa > Chordata > Amphibia > Anura > Ranidae > Pelophylax > Pelophylax lessonae. The sequence goes on from NC_138768.1 coordinate 225,574,584, forward strand.
TAGGGTTTCCCGCACAGAAAATATCAGAGCTTCCACTACTGCGTGTTCCCGCGTGGCGGCTGATGAGGACAGGTCCTCTTCACTGTCAGAATGTGAAGACACCGACCCCTCAAGGTGGTCTGCGTCTGTGGGGACCATATCTGTCTCAGAGTCTGAAGACCCTGCCGATGGAGGTGAGGGCGAAGGGAGTTTTTAGCTAGCAGCACCAGAAATGACAAAACCCACTTTTGACATCAGGCTTCGTAAAGAAAACTGCAATTTCTGGCTGCGACTGTGAACCGGAGGGTCCCGCAGTCGCTTCCAGGGGGTCTGAAGGTGAATTTTTATCCTGAGACTCCATTGCTCAAATGAATAAAAAAAAATTAGTGTAATGTGCCTTTAACCACTTGCCGAACGCCCACCAGCTTTTTACTGCGGCAGGGCGGCTTGGCTGTGTCCTCCATCTTAGATTGTAAGCTCTAACGAGCAGGGCCCTCTGATTCCTACTGTATTGTATTTGTACTGTCAACCCTCAAGCTGTCAGCACTTTTAAATATCCTATACAACAACAATAATAATTATGCAAAATCCCTGATTATTATGTAATAATAGAGCAGAAGAGGAAAAAACCCACAGGGAAACCTAGTAACATTCTCAGACCACAGAGAAGCATCCAGCCTGATCAGTGTAAAAGCAAAACTTACACTGTCTGCACAGGAAGAAGAAGAAGCTCTGCTTCTATCATTATAAGCCATGCCGCATGTTTGTCCATACCACGGACCTCAAGAAATGGCCGCTCATACATTCTCAATAGGGAAGTATAGAAAATGGCTGCCCATGCAAACTAATGGGAACACAGCGATCATGAACTAGAGAAAATCTGTGCCAAGGATAATTGGCTGCAGCCTACCTCCTAGATATAACCCCAGAAGGGGTATATAAAGTGCATTAAAAAGGGGGAGGGAAGGTAAATGGCGCTGCCTGGGTCAATATGTCCACAGAATTGTGTAAGCAATAAAAAATAAATTTAAAGTGTCAGATGCACAAAAAGGGTTAGGCCCCTTTCACAAGGCTCCATTCCGTTGACGGAGCTGTTCTGCTCAGCGGGGGATCGATCCGCTGATCCCCGCTGAGCAGGCGGATGACAGCTCTGTCTCTGCTCTGTGTGCGGAGACTGAACTGTCAGATCCCCGCTGTCCTCTACGGGGGAAATCGGATGAGAACAGACGTCCTGTCCATTCTCATCCGATCCGCCAGACAGATGGAAAAACTGGATTTTTGACTTACCGTAAAATCTTCTCTTAAGTTCATTGACGGATGCAGTTCTCTCCGATTCATATCAGTAGGGTTATACTGCCCTCTACAGGAGTAGGAAACTAGGCAGAAAAAAGTTACACCCTCTCTCTTCCTACATAGGATGTCAGTTTTGTATCAAAGTAGTGTCAGAAAGTAACACCAACCCAACTCAAAATAGAGGGGCAGGTTATGCATCCGTCAATGAACATAAGAGAAAAGGATTTTACGGTAAGTCAAAAATCCAGCTCTCTCTATTGTTCATTGACGGATGCAGTTCTCTCCGATTCATATCAGTAGGGACGTCCCAAAGCAGTGCCATAAAATGAGGGGCGGGAACAGCAGAAAAGAACAAGTCCACAAGGCCAAACACAGCCAACCAGGCAACATAGGACTCATCAGAACAAAAGGATGAGGCCCACCTGAAAAACAAACATAAAACACCCTCAAGGAAGGCCAAAAGCCCTCCAAACAGCAGCCAGCAAAAGACCTTGTGGCCGAAAGATGCCAGCACATCCACCTCATAAAACATAGCAAAGGTCCGAACAAACGACCAGGTAGTAGTCTTGCAACCTGAAGCACAGATGCCTGTATGGCAAAAAACCCAGGAAGCACTAGGTGCCCAAGTAGAAAGCACCAAAACAGGGAAAGGTAAGACCTTACCCATACATGAAGAAGCCTGCACCACCGACTGTCCGATTCACCTGAAATTGTTGCAGCAGACACAGGCAGCCCTATCCTTGGGGCATCCGTGAGCCAGAGAGCAAACCTGACTACGGGAAGACTCAGTAGTCGCCAAGTACCCCTCGAGTGCCTGGACTCCATCCAAAGTATGCAGCGCACATTCCGTAAGGATGAGGGGGGCTCAGGACACAAGATGGCAACACAATGGCCCTGTGTAAGTGAACGCTAGAAACCACCTTCGGAGAGGGAAGGATGGATCCGGACGAAGTACCACCTGGCCCCATGAACCAACAGATAGGGAGAATGACAGGCCAGTGCTAACACCCCGCGTGCAGAGTGACAGCAACCAAGGCCACCTTCTGCAATAAGGTAAGCAGGGGATACCCTCCATACACGCAAAGGAGGGTCTGGAAGAACCGACTGCACTAACCAAGTTCAACAGTTGGTGACGGAGGTCGCACCGGAAGAACCAAGTGTTGCACCCCCTGGAAAAAGTTACGCACCAGGGAACGGGCGGCCAATGGAATGTGGAATAAAAATGATCAAAGCCGAAACCTGACCCTTGACAGTACTCAAGGCCAACTTTTGTCAACCCCCCCCATTGAAGGAAGCAAATATCCGGCCACTGAGCATAAGCAAGAGGGAGCCATAGAAGACTTGCACCACACAATACGCGACTTCTTGAATGATGAAAAAAAATAAAATCATAGAAGACGCGGCCCACGCTTAACACAGGGTAGGAATCACCGAAGCAGACAACCCCCCCCCCCCCCGTCCTATGACACCTGGCTTACAACAGCCAAGCCGTCGACCGTAAAGCCGGACGGGAGATCGGCCCCGGAGAGAAGAAACCCTCCCTGAGAGGAAGCCTCCAAGGAGCATCAGTGGCAAGCCTTACCAGGTCGGCGTACCAAGCTCGGCAAGGCCAGTCCGGAGCCACGAGAATGACCGAATTCCCTGCCGCCACGATCCTGCGAAGGATTCTTGGCAGCAACTGGAGAGGAGGAAAGGCAGACAGCAGCTGACACCGACCTCGGCCCATCCGCGAGCACTCTCGCACAACCATGCCGGCGTCAGCCTTGCACAGGTGACCACACCAAACATCTCAGCATCGAACATGTCGAACCTAGCGAATGTTCTTGCCCATGACAGAACCCATGAGGCCACCATTGCACCCGCCAGAGGGTCCCGGGACCTCTGCACTATCCTGTAGATGCGATGCCAACAGGCCCACGTCCGGAGTGCCCCCAAACGAAGACACAACTGCTGGAACGACTCCGGATGAAGGGACCATTGCCCTGCATCCAGGGCCTGTCGGCTGAGGCAAACCGCCTACCACTTGTGTTGCGCGCCCCCCCTGGAAAAGGGAACAGCGGAAAGAGCCGGAACGGCCGAAAACGAAAAGGTGACTATACAAGGGAGCCTCGACCAGCGCGACATCGCAAACAAAATGCAGCTGGTACAACAGCCCCCCCAGGGCAAGAGGGACATGTCCCACACCAAGTCGCGGTGTTGGGACTCCACCCATCAGCCAGTGTTTGCGTGGCTAGGGAGCGCAGAGCGCAGGCCACAGCCCGCGCCATCCTATCCCCTAAGTCCTCAAGGACGGGGATTCCTCCACCGGAAAAACGGTAGTCCCATTCAGCTAGAGACCGTACAACCACCAAAGGCGAAAACAGTCCTCCTTACCAGAGACTCTCCCAAAAGAGGCAACGGCCAAGGGCCGCTTAGATACCCCAGGGGAACGTCTCAGACGGCCCCCTCCTACATGAGCAGCCAGCAAAATGAGCAGCTCCAGGTGGCATGTGAGTGCCAGATGCCACCTGCGCCCTAGGGCGCAGCCGCCGCTGCGACCCCCAAATGGCAGGGTGCCATGCACCGAAAACAGCCACTGCGTCCACCAGCGCCTGTCGTGTCAGGGGAGGTGGAAATGTCATACTCATCATCCGAGGAGACAGGGCGCGAGGTAACAGACCCGGCAGGGAGGCCCACGTCTGCGGCGGCTGAGCCAGACTCTGAAACATCAGATGAGGCAGGGGTAGGCGGAAAAACGTCTAAGCGCCCCTACCACCACCACCCAAGCCCAAATGCGTCCCGAACTGCCGAAAAGGCATCAACGGACAGTGGAGAGCCGGAAGGCCCTGCGGCCTCTGTGAGGGGGTCAGGTGGGAAAAAATAGCCTGCAGGGTCCATACTCTACCTGAGGAACCCGCCAGCAACTTCTTTACAAAAAAAACGTTTTTTTGGTAAACGCTGCCACAGCGCCCTCCGGAAGTCAGGTACGCGCCAACGGACCCCCACAGAGAGGGAGAGACCACCCTCAAGACTCACTGTCCCTTAGGCAATCCCACCGCCCTTCACAGCAAAAAATCTACAGCAAAATGGCCGAAAATGGGTGTACCAAGATGGCAGCCTCCATAGAAGCAGACAGGGGCTACAACAAAATGGCGGCCCTGCCCGAAAACCGCTGTAATCGGGTCCCACATAGGGACCCCCCAAATGCCCATACACTTCAGAAGAACCCCAGCAAGTTCCCCCCCTGATCATTGAGCACCGCAGACAGCGCCCCCCGGCTCCCCATGCGGCCTGCACACTAGGTCCCAGGCAGGCAAAACAGTCCCCCACATGGGGTGGGGGGTGGAGAGGAGGGGGGGTCACAATAGGACAGAGGGAGACCCAGGAGTGTGAGGGTTCGACCGTCCCAGGGAGAGGGCCCGCGTCCACCCCAAAATCCACCGGGGGGGGGGGGGGACATTTACTCACCATACCGGGAACACAGGCGGGCGCCATCTCTTGACAGGACCCCACGCCACCGGAGAAGGGGGGCTGTCGGCCAAATAGGAACGCTGCAACATCAGCCTAGACCCTGTCGTGTGCGTTCTGGCGAGACTTTTTACTTGCGGAGGGGGACTATGTCGCGGCCGACCCAGCACGGAGCTAGGGCCTGCACGCGTTAGTTGGACAGCTGGGTTGACCACTGGATCTCAACATCCAGCCTGTCTCCCAGATCCGGTATAGTTGCTTGTAGATCTCACAGGAAAAATCCGGAGAAAAAAGCTAGCTAGAAAAAAAAAAAAAAAAAATCTAAAAAGGCTTGCCAGGACCAGAGATCCCAGCAAGGAACTTAGGTCCTTACTCCTGACTAGGCAGAAAAAACTGACATCCTATGTAGGAAGAGAGAGGGTGTACCCTCTGGGACTGCCCATAGGCGTAGCCAGAAATTTTTTTTTCTGCCTAGTGTCCTACTCCTGTAGGGGGCAGTATAACCCTACTGATATGAATCAGAGAGAACTGCATCTGTCAATGAACGATAGAGAAATAGGGTTTCCATCCATCTGGATTTGACGGACAGGATCGGATGTCAGCGGACATATCTCCGCTGACAGCCGCTGTCCCATACAGATGCATGGGGCATCCGTTCAGATCCGCCTGAAAAACTGAACGGTCTGCATGTGTGAAAGGGGACTTACAGTGCAATAAATAACATCAATGCATCAATATAAAAAAAATATGTAAACAGTAACTATAAACTGCCAATTGTGCAATAAGTGCTATAGTGCAGTGTATAACAATAAAATAGCATACAAAAAGGCGACACAATGTGCACAAATAAGTGACCTCAGGGTATAGATCACTGTAAATAACTCAAATAGTTTAACAAATGAACGATAATTATTCCAATCAACAATAAAATAGACAACCTAAATAATATGTGGTGAAGTGGTTAAATAAATCCACAGAAATTAATCGATAAGGTAACTAATGCAAAGGTGGCCAAGTGTATATCTGACAATAGTCCATAAAGGTGAATAAACATATGGAGTACCAAAATGGTAGATCTTGAGGTGATCCAAAGGTGGTTGTGCAGGTGAGGAAACAGTAGTGCTCCCCTCTCAATATTGACCGCACTCACCGGAACTAGATACCCCTACAGGGGTAATAGGCATGAGAATACTCAGGGGTATAATCCCGTCAGATCATAGGCATCAATCTTAGTAACTCTGGGCATCCAGTTAGATTATCTCTCAAAAAAGTACAGGGCAATACTCTCCAATAAATATCAAACTCAATCAATTTGCCATCAAATAATATATGTATTGGGAGATCCAGACCATATGGAGGAAAAAGTATTGCTTCAAAATGTCATTTTATTAGATAAGAAATGTACTCGCATATCAGAAATAAAAACAAGCGTGGTTAGCAATAGCAAAGACCGCAACTTCCTAGTTCGCGGTAGACTTCCGGAATGAGATGCGTTCCAGCCACACCTCTTTAATACACTTTATATACCCCTTCTGGGGTTATATCTAGGAGATAGGGTGCAGCCAATTATCCTTAGCGCGGATTTTCTCTCTTTAGTTTATCTGCACTTTTTGGTGTTAGTATCTGCAGCTATGGATATCTTCAGCTAGATCGGAAATAGGATTATTAATATTGAGGTGTTTAACCATGAAAGGGTCACTAAGAGCCATGACCTTAATGGTTTATTCAAGCAATTAAAACATGCCCTAGAGAAGCAACTTAGGGTATGGTTGGACATCTCCACCTTAGAGATGTACACCAGAGAAAGGATCACCCTACGAAAACTCAGGTGGGATGTCCATCCCAATGATGGACTTAGTGAACAGGGACTGATAGATGAATGGTACGCATTCTTCAATATATGCGAGATGGAGCTGTTACAACAAATTATTGGAAGGAGGAAATAAAAAAAAAAATTAAATAAAAAAATTAAGAAGAAAGAAGGAAGGAGGAAGAAGAAGAGAAACATATCACGCAGCTCAAAAATCTTCTGACACCTTTCTCACGAACCAAAGAATACAAGGATAAAGATAAGGAATTACTAAACGGCCATTGCTAAAAATGATCCAGAGATTCAAATAAACAAAACAGAAAAAATTCAGCAGGGTTAATCTGGACTACAAAAAATAGAATTTTTTGTAAGAACTTACCGTAAAATTATTTTCGGAGTCCTGACAGTCGCCCCCCACAGGAGTAAGCTAGGCATAAGATTTTGTTAGAAAACATTCATAAAACCTTTGTATAGACACACCTACAGGGGGCTGTCCCTCTGGTCCAATACTTCCAGCTAGCAGCATTCACAAATCAGTTTGTTAGCAAGCAGTATAGAGATCCATGAACCGCAAAAGAGGGGTGGGGGGCGGCGACTGTCAGAGGACTCAGAAAATAATTTTAGGGTAAGTTCTTACAAAAAATTATATTTTCTCTTACGTCCTCTGACAGTCGCCGCCCACTCATACAGTCTGCACTTCTGGGACGTCCCAAAGCAGTGTAGATGTGAGGGGTGGGAAACGTACCTGTCAAAAAGGCAACGCAGCACCCAGGTCAGAGAAAAGAACCTTTTCTGAACCAGAAAGGTAAACACTGGGTAACAGGAAAGCTCAACAGGAGAGAACAAACCCAGGAAAGCAAAATATCCAAGGGGAAATAACCCCAACAGGAGGAGACCGGCTAAAAACCGCCATGTCTCCCCTAAAGCACTGCCGCACTTAGAACTTTGCGGCCAAAAGAGGCATCTGCCGATGCCAGAATATCAAGTTTGTAAAATTTAGTAAAAGGTATGCACTGACGACCAGGTCCCCGCTTTGCACACCTGGGACACCGACGCCTGATGGCGGAAGGCCCAAGACACACTAACCGCTCTGGTAGAGTGCGCCGTGACAGGGAAAGGTGGAACCTGATCCCTAATTGAATAGGCCTGTACAATCGTCTGTCTGATCCATTTGGAAATGGTTGCCGCAGACGCAGCCGTACCCTTCCGAGGTCCCTCAGGAAGGACAAAAAGAATCTGACTTTCTGAAGGATTCAGTAGACGACAGGTAAACCCTGATCACCCTCACCACATCCAAGAAATGCAATGCAAACTCCTTAGGATGCTTAGGCTTCGCACACAGCGAAGGCAAGACAATGTCCTCGTTGAGATGGAAATCCAAAACCACTTTCGGAAGAAAGGACTGATGAGGTCGCAAGACCACTTTGTCCCTATGAACAACCAGATAGGGAGGGAAAGCGGCACGACAGAGCCGCCAACTCCGACACTCTGCGAGCAGATGTGATCACCACCAGAAAGGTAACTTTCCGTGACAGCGCCGGCAGAGGAATCTCCCAGATGTTCTCAAAGGGAGGACGTTGAAAAACGGACAAAACTAAATTTAGGTCCCAAGGAGGCAAGGGTGCCCTCCTAGGGGGAGCCAGATGACGCACCCCTTGAATGAAAGTGCGGATTAAGGAATTGGACGCCAGAGGGCGTTGAAAAAGAATGGCCAGCGCAGATAACTGGCCCTTAATAGTGGTCAGCGCCAGACGCTGCTCCACACCAGTTTGCAGGAAAGCCAACACCCTTGCCACTGAAAAAGGAGCAGGGATGGAACCCCTGGGATTCACACCAGGCGAAATAAGCCTTCCAGGTACGATAATAAATCCTACCTGACGAGGGCTTCCTAGCCTTGAGTAAGGTAGGAATGACCGCAGACGAGAGACTCCTGTCTCTCAAGACCTGGCTTTCAACAGCCACGCCGTCAAAGCCAGCGACTATAGCAGGATGGAAGATCGGCCCCTGATACAGAAGATCGTCTCGTAGTGGGAGCCGCCGGGAGGCTCAACGACCAGTTGCATGATGTCCGCGTACCAAGACCAGCGCGGCCAGTCTGGGGCCACTAGAATCACCAACCTTGGTTCCGAGACCAACCTGCGAAGGAACCTTCACAACAACTGAATCGGTGGAAAGGCATAACTCAGGCGATACCGATTCCAAGGCGCTTCCGAGGCGTCAGCCAGAGGGTCGCGTGTTCTTGCTACGAACCTCCCCACCTTGTTGTTTAGCCAAGATGTGAACAGATCCACATCCGGGGATCCCCACCGTGCACACAGCATCTGAAACACCTCCGGGTGTAGGGACCATTCCCCCTGGTCCAGCAACTCAGATAGTCCACCTGCCAGTTCTCCACACCTGGAATGTGAACTGCCGAAATCGCCGGGACCTGCGTCTCATTCCAAGACAGAATCTCGGCCACTTCCTTGGCCGCCTGGGCACTCCTGGTGCCCCCTTGGTGATTGATGTAAGCCACCGCAGTTGCGTTGTCTGTGTGCACATGCACAGGGCAGCCCTGAAGACGGTCTGACCAACGGAGCAAACAGAGCCTGAGCGTATGCATAGCCTGCTAACGCTCGATGGCAGGCTGGGATTCCAAAAGGCCCTAGGATAACCAGTGCGATTCCCAGCCCGCAAACGCTGTAGTCTTGCAAAGTCCGACTAACTAAGCGCAGGAACAAATAAAAAGCTATTTTGTAAAGAAAATCACTTTCTCAGAGAGAAAAAATAATAAGAAGTAAAAAAGGCTGAGACTGCAGCCCCAGCCAGGGAAAAGCCAGCCTACTCCTATGCTAGGCAAAGACAAACTGATTTGGGAATGCTGCTAGCTGGGGGGTATTGGACCAGAGGGACAGCCCCCTGTAGGTGTGTCTATACAAATGTTTTGTGAATGTTTTCTAACAAAATCTTATGCCTAGCTTACTCCTGTGGATAAGACCAATACCCAGAAGTGCAGACTGTATGAGTGGGCGGCGACTGTCAGAGGACGTAAGAGAAATCACATAGTTTACAAATGGTAAACAGCCATTGGGGAAGAAGGTATGGAATTACCAGACTCCATACCATTATTCATATCCAGGGAGACCACCCCAGAGAGGGAAGACCATGAAGAACCAGAAACACCTAACCCAAGGAAACCCAGAAACCCAACATTCAGGCCTACTAGACCCAACAGGGAGAATTAGGTCCATCCGCTTGAAACTTCTTTGGAAAACCGAGAAGAGAGGTCCTTTAACTGGAGATCTGAATCTCCCCATTATCAGATCCCTACTTTTAACAGATATTCCCCACTAAGGAATGGGAGACCTTACACACCCAGAGGAGGTGGTGGGAATGGTAGGAATTATGAACAGGAAAATATTTCCCAAGGAGCCAAACGAGGTAGGTACAATCAACCAAGGAGACAAGGAGGAAGAGGACCCCCAGCACCTACAGCCAAAGGTGGATATCGGGCCCTATGAACAATCAAGGATCCCCTTATCAAGGAAGAGAAAGGAACCCTATACCATACAACCCGAGGGGCTACAACCCGAATTTTGGGAGGCCGAATGCATGGAATGGAAGTTGGGAAAGAGGAAACGGGACAAAGGTAAACACGGCAGACGGAAGAAAAAGAAGGAAAATATTAGGCACCGGAATATTCAACTTGAGCAGAGTGAATTTTACCAAAGATGAACTTGCGGTCTTGGATGTGGGCCTCAAATATGCCCCGAATAAGGATATCGACAAATTTGAGGTATACATTCAAGTCCAGAAGTTTATTAGAAAATTAAATATAAAGAAGTTGTTTTAATTTAAAAGGAGAATACAAACCCAAACACACTGGTCTTAGGAACCATTCTATTTTTAATCCCAAAGTTCCTAACAACAAATGTGTAAATGCTTTTAAGAAGATGGTGTAACACGATATTAAGAAATCAAATGTTCAAAGTAGAGAAAACAAGAGAATATGGAAGACTATTCGAAATATAGAGTATTGCAGAGAATGAGAGATCCTCCACAGAAAAGATCAACAAAGGGCACCACTGCTGAAATTTTGGGGAAAAAAATGTAGAAACTTTATTAAGGCACATATGCCAAAAGAGGATATGGTGTATACATGTGAAGAGATGTGACACATTAAATACAATAAAACCATTTAAAAACAATGGAACAGTAGCACATGGGAATACATCCTCCTGGATTGCTGATGTGAGCTGAAAGAAGATTGCATAGGGCCTGTAAAAGTATGGAGAAATTGGAAGATACTCAGTCCCAGGGTATAAATGATTGGAGACTAGGATGATGTCATAAAGAAACCGTATCCAGCAATGTCCCAAAAGTATGTGACATTAGGAAGTAATACAACTGTATTAATGTAACTTCTGGTGATGGAAAGCAGAATGGGATCATGTAGCATCCAGAAAAAAGCCACTGATGCACGGAAAACAAGGCCAATCCTCAAGTCAGCATGAAGTTCCAATGGTGGCTGGCGACAGGTATATGCAAGTACAAGGCAAGAAGGGAATTCTTCTAATTACCGTATGATTGTCGCTGGTGCCGACCAAGGAGCAAAGTCCGGGGATGTCAGTCACTGTGTGGAAGTGTAGCCGGCCATACCGATAAGGTGTCCCTCGTGCGGCGCTCTCCCTTCACTCTCCTTCTCGATACTTCCTGGTTGATGGTCAGGGCCGTAGGAAGCGGCCTGATGTCACATCCGGTACAGTAGATTGGAGGTGGGGGCGCGAGGAGGGGACCGCCGTGCGGTCGTGCTAACACTGTATATGTGACCAGTCCATGAACTGTGGGCAGATGGCACACCCGCTTGACGCGTTTCACTGGCTGGACGCCAGTTTCCTCAGAGCTAGGGATGGGTGGGACAAGATTGGATATATATAATGGTCAGCTGATTAACTAATCAGATATAGGTGTGGTAACCTATCCGTAATGGGCAAGTGTAGTACCCTTAAATCAGCACAAGATGTCACCACTTTATCATAGAGAAATTACACAATTGTCCAAAGCATCCATTGGTGTCAAGGTCCACTATCCAGGGGATGTCCGCAATGGAAACATCCTAGTGCAGTCACATGGAGAGTGGAAGCTTTGCAGCCAAATATAAACAGTGTACTGTTAACGTTACAGATTTGTACATTCTAAAAACGGAATCCATACAGGTGATAAAAATAAACGTATAAATAAGAGAGACAGATCGGTACCTTAAAAGTCCCGGCAGTGACAGGTGTTTAACCCAATTAAGTTAACATCATATTCTATGTGACTGGCTATCAAGTTCTCCTTAAGTACATGAGTACATGTGTCAGAGGTATCATAAAGTCCCTCCTCAGGTTAGTACATAAGAAGAATATATTAAAATATATGAAAAAACCGGAACCAGTTAGAGACTTCAGGATAGAGCAGATGTATCCCGCAGCCAATATACAGAGCGGTATGGCTGGCTACACTTCCACAAAGTGACTGAGATCCCCGGACTTTGCTCCCTGGTCGGTATGGTAATTAGAAGAGTTCCCTTCTTGCCTTGTACTTACATATACCTGTCGCCAGCCACCATTGGAGCTTCATGCTGACTTGAGGTTTGGCCTTGTTATCCGTGCATCAGTGGCTTTTTTCCTGGATGCTACATGATCCCATTCTGCTTTATTTCGGTCCATCATCAGAAGTTACATTAATACAGTTGTATTACTTCCTAATGTCACATACTTTTGGGACATTGCTGGATACGGTTTCTTTATGACATCATCCTAGTCTCCAATCATTTATACCCTGGGACTGAGTATCTTCCAATTTCTCCATACTTTTACAGGCCCTATGCAATCTTCTTTCAGCTCACATCAGCAATCCAGGAGGATGTATTCCCATGTGCTACTGTTCCATTGTTTTTAATTGGTTTTATTGTATTTAATGTGTCACATCTCTTCACATGTATACACTATATCCTCTTTTGGCATATGTGCCTTAATAAAGTTTCTACATTTTTTTCCCCAAAATTGGTGGTGCCCTTTGTTGATCTCTTCTGTGGAGGATCTCTCATTGTCTGCATTACCCTTACAGTTTTGTCTGATCAACGGCCACCCTGTGTGGGGGGTTTCCTACTTTTATAATATTCCTACTAAAAGTTAGGGCCACTTACGGGCATTCCCTCTAGGTGTTCGTTATATTAGAAATATAGAAAAGAACAAAGAAGTGGTCATTCGCACGGCTGACAAGGACAGAGGGTTGGTTATTTTAAAAAAACAGGACTACGAAGATGAGATGAATAATCTCCTTCAGGTTCCTGAGACATAGGAACATCCATAAAGGAATACAAGAAGAAACTAAAATTGTACATCAAGAAAGGTAGAGATATCGGGATTCTTACAGAAAAACAGGCAAGATATTTACTCCCAGGATCTTCAAAAACCCCAGTAATATACTACATATTGAAAATACATAAAAGGCTTGACAAGGCACCGGGGAGACCTATTGTTAGTGGGGTGGACTCTCTATTTTCAAGACTTGGAGAACATCTAGAGGAGTTCCTCCAGCCACTAGTATGCAAAGGCAAATACTATCTTAAAGACAGTACACAAACTCAGAGAGATCCAAGATTTAGATATTGGCGAATCCTGCCCTTTAGTCACCATAGATGCCAACTCTCTTTACACCAGTATTAATCAATTGGATGGCTTGGAAGGAGTTAAAAAAGCTTTATATGAGGAGACAGATTTAAAGCAAGTACAAATTAAAATATATTCTTGAAGGGTTGGAATTGGCTATGGCCAAAAATTATTTTTGGTACGCTGAAACCTTTTATGTGCAGACCAAAGGTGTCGCAATGGGGGCTCGTTATGCCCCCAGCGTCGCCACTCTATTCATGAATATATGGGAGGAAGAGCAGTGTGTATAGGTCTTACCTAAGATTCTACCGCCACTATATTGAAGACATTATTATGCTATGGGACGGACCAAAAGAATTCCTAGACTCATTTCTACAAGAGATCAAGAACAATAGATACGGCATTAAATTCACAGGTAATTACAGTGAGAACAGATCAACTTTCTAGATCTCCAGATATATAAAGAAGGAAGGAACCTACAAACGAGAATGTATTTTAAACACACTGATAAAAATGGGTATATTCCAACTTCGAGTTGTCATCATCCTAAATGGAAGCAAAATATCCCCAAAGTAAAATACATGAGGTGGAGATGGAACTGCATAAAACCTGAGGAATATCCACTTCCATACCGCGCCATAATAAAATGACGGTGGCAGGAAGGGTTTGTTGATCCGGGCGGCCGCCATATGACGTCCGCCCGCTCTCGCCATATGACGTCCGCCCGCTCTCGCCACTACTGCGCGCCCATGGGGGCGCGCAGCGTGGCGATCAGGGATGAGGCTCGTCCCTCAGACATAGCCCATCCCTGATCTAGGTAAACAGCCAATGAAAATTGGCTGTTTATGACGTTATCAGCTGTGCCGATCACATGAGCGGCTCCAGCACGAGCCGCTCATTCTCTCTGCAATGCGCGCCCCCGGGGGCGGGCAGCGCGGCGATCGGGGACGAGGCTCGTCCCTCGGACAGAGCCCATCCCCGATCTAGGTAAAGAGCCAATGAAATTGGCTTTTTACCACGTGACCGGCTATGTCCAATCACAGCCGGTCACAAAATGTCAACAAAGCAGTGGTAACTCACTGTTACCAGGCTCTCCTCCTCACACACTGATCCAGTGTGAGGAGGAGATCTGGAAACAGTGAGTTACTACAGAGTACTGTGCAAATTACTGTGCCCCGATTGTCTGATTGCCCCAACCAAAGAGGGCCTGTCACCAGATTACCTGTAACTTGCCCATCTGAGTACCTGTCACCTGCCCATCAGAGTACCCGAGTACCTTCCGCCTGAAGTACTTGCCGCCTGATCATCAGTACCCGAGTACCTATCACCTGCCCATCATAGTACAAGAGTACCTGTCACTTGCCTATCGGAGTACCCAAGTACCTTCCACCTGCTCAGAGTACCTGCCGCCTGAAGTACCCGAGTACTTGCCGCCTGCTCATCAGTACCCAAGTACCCATCACCTGCCCATCAGAGTACCCGAGTACCTGTCACTTGCCTACCGGAGTACCCGAGTACCTTCCACCTGCTCATCAAAGTACCTGCCGCCTGAAGTACCCGAGTACTTGCCGCCTGCTCATCAGTACCCGAGTACCTATCACCTGCCTATCGGAGTACCTGCCACCTGCTCATCAGTACCAGAGTACCTGTCACCTGCCCAGCAAAGTACCCGAGTACCTATCACCCTTCATACAGCCACCATGTCCAAGTCCAAAAAGGTTTTCACTGCCGAAGAGGCCTATCAATTGTTAACCCTTACGGATGAGAGCAGCGGGGAGCTCTCACGGTCCGATGCCGAAACCAATTCTGACTCTGGTTCAGAATTTGAGCCCTTTGAAGGATTTACATCGGAAACTGAATCGGAGGAGGAAGAAGTTCGGCCTAAAAGACGCCGCACTGAAAACCAGGCAGACACCTGCAGCGCCAATGGCCAATCGGCAAACGCCAACAGAACTAGACCCCAGGAGGAAATGCCCAGTACAAGCACTGGAATTTCACACCAGCCCCAAAGAAGCAGAGCCCAAATGCAGCTTCCAGATGCCTTGGCAAACCCATTGTGGCTGCCTTCTAGCTCTGGGTCAGCTACAATCCCCCCTTCACAGCACAGCCAGGTTTGCAGGTCAACACCCAAAATTTTGTTCCGATTGATTTTTTTTAAAAAATTTTTCACTATTGAGTTCCTTCAAAGCATCGTGGACCAAACAAATATTTTTGCCCAACAGTTCATAGAGAACAACCCCTCCTCATATCATGCCCGTCCTTTTGAATGGAGACCCCTAACATAAGAAGAGTTAAAAGTGTTTGGGCCTTACCAACAATATGGGGTTTACAAAAAAAAAAAAAAAAACAAGCTGCATTCTTATTGGTCCACCAAACCCATCCACCATATGCCACTTTATTAATCAGTCATGTCCAGGTCCCGCTATGATATTATAATGCTCTTCCTGCATTTTAATGATAATTTGCAGTGCCCTCCCCGAGAGGATTCCAATTTTGATAAACTCTATAAAATTCGCCCCCTAATTGATTTCTTTTCTAGACATTTCCCCAAAGTTCATGTCCCTGACCAAAAGATCGCTGAGGACGAATCACTGGTCCATTTCACAGGCCGGCTGGGATTTAAGCAGTACATTCCCACCAAGAGGGCTAGGTATGGCCTAAAACTTAACAAGCTCTGCAAAAGCCAAACTGGATGTGTGTACGCCTTTCACGTGTATGAAGGCAGAGACTCAGAGCTCCAGCCCGAGTGCCCAACGTACATGGGAATAAGTGGAAAGATTGTCTGGGACCTAGCCTTCCCCACTGTTGCAAAAGGGGTACCACATTTATATGGACAACTGCTACATGGACAACTACTACACCAGTTTGCCCCTTTTCCGCCACCTGTACCTGAAAAAACCTTGGCCTGCGGTACAGCAAGAACAAACCGGAAGGGCTTCCCGCAGCGTCTTGTCACCACTCCAATACAAAACTGGGAATCCGCAAGCCTAAGGAACGAAGAAATAACGGAATTTTTGTAAAATCTTACCTGTAAAATTCCTTTCTCTGAGTCCTCCGACAGTCACCGCCTCTTCATATTCGTCACTAATGGGGTTATTGACCTTCTCTCCGTAGGCGTAGCTAGGCAACAGAATATATTAATATCAAAGCTTTTAGCATATCCCACCCCCAGGGGGTGGTCCCCTCAGTCCATACCTCCCTGCTTCCTGCATTTCCAACTCAGTTTCAGTAGCATAGCAGTAGAGTACATAAACAAACCCCAAAAGAGGGGCGGGGGCGGCGACTGTCGGAGGACTCAGAGAAAGGAAATTTTACAGGTAAGATTTTACAAAAATTCCGTTTTCTCTTACGTCCTCCGACAGTCGCCGCCTCTTCATATTCGTCACTAATGGGGACGTCCCATAGCAGTGTAGACATGAGGGGTGGGAAAAAAGCAGCCGCGCCTAAAGTACCCACATCAGAGAAAGGAACATTACCAAAGTAAGAGAACCAACTGGGCAACAGGAAAAAAAACGTGCTCAACAGGAGCAACAACCCAGGAAAAAACAAGTAACCTAGGGGTAAAAACACCCCAACAACCAAGGGCCCAAACAGGGGACCCTAAGGCACTGCCGCACTAAGAACCTTGCGGCCAAAGGAAGCATCTGCCGATGCCTGAACATCCACTTTGCAAAATTTCGAGAAAGTGTGAACAGACGACCAAGTCGCCGCCTTACACACCTGGGCCACAGAAGCCTGATGACGATAGGCCCAAGAGGTACTCAGAGACCTGGTAGAGTGCGCCTTCACAGGAAAAGGAGGAACCTTCCCCTTCAAAGCATAGGCTTGCACAATGGCCTGTCTGATCCATTTGGCGATGGTCGCAGCAGACGCCGCCATGCCCTTCCGAGGTCCCTCAGGAAGGACAAAGAGAGAATCCGACTTGCGAAAGGATTTAGTCGAAGACAGGTAAACCCTGATCGCCCTAACAACATCCAAGGAATGCAAAGCCTCCTCCTTCGGATGCTTAGGCTTCGCGCAAAGCGAAGGCAGAACAATATCCTCATTGAGGTGAAATTCCGAGATCCTCTTCGCAAGACCACCTTATCCAAGTGAATCACCAAATACGGAGATTTGCAGGACAAGGCCGCCAACTCCGACACCCTGCGAGCCGAAGTGATCGCCACTAAGAAGGCAACCTTCTTGGACAACCGAGACAACGAGATCTCCCTGATATTTTCAAAAAGGAGCATGTTGCAACACGGACAGAACAAGGTTCAAATCCCATGGAGGCAAAGGCTCCCTCCTAGGAGGGACCAAATGTCGCACCCCTTGAACAAAGGTGCTAACCAAAGAGTTAGACGCCACAGGGCGTTGAAAGAGAACGGCCAGCGCAGAAATCTGACCCTTAATCGTGGCCAACGCCAAACGCTGGTCCACGCCCGTTTGAAGGAAAGCCAACACTCTCGACACCGAGTACGAGCGAGGGGAATACCCCCTGGACTCACACCAGGCAAAGTAAGCCTTCCAAGTACGGTAGTAAATCTTCCCCGAAGAGGCCTTCCTAGCCTTGATCAAAGTGGGAATGACCTCAGGGGAGAGACCCCTATCCTTCAGGACCTGGCTTTCAACAGCCAGGCCGTTAAAGCCAGCGACTGTAAAACAGGATGGAATATCGGTCCTTGAGACAGGAGATCTTCTCGAAGCGGCAGACGCCACGGAGCGTCGACCGCCAGATTCACGAGGTCTGCGTACCAAGACCGGCGAGGCCAGTCCGGTGCCACCAGAATCACCGTGTGCGGTTCTGAGGCCAACCTGCGAAGGAGCCTGGACAGCAGCTGAATCGGTGGAAAGGCATACATCAGGCGATACTGATGCCAGGGCGCCACTAACGTGTCTGAGGCGTCTGCCCGAGGATCGCGCGTCCTTGCCACGAACCTTTCCACCTTGTTGTTTAGACGAGACGCGAACAGGTCCACATCTGGGGACCCCCACTTCACGCACAACATCTGGAAGACATCCGGGTGAAGGGACCATTCTCCCTGGTCCAGGGTCTGGCGGCTCAGATAATCCGCCTGCCAGTTCTCCACCCCCGGAATGTGAACTGCAGATATCGCCGGGACGTGCGTCTTGGCCCAAGACAGAATGTCGGCTACTTCCCGAGCCGCCCGGGCACTCCTGGTGCCCCCTCGGTGGTTGATGTAGGCCACCGCTGTGGCATTGTCCATCTGTACCCGAACTGGACGGCCCTGAAGCCTGTCCGTCCAACGCAGAAGACAGAGATTTATCGCCCGCAATTCCAGAATGTTGATCGGAAGGGAGAATTCCTCCTCCGACCAAGTTCCCTGGGCGGACAGAACGCCCAGAACACCACCCCAGCCCGACAGGCTGGCATCCGTGGTGATCACTGTCCATGACAAAGGACGAAAGGACTTGCCCCCCCGACACCGCCGGGGACTGGAGCCACCACAAAAGACCCCTTCGGGTGAGATGGCTCAACGACAGCCGCAGATCCAGAGATTGCGGACGCCCGTCCCACTTGGCCAGGCCCTCCGCCTGAAGCTCCCGTGTGTGAAACTGGGCGAAGGGAATCGCCTCGAAGGCTGAAACCATCAATCCCAGACACCTCATACACGTCCGGAGGGACGAGCACTGATTGTCCCTGAGGGACCTGACTTCGCACTGAAGTGTCCGAAACTTTTCTTCCGGCAGGAAGACCTTCGCTTGAACAGAGTCCAGAATCATCCCCAGGTAGGGAAGACGAACCGACGGACACAACGTGGACTTTGGAAAATTTATCGTCCAGCCGAATTCCTGCAGAGTCTGCATCGTGATGGACAGGTCGTCCACCAGGCCTTGACTGGTCGCGGACCGAATCAGAATATCGTCCAGATACCCCAGGACAGAAATGCCCTGGGCCCTCAATAAGGCCAGAACCGGCGCAAGCACCTTGGTGAAAACCCGCGGAGCCGAAGCGAGACCAAAGGGTAACGCCACGAATTGGTAATGATCCTCCGCAATGGCAAATCGAAGATACCTCTGGTGACCCTCGAAGATGGGAATGTGAAGGTATGCATCCTTCAAGTCGATGGAGGCCATGAATTCCCCCGGCACCAGGGCAGCCACCACCGATCGCAGGGATTCCATGCGGAACTTGCGAACCCGCACAAAGCGGTTCAGAGCTTTCAAGTCCAGAATCGGACGTACCTTGCCCTCCTTTCTGGGCACAGTGAACAGATTGGAATAGAACCCCCGAAATCTGTCCCGATGAGGCACCGGGACCACCACTCCCTGGGCCCGCAGGTCCCGCACCACCAGGTGCAGATCCTGCAAGCGCTCCGGAGCCAGCTGAAGGTTTGAGGGGAAAAATCTGCCCGCCGGCCGAGAAAGAAACTCAATCTTGTATCCAGATCGAACGATTTCCTGAACCCACCTGTCCCGAACGCGGTCCAGCCAGGGTTGAAGAAAACCGAGCAAACGTCCCCCCACCCCAGAAACGGGTGAGGTCGCCCCGTCAGGCCGCATTGTTATGGGCAGCGGAACCGGACTGGCCGGACTTCTGCTTACCCGACCACGGCTTCTTCTGGGAGCCTTGGCATTTGAAGGGCTTGCCCTTATAGTGCGACCGAAAGGCACGAAAGGACCCCTGAGAGGGCCTAAACGAGGCATTCTTCTTACCACGAACAAACTTATTCTTGTGAGATTGGGGCAAAAGAGTGCTTTTACCCCCAGAAATACCCTTTATCAGAGTATCCAAAGATTCGCCAAAAAGGCGAGATCCCGCGTAGGGCAAATTAGCCAAAGTCTTGCGGGAAGATTGGTCAACAGACCAACATTTGAGCCATATCAGGCGACGGTTCAAGACCGCCACACTAGAAAGACGCGCAGCCAAAGGGACCAAATCCAGGTCCGCATCACACAAATACATGACACCCTGAGGAATCTGATCCACCATAGCCAAAGTTGTCGGCGGGGCAGAGTCAGCCACCAGGGTACGTCTGAGCACCTGCGTCCAATCCGCAATAGCCTGGGCTGCCATAATGGAAGCAAAAATAGGCTTCAGCATAGAGCCAGCAACCATATAAGCATGACGGGCCAGAGATTCCAACCTCCTGTCCGTCTGGTCCCGAAACACCGGGGTATCCTCAGCAGGAATCGCAGTGGATTTATTCAAAATCGCCACCGCGTGATCCACCTGAGGCGGCACACACCAACGCTCATCAGTAGCTGGTGTAAAAGGGATACCGCAGCTTGAACCTACTCGGCACAGCAAAAGGCTTCTTTAAATTGCGCCATTGCCCATCAACCGCACGCTGAAATTCCGTAGAGCAAGGAAAAACCTGCGATGTTTTGCGTTTCCTTTGCGTCCCATAAGAGGACATCAAAGCAGGAGGACATGGTTCATCCTGCAAATGCAGCGTTTGTTTGATAGAAGCAACCAACTCATCCATGATTGCAAGCGAGCCAGAGGGAGAATTATCAACCCCTTCCACCTCAGCCTCCCCGTCAGACCCCACAAGGTCTAGGGATGAGTGAGACCCTGAGAAGGGCACTCCAGCCATAGCAGCCCCATCGCCCTCTGAATCAGAGGAAATAGACACCCTGGGCCGTTTTGTGGACCGATCAGCCACCAGCATCTGCACTTGAGCAGCTAAGTTTGCCACAATAGTGGCCAGATCAGCCCCCTCGGGGGAAGCAGCAGCCCCTTGGCCCCCTCACCAAGGTGGGAGGAAACTTGCAATCCTGAGAATCCATGCCCCAGCAAAATAACTAATAAAGGGTACTGCCCCTTTAAGATCGCGGCAAGCGTAGCCCACCGCACCCACTGAATACACCGACCCCCACAGGGACAAGAAACTGGGCAAGGAATACAGGCAAAACGGGAAGATAAAAACCTGGAGAGATTACACAGGCTGCTGCACCGATCGCTGTCCCAGAGCAAAAGGAAGTAATGCAAGACTGACCGCCCCTATGAAGCCTATGCAAGGCTACACAAACATGGCCGCTCGGCTGAGGGATCCCAGGGCAAACAGAACATGGTGCCGACATGTGGCCGGATCGATCGCCGCTCAAAACGGCGGCGTTTGGCGCCAAAAATGCCGTGCAGTACCTCACAGGACCTGCCACCATGATATTGCCCCAAAAAAATGGCGGATCGCCGCAGCGATCGCCTCACAGCATGCTGAAAATCTGACTGCTTCACAAAGACACCCAGCAGAGCGGGAGAGCCCCCCCTTCACAGCCCACACACACAGGCAGCAAGTTCACACAGGAACTGACAGGGAGCACAGCAGCCACACAGACATGCAGGGTCACACAGTCCCAGACTGACACCCAAATAGACAGGTCCCCACATAGAGTTACACTTACCAGTCCGGATGGTGTGGGGAGCCTGCTCCAGCGACCAAACCGCTGCACTGAGGACAGGGAGTGTCGCAAGCATGACGCAACGGAACCGCGGTGCGAAACCGCAATGGCGTCCAGTGAGGTAGCCACCTCACCGATAGCATCCCTGCATCGAACAGGGATGGGTCATTCAATGTGCCAGGGCAAAACCTAAGCTGAACGCTCGATGGCAGGCTGGGAAGCCCCTGGCCCTGAGCCCTGGGAACCAGGGTGGCCAGACTGAGACCCAGCACCGCACGATCATCTTCATCAGAAGAACTAACGCTGAAATAAAACAGCTAAGTAAAAGAAAGAGAAAAAACTTCAAATAAAATCAAAAAGAGAAAAGAAGCTGAGACTGAGAGCCCCAGCACAGGAACAGCCTGCATACTCCTGAGCTAGGCATAAGAAACTGAGTTGGAAATGCAGGAAGCAGGGAGGTATGGACTGAGGGGACCACCCCCTGGGGGTGGGATATGCTAAAAGCTTTGATATGAATATATTCTGTTGCCTAGCTACTCCTACGGAGCAAAGGTCAATAACCCCATTAGTGACAAATATGAAGAGGCGGCAACTGTCGGAGGACGTAAGAGAAAATGGCTTTGAAGTAGAGGGATAGTAAGGACGTTTACATCATGTCCACCATCCACGATGACACCTCAGTGGAAATTCAAAGAAGACACGTTCCCGTTCGAAAAGCCTGCTTGTATCCACCAGTACAATAAGTACAAAAAAGTTGCAGTTTACTTTTTCCTTTTGGCCATGTAAAACGCATATGTCACCTATAAAAAGTCCACAACAACATCAATGCCCTTAGGAGGCCCCTTTCACGCGGTGCGCATTCCGTTGCCGACCGTGCTCTGCTCAGCGGGGATCGATCCGTCGATCCCCGCTGAGCCGGCAGATGACAGCTCCGTCTCCGCACTGTGTGCGGAGAGGGAGGTGTCAGAGCCCCGCTGCTCTCTATGGGGAATCGGATGAGAGCGGACCGCCTGTCCGCTCTCATCCGATCCCCAGGACGGATGGAAAATAGGGTTTCCATCCGTCCGGATTTCACGGACAGGATCGGGTGCAGATGGCAGCGGACATGTCACCGCTGACATCTGCTGCTCCATAGGGCTGAATGGGGCATCCGATCAGATCTGCCTGAAAAACTGACAGGCGGATCTGATCGGAACGCCCGTGTGATAGAGCCCTTACTCCATTTTATAAAAGATATTGCCACTGCCCTGATTTACCAGCAAGGATCCCACCCAGAAATCATTCGTTCTGATTGTGTCAGCAGACTTCATGAGCGCCATTTCCCTTTCCATATCCCACCATCAGAAATCGGAAGAAGACACCAAAAAAAAAAAAAGTGTCGGTGTGTAGCAAAAAAGGAGTTAGGAAAGACACCAGTTTTCATTGTACCGATTGTCCCTCCCAACCTGGCCTATGCATCGGAGAATGCTTCAAAATCTAAACTTTTAGCCCATATTTCAATCAGCCTGCCATTTCCCCTTTTTTAATTTTTGTGCTGAATATTTTCCTGCTGCCTCAACCAACCATATTACTGCCTTCCATGTGAACCGACCCTGGCCTGTATATCGACTATGCCTCTGCCTGCTGTCTGCATTGTTTATCCGCCATGTTTCTGCCTTTCACATGAACTGACCCTGGACTGTTTATCGATTATGCCTTAGCCTACCGTCATTTCTGCCTTTTACCTGCACTGACCTCGGCCTGTGACGACCATGTTTTTTGCCTGCCACTTAGACTGATCTTTCGCCCTGCTACTGTAGTAGTGGGATTCAAAATGACACAGGGGTCTCACTTTTGTGAGGGGCTTCAGAATATAGTGTTCTGAAATGAGAAAAACAGTTTTTGGTTTTCTCTGGGTTTGTAATCTCGGAAAAGGGTCTAGAGTCCGGAGGTTTCAAAGCGATTTGGGTGGGAGAAGCCTCCACCCCTGTCCCCATTCTTTCCCGACCGAGGCCCTAAGCTTGATGGTCCTGCCTGCTGCCTGGACCAATACTTGGGCTGTGCTGATCATATCCCTGCCTGCACTGACCCAGGACTTTTTATGGAACATGTGCCTGTTGCCTGTATTTTGGGGTGTCATTTTTGCTGTGTACATGCTATGTGTCAGGAATATCCTATAAATTGACAACTTTGTGTAAAAAAAAAAAAAAAAATAAAAAAAAAAAAAGGTTTTAATTTTTTTCCCACATTTTCCAAAAACTTGTGGGAAAAAAATGACACGTTCAAAAGACCCATAATGCCTCATAGAATATACGTTGGGAGTGTTTGCTTTCCAAAATGGGGTCATTTTGTGGGCGTTTCCATTGTCTTGGTGCTCTAGGGCCTTCAAAAGTGTGATAGGTAGTAAGAACGTTTTATGTGTATTTATGCTCCTAGAACGCCTGAAGGTGCTACTTGGAGTCTTTTTGTGGCCAGGCTGTTTAAAAGTCTTACACATGTGGTATCACCATACTCAGGAGGAGTAGTAGAATGTATTTTGGGGTGTCATTTTTGCTGTGTACATGCTATGTGTTAGAAATAGCTTATAAATTGACAACTTTGTGGAAAAGAAAAAAAATATTGTGGGAAAAAATTATAACTTCAAAAAACTCACAATGCCTCTTTCTAAATACCTTCGACTGTCTACTTTACAAAAAGGGGTCATTTGGGGGGTATTTGTACAGTCCTGGCATTTCAGGGCCTCAAGAAAGGAGATAGGCCGTCAGTACATCTGGTGTGATCAATTTTCAGTAACTGGTACCATGACTTCTAGACTCAATAACTTTCACACAGACTAAATATACACTAATATGGGTTATTTTTTACTAGAGATAAGTAGCAGTATACATTTTGGGCAAAATGTATGAAGAAAAATTTATTTTTTGCAAACATTTTATAATAGAAACTAAAAAAAAAAGTTTTTCTTCAAAATTTTTGCTATTTTTTTGCTTATATCACAAAAAAAAACCCAGTTGTGATCAAATACCACCAAAAGAATGCTCTATTTGTATAAAAAAATGATAATTTTGTTTAGTTACAGTGTAGCACGACTAAGCAATTGTCATTCAAAGTATGAGAGTGCTGAAAGCTGAAAATTGGTCTGGGCAGGAAGGGTGTGTAACTGCTCTGTATGGAAGTGGATATTTATTGCAAACCGATATACTAACTAAGAGGTTTGAGGAGAAGGTAAAGGGAGATACTGGAGACTACAAAAAATCAAGTAAAAAAAAATATGAGAAGAGAAGACCTACTTGTAAATAAAAATAAAGAAAGCAAGGAGCAATCTGACTGTGCCTTTATTACGGAATTCAGTTTAGATCAGTGGAGAAAATCTTTAATAAATATTGGCCTATTCTATCTAAAGGCTGATAAAGACGCTTTCCAAAATGCTACCGAACAGACCAAAATTTACCAGAAGGCTCCTTCGTTGAGGAACCGGCTAGTCCAGGGCTCAAAAGTCCTGAGCTACTAGCCAGGCCTTAAGGGTTACGTGCCACCAGTTGCCCCACCCAACTCCTACCCTGCCCCTAATTCCGCCCCTAAACATGCCCTCATAAATTATCTCATAAAAATTACACTGTTAAATGTTTTTGCATTAATGCAGAAGTTACAAAAATAAATATTAACGTTTTCAGTGCCCGTCAGTGCGGCCTCGCCCGTGCAGCCTCACCCGTGCCCGCCAATGCAGCTTTACCTGTGCCCATGAATGGAGGGAGAGAGGGAGAGAGAAGCTGGCTGGATAATGACAGAGCGCAGATCATCCCACTGTAACAGCTTTAATTGTAATTGCCGGGCGCTCGCCGACACACACAGTCCCGCCTCCTAGCCTGGCTCCTTTGATAGACGTCACACGTCCTGGTTGGCCAGGTGTTCTGTCTATGAAAGAAGCCGGGCTAGGAGGCTGGACTGTGTGTCGGCGAGCGCCTGGCAATTACAATTAATGCTGTTAGTGGGATGATCCGCGCTCTGTCATTATCCGGTCCGTCGGCTAGCCGGCTTTCCTCTTCCTCTCCTCTCTTTCCCTGAGCGGCTCCCGGAGCTCGCCCTAAATAATTTTCCACTCGCAAAATGCGAGCAGGCGAGTGGAAAATTTGAGGGCTGGGCTAGTCCATAATGTGGTAGACCCGCCTAAAACAACTAGATTTCCAGACATAAAAGGTTTCATCCGATGTTGCAAATGTTTAGCATGCAAAACTAACCCATCACAACAAAAGACGACTACTACTTTCAAATCAAGGGTCAATAACAGGACATTCCAGATAAGAGATTTAATCACATGTAACAGCACCCAGGTAACATACGTAGTGGAATGTCTGTCGACTTTAGTAGGTGGGACGTACCACCAGACCATTATACGTCCGGATTAGGGAACATAACAATATCAAAAAAGGTTTCCCAAAGCACAGTCTGTCCAGACATTTTTCAGAGATACACAATCGGGATTCAAGCAGTGTTGCCAACCGCCCGTAGATTTACGGACAGCCCGTTAAAACAGGGCACTTTTCTCCTGCCCATAAATGTCCGTAGCAGGAGAAAAGTGCCAGAAAATCTACGGCGGCACAGTCAGAACTGCGCATGCGCGGCACGCAGTTCCGGAGATCCCCGAGTTCTCATCATGTCTCCTCCCCCGCCTGTGCCCTGCCCCCATGGCCCGCCCCGAATTTTCCCGCCACTGCAAGGAAGGAGCCTGCTGCCGGAGGTGGACCGTGGAGAGGAGTTCAACGAGACGACCGACCAGTCCAGGACTGTCTGCAGCAGCACCAGCCAGCTCCCACCCCGGCGTCCCCCCACGACGAGGATCCATCCATCTGGGCTGGCCTGGCACACCACCACCATCCACTGTCTCTCAAGTCTCGTCGACTCCATCTGATGATCTTCTCCAGTCCTCCAGACAGTGAGTACTCCTCCTAGGCGCCTAGTCCCCCCCAGGCCCCATCTGCCACCTCTGACCCCCTCAGCCCTGAGCCCAGGGCAGGGCCGCCGAGTGCTGAAGGAACCAGGATTCCATCCATGGCCTCTCCTCGCTCCCAGTCCCCCCCCAGCCACCTCTGACCCCCTCAGCCCTGGCCTGAGCCCAGGGCAGGGCTGCTGAAGGATCCATCCATCCAGGATTCCATCCATGGCCTCTCCCCTGACCCCCTCAGCCCTGAGTCAGCCCTGGCCCCTGAGCCCAGGGCTGCTGAAGGATCCATGATTCCATCCATGCCATTAGTCCCCCGCCACTTATGCTGGGGGCGGTTAATGCTGCTCTCAGTCCCCACCTCTGACCTCAGCCCTGGCCCCTGAGCCAGGGCTGCTGAAGGATCCATCCATGATTCCAATTCCATCCATGCCATTACATTAGTCGCCACTTATGTCGGGAGGCCATGGCACCTATCTCTTCTATTGCTGACTAAACCAAGACAATTTCATTTTTAGGACCAACAAAAGCACATTGTTTTAATGGTGCAAAGCATCCACACAGACAAATGCAAAGTGAGTGACTCATAACAGGGAGGCAAAATTTCAAAACTAAGATTAAATTTAAGTACTACTACTCTGGCTCTGCTAGTGCTATTAGGAGTATTACCTAAATAATACTTTAGGATTGCAGTTTTGCCTGTTATATAGACTGAATCACTCACTTTTCATTTGTGCACCCACTATCTGTGAAAAAAAACTTGCATGTGCTGGTCTTGTATGATCTGGAGGCTATTAGACTGCTTATCTGTCTTTTTATTTTGGCCTGAGAAAGCTCCCAGCTCAGCATGCCATGTGTCAAATCTATCATTTGATATGTTAGGAACTATTATTCCCTCTTTTCACCACCTGTATCATGTCCGTATCCTCTGACGGCCACCTGTATCCTGTCCGTATCCTCTGACCACCTCCTGTATCCTGTGCGCATCCTCTGACCACCTCCTGTATCCTGTGCGCATCCTCTGACCACCTCCTGCATCCTGTGCGCATCCTCTGACCACCTCCTGCATCCTGTGCGCATCCTCTGACCACCTCCTATCACATTTGCAATCTCTGACCATCTCTTGTCTTTTATCATGTCTGTAGTTTCTGAGGGGAGTCTGGAAAGGAATCAAGGGTGAGAGCGGGGATGGAGATTTCGGGAGAAGTCAGACATGTGTGGACTGTGGAGAGGAAACTATGGGATAAAACCAGAGCCACCATCCTGGAGCCGTCTGACTGAGCCCTGCATGGTGCAACTGAGAGGAGGTCAGTGACAGCGCCGCCAGACCAGTCTGGGGGGGGGGGGGGTAACTGATGTAAGGGGGGAGTGAATACTATAATATAAGTGGGCAATGATATAATGGCTCCCCCTTATATCAGTAACCCCCCTTACCTTAGCATATTCATATTTGCACGGTTTAGCACTGAAAACGGCTATTTTATGTACATTTTTGCAGTGCCAGTAAAAAATTGGTGCCGTCCGTAAATTTTACTCCGGGGGGTTGGCAACACTGGACCCAAGTGGGATCGTTTTCTACGGCATAGATATGATGGAAGGACGCTGGAGAGGCGATAAAGAAAATATCACAGAATGAAACAAAGTGGATTTACCAATTAGGATCCCTCCAGTCTAGTGGTCTGAACTTAGATATAGATCTGAATTGCTTCATTTCCAACTTTTAGAATCATAGGCCGAGCATTGAATACCCCCTTTATTAAGCTGCAGGCCTAGACATCACACATTGCCTCATCCTTTATTAACCCCGACTTAATTCCTTCCTCCCCCATATATATATTATATATATATATATATATATATATATATATATATATATATATAAATCGGACGTTGTGTTGACGTACGATAAAAGTTTTATAGCCTGCACATCCAGTTTTTGTTGTCCAAAAATTCGTAACCGGCTGTCGAAAGCACCATACTAACAATCTGAAAATTGGCAGATCGTTCGTTGGACGAAATTTTACTTCCGATTTTCGTATCGTGTGTACGGGCCTTTGAAGTGCTAGGTCTTGCGGATGACTTGAGAAACACCAAGCCCCCCCCCCCCCCCGTCAGCATTTACGAGGAACAGATTGAGGATGGAGCTAAGGCCATGTGGAGCAAACCCTCGTGGCAGGTCAGTTTTATAGTTCAGCAGTTTACGCCAATAGGGCTAAGGCTATAAAGAAAGGAAGCCCATCCCTAGTAAAATTCAGAGCCAAGACTTACATTCCTCTTGCAGCAGAACAGCAGAGGAGTGTGTTCCTTAATGCTGACTTGGTGGGAAGAGTGCACTCAACCCACCAGAATGACACCAGCACACAGTGGCACAGCATTAACTGTTCTGTGGCAAGCTGACAGGAAAAGGAAAAAAAAACTGTTGCTGCCCAACAACTACAATGAGGGAGCCCCAGTTCCCTGCGCAAATAGCTCCCACATTAGTGAACCTTTTGAGACTGAGTAACTGTAAAGCAATGCCATCAGCTATGGATCTGGAAAGCACTCTGCAACTAACACAACCAACCCGGAAGGCGCTCAAATGGAATCCAAAGCCTGAGTAATCTCCAGACTCAACCCATAAACGTCCAGAACTGCAGGGTCCAGGAGCAGTAAACTCCAAAAAGGTAGACTAACTGCACAAAGGTAAAAAAAAAAACCTGTGTAAAATGGCCGCCCCCTCCCCCCAATCCTATGTTACCTCTGATCCAGCAATGTTCATAATAGCCTCGGATACCCCTGGACTCTCCCTCCTCATTGGATGAGACGGCAGGGAGGGGGGACCCGAAAAGAAGAGGATCGGAACTGCTCTGCGCAAAACCAATGCACAGAGCAGGCAAGTGTGACTTTTTTTTTTTTAAACAAAGCTTTAGTATCACTATATTTCTTGAAGACTCCGGTGACCAGATGACCCTCTCACAGGTAACAGCTCTACTCCCACGCAACTAGAGTTGCTGGGCATTACCACCCATTTTGAGGTCCCAACTCTTCTGTTCTTTACAATTTAAAATAATACCCCTTATGTCTACAGCATGTCTGCAGCAGACCCGGAAACTGGGGAATTATAATAGGTTAGACATTTTAACTCTCCAGCATTTCCATATAAGCTAAATTAATTTCAAGTGAACATACACTTAAGGCAGAACCCTAGACAAAACAGCCAAATGCATAGTTGAAATATGTGTGAACTATGTAATTTGGGAAAAGAGGAGACAAATCTACAAAGCTGAAAGAAAATGGTGGTGTCACCAGTGTGGCTATGCAGCATGGCAGGAAATTAATGTAAGGTGTTCGTTTTTAAGCTTGCATACCTTTGTTCTCGGGTTTGCCAAAACTAGAGGAGTCACTTTGCTTGATGGTCTCTCTACCTCCAGCTGGTGAATTTTGCCTCTGGTCTTGTAACCTTGAGTCCTTAGCTGGAAAAAAAAAATCCAGGGAGAGTTCTACTTTAAAAAGGAGGTTTAGCAGGGTTTCCTGCAAGTTCAGTAGAGAACCCGATTTTCTGTCAGCATTCATCAGTAAACAGTGCAGAGCCCATATCAGCTGATCACAGCACATGATTCATGAGATAGGCAAGTTTCACCCCCCTCAACTGTGTTATAAAAAGAAATTGTAATTTTCACTTGAGGATTCAGAGGACATGAATGAATGTAGTAGGAAAGCACATGTGCTTCCTCTTCTCAGAAATAAACCCTTCCACAGTTTTGCCCTGCAGTGCTGACAGGTACCAAGTTGTTCACCATACTCTGGTAGAGACAATATATCACCAGTGCCCATGTTCCCGCCAAGTCATATCCACCACTTTGCCTCTCCACATTTCCTTCTTGCACTTACTGCCTGCTGTCATAGGGCACTGCTCTCATGCACACTGTCATTCCCTACACAGTTCATACTACCAGCTGTCAGCTTCTGGCTCTTCTCTCCGGCACATATTGCCTGCTGTTATACCCTGCACGTAGAAACTAATTTTTTCATTCACACAAAAAAAAAAATGCTGTATCAAAGCTAAATTGACAAAAAAAGTAGTTAATATTTAATTAAAAGTCCTGCTCACAGGGAATATCTTACCATGTGCAGATGTTTTTCATAGGATTCGGTAAATAAATATTTGCACAATTTTTTGAGTTAGGATTCCCATGCACTTTTCTACCAGGTTGTAGAGTCAATAAATTGTAATTTAAGATACCGATGCAAAGGCTTCCTATCACTAGTGTGTGTACACATTTTCTTTACCATCATGTATTCTAAAATATTGTACCTTCGCAAGATGGGGTAACTGCTCTATTTGAAGCTGGGCTTGCAGGTGTTGGCGATCCAGTGGGTACAGGCACTGTTACAGATTCAGGTGCTATAGAACCAGCCTGAGGAGAGTTTAGAGGAGGTGCTGTAGAACCACTACCAATGGCGCTTTGTCTTGGAGATCGGGGGCGGTGAGTCTTTGGAGACAGTCTCTGCACTGCAGAAAAAATAAATAAAAAAATCCAAAAAGGGTTCAAGATGCACAATAATATTCGTATTAGACAAGATTATTCTGTTCTGCACTCAGTTATCAAAAGCTCAAAGAATCCCTCACTGCAAAATAGAACCTGGACATAGCTACACTATGCTAACATTAATAACACGTGTGTGTGATTGTAATATGTAGGATCCTTGAGGGAGCAAGATTTCAGTCTTACCTCCGCTCACAACAGATGACCATGAGCTGCCCGAGGAGTTGTTTCGAGCTACGGGTGGAGCAGACACTTCTCCAGGTTCATTACGAGAAACAAACTCAAGGCCCCCACACATTGTGCTCCTACCATTAGAAACTCTGTGAGGTCGAGGATGCCGCTGTGCCTTGGGTGACATCCTTGGAGGTCCTAGAAGTAAAAACACTTAATGTAATATTTAGCAAACATAACCAAAAAGGAAGGTATTTCATTAACATTCTGACATTTGTAAACTGAATATGTATCTGAGAAAATGTATGCATAAAAAACAAAAATAAAAATTATAGTACGTGACATAGCAAAACGACGGAGGAAGACACTTAAGACTGGTTTAAAATATCACAGCTGAAGCCACACCAAAAGCTGTATTAGTACAACACACCAGCTACTAACTGTGGGTGCACAGATCTGAACATACATGAGTGTATACATCAGAGAAGAGCTTCAGAGATGGTAAAAAAATGAACAGAATGTCATAATGCATCCGATTATGAACGATTCACAAAAGTATTCTTTTAAAGAAAGTCACTATCGGTTTGTAACATTGTATTGATTCCTACTTGTATGCAGTTCTGATAACAATTTTGCAAGCATGCAACTTTAAGGCCTTCGGAATGTCCTGAAGCAGAAGAGCACAGATGATAAATACAGAACCAACAAGGACAGTGAAATGTCACTTCTGGGGGACCCTACACTGACAGTTCCTGCACATTTTAAAATTTTGTATTGAATAAAATTAGTAAAGTAAAAACACGTGGTAGTTCCAAAGCAATGGCAGTGAAATACTGACAAACTAATGACATTCTATGTGAAAAACTGGCTTTAATCTACTGTTAAAATTAAGGATACAGGCAAAACAAATATATTTAAGTCTTTAAGTATCGCATCAGCGAGAAGAGAACATTAAATGTACCTCCACTATGAATTTCTAAATGCATGTGTACATATTACATAGTTAGAACATTAAATAAATGATCATTTGATGACAAACGCATTTGCAGTAATAAAGTATTCAATTTGTTTTGCATTAAGTCAACTTTACAAGCCTAAAGCCAGCCGTAAATTCTGTCCAGCAGGAACCAGCCGAGATTAAAACCATCTATGGGCAGGTGGACTGTACCCAAATCAATCCATCGAGTCACTTGGGAAAAACCAGCAAGTCTGATTTTCAGCATGCGATTACTACAAGAGGCTATAGCGTTCTCCTGGCAGGGAGGACTTCTCCCCCCTCCCCCATCAACACTAACTCTTGATGAGGAGAAAAAAAAAAAAAAAAAAAAAACACACACACACACAAACCAAATTATTTTCGCTTTCTTGCAACCAATGGTTGCAGGAAAGAAGATGGCACCATCTTTGACCTGCCTTACTTTAGGCTGCAAAGTAAAAGGCCAGAAACATCTAGAATGTTCCCTAAATTCTTACTTTGAGTAAAAACATTTAAAGGTAAAATGTAGAACAAAATACATAGATAGCCCAAATTGCACACACACATGCCAACCATGCAGAATTAAAGCAGCTGAAAATGAGCTCCGGAAACACAAGTAGAGGTCAGTTTCTAACGCACACTTTAGATCAACACGGTCCATCAAAAGAGTCTACCCTACACCTAGACTACATACGAAAAAAAAAAAAATTCAGTTTCGGAAGAGGACAGTGGTCTCCAAGACCATATGTAATCTCCCCAGCAATAAATACCCAACAGAGGTTAACTCCTCACCACTATCAAAACCTTAAAAAGGAGTGTATACAGATACACTGTAAATCCCTGACAGAATCTATCCCTTTCCCACTCTCTCAAAACTAAGCTGCAGATAAGAACCTACAATTTAAACCTTGACCCTATTATGGGTTTATTTCCTTCAGATCTATACTTACCCTGAGTGTACACAAGTACCAGCACTGAAAATGAATGACCCATGCAGGATTAAAAATAAAAATTAAAAAAACCCAACCGGTTGGCATCCAGATACCAGCATCAAAACAAAAATTGATTGTAAATGTAATATCTTGCCCAAAATAACTTAAAGAGGTTGTAAACTCATACAACTTTTTTTTTTTTAATCCTGTAAGAGAAACACATAATGAGCTAGTATGCATCGCATACTAGCTCATTATGAAATACTTACCTTAGAACGAGCCCCCACCGTGCCGCCCGCTCACCTGTATGACATGTCCAGTCGCCAGTCTTCCGGGATCGCGGCATCCGGCCATCCGATTGGCCGGAGCGGCGGTGATGTCACTCCCGCGCACGAGCGCGGGAGCCGACAGTCACCGCACGGGGCTCTGAAGAAACGGCACCAGCGGCCGTTCCTTCAGAGCGCATGCGCCAGTGACGTCACTGGCTGCATGTAAGGTAAATATCTCCTAAACGGTGCATGTTTAGGAGATATTTACAGTACCTATAGGTAAGCCTTATCATAGGCTTACCTATAGGTAAAAGTGTCAGGGGAGGGTTTACTTCCTCTTTAAAGTGGAAGTAAACTCCCATGCATAATTTGTACCTATAGGCAAACCTATAATAAGGCTTACCTATAGGTATTATAAATATCTCCTAAACATGCATTGTTTATGAGATATTTACTGTAGTTGGTGACATCACCAGCACATGTGCTGTGCCGTAACAGCTCTGGCCACTCAGGCGTTTTAAGTTAGGTTTCATATAATGTGCTAGTATGCGATGCTCACAAGCACACTGTGGCTTTACCTTGTGGGTTGCAAAAAAAAAAAAAAAAAAAAAAAAAGAAGAAGAAGAAGAGCAAGTCTACAATCCTTTCCTACCATTTTTTTCAGCATGCAATTTTCTCCAAAATTATAGGTGCTTGTTGATAGGGAAAACAAAATTTGATCTTAAAATGTAAGGACTTGTTTATACTTACACGGGTTTGGATTGCTCTTAGGCTCCATTCACACTAGTGCGACTTGTCCCGCTATTTTGGACCGCAAAATCGCATGACAAGTCGTTTTCCATTATTTTCAATGAGCCCCATTCATATCAGTGCGTTTTGAAGTCGCACCGACTTCAAAGTAGTTCCTGCACTACTTTGCCACGATTTTAATGCGTTTTGAGGCATATAGCCTTGCCATTGCTTTCAAAATCGCGGCAAAGTCGCGCCACAAAATCGCGGTAAAATTGCGTTGCATTAGTGTGAAAGGGGCCTTAGAACAGCATTTGATAGGCTGTGAGGAGTCGTGTTAAAGCCTCTTCACCTTCTGCTTTAACCCCCTCATACCCTGCACTAGTGCGCCATTCAGCTGAATACGTATTACTTTTGTTGAGCCCCAATGTGCTTTGCTGTGGCATATGGTGGTGCTGGACACAGAAAAAAAAAAAAAAAAAAGCAGCTCGGCTTTGCATTTGAACCACTTGCCAACCAGCCGCTGTACTTACATAGTGGAAGGTCAGCTCTGTACATGTACGTCGTTTCGCAGGACAGCTAGTGGGGGAGCGGACACGCTCACGCGCTGACTGGCCACAGAGGAGCCAATCAGCGGGACCGGCGGCCACGATGTCCGATGGGCACCTGCGATTGCTTCCCATGGAGACGGAACTGCGGTCTGCCGATGCAAACACGGCAGACCCCTGTTCTGTCAGTATTGAACACAGATCCTAGCAGAGATTTATATAGAAGGAGAGCTAGGGGCCTGTTTAGATAGAGGGTATAATGGCACCTTCCCCCATATGTGCAATATGGAAAGAAAAAACGAGGGCAAAATAACACATATATATTTAAAAAAATTGGAAAATCTTTATTTATACATAGAATAAAAACAATAAGTACGTAAGTTCATCTACAATGATTGAGATGGAAGTAACAATATATTGTACAGCATTATAGCATGTGCAGAAAGAATTGCTGGAGCTCGCATAAATAAAGATTTTCCAATTTTTTTAAATATATATGTGTTATTGTTATCCTGTACAAATATATGCATATTTTAGTGATATATAGAGGCACATTTAAATCCCCCTCTCCTTGAGGACACGGCTTGACCTATTATCTGGGCCAATCTTTGCCCTCGTTTTTTCTTTCCATATTGAACACAGATCCTGTGTTTCTCCTATTTAGGAACACCGGTCTATGTTGATCCAGAAAGCCCATCCCCCCACACAGTTAGAAAGCACCCCCTAGGGACACATTTACTTTGATTGCCCCTGGTGTTAACCCCTTCCCTGCAAGTGTCATTAGCACAGTACCAGTGCATATTATAAGCACTAAATTACAGTAGTAATGTCACTGGTACCCCCAAAAGTGTCAAAAATATCAGATAGGTGTCCGATCTGTCCGCTGAAATGTCACATTCTCGTTAAAAATCACTGATCGCCGCCATTACTAGTAAAAAAATAAATAAAAAAAAAAGACATAAATCTTTCCCCTAGTATGCAGACGTGATAACTTTTGTGCAAACTTTTGTGCAAATCAATCAATAAACACATTGGATTTTTTTCTACCAAAAATATGTAACACAATACAGATTGGCCTAAAACGATGAAAAATTAGATTTTTATTTATTTATTTTTTTTTTATTATTGGTAAGGTTTTATAGCAGAAAGTTAAAAAAATATATAAAATTAATATTTTCCAGAATTGTTGCAGTTTTCTTTTAGGTTTATAGCGCAAAAAATAAAAATTGCAGGTGGTGATTAAATACCAACAAAGAAAAGCTCTATTTGTGGAAAAAAACATCAATTTTATTTGGGGACCGCGCAATTGTCAGTTAAAGTAATGCAGTGCGGTATCGCTAAAAATGGCCTGGTCATTAGGGGGAAAATCTTCCAGTCTAGAAGTGGTTAATGGCCACCATTCCCTCCCCAACTTCCATAAACAGGTGTAAATGAAGCCTAAGAGGTACTGGGAACACAGTTACCAGCCTTAGAATAAAATGTGGATTTAAAATCATTCCAAGTAGTATAGACCTGACGAAGAGCAGGTGATACGCAGTGTGTTGCCTATGTGCACTTAAAGTTTAAAAAACCCATTACATCCTGACACACTTCTGGCTGTTATCCATTGCACAAACTTTTTGGGTGTCAGGGCCTTCCCCACCATCTTCCACAGACCTGGCAACTTGCGATGATGTGATACGCTGACAGACGTGTGGGTACAGGACACAATCAGAATTGAGAGCACAAGGATGATTTTTAACATTCCATTCATCTGAACCCACTCTCCTGCGCCAACAAATCTGCACTTTGTTCACTTCTCAGGAGTGTGTGTAAGCAAGTTTTGAACACAAACAAACAAAACTTGGGGGAAACTGGAAAAAACTGCAAATGTAACAAATAAAGCAAATTTGGGGGGAAACAACAGCTATATATGCACAAAGTTACGACAAAGCACAACAAATGAAGATTCATGCCAAAAGCTATTTAGCTAAGCAACATGTGAAACTGTTCAAATAGTCTGAAAATCAAACTTCATAAGATTATTACCAGTTGGGTAAAGCATGAGTAGCAGCAATAAGCAAGGTAACCAGAAAAACTTGCAATTCAACTTTAACAAGCAGCAGAGGAAAAATTGCCTCTTTTAAGCATATGTACCGTACAGTACACGATTAGTATTACATGCATATATGAAAATAAAAAAAATTAATTTGTATTTGCAAAAACGTGTTTATTTTATTATGGCCACAGGGAGAAAAATGTTGCCATAAAACTAGAAACAAAATTGAAAATTACCTGGGGGGAAAAAAAAAAAAAAAAAGCCATGTAAAACTAGAATGGTTACTGAAAGCGAGTGAATTCTAATAATTACTGAAATAACTAAGCAGCCATCTCAAATACATGAGGACATTATGTAAGCAACGAAAGTAAGCAACACAAGCTCATCATGCATTCCAGGATACACTATGCGCTTGCGGAGATTTGTTATTGCAGTCCAGCTAAGCAGCCCTAATCAAATTATATAAATTACATTTAATAAACCGGACCATAGCTGCAACAAGGAAGCTGTAGATGTGATTTAGGTCTTAAGAATGCCATAAGCGTAGATGCAGGATGTAAAGGGGTTTTACAAAACAAACAAAAAACAGAGGTGTTGTACCTTCTGAAGACATGCGTTTAGGCATAGTAGAGACAGGAGCTGGAGAACCATGAGCAGAGGGGTGAGACGGTGGCCTTGATGGCCGCGAAGGGGGCCTGGAGGGCGGCCTTGTAGGGGTGGCTGCCCGAGGTGGAAGAGAGTTGGGACCTGACTGGTAGCGAGAAGGTGGGCGGGAGGAAGGAGATGGACAAGGCGATGGCCAGGGAACACCTGACAGAACAAATGAGATGAAGGAAAGTATAAAAAAACCAAAAATATGGAAATGAAAAGGAAAGTGGGAAAAATAGAAAATAACATAGGTGAACAGAAAAAAGTAAAATATAACAGAGGGGAAATGATTTTTGGCACTATCTGCAATTTAATAAGAAAAAAAGCTTGCAAATAAGAACTTTAAAGTCCATAACATATACAGTGCAAAAGCTCTAGTTTATACACTATTGTATCACACCCATTTGTGCATTATATTACACATTTTACACAAATTATACAATGATCAAAAGAAGCTCCTAGCTAGCAACACTTCTATCAAACAAAAAGCAAATAAAAATCATACATATCGGGGGTGCAAAGTTTATAAACTTGCCTCCATTAACAACTCTTTGGTCAGTTCCAGAACTGGGACTGTACTCTGAAGAATGTGATCCAGTTCTTGATGGTATGGGTCCAGATCCAGATTGACCCATCCTTGGTGAATTTTGCCTCACACCATGGCCACTCCATGACATTCCATCTTTACTTCTCTGCCCTGGAGGTACATATTTATTTTCCCTAAAAAATAAATAAATAATTATTAAAAAAAAAAAAAAAGTGGCGCATTTAGCAAATACAAAAAAAAAAAAAAATAAAGAGAAAGAAAGAAGTTTCATACAACCCATCCAACATTACTAAATACAAAAAAAAAGGTCCATACCTAGGAGTCACAGAATGTCCATCTCGGTCACACATGTTGCGTTGAACAGCAGTGTATTTTTCCTCTTCAGATCTGTCGTCATTTTCCAAGGCAACACGGGCTTTATATTGAGTGCTTGACTCAATCTCTTCAGCTATCTGAGCTGCTCGTGCTTCCCTCTTTAAAAACTCTTCAGAATTGTCCCTTTCTAAAGGAACTCTGAGGAAAAGAGAAGAATGAATGTTGGACGGTAAAGAAGGCATCACATAAAACACTAGTAATCACTTAGGAACTCTAGTAGGAAGAAAAACCAGTAACAAGGCTTTTGAATGGCAGATGACGTACAGAATAGCACACTGGAGTTAAAGCTACATTTTATCCGTTTTTGACTTTTGTGGTTGTAGCTCTAATCTTTCAAGAGGAGCTCCATTTGGCTACCTATAAAAAAAAAAAAAGTAGCTGCTGACTTTAAAAAACAGCCACTCACCTGTCCCACAGTCCAGCAGTGAGCTCACCCCAGCCAACTTTATCCTCAGTCCTCCCTCGGTGACACCGGCATCTTCACTATGGGCACTCGGCTGTGAGAGCTTGCGGCTTCTTCTGGGACCTGTCAGTGTCCCAGAAGACCACAGGGGGAGGGAAGAGGGGGGGAGCTAGAACTTCTGTTGCCCGAATAGAAGTGGGAGCAGGTACCTGTAAAAATCGAGTACCTGCTCCCCCTCTCCTCAAAAGTGCCAATTGTGCAAGAGATGCGGGGGACGAGTCCTTAAAGCGGAACTTCCCCTTTTGGGTGGAGTTCTGCTGTCAGGACTGCTCCTCGGAAAAATATTACTAGACCTTAAAAAAAAAAAAAAAAAACTCTACTTACGTATATGAGGAAAGACTGCTGTCATAGGTGGATACTACACCATAATTTTCTTCATTATAGCGAAACATTTCATTGGGATCCCAACCATTAGACTGAAACCAAAAACATGGTTATTATAAACACACAGCCAAGCACCATACTTTAATCACTAATCGCACTGCAGTCAAACGCATTTTTTTTGTACAAAACCACCTGTCCTAACAAAAAAAAAAAAAAAAAATGTATAAAATTTAGAACCGGCTTAATTTTCTGTGAAATGCCACTCCTTAATAAAAATAGAATAAGGACGCAAGGATAAAGATAGAGCACCTAGTAGAGGATGGAAAGTAGAACTGCTTACACTAGAGATAGTCATAAAACATAACAGGACTGAACAAAACGGAATTTTTGTAAAATCTTACCTGTAAAATTCCTTTCTCTGAGTCCTCCGACAGTCGCCGCCTCTTCATATTCGTCACATATGGGGTATTAGACTTTGCTCCGAAGGAGTAGCTAGGCAACAGAATATGTTAACAATAAAGCTTTAACATATCCCACCCTCAAGGGGTGGTCCCCTCAGTCAATACCCTCCTACTTCCTGCAACCATATCTCAGTTTTAGTGGAATAGCAGTAGAGTATACATTCAAACCCCAAAAGAGGGGCGGGGGCGGCGACTGTCGGAGGACTCAGAGAAAGGAATTTTACAGGTAAGATTTTACAAAAATTCCGTTTTCTCTTACGTCCTCCGACAGTCGCCGCCTCTTCATATTCGTCACATATGGGGACGTCCCAAAGCAGTGCAAACATGAGGGGTGGGAAACGCATCCGCGCCGAAAGGCAACGCAGTCTCCACATCAAAGAAAGGAACCTTACCAAAGGAAGGAAACCAGCTGGGCACAGCAAAAATAAGTGCTCAACAGGAGCAACAACCCAGGAAAAGACAAAAAACCAGGGGATACAAAAAACTATCCCAACAGCCAGGAGTCCCCAACAAGGGACCCTATGGAACAGCCGCACTAAGAACCTTGCGGCCAAAGGAAGCATCCGCCGATGCCTGAACATCTACTTTGTAGAATTTTGTGAAAGTGTGCACGGTCGACCAGGTCGCCGCCTTACACACCTGGGCTACAGAAGCCCCATGACGGCAGGCCCAAGACGTACTCAGAGATCTAGTAGAGTGCGCCTTCACAGGCATAGGGGGAACCTTCCCCTGCAAGGCATAGGCCTGTTCAATGGTCTGCCTGATCCATTTGGCGATGGTAGAGGCCGAAGCCGCCATGCCCTTCCGAGGACCCTCTGGAAGAACAAACAAGGAGTCCGTCTTACGAAAAGACTCAGTCGATTTAAGGTAAACCCTTATCGCCCGAACAACATCCAGAGAGTGCAATCTCACCTCCTTTGGATGTTTAGGCTTCGTGCACAACGAAGGCAAAACAATATCCTCGTTAAGATGGAATTCCGAAACTCGTTTCGGCAGAAAGGAAGGATTAGGTCGCAAGACCACCTTATCCAAATGAACAACCAGGTACGGAGACTTGCAGGACAAAGCCGCCAGTTCCGACACTCTGCGAGCCGAAGTGATCGCCACCAAAAAGGCGACCTTTTTGGACAACATAGACAACGAGATCTCCCTGATTTGTTCAAAAGGAGCACGTTGTAACACAGATAGGACTAGATTCAAGTCCCAAGGGGGCAAAGGATCCCTCCTAGGAGGAACCAGATGCCGCACACCCTGAATAAAAGTGCCAACCAAGGAGTTGGAAGCCACGGGACGTTGAAACAGAACGGCCAGCGCAGACACCTGACCCTTTATCGTAGCCAGCGCCAAACGCTGATCGACACCCGTCTGAAGGAAAGACAGCACACGGGAAACCGAGTACATGCGGGGTGAAAACCCCCTGGACTCACACCAGGCAAAATAGGCCTTCCAAGTACGGTAATAAACCTTACCCGAGGAAGACTTCCTCGCGTTGATCAAGGTATGAACGACCTCCGGAGAGAGACCCTTCTCCTTCAGGACCTCGGTCTCAACAGCCAGGCCGTCAAAGCCAGCGACTGTAAAGCAGGATGGTAAATCGGTCCTTGAGACAGTAGATCGTCTCGAAGAGGCAGACGCCAAGGGGCGTCGACCGCCAGATTCACGAGGTCTGCGTACCAGGACCGGCGAGGCCAGTCCGGTGCCACAAGAATCACCGTGCTGCGTTCCGAGTGTAACCTGCGAAGGAACCTGGACAGCAACTGAATCGGTGGAAACGCGTACATCAGCCTGTACTGATGCCACGGGGCCACTAACGCGTCCGACGCGTCTGCCCGAGGGTCGCGCGACCTTGCCACGAACCTCTTCACCTTGTAGTTGAGGCGAGACGCGAACAGGTCCACATCTGGAAGACCCCACTTCGCGCACAACATCTGGAAGACAGCCGGATGGAGAGACCATTCCCCCTGATCCAGGGTCTGGCGACTCAGATAGTCCGCCTGCCAGTTCTCCACCCCCGGAATGTGAACCGCCGTTATCGCCGGGACATGAGTCTCGGCCCAAGACAGAATGTCGGCTACTTCTCGAGCCGCTCGGGCACTCCTGGTGCCCCCTTGGTGGTTGATGTAGGCCACCGCCGTGGCATTGTCCGTCTGCACCCGAACCGGGCAGCCCTGCAGCCGGTCCGTCCAGCGATGAAGACAGAGCCTTATCGCACGCAATTCCAGAATGTTGATCGGGAGGGAAGACTCCCCCTCCGACCAGGTCCCCTGGGCGGACAGAACGCCCAGAACACCACCCCAGCCCGACAGGCTGGCATCCGTGGTGATTATCGTCCACGAGATCGGACGAAACGACTTGCCCCCGGACACCAACGGGGACTGGAGCCACCACAGAAGGTTTTCCCTGGTGCGATGACTCAACGAGATCAGAAGATCCAGAGATTGAGGTCGCCCGTCCCACTTGGACAGGATCTCCGCCTGGAGACCCCGCGTGTGAAACTGCGCGAAAGGAATCGCCTCGAAGGCCGAGACCATCAACCCCAGACACCTCATACACGTCCGCAGAGACGAGTGTGGAACGTCCCTGAGGGACCCGACTTCCTCCTGAAGAGTCCTGAGTTTGTCTTCCGGCAGGAAGACCTTCGCCTGCACCGAGTCCAGTATCATTCCCAGATAGAGAAGACGAACCGACGGACTCAGTGTCGACTTTGGAACATTTATCGTCCAACCGAACTCCTGCAGAGTTTGCATTGTGACAGACAGGTCCTTCTCCAGACCCTGACTGGTCGCAGACCGAATCAGAATGTCGTCCAGATACCCCAGGACAGAAATGCCCTGGGCCCTCAATAATGCCAGAACCGGTGCAAGCACCTTGGTGAAGACCCGCGGAGCCGAGGCGAGCCCAAAGGGCAACGCCACGAACTGGTAGTGATCCTCCGCAATGGCAAATCGAAGGTATCTCTGATGACCCTCGAATATGGGGATGTGAAGGTACGCATCCTTCAAATCGATGGAGGCCATGAATTCCCCCGGAACCAGGGCAGCCACCACCGAGCGCAGGGATTCCATGCGGAACTTGCGAACCCGCACAGAGCGGTTCAGAGCTTTCAAGTCCAGAATCGGACGAACCTTGCCCTCCTTCCTGGGTACGGTGAACAGATTGGAATAAAACCCCCGAAATCTGTCCCGATGAGGCACCGGAACCACCACTCCCTGAGCCCCCAGGTCCCGCACCGCCAGGTGCAGATCCCGCAGGCGCTCTGGAGACAGTTGTAGATTCGAGGGAAAAAATCTGCTCTCCGGCCGAGAGAGAAACTCGATCTTGTAACCAGATCGAACGATTTCCAGAACCCATCTGTCCCGCACACGGGCCAACCAGGGCTGAAGAAAACCGAGCAAGCGTCCCCCCACCCCAAAACTGGGTGAGGGCGCCCCTTCAGGCCGAACTGTTATGGGCCGCAGGTCCGGATTGGCCGGACTTCTGTTTCCCAGACCAGGGCTTCTTCTGAGAGCCTTGGCCCTTGAACGGTTTGCCC
Organism: Pelophylax lessonae; assembly: GCF_965119305.1. Classification (NCBI taxonomy): domain Eukaryota; kingdom Metazoa; phylum Chordata; class Amphibia; order Anura; family Ranidae; genus Pelophylax; species Pelophylax lessonae. The sequence goes on from NC_138768.1 coordinate 225,617,551, forward strand.
TTGTAGTGCGGCCGAAAGGCACGAAAGGACCCCTGAGGGGGCCGAAAATTAGCATGCTTCTTCCCAGAAGCCCCCTTAGCCTTGGGGAAATGGGGCAAGAGAGTGCTCTTACCCCCGGTAATCCCCTTAATCAACACATCCAGGGACTCCCCAAAAAGGCGAGACCCATCATAAGGCAGATTGGCTAAGGTTTTACGTGAAGATTGGTCCACCGACCAACATTTCAACCAAACCAGGCGGCGAGACAACACCGCCACGCTGTGCACACGTGCAGCCAACGGAATCAGGTCCAGGTCCGCATCACACAGATACATGACACCCTGGTGGATCTGATCCACCATATCCAGGGTCGCCGCCGAGGCCGAATCGGCCACTAGGACGCGCCTAAGCATCTGCGTCCAACTTGCGATCGCCTGGGCCGCCATGAGAGAAGCAAACAGAGCCTTAAGCATAGAACCCGTAACAGAATAAGTATGACGGGCAAGAGACTCCAGTCTCCTATCCGTGGCATCACGGAAAACAGGGGATCCCTCTGCAGGGATCGCAGTGGCTTTGTTCAAAACCGCAATAGCATGATCCACTGGCGGAGGCACACACCACCGTTCATCAGTGGCAGGCGAGAAAGGATAACGCAGCTTAAATTTACTTGGTACCGCAAAAGGCTTGCGCAAATCGCGCCATTGGTCCTTAACAGCGCGCTGAAAATCAGCATTGCAGGGAAAAACCTGCGGCGTCCTGCGTTTTCTCTGCGTCCCATAAGCCGCCAAGGCAGCTGGGGGACACACCTCGTCCTGCAAACGTAGCGTCTGCTTAATGGAAGCAATCAACTCATCCATGATTGCAAGCTCTTCAGGCGAGCCAGGGGGAGAATTATCAACCCCCTCAACTTCAGCCTCTACCTCAGACCCCACTAGATCAAGAGAGGAGCGGGACCCCGATAGAGGGGTCCCTGCCAGAACAGCCCCATCACCTTCACCCTCAGAATCAGAGGACAGAGTAACTCTGGGCCGCTTAGTAGATTGAGCAGCCACCAGCATTTGCACCTGTGCAGCAAGGCCAGCCACAATAGTGGCTAAATCCCCCCCTGGGGGGGAAACAGCGGTCCCCTGGCTTTCCACCAATACTGTGGGAAACTTGCCCTCCTGAGAATCCATTGCCCCTGTATGCCAGACAACCAAGGGTTAACTGCCCCCTTTCAGCAAGCGCGGCAAGCGCAGCCCACCGCAACACACTCAGGCACAATGAGACCCCCACAGGGAATATACAGACTGAATACAGGCAATGGAACACAGGAATAGAAGGATAAAACCTGAGGAGACTCCGCTGCTGCTGCTGCCTCGATCGGTGCTTCCAGGAGAGAGGAAGTGATGCTGCCAGGGCGCTCTATGTAAGCCTATGGAGGCTACAAGAAAATGGCCGCCGTGCATGTAAACCATGCGGCCGGAGCGGGCGCCGGTAAAATGGCGTCGTTTGGCGCCGAAATCGCCGCTCCACAGTGCATAAAAACACACACAGTTTTATCCCATTATATGGATACATGTTAGATCGCCTCAGCGATCGCTGTATATGCCCCAACATGCCATTAAAACATGCCCCACAGCACACAGCTCCTCACACTGCCCAGCCTGACATACTCAGTGTCATACAGCTCCCCCCCCCCCCTTGCAGCCCACAGCATGCAGCCGAGAGATAGGGAGACAAGCAGTGTGATTAAAGGCAGGTTACACAGTCCCAGACTGAGACCCCCCCCAGACAGACAGGTCCCCACATAGATACACTTACCTCACATGGCGTGGGGAACCCGCACAGGCGAACAAGCCGCTGCACATGAGGCAGGGAGAGTCGCAATTCAAGACGCACACAATGGCGGTTAAGAAACCGCACAGCGTCCGGTGAGGTAGCCACCTCACCAATCATCCCTGCACCGAACAGGGATGGGTCGTTCACTGTGCCAGGAGCGTTACCTGGCTGAACGCTCGATGGCAGACTGGGAAGCCACTGACCCACGACCTGCGATCAGGGGGATCAGCCCGAGACCCAGTCCGCATGATCCTCTTCGTCCGAAGAACTAACTAATGCTGACAAAAATAACAGCTAAGTAAAGGTAGAGAGAAAACTCAAACAAAATATTAAAAAGAAGAAAGAGTCTGGGACAAAAAGTCCCAGCACAGAGAGAGCCAGCCACTCCTGACAAGCTAGACATTAAAACTGAGATATGGTTGCAGGAAGTAGGAGGGTATTGACTGAGGGGACCACCCCTTGAGGGTGGGATATGTTAAAGCTTTATTGTTAACATATTCTGTTGCCTAGCTACTCCTTCGGAGCAAAGTCTAATACCCCATATGTGACGAATATGAAGAGGCGGCGACTGTCGGAGGACGTAAGAGAAACTACTTTTTAAACAATAGGCTCACCTTTTTAAAAATAAATGCACGTTTGTGCAGGTAAAAAAATAAAAATAAAGTACATTTATAACTTTTTTTCCTCAGGAGCCTGTAGAGCATTGCACCCATGATAAGCAGGGTCAGAATGGCCTACCGGGATCATGGGAAATTTCCAGGTAGGCCGCCTGCCCTGGGGCCGCTTTGGGCTGTGGCTGCAGCAGTGACCAGGACCTGGGCGGTTTACAGCAGGTGCGCCACGAGCTGAGACAGAGGGGAGAGGCGTCAAAGTCCTCTCCTCCCTCCTCCTCTTCTCCTTGTGTACGGCATACACAAGGCTTGAGTCTGAAAGGTTCGGCAGCCACAAGAAAGTCCCGCCTCCTAGACCAGGTCCCGTGATAAACGGAACACTGATTCAATGCTGTGAAATTTAATTAGTGTGATGTGTATCATAGGGGCCAGTCTAGGAGTTACTTTGTTACTGTGGCCACCTGGGCAATTCAAATCCAAACTCCCTGACACCGCAGGAGATTGCTGATGTGTGTGATCCAGGCACTGATTAGGCTGCATTGGTCTCTTGTATTCTCCTGTATCATTTCTGTGGTCTCTGACCATCTCTTATTTAGGTCCGCAGTCTCTGACCAGCTCTTGCATCATGTTGACTGCTCCACTTTCAACTGGAAGTTTCTCTTTTTATGTATAAATAAAATAAAGCCCAATGTGCTTTCATATCTGTCTGATAGATATAGATATATATATATATATACACAGGGCTCAAAATTTCAAGCCATGAGCTACTAGCCAGGCCTTAAGAGTTACTCACCACTTGTTGCCCCACCCAAACCCCACCCTGCTCCGCCCCTAAACACACCCTCTACATTGCAGAGCGCCCACAGCATGTCCCCTTACATTGCAGAGCGCCCACAGCATGTCCCCTTACATTGCAGAGTGCCCACAGCATGTCCCCTTACATTGCAGAGCGCCCACAGCATGTCCCCTTACATTGCAGAGCGCCCACAGCATGTCCCCTTAAATTGCAGAGCGCCCACAGCATGTCCCCTTAAATTGCAGAGCGCTCGCAGCATGTCCCCTAAATTGCAGAGCACTCACAGCATGTCCCCTTACATTGCAGAGCGCCCACAGCATGTCCCCTTACATTGCAGAGCGCCCACAGCATGTCCCCTTTCATTGCAGAGCGATCATCACAGCATGTCCCCTTTCATTGCAGAGCGCCCACAGCATGTCCCCTTTCATTGCAGAGCACTCACAGCATGTCCCCTTACATTGCAGAGCGCCAACAGCATGTCCCCTTACATTGCAGAGCGCCAACAGCATGTCCCCTTACATTGCAGAGCGCCCACAGCATGTCCCCTTACATTGCAGAGCGCCCACAGCATGTCCCCTTTCATTGCAGAGCGCCCACAGCATGACCCCTTTCATTGTACAGTGCCCACAGCATGACCCCTTTCATTGTACAGTGCCCACAGCATGACCCCTTTCATTGTACAGTGCCCACAGCATGACCCCTTTCATTGTACAGTGCCCACAGCATGACTCCTTTCATTGTACAGTGCCCACAGCATGACCCCTTTCATTGTACTGTGCCCACAGCGTGTCCCCTTTCATTGTACAGTGCCCACAGCATGTCCCCTTTCATTGTACAGTGCCCACAGCATGACCCCTTTCATTGTACAGTGCCCACAGCGTGTCCCCTTTCATTGTACAGTGCCCACAGCATGTCTCCTTAATTGCAGAGCGATCACAGCGTGCACTTACCTGCAGCAGGCGGCTTCTCATCAAACCTGTGCGTCCTCCGTGTCTCTCCTCCTCCTCGGCCAGTTACAATCCAATCGTTCGCCTTTTGGCCAATCAGGAAACCCCTGCCTCCTGATTGGCCAGTAGGAGGATCAGGAGGAGGATCCCTGTGACAATAGCGAATACTCATTCGCTATTGTCACACAATGGGTGGGCTCAGGACGCAGTGTTCTGCTCTCTGAGCCCATCCGTTTCTAAAAAAGAAAGTAAAAAGTAAAAGTAATCGCCGGCTGCTGTTAATGGCGGCGGCGGCATGCACAGCTCGCCATCCTCAAAATTCCACTCGCAAAATGCTAGTAGGCGAGTGGAATTTTTGAGGGATATATATATATATATATATATATATATATATATATATATATATATATATATATATATATATATATATATATATATATATAATTTTTTCTTTTTTTTTTTTTTCATTTACACTCTTTAAATGTGCTTAAAAATGCATGGTTTTCCCTTTTATGAACAAAAAAAATAATAATGACGTTATGCTGTTGGGCTGGTATAATAATGCTATGGGGTTTGTATGAAACCATTTCCAGGGCTGGTTCTTATTCCCAGTCCGGCCCTTATAAGCTGATCGTGGGTGCAATGTCATGGTCCTGCGGACACTTGCTTCCTTTTTCTGTCCATACCTCTGTACGGGCTGTTGAAAAGCTGTAGGAAGTGTCAATAAACTACAAGAGTGCCCATGCAGTTCATAGAGAACTGCAAGCCGCTCGCTGTTGTGGCAGAAAAACTTTGCCCTTAATTCCTAAAATTCCATTATGTGAGGGACAACCTAAACCATGCATTTAGCTTGTATCCAAATAAGGAAAGCCCTTCAACTGCATAACTTTAGTAGATCAAAAGAATATCCAATCAGACCGGTACACCACTGCAAGTCTCTTTTCATTCAACCCAGCAGAAAGGGGGGGGGGGGGGATCAAAGCTTTGATACCACCTTAGCTATAGAAAATGCACACAAAGGTGAGCTCCTGATAATTTAAGCAAATTTACTATTTTTGCAGGTTCATGCTACTCTCAAGTAAGACTGTTTATTACAATGAGGGGGGGGGGGGGGGGACATTTCCTGCAGGTATTGTGAAAACAAACGTCTAAAAAAATGTGTACTTACTACATCTGTATCTAAAGATTCCAGCTCATCATTATTAGTAGATGCATTGCTACTAGGGAGGCCATCACCCCCATCCCATGGCTCCAGATCTTTCTCTTTATGTTCACCGTTAACTTTAGAAGCTATACCAGAATCGGTGAAGCCATCTGAGTAGAAAAAAAAAAAAAACAAAAACACACACACATAAAAATACAAAAAAAGACAAAATTAGAATCTTGTTAGGCTGCAGGTATGGTAGCTCTGCAGTAAGTACCATAAATTAGTCAATTTTATGGCAACATTAAAAAGAAAAGAAAAATCACTTTACGTGATTCCGTGCAATTCAAAAATAACACATTTCAACATTCGCTTATAATTTGTCAAGAGTTATCAAAATGACAGAACACAGCTGTACAGACTATAAAAGGGTAAATTCTCGGAAGGTTCATGAAGAGAGGAGACTTTCTTCAGGTATAAAAAAGCTAAATAGGAAAGAACTGATAAGACCTGTGAATAAAAGTGGTGGGGCTGTGGTGTTGGATAAAGAGCAGTATTTAAAACAAATGCATGATATTATTAATGATAGTGAGACCCATTTACCCCTCTCAGAAAATCCCAGTAAACCCTTTATGAAAGATTGAGAATGTTTGATATCGAAGGGCAATAGACTTGGTATCCTCACAAAGAAAAAAACTGTTTCTTGTTCCCTCTGGTCTGAGGATACCCGTCATGTATTGCCTGCCGAAAATTCATAAAGACCTGAACAATCCCACGTGCAGACCTATCAGCAGGATAGGATCCCTTACATCTAGGATTGGGGAATACATAGATTTCTTTCTCCAGCCACTAGTGGTTAATTCTCCGGCATATCTGCAAGACACCAAGCATGTTCTCAGAGAATTAACTAATTTTCAGTATAAGGATGGTAGGATATTGGTGACTGCGGACGTAACATCTCTATACACCAATATCAAACAGGATGATGGAGAGAGAGCAGTCAAACATTATTTAAAAAGGAAGATGGCAATGTCCCCTTGAAACAGAGGAAATTTAGCGTTGAGCTCCTAATATTTGCCATGACGCATAATTTTTGCTGGTTTCAAAATCGTCATTTGCAACAAAGAGGTGTTGCTATGGGGGCAAAATGTCCCCCCAGCCTAGAAAACTTATTCATGGCATAATGGGAGAAAGAGGCAGTCTTTAACCAACAGTGGGTGGGCCTGGTGTTCTATAAGAGATTTATAGACAATAGCCTGCTGATTTAGGAGGGAGATGTTTCGTCACTGGAGCTTTTTATGAAGACCTTGAATACCAATGAGCGGAATATCAAATTAACCTTTAATTCCAGTATTGAGCATATAGACTTTCTAAACCTTACATTTATGGTGAATAACAAATCGATTGGAAACTAAAACTTTTAAAATTAACTGACAGGAATAGCTACATTCCTATAAATAGTTGTCATTATCCATCCTGGCTTCACAATATTCCTAAAGGTCAGTTGGTGAGAATCAAGCGCAATTACACTAAACCAGAAGATCAGATGCAGATTAACATCCTTAAAAACAGGTTTTTGGAAAAGGGATATAATAGCGATACCCTAAATAAGGTGATAGAAGAAGTAGGGAATATGGATAGAAGCTCCTTACTGAACAAATCTGATTGTGAACGTAAAAGGTTGATATGTCCCTTTATTACAACATTCTCTACACAATCCTATGAGATTTAGTGTCCATTCACACTGATCCGACTTGGACCGTGACTTGTCACAGCCTGACAAGTCGCGGTCCGTCACGCTCCCATTGTGCGGTACAGGAGCCGTTCTAATAGGAGCGACACAAGTCGCTCCAACTTAGATAGAAAGGGTGCTGTACTACTTCGGGGCGACCTGGAGCGACTTGCATTGACATTCATTTTATGAAGTCCGTGCAAGTCGTGCCGAAGTCGCGCTGCACGCGACTTCACAGGTCGCCCCCTAAGTCGGATCGCCGTAGTGTGAACCGACGCTAAGGGTATAATAAATAGAAGGTGGGATATTTTGAGATTGGATCATACTTTGAAAGAACTTCTTCCTGTGAGACCTGAGAATTTTTTTTTTTTCTTTTTTTTAGGAAGGTCCCCAATTTGAGAGACAGATTAGTACAGAACGTGGTGGACCCTCCTAGAACTCAATTGTCTCTGTTTAAGGATATAAAAGGTTTCTACCCATGCAATAAATGTGTGAATTGTACTTTGAATCACAATAGATTGAGGAAGGTGACCCATTTTTCATCTAAGGTTACTGGAAAAACCTATAGCGCCGATTCCCTTATCACCTGTGAGTCACGCTATGTAGTATACTTACTAGAATGTGGGCACGGTAAACAATACGTCGGCCATACCACTAGAATGTTAAGAGACTGACTTAGGGAAAATGTTTTCTGCATAAGGACTGGTTTTAGAAAACACAGCTTATCACTACATTATAGAAAGTGCCACAATCGTAATCCTAAATGTTTAAAAATTTGAAGGGATTGCCCTGACTAAACTACAATGAAGAGGATTTAATCAGACTAGGGAAGTCTCCAGACTTGAAATGTATTGGTTATATGAACGGAGATCCTTCTTTCCCCATGGTCACAACATAGATTGGGACATAAACTGCTTCATAGATAATAGCTGAGGGAATTGATAACTTGGAGAAATCTTTTCCTTTTATATATCTTTCTCTTTCTATACAGGAGTCCTCATTCAACATGTTTTTTGTTACCCCCTGTGAGGTTTTATTTTATTTTTTTTATTTTGGAATTACAATATCCCTCATTAGAGATGATATTTTTGGATTTTAGCAGATTGGAGGCAATTTTTGATTTACCCACTAGATGGCGACATCCTGGTTAATAATCGTGGAAATTTGAGATTTATTTTTATTCTTATTTTTCAGAAAAACATTGGAAGGTCACCCTGGTGTGACAGCAGTGGATTTTCCAGTCCTGGATGTCTACAACTACTGTTGATTAATATTGTCAGGTATACTCCAGCTATGATGTGTTTGTGCTGCAACATGATAATGAAGTATTAGTTGTGATGGTTAATTACTTAACCTGTCTAATTACTTAAATTGTATTATGGTGATATATTGTATTTTTAGATGTGGTTTTTCCCGTCTGTAAATATTGATAATTGTAACGTCTTTTTGGATGAGTGTTTGGCTCTACATTCCAGATCTTAGCAAGGTCTTTATGAGACTATGGCAAAATGGCGCAGAAACCGGATAGGACATGTCGGAACCTCCTCCATGATGGCGACAGACCGGAAGTGTGTGATTTTTCTCATGATTGTTCGACTGTATATAAAATGGGCTTAGTAAGTATATTCTGTATGCCCATTGATGATCAAATTTCGTTGGAAACGCGCTGGGCGTGGTTGCCATCACCAGTTGTGCCACTGTGGTTTATACAGTGGTGCCACACATGTGAGTAACAAGGTTATATGTTTTTTACTGAAGTCAATAAATGGGATTCTACTTTTAAACTAAAACCACCGATTTTTCTCTCATTTGAGCTGTATGAGAGTTCTATCTTTGGAGGTCCAGACTGTGGGAGATACAAATCACCTGTTATGCTTATTTGGATTATTGCTCTGGTGAGTCTGAATTGCATGTGGGGGAAGAAGAAAGAGAGCACTTGGTGTTTGTTTTAACTTTCATCACTGGTGTGTCCCGCCCCCTCTTCATTAACCTGCTATTTACAGTATCACACTATGTTGGACTCTCTATTGTATTCATATGTTACATCGGAATTGTAAATCTGAGAATCCCTCATTGGACAATAGTGTGTTATTGGAATCATCTTTGGACTTTTGGAGTTTTATGAACTTCTTGAGCAAGTAGGGTGAGACTATTGCCCAGACAAGGTTTTTATTTTCATTTATATATAATAATTTCTTTTAGCACTGCAATTTTTTGTCCACAGACTATAAAATGACCGCTAAAGACAAACTACCAAACTAATCAAAACCAGTGACAAGATTGGGCTTTCTGACCATATTTTCTGAATTTTCAATCTGCTACATACTACCAGCAATTGGTGGCTGTGCACCCAGCAGCAATTAACACAATCTGCTCAGACCGCTCAATAACAGCAGCAGGAATCAGATTCCTGCTGCGGTCATTCACGACAGGGCAAAATGCCCATGCGAATGTAGCCTTCGTTTAGCAAGATAGGTTGAATAAATTAAAATTTTGCAAGAAAAGAAAATTAGTAATTTATTAATGTCGCTAAGGAAGCGGATTTGGAAAAAGCATCAAAAAGTCCTCAATATTACAGAACAAGTCCAGTTTACTGTGACCGACTACTAATGGCTGGGGAAAAAAAAAAAAAAAAAAACAAGAAACTTTATTAGACCTAATTCAACTGTTTATAGTAAACAAAATGCTTCATACAGGCCTCTACCATAAAGAGGGGAGCCATCAGATGGCAATCTTCAGCTTCATTCAAACCCATATTGGATTGCAACCTTCCTAGTTTTTAATATTTAACCGTAAAGATATTTTAATACTACACATTACCTCTTCTTGCGTAATTCACATCCATGTCCTTAAACTGCACCATCACAAAATCAGAAGACTTGAATAATATACTATCCACAATGTCTTCACGCTTTGGCCCACCAACAGAGTCTTTATTTTTCTTGTGAGCTGCATCAAGCACTAAGTCACACTGTAACACAAGAGATCAGGTTTAAACAAGACCAAAAGACTTTCCAGATATACATGAATTAGGGAGGGGAAAGTAGTACTAAATTTTGATTTCTGAACATGAAAGCGTTCATGTATACTTTTACTTTATATTAATAAATAAAGAATAGAAACAGCAGAATGTAACTTGAAAAGGTATATATATTCTCGCTTACCTTAGGACTATAGGTTTTAAAAACCCCTTCATATACACTTCCATTTTTTACATGTACCTCACATTTTGATCCCTAAAAAAGATGAAATAAAAATATTACTTAGACAGAAAACAGGCCAATATAAAAACATCTCCACCCATCACAAAAGAGTGCACAGTGTTTTAACCACTTGCCTACTAGGCCTATTTTTGACATTTGGTGTTTACAAGCTAAAATCAGTTTTTGCTAGAAAACCACTTAGAACCCCCAAACATTATATATTTTTTTAGCAGAGACCCTAGAGAATAAAATGGAGATTTCAATATTTTTTTTATCACACCGTATTTGCGCAGCGGCCTTCCAAACGCAATTTTTTTGGAAAAAAAATTCACTTTTTTGAATTAAAAAATAAGAAACCAGTAAAGTTAGCCCAATTTTTTTCCATAATGTGGAAGATAAAGTTACGCCGAGTAAATAGATACCCAACATGTCATGCTTCAAAACTGCACACGCTCACGGAATGGCAACAAACTTTGGTACTTAAAAATCCCCATAGGCGACACTTAAAAAATGTCTACAGGTTGCCATCCTGGAGTTACAGAGGAGGTCTAGGGCTCAAATTATTGCTCTATCGATCGCGGCGATACCTCACATGTGTGGCTTGAACACTGTTTACATATGTGGGCGGGGTTTCCATATGTGTTCGCTTCTGCGCGCGAGCTAAAGGGGACAGGGCGCTTTAATTTTTTTTTTTTTTTTTACTATTTATTTTATTATTTTTACACCGTTTAAAAAAAAAAATGATCATTTTTATTTGTATTACAAGGAATGTAAACATTCCTTGTAATAGAAATAGGCACGACAGGACCTCTTTTTTGTGAGATCTGGGGTCAAAAAGTCCTCAGATCTCACAAGTACACTAAAAGAGAGAAAAATGAAAAGAAAAAAAAAAAGGGGGGGGGGGACCTTTAAGCCGGTTGCTAGGCAATGACGTTTGCCGTCGCTCCGGTCCTCAAGACCATAGAGTCAAGTGAGGGCAAGCTTGCCCTCACTCGACATCCCGTCTGTGAGGATCCGGGACCGGATCGTTTTCCTAGAGGGAAACCTAAATTAATCAGCTGCCACCAGAATAGAATAGAAAGGGGAGGGGGGGGGATCTAATGTATACCTGTTTTAGTGACAACTTTCTTTTACAAAGTTTTTTTATTGACAAATAGCATAAGTATACAGAGCTGGCTGACTAGGATAATAATCCAGTACATGCAACAACTCTAGGTACAGTTTCAAAATACAATGCAAAGAGTACAGTTACTAAATGATTGCAATAAGCAAACAACCACTGTATTAAGTAATGTTTTGGTGTAGGCAGAAGCATAATTGTCAATAGTAACAAAAAACAAACAGAACTCAAGCCTCAGGGATATGGAGTGGGAAAGGAGAAAGCAAGAAAGAATAGGGTGAGAATAAGAAAAAGGAAGAGTCAGTGTGGTCTCAGGACAACATGCCTGAGGGTAAACAAATTACTTAATTACAGCAAAGTGTGGTCAAAGAGGAAGCATGAGCATAGGATATCCAGGGTTGCCAGATTCGCAGAAACTGGCCATGGGCATCAGACATGTTAAATTTCTCATTGACCATAATGTGATATTTCACCACTTCAAAACTGAGTGCAGAAGTTTTCCAAGCCTTCGCTATAGCTTGGTTGCAATAAAAAGGTGCATTGCCAGTTTGCATTCTGCCCATAATAAGGATTCTATAGGTTTGAAAAGGAGAGCTTCACAGGGGTTTCTCTTTACATCTGAATAAAGTAAGGTTTGCAAACATTTCTGTGCCTGGAAGGGATGGGACATTTCTAAAACCAAGACAAAGCAATAAAACACCAGGCAACCACACTGCATGCTACACAAAACTAGAAAAATAGTTTTGTAATTTGCTGTAAAGCCATGTTTAAAGGGGACACAAGAATTGATTATTTTTTAGAAACCAGGTATATCAGCACCATATAGGAGGTTTGGTCATTCTGCAAAGTAAAAAAATGGTACAGACCCAACCTAGTGGCTATAGCTTTGTATATACAGTACCAGCACAGAGTAGCAAGCAGAACATGGGAATGAAAGGTAGGTACCTGTTCTGAAACATCTCAACTAGCGCAAAAAGATAAACACATAAAAAGCTGTGCCGCCACCCCCCCCCCCTCCCTCCCCCCAAATAAACTACCAAAGACTAAAAATGTGAGTAGAATAGATCTTATTTTCTCCCAGTGGCCAATGGTGAGGAAACAGGAATGCATTCTTCAGAGAAAAAAGGTAGAAAAACAAAAAAAAAAAAAAAAAAACGCCATGACAGGTCTCAATAACAGTTTGACTAAAATCGGCCTTGCAAGAGCTTAATGTCCAAAACTAGCATCCAATGGAGCCACAAACAAACAAAAAACATATATGTGCACAAAAAACCAGGTAGCATAGCCCAGGGCCCATAAAGAACTTTCTGCCCCTAGCAATTTACTTCAATATGAGAAAGGTCAGATTCTTTCTGGAGGGGGGAAAAAAAAAAAAAAAAAAGGTGATCGATCACCTACAGGAAAAAAAAAAAACGCCAACAACACACAAGAAACAATGGTGCCTAGGGGAAAGAAAGAAACGGCAGCTTGTTTAGGCTTTGACAAAAAATAAATAAAATTAAAGAAAAGACTTAGAAGCCAACTGAATTCTACGCAGAGCTGTAGCAAATTTTCCACTCTCCAGCTTTAATCATCTCCTATATGTGGAAGTTTAAGTTCAAAAAGAAGTGTTTATCATCTGAAGGTTCTGTATGGAGCAGACAAATCTGTCCCACTTGGGTACATAATCAGACTTTCATAAAGCTTTGTGTGGTTTCCACACCTTGTGACATGAGCCTTCGCACAGCTTATAAACTACAGCTCCGTTAAAGTGAAAGGAAAAGTACCACCACACTAGGAGGATAAAAACTACTACTTCTCCTCCTCCTGCTCCTCCCCCCCAACCATTGTATCGGCAGAGAGATGAAGGTGTGTGTGTGTGGTGTGGTGTGTCTTCTTCAAGCAGCAAAAAATAAAAAAAAATAAGAAGTAGGATTTGGCATTCCAGGGCTGGCTAGGTCTGATCTGAAACGTTATTCCAGGCAAAGATTTGCACGTCTGGGGAAGGTGCGCACAGCACTTTCCACTAGTGGCGTTCATGATCTTATCAAGGAAGGCCCAAAAGTGACATAACCCTGGAATGGGATTTAGTTTGGGGGGGGGGGGGGAGATCTCTTAAAAGGCTTTGTCTTCAGGCTAGCATTTGAGCCAAAGACTCCTAATGACCACATCAGCAGAGTTGATGTGGGCTAACATGGGTCATGAGTCCACAGAGGAGTCCTTCAAACCTGACAGCATATACAGTCTGATGTGAATACCATCAGAAAAAAGTTCATAACACAGGGTCCAGATCTGTTTGTCGACTATCCAGGTAGGAGCAAACCATTGATTTGTGCTTTTCTTAGACCAATCAACAGTTGCATTTTTTTTCTTAGATGCCTAGGAATCTGGAATAGTAAACATTGCCACCTTATAAAATGTAAGACACCAGCAGGTCAACTATGGGTGGAGTAAACCACATTCAAAATAATTCTATTGAAAGGGGATAAACTGTGAAAATCAAAAAACACAATGGTACACAGGAGGAGCTGCTAAGGCTGCTTCCACTCTTCTAGACAAATCATCAAAACTGTTAATAAATCAAGAAGATTGGTCTGCAAGAACTCACAAAGCTAGAGAACCTTTAGAGTGAATTCTGGGATATTTCACTACAAGTTCCTCTTGCATTACGCTGTCCATGGCTTCCTTCTGCCTGGAAGAAGTATCTTCAGACAGTTGCTCTTCACTCAAAGAAGAAATGATGCACAGAATAGGTTTCCAGAAAAGGCTGACTGGTATGGCACCAAACATGTAGAAAAGTTGAACAGAGCAGAGACCGAGAACCCAGTATGCCGGCCCTGCAGCAATGCCTTCAAAATCAGAGTTACAGGGCCATCGCACTAGAAAACCAAATTGTATAGTAAAGAACTGACAGCAAGTTATCAGTTGTTAGTGTAAATACCCTGGATCTGGTGGCCCCATCTGGCACAGCCAATAGCTGCTTGATATAAAATATCTTCAGCTACAAAGCCTTGGTCCAGCAGAACTAGTGAGAGATCCTACCCCTTCTTAGTATGCCAAGCTAAATAAAGCTTGAGCTTTAGGTCAATGGATAAAGCCACTAGGTGGGGCTGTGCCTTTCTTTGTGTGTCCAAACCTAGAGGAAGCATCTCTATACCCCATTCGTACAAGAGTTAATACCTAGTTAATGGAGCCCTCTTTTTAATAGTTATGCAGGAGTACAGCAAGTCAAATGAGGCTAGGCCAAAAATATGAAAATAGTTTATTTTTGAGCATTTTGAAAAATCTGTGAACTACAAAATAATGTCATTCTACAGCAAAGAAGGGAAACATTTGTTATCCAGTTCAAATGCTGAACAAGCATGAAATAAAAAAAATAAAAAAAAAAATGTAGACAAAAAACAAAATCACAGTAAAAATTAAACTTACAACTACTGAAGTTAGAATGTGGACCATTCTCATGTTTGCATAGATTCCATCAAAAGAAATCTATAAAAAAAAAAGTGATGTTATTTTAATAAGCAGTATCTCATGACATTGCCTAGAGAAAGTCTAATACTGTACATCCTAATGCAAATCTGTGGCCAGACTGTGGACAGTCAAGTATTCACAAATAAAACAAGCAGTAAAAGAGCCCCCCTTGTTTAACAAGGTACGTTTATAAAAACCCTGGCATTTATGGGGTTAAAACAAGCTCACAGCTGCTGTATTGTTTTTCAGCTGGTGACCAGCTTTCATATGAAAGTGATTCAGATAGCTCTAGAGCCATCCGTTCACTTTCATGGCAGCAAAAAGAAAGACATGTAAAGAAAACTGAATTTTTGGTTTACCTGTAAAACCCCTTTTTTCTTGGGAGTACATCACAGGACAGAGGATATCTTCATTTCCATTACAACAGAATTATGCTGCCACCTTCAGGTGACTGGACACAGGCAAGTGACATACTTTTAAGAAAAGGATTTTATAGGTGAACCAAAAAATGTTGTATATCCTAGGACACAGGACATTAGGAAAACTATGTAAAAGTATGAACCTAAAGACCAGGTAGCAGCTTTACAAATCTGAGCTACCAAAGCTTAATGACGAATAGCTCAAGAAGTACAAGAAGTACAAAAACTCTCCTGGTAGAAAGAGCTGCCACTGAAAATGTTAGAACTTTGCTCATTAGACCACAAGCTTGAGAAACCAGCTGACTGATCCACCAAGAAATGGTAGATTGATGCTCTGTGACCCATCCCTGGGCCATCAGGAAGCACAAACAGGGAATCAGACTGATGTAAACAGGGCAGAACGTTTGCTGCGCCTACCCCAATAATAAATACTACCATATACATACACATCAACATGTGCATACACGTATAATTAAGAATAAAATTATAGGTATAGATAATGAACATAAATAGTGCACAATTCTGCAATAAACCAAGTTTATAAATTAGAGTTCAACCCGTTAGTGTTTATTAAAAGTCAGCAGCTTCAAAGCGTAGCTTCTGACTTTTAATAAACCCCCACTCACCTGTCCCACGGTCCAGCGATGCGGCCGGCAGGAGCCTCGATTTTCTCCCTCTTCTCCCCATGGAGCCAGCATCACTTGTGTCGGCACCCGGCTGTGACAGCTTTCGGCTTCACAGCCGGGTGCGCATTTCGCATGCGTGTGTTGCGCTGCACGTCTTGAGAGGACAGGCAATCTTCTGGCACCTGCGACGCCCCAGAAGATTGCAGGGAGGGAGGGGGGCTCGAGGAGAACTTCCGCTCGGACCACCTAGGTGGACGCGGGTACCTGTAATCTAGGTACCACCCCCACCCCCCCCCAAATAAATGAAATGCCAAATGTGGTATGTCAGGGGGCCTTAAAGCAGAAGTTCCACTTTTGGGTGGAACTCCGCTTTAGGAATCTTAATAAAACTTTTCTTCTATGACGTGCTCGCCTATTTCCTCAAAAGGCCACCTCTTGTGTCGAGCAAGATTTCATTAAAAACAGTGTGCAGTGACTTCCACCTCCCACTATGGACCTGCCAGATTTCAGGTAAAAAGCGCCTCCCCCTCTTTGGAGCAACGCCAATATCACTCCATCGCAGCGCCTCTCAATCTTCCTCCTTTAAAAGATCAGGGTTCTCCCTGCAATCAAACTCTTACAACACAGGGCACACAAAAAACAAACACTAACTTTCACTGCCAGGTCCATACAGCCCTACAGCACTTCCAACTGGCCAGGTTTGTAAGCCATACGGACCTACATTACTCCTCTGCTATAAGCTCATGGCCACTTCAGTCCAGCACGGATCTCCGTAGATCTGATGTAATTGCCCTCAGAGAGAGACATTTGCCTGAAAGGAGGATCACCCTAACTTGAATGGGATCCAGGATCAGACCTAAATATTCCAACACCCAAGTTGGGACTAAGGCAGACTTCTGCAAATTCAGAATTATCTAAACCTTTTCAGAGTATGCACTAAACACGACACATTGGTCTTCAGAAGCAAGTTGTTCAGATACCCTATAAATCGGAATACCCAAGGGCGTGCAAAAGCTTCAGGATCAGACAGGACCTTGGTGAATGTTCTGGAAGTGGTGGACAGGCTAAAATGGCAGGGTGTCAATCCTCCATCGCAAAGATTTTGAGGATGTGGAAAGAGATCCAGAAAAGGGTGAACATTGCAGTTTGATTCAGAAACAAAGATATTTAAGTAGAAACCACAAGACCTTTCACCCTCTAGAACCAGATTGAACACTTCTTAAGAAAAAAAGATTAAGAGCCTTTCTGTGGATTCAAAGAAGCATTTGAAATAAAAGGATAAAAAAGTAAAAGCTCTAGAAATCCAGCTTGTAACCTCAAGCCACAGGGTTGTGGACCTGCTCATCTGCAGCCTCCCCTGCCAAACTTCCACGAAGGTCTACAAACATCCCCCACCCACCCAAGCAGTGAAGCCCCATCGTTGTGAGGAGAACATGGCTAAAAAGCCTCTGAGGTCCACTTCTTTCATGACTGGAGCTTGGAACCCAAGACCCTAGATTGGTGAAAGAACCACTTTTTGGAAGGCGCAATAGATTTTTGAGCCGTATGCTTGGGCTCCTTTTAAGAGTATGCTTATCCACAGTCACCTTCTGGATGTAATCAAAGCAGGACTAAACGTTTGTTTCCCTTGAAAAGGTAAATGTGCAACATGCTTGTTGCAGGGTAACTCCAACACTTCAGCCATAAGATTCTGTGCATGTGCACAGGCAAGACCCCTAAACTAGAAAAATCACTGAATGGAGTCCCTTACGGAGAAACTAAGCATGTGGGAAATCTTCAATTTCTGCTCATTTCAGTACCCCCACTAGCAGGATCCCTCATTTCTCATCATGCAATGGGACCAGAGCTTAAGGTTTTAAATCACACTCTTACAGCCACAATTGCCAGTTGTAGAGCGAACGCCACCAAAGCAAATGGAGCTTTAAATAAGGCCTCCTTAAACTATCAGAACCACGCCCAAAAAGGCACAGTTAGTGTGTTGTTGAGATAGGAGACCACCCCATATCCACTGAATACATACTCCCATTTCTTAGTGAACTCACTCTCCACAAATGTTGTAGAGCAAACCTTTTTGGTGGAACAAACACCTTTCCAGGGTGAGCCCAGTTCACACACATTTTTAAAGGAGGATGTGCAGTAAAAGATTGAGGCTGTTGTGGCAGACACCATGAACCAAACCTTCAACCTTCAGGAGTATAGGACTCCGGAAGCGGTAGCTTAAGATAATCCGCACCAGTTCTGCAAAAACTCAGGAAGGCCTTTTGGGTCAGAGAGAGGGGGGGAGCGACCCTGGTTTTTTTTTTTGTTTTTTTTTTAGGAGTAGATTCCTCAGATGAGAAGAGTCGTCCTTTACCTCATCCTTCGTCAGTTCCTCCTATGTTACAGGGGTGAATGGCAACTAACCAGAAAACTGGTGCTATAAAAACCAGACACAGTAGATAAGAACTTCCCCTTGACACAGGAAAACTGGAGAAAGGTACTCCAGAAGTAGCAGAAAAAAAAAAAAAAAAAAAAACAGACAACTGGAGAAACTGTCAGTGGATACATTGCAAGAGGAGCCAGGTCCCAGTCTACCCAATGAAGGAATTCACCAACCCCCTCCCCCCTCACACCTCTCTGCTGCTGATGAAACAACCTGCCATTGGGTGTAATAGGTCCCTTGCTGCTAAAACAGAGGCCCAAGTCAGATAAGGAGGGCACTATGCAAAACACACTAGTTAACCAAAATGACAGTCTCCCGTTTCTGTTGATGCCTCACCACCCCCAAGGTAACTGCTGTACGACGGACCCTTAAAAAAAATACTTGCTGCAACCTGTAGTCTCCCACAGCACTGTCAAAGCTGCTCCTCTGCTGCACATGTAAGAAACAAGACCCGATTGTAAGAGGGCAACTGCCCAGTTTGCGACATCAGCAGCCACACTGTTGCCTAAACTGGCTAAAAATTAATGCAGGAAGCAGAGGAAACACTGCTTGCATTTGGAGCCAGGGGATTCTTGGACTGCTTACAGAACACTGCTTCTGCTATCTAGTGCTTGGGAAGCAGTGAACAGTGCTAATTTTGGAAAGAAATCAGAATCCTCATAATTAAAAGGGAAGCTCACCGTACAGCCCTTGTCTCACCACAGAGAGGGGAGACATAGGAGGAGATGGAGAAAAGGTATCAGGCAAGGTTAACTACCAGGGCATTCACCATTCCATGCTTCAGGACCTCCTCAGGGTGGGCCAATCTTCAACCATCAGAGAAAGCTATACCATGCAATTGTTAAGTATTGCCCTAAAGCCTTGCCTAGCTGAGAGTTATGCCTAGGAGTTAGATTTCCTTTTTTTTTTTTTTTATCTTGGTCCAATAACCTGAAGGTGGCAGCATAATCCTTATATAAAGGTGAAGTAGCGCTGTGCATTAGTATTAAATCACACACACACACACACACACACACACACACTTTAACATGTGCAGTAATATGGGCAGCATAATCCTATCATAATAGATATGAAGATATTCTGTGTCCTGGGAAAAATTCAAAGCAACTCCATCGACCCGTACACACACACACACACACCAGAATGCAAATGTACTTATGTATGTAATCAGCAAGTTTTACACAAGTAAAGTTTCTTTGAGAACACGGTCAGAGCAAAAATTTTACAACCATAAAATCAGTTAAAAGTATAAATAAAAAGCAAAACAAACTTTTTTTTTCTCGATAGACTGGGGGAAGGATTAAAACCCCTGTCAGTTTTTATTGCGGTCTGTGCCCGGTTTAGAGAGATACCCCCTCTATACCGTTTGGTCCCGTTTATTATTGTCATTGAAAGGAAAATAAAAAAAATTGGGATACTAGTTCCCCAAGGAAATCAATTTGCAGAGATATCCTCTCACTTCCTGTGTGGCAATGGGTCAGGAAGTGAATTCTCCACAATGGGATACAGATGGAGAAAAACAAAACAAAACCAAACAAAAAAAAAAAAAAGGAAGGAGGTTATAACCCTTCCCTGCTCTAATCAAAATGAAAAAGAAGAAAAAAAAAACTGGATTTTTGTCTTACCGTAAAAACCTTTTCTCTGATTTTCATTGACAGCAACAGCTTTATATCTACATTGACCGTTGGGTTATGCTGCTCTTCCTAGGAGTAGCACACTAGGTGGAAAAAGGGTTAACAAAAGTTAAGACTGACTACGCCCATGGGCAGTCCCAGGTGGTATACTCCCACTTCCTGCTCTAGGACATCAGTTTTGTAACAAGCAGTGTCAGAAGAATACATAACCTAACTCCACAGAGGGAAGGGTGCTGTGTCCATCAATGAACATCAGAGAAAAGGATTTTACGGTAAGACAAAAATCCAGTTTTCTCTTTCGTTCATTGACGGACACAGCTTCATATCTTCACTGACGGCACCGGGGACCTCATAGGAGGGGCCACAAGGCAAAAACTCTTTGCAGAAAAGTGTGAACCAAGGAATTCGAGGCTAACCGGCGTTGGAAAAACATTGCCAACGCAGAAATCTGGCCCTTAATGGTGCCCAGAGCTAAGCGCTTTTCTACACTCCCTTGTAGAAATTTCAGCAGACGTGATATCGAGAAGGCACGGGGGGGGGGGGAGAGACACCCCGAGCTGCACACCAAGTAATAATACAAGCCTTCCAAACCGATGATCTTCCGGGAAGTACATTTTCTTGCTCTTAACAGTAGGAATCACCAAAACTGACAATCCTCCATCCTTCACAATCAAATGAAATAGCAGCGCTCAAAGTGTAAATTCCAAATAGTCCTCCAGTGAGATATATATAAACACTGAAGAAAAAAAAAAAACGATATATCCTCCACCAAGAGAGCTAAAACATACAGCCTAATACCAGATGACACAGGATAAACAGCAGTCAGATATAGCAAGTGTCAATCACTTGGGCATTTGGATCCGATCAAAGAGCATATATATCAATCGCTTGAGCGCTTAGATCCGATAACACAATCCGCATATGCATAGATTCCAAGGTGTACCTCCATTGTAAAATGCTCTAGCCTTCAGTATCTGGCTTTCAATAGCCAGTCCGTTAAGCCAGCGACTGTAAAGCAGGATGGAAGATCAGTCCTTGAGACAAAAGATCTTCTCTGAGAGGAAGCCGCCAAGCAGCATAGGCGACCAGATTTACCTCCGCATACCAAGACCGACGAGGTCAGTCCGAAGCCTCCAGGATCACTGGGATCCCTTCTGCCTCGAGCCTGCGCAGGAGTCTTGGAAGAAGCTGTAACGGAGGGAAGGCATAAATTAGATGATAATGACCCCAGGGAGCCACCAGAGCGTCTGCCAAGGGATCTTGCTACGAACCTCTGAACCTTCCTGTTGAGGTGAGAAGCCAGTAGGTCCACATTGGGAGTCCCCCACTGGAGGCACAATTGCTAAAACACCTCCTGATGGAGGGACCATTTGCCCGGACTCCGCCTACCGGCTGAGCTAGTCCGCCTGTCAATTTTACACCCCTGGAATGTGCACAGCAGAGAGGGCCACACCTCAGAATGTCAGCCACTACTTTGTGGACACCCTTGTAGACGATCTGTTTCACTGGAACAGACAAAGTCTGATCACCCGGATTTCCAGGATGTTGATCGGCTGAACGGACTCCAAACCCCCTGGGCCGAGTGTGTGCGCCCAGGGTACCGCCCCACCCGGACAAACTTACGTCCGTGGAGATCACGGTCCAGTATAAGGGAAGGAAGGATTTCCCCTGACGAAGCGCCGGGGAGTGGAGCCACCACAGAAAGGCGCCCCTCGTACCCCAGGTAAACCGGATCAGCTTGTCCAGGAATCCAGGATTCTTGTCCCATTTTGCCAAGATCTCCCTCTGCAAAGGTCTGGTGTGAAACGGAGCAAACCGAACCGCCTCGAAGGTGGAAACCATCAACCCCAGGACTTGCATGTAAGTCCTGAGAGATGACCAACGGTTGGACAATAGAAGCTGAATCACATGCGTCAACTCTTGCAGCTTCTCCTCCGGAGGAAACTCGAGCCGAGACTGAATCCAGAGTCAGCCCCAGATAATCCAACCTGTTGGACGGAGTCAAAGCTGACTTCTGAAAGTTCAGCGTCCAGCCGAACTCTTGTAGGGTTTGCACAGTGATTTCCATATCATTCTGTAAGACGGAACGCAACTCCGCTCGCAGAAGAAGGTTGTCCAGGTACCCCAGAAGCCAACATCTTTGTGAATACCCAAGAAGCTGATGAGACCAAAAGGGTAACCCCACTAATTATTAATGTTCTTCTCCTACAGTAAATGCGAAGGAAGCGTTGATGCCCGCCTTATATAGGGATATGGAGATAGGTTGATATCGATGGAGGCCAAAAAATCCACTTAATGAAAGGAAGTCACTACTGTGCGAATTGGACGAACCTTGCCCTCCTTCCTGGGGACAGTGAAAAGGTTTGGGGGGAAAAAAAAAAAAAAAACCTGAAAGCGTTCCAATTCTGGAACTGGTACAATGACCCCCTGCGAGAGCAAATCTTGCACCGCCCCCATGAGGCCCTGCAACCGATCCAGGGCCAGGCGCAGGTTGGAAGGAAAGAACGTTGGCGGAGGCAAGGATCGGAACTCGATTTTGTAACCGAATCGGACCAATTCGTGAACCCACTTGTCTTGAATGAAGGCGGTCCAAGGATCCAAAAGAAGCGAAGACGTCCCCCCACCCCTTGATTGGGTGAGGGCATCCCTTCAGGCCGAAAAGGACTGTCTACGGAGCCAGAGGGACCCGATTTTGACCGACAAACCCATGGTCTCTTGGAATCCCCCCCCCCCCCCCCCCTCCCGAGAACGCTCAGGAGTGTTTGGAATCTTTGTTCTGCAGAGGACGAAAGGGCTACTTATGGTTTGAGAACACCGAACCACGTTTGTGCCTAGGTTCTCTGCCCTTTGTGCTCTGTGGATGCAGCAAGCTTTTTCCACCAGTGAGACCTTTAATGATCTCTTCCATCCAGGCTCCGAACAGACTGTGCCCCACAAAAGGAAGATCAGTCAGCACCTTTTTGGAAGCCTGGTCCGCAGGCCAACATTTTAACCAAATCAAGTGGCGGAGGGTCACCGCAGTCACAGACGCCCTACAGGCCAACATCCAAGGATGCGTCACAGATATACTGCAACCCCTCTGTTAACTGGTTCATTAATTCCACCAGCTCATGGGGGATGTTCACCCCCTTCCAAATCCTGGCGCAGGATTCTAGCCCATTCCATTAAAGTCTGAGAGACTAAAGTAATGGGCAACACCGGCCTCAATATTGAACCTGTCACAGTGAAAAGATGATGGACCAGGGCCTCCGCCTTCCTGTCTGCAGGGTCTCTAAAAGGAAAGAGAGTTCTCCACTGGTAGCAAAGTGGTCTTGTTCAGCCTGGAAACCTGCGAATCTACCACTGGCAGACTCGTCCGTTTTTTCAAGAGAGGTTCTGCAAAGGGGTACCTCTGAGCAAAACGCTTAGGTATCCCAACCATGTGTTTCAGGGAACTCTACTTACTAGTGACAATCTCGTCAAAATAGGCAGGAAAAGGTAACACCCTAACCACCTTGGACGATCTACGGGTACCGAACTGCACCGGCGCAGCCCATGCCACGCCAGCTGTGTCTTCCATCTTTAAAGTTTCCCGCACAGATATCAGTGCATTCACAAGTGCCTTTTCTTGCGCGGAAGATGTGGAAGAGGGTTCATTCTCACTATCAGAGCCCACCAATTGCGTGGACGCGGACACCGTAGGGTTGCTGGTATCCGTGGTGGCCATGTCAGCCTCAGAATCTGAGGACACAGAGGGGGCAGGTGAGGGTGGAGGACGCTTCTTTCCATGTCTTTTCTGCAGGGCCAAATCCACTTTTGAAATCAGCGACGGCAGGACCACCGTCATGGCCGCCAGAGCGGATGTAGATTCTGAGGGTCCTGCTGCCTCAGAATAGGTTCAGGGGTGACACATGCCCTGAATGTTCCATTGAGCAACCTGGAACCACTAAAAGCAAAAAAAAAAATTGGGGAAAAAAAAAAAAAAAAAAACGGCTGTAAAGTGACCCACCACTTTAATAATGGCACTACAGGTCCCAGCTCCGCTACAGCAGGAAGGAGGGTCGCATACATCCCAGGAGACTCACCACACCGCACAGAGAAAGGACCCAGCAGCGTCAGTCAGCCTGCAATGCGTCGTTCTCACAGGAAATGGAAACGGTCGAGTAAACACTAGAGGCCTCTGCTGCACACCGCTCCCGTGGGAAAATGGCAGCCCATAAATTCTATGGGAGCCTTTAAAAACATGGCCGACAAATACCTCAGAATGAGCTACAATAAAATGGTGGCGACACACGGCGGGGAGCGTGGCACCCTAGACCCTAAGGCAATTTACAGATGATTAAAACAGCGCAGGGGGGGGGGATTCGGGGGGGGCTTACCAGGGACCTCTTAGGATGGGGTTCCAGAGGGGTCGGGAGGCCACAGCAGGGTACCGCCTCAGAATGGGCCTGCTTCCACCCAAAGTTTCCCTAAGGAGAAAAGAGGGGGGGGGGGGGGCAAAATACTCACCACACATTCAGAGACCGTGCGGGCACCACTCCATGCAGGGCACGTCCCCATTGCGGAATGGGGGGAGCTGCAGGCCAGGGGTATGCTGCGACCCGGTCATGTGCATCCTTGCAAGGTGTTCCACTCCCTGCCCAGCCCCTGTCGAGTAGGGCTATGTCGCGGCCGACTGAGCGGCGGGCCACCGTCTGCATGCGCTCGCTGGCCAGACTGGGAGGACCTTAAGGATCTATATTATCCAGTGCTTCACCCAGTCCAGCAGCTGATTGTAGTTCTCACAAGAACAACTTGATTGCAGAAGGAAATAAAACGAAAGAAAAAAAAAAAAAAGTTTCATTTAAATTTAGCTAAAAAAAGGCTAGGACCAGAGATCCCAGCAAGGAGCTAGGTCCTTCCCACATGGAATAAAAATATATTAAAAAATATATTTTAAATAAATATTTTTTATTTTCCCAAATATATTTGAAATGATACAATTTTGGCCATATTCAATATATTTCAAAATATATTTTCCCTAAATATATTGGAAATACATTTTTCTTCCATATGGGTTAGTCCTGGACTAGGCAGGGGGGAATAAAAAAAAAAAAAAAAAAAAAAAAAAAAACTGACATCCTAGAGCAGGAGGTGGGCGTAGTCAAAGCCTTATTAATTTCGGTTTACCCTTTTTCCGCCTAGTGTCCTACTCCTAGGAAGAGCAGCATAACCCAACGGTCAATGAAGCTATGAAGCGGTGTTCGTCAATGAACAAAGAGAAAAAGGGATTTTTGACTTACTGTAAAATCCATTTCTTGGATGTTCATTGACGGACACAGCTCCTCATCTTCTTGATGAAGTGGGATTATGCTGCCCCCTACAGGAGTAGGACACTAGCCAGGAAAGAACTTGACTATGCCTATGGAGCAGTCCCAGGGGGTATACTCACTCTCTGCTACCCAAACTCCATAGAGGGGTGGGTGCTGTGTCTGTCAATGAACATCAGAGAAATTGATTTTAAGGCAAGTCAAAAACCACATTTTCTCTTGTTCATTGACAGACACAGCTCCTTGACTAAGTGGGACGTCCCAAAGCAGTGTCAAAACATGAGGGGTGGGAACAGCAAGGAAAAAAAAAAAAAAAACTTCCCAAGGCTAAATACAGCCAACCAGGTAACATGGAGCTCAACCTTAAAACAACTGGAGCTCACCTGAAAAAAGTAAAACATCCTCAAAGAGGACCAAGTCTTCTAAACAGCAGCCTGCAAAACCTTGCAGCCGAAGTAAGCATCCACAGAGGCCAACACATCCACCTTATAAAACTTTTGTGAATGTGTGCACAGACGACCAGGTAGCCGCCATGCAAACCTGCATCACTGACGCCCGATGATGGAAGGCCCAGGAAGCACTAAAAGCCCGAGTAGAATACGCCCTAATAGGGAAAGGAGGAACCGGACCCTTAATGGAATAAGCCTGAATCACTGTCTGATCCATCTGCAGCAAAAGCAGCCAACCCTTTGAGGTCCATCCATGTGGATGGACAAACCAGGAGTCTGACTTCCAAAAAGATTCCGCAGCTGCCAGCTACACCTTAATTGCCCGAACCACATCCAGGGAATGCAATGCAATTTCCTAAAGGATGCTGAGGTCTGGGACACAGGGAAGGCAACACGAGGTCTTCATTCAAATGAAAAATCAGAGACGAACTTTGGAAGGAACGGACGGACACGGACAAAGAACCACCTTATCCCTGTGAACCACAAGGTAAGATGGACAAGACAATGCCACCATCTAACAACCTACACGCAGAAGTAATAGGCACCAAAAAGACCACCTTCTGGAAGAACGTAAGCGGGGGAACCTCCTGAATATTTTCAAAAGAAGGCTTCCGGAGAATTGACAACACCAAAATTGAGATCCCAAGGCAGTATTGGAGACCGCACTGGAGGAGCCAAGTGTCGAACTCCCTGGATAAAAGGTACGCACCAAGGAATGTGTGACCATTGGTCATTGAAAGAAAACTGCTAAGGCTGAAACCTGACCCTTGATGGTACTCAAGGCCAGGCGCTCGAGCAGACTTCTGAAAATTCAGAGTAATCTCCAAGTTGTCCAACAGAGCAGTCGGAGACTCTGCTCGCAACAGCAAATCGTCCAGATACCCCAGTACCGCGATCCCTCACTGACGCAACAACGCTAGCACCGGGGCAAACAGAAAAGAAGGGTAATATCAGCGCAAGTAGATAATAAATGACATTAAAAGCAGCTGTACTCTCAGGTCAAAAAACAACACCCGTCTCAAAGTCTTTGTATAAAATAGAGCATCGCTGGTAAATAAAGATTGTATAGGAAAAACAGCATCAGTAGTAGGAGAACCAATAGTCCATGCAATGCCCGTGAGGTAAAGGTGACACACACTTTCTGATTGAAGAGACAGGTGCTCTTTTGTGCACTCACGACCACCACCTTATAAAATGGCCTCTCACCTTAAACCTACTTGTACTAGGCGTATAACAATCGAGCAATCATGGAACGGTCATCCCTTTAAAAGACTCAATGGATCGGGCCACAATCTCATACTCCACAGCACCAATGTACACCGCTGAAGAAGTCTCCACCCATTGGGGGACGGCACGCGTACGGGGGGGAAGGCGGAGCCGTTGACGTCACCCGCTGTTGTCTGGAACCCGGCGAGGTGTCTGCAGGACCCGCCGGCATCGCTGTGCCATTTTATGCTGATTTTATCTACTACAAAGTAAGAGGCTGTCTTTTATGCACTTTATTATTAAAGTTTTGTCAGGATCACACTATGGTCTTGCCCGGTTTTATGTTCCCTATTATATGGTCATGAGTGGAGCTGCCGTTCTGAGCTGACCCAGGAATACTGCTGGCCTATTGGTGCTGTGGAGTATGAGATTGTGGCCGATCCATTGAGTCTTTTAAAGGGATGACCGTTCCATGACTGCTCGATTGTTATACGCCTAGTGCAAGTAGGTTTAAGGTGAGAGGCCATTTTATAAGGTGGTGGTCGTGAGTGCACAAAAGAGCACCTGTCTCTTCAATCAGAAAGTGTGTGTCACCTTTACCTCACGGGCATTGCATGGACTATTGGTTCTCCTGCTAGCACCGGGGCCACCACTTTTGTGAAGACCTGAGGAGTGGAGGCGAGACCAAAGGGTAACACCAAAAACTAATAATGCTCCTCACCCGCGGCAAAGAAGAGGAAGCGCTGGTGTCTGGCACATATTAGGATGTGAGGGTAGGCGTCCTTGAGGTCGACGGAAGCAAGTAAATGCCTCTGGTGTAGGGACGCCACTACCGTGCGAATAGACTCCATTTGGAATTTCTGTACCCGAACAAAGCAGTTTAGCGTCTTTAGGTCCAGAATTGGACATACCTTGCCTTCCTTCCTGGGAATTGTAAACAGATTTGAGTAAAAACCTTAAAAATAATGTTCCGATGTCGGAACCAGAACAATCATGCCTTGATGTAACAAGTCTTGCACTACCCCAAAGAGATCCCTTAAGCTGGGACAAGAGCAAGTTGGAAGGGAAGAATCTTTCCAGAGGATAAGATCAAAACTCGATCTTGTAGCCGGAGCGAATGACTTTGTGGGTCCACTTGTCCTGTATCAGGGAGGTCCACTGATCCAGAAACCAAGGAAGACATCCACGGGTGAGGGCGCCCTTTCAAGCAGAGGAAGCCTTGTCCACAAGTCTGGCAGAACCTGCTTGTGGCTTGCCAGACCAGTTCCTCTTAGAACCTCTGGCGAAAGTCCTGAAGAGCATAGAACCCTTGTCTTGAGACCCTGCGGGACGAAAAGGCCTCTTGTTAGCCGAAAAGAAAAAGGCCCCTGTCTGCGATGGGGCTCCTTACCCTTGGAAGCCCCCTTGGGGAAGAAGAGTACTCTTTCCTTATTTGAGGCCTTTGATGATGATATCCAAGGAAGCTCCAAACAGGTGATCCCCCACAAGTGGAAGATCGGATAAGGCCTTCTTAGAAGCTCGGTCCGCAGACCGGCATTTCAGCCAGATAATACGCCGCAGGACCATTGCTGAGACAGGCAGTTTAGAAACCAAGGGAGCCACATCCAAAGGAGGCGTCACAGACAAACTGTAGCCCTTGGACCAAATGATCCGCCAGCTCCACCCTCTCCGCAAAGGCATGGGGGAGCCGTTCCCCTTACAGGTCCCGGCGTAGATGTTTTGCCCACTCGGTCATAGATTGCGACATCAGGATAATAGTAAATACCGGTCTAAGTGCCGAACCAGCAACAGTGAACATATGGTGGGTCAAGGCCTCTGACCCATCACCTGCATCTGTAAAGACTGGGGACTTATTCAACCTGGAAAAACGGGGAGTCCACTACAGGAGGAACCGTCCATTTTTTTTTTTTAAGGAGGGAATCCTCATAAGGCTAACACATTGCAAAACACTTTAGGAATTGTAAAAGTGCATTTTGGGCACCCCCACTGTTTTGTGACAATATTGCCAAAAGAAAGCGGGAAAGGGGAACCTTCACCACCTTGGAAGGTCCTGTGGGTGCCAAAGGTGACCCACGCCTCCGATGCTGCGTTAGTCGCATCCTCCATCTTTAAGGTTTCCTACACTGATACAATTAGCACATCCACTAGCCCCTTTTCATGCACGGCTAGAGGAGCAGAGGAATCATCCTCACTATCTGGAGCACGCAGGGTGCGTTGACACAGACCCAGAAGGATAACTTGCGTCTGCCAAATTAAATTCAGAATTTGATGAGACGGATGAAGCAGGTGAAGGCAGGGGATGCTTTTTGCTAGCCTGTTTCCCAGAGACCAAATCTACCTTGGACACCAAGGACTCCAGGACCGCAGTCAGTTGCTGGGACCCGGATTGCCCGGCAGAGAGGGGAATCAGGTGGTGAAATATGCTCCAGGGACTACATTATTGGAGAGAGGACCCCACAAAAACTCACCACCACTGATCAGGCACTTACAGCATCCAACTAACTGCACACCATGCTGCGATGAGGAAGAGAAAAATACAGGGATCTGCACTAGAGGCCAAAGAGGGGCACCCACCGCCAAACCATTGCCCATCCGGCTTCAAAAAACATTGCCGCAGCTATTTTCAACGGGAAACCACAAGAAAATTGCAGAGGCTACACAAACATGGCAGCCGATCTGTAGCAAAAAAAGCTACAAGAACATGCCAGCATCACGCGTCTCCCGGGGGAAACCATCCCAACAGAAAGGGGGGCCCTGGAAGGCGCCCCCACCAGGCCCTGCCCCCTCCCAAAGTTTGATTGTCCTGTTGCCGGCGGCCCACATATCCCCATTGCCAGCTCAACACCCCAGACCAACCTAAAACAATAAGTCCATCCCATGGGAGGGTTGACCAAGGCCTGCAGGAGACCACTGACCATCCCTTGGAGGGGTCCATGTCCACCCCACGACCCTCTAGGGGTAAAGGGGGGACAGCCACTTACCACATCAGGAACAGGGTGGGCACCGCTCTGGACAGACCACCACTCCATCGTAATGTGGGTGCTGTTGGCCAGGAGGAATGCTGCAACTCAGGCTTAAGCCAGGTCCTATGCGCCCTCGCAAGACATTTAACTTGCAGGCCAGCCCCCCTTAAGTGGAGCTATGTCGCGGCCAACCTAGTGCGGAGCTACGGTCTGCACGTGCTTGCTGGCCAGACTGGAGTGAACCTCTGGATCTAGATTATCTAGTCAGTCGCCCCCGTCCTGCAATTGATCGTGGATTCTCAACAGGAACAAAATAATAAAAAGAGGAAGAAATTAAATTTAAAAAGAAAGAATCGCCAGGACCAAAGATCTGAGCAAGGAACTAGGTGGAAAAAAAAAAAAAAAAAAAAAACAGTACCTACAGCAGAGTGTGGGAGTATACCCCCTGGGACTGCCCCATAGGCGTAGTTAAGTTCTTTACTGCCTAGTGTCCTACTCCTGCAGGGGGCAGCATAAACCCACGTAATCAAGAAGATGAGGAGCGGTGTCCGTCAATGAACAAAAGAGAAAAAAAAGACGATTGCAGCTGCCACCATTTTATTTCATAGGGCTTCTGCTTCCAGAAAACATTGGGGGTTTAAGCTACAGTGGTCAATGAGAAAAACTGAATTTTTGTAAAATCTTACCGTAAAATTCCTTTCTCTGAGTCCTCCGACAGTCGCTGCCAACTCATACAGTCTTCACCAATGGGGTATTGACTTCCTCTCCTTAGGAGTAGCTAGGCAAAAGACTTGTTAAAACAAAACCATTTACATAGACACACCCATGCGGGCTATCCCACTGGTCCAATACCCCCTTGCAATAGCCATCCCAACTCAGTTTGGTAGCAAGCAGTTAAGTGTATAAGAACCCCAAAAGAGGGGCAGGGGAGGCGACTGTCGGAGGACTTAGAGAAAGGAATTTTATGGTAAGATTTTACAAAAATTCAGTTTTCTCTTACGTCCTCCAACAGTCGCCGCCCACTCATACAGTCTTCACCAATGGGGATGTCCCAAAGCAGTGTAGACATGAGGGGTAGGAAACGCAACCGTCAGAAAAGGCAACGCAGTACCCACATCAGAGAAAGGAACCTTACGTGAACTGCAAGGGAACCTTCTAGGCGACAGAAAAGCTCAACAGGAGCAACAACCCAGGAAAGCAAATGACCAAGGGGATAAAACAACCCCAACAGCCAGGGACCCACACAAAACCTGGGTCCCCTACAGCAGTGGTCCTCAACCCTGGCCTACAGGGCCCACTAAACAGGCCAGATTTGCAAGATAACTGAAATACATCCCAGGTGATATCATTTGCTGCTCAGTGATTGCAGTACTCTAGTCTGCATCTCCCCAAGGTAATACTTAAAATCTGGCCCGTTAGTGGGCCCTGAGGACCGGAGTTGAGGACCACTGCCTTACGGCACTGCTACACAGTGAACTTTGCGGCCAAAGGAGGCATCAGCTGATGCCAGAACATCAATTTTGTAGAATTTGGAAAAGGTGTGCACTGACGTCGCAGCCTTGCCACCTGGGCCACCGAGGCCTGATGCCAGAGGGCCCAGGACGTACTCACCGACCTGGTAGAGTGCGCCTTGACAGTGAAGGGTAGTACCAGTTCCTTCAACGAATAGGCCTGAACAATTGTCTGTCTGATCCATTTTGCAATGGTCGCCGCAGACGCAGCCATACCCTTCCGAGGTCCGTCAGGAAGGAGAAAGAGAATCAGATTTTCGAAAAGGATTCAGTCAACGACAGGTAAACCCTGATCGCCCTGACAACATCCAAAGAATGCAAGGCAATCTCCTTAGGATGCTTAGGATTCACACAGAGCGAAGGTAAAACAATGTCCTCATTGAGGTGAAAATCCGAAACGACCTTTGGAAGAAAGCACGGGTTAGGTCGTAAGACCACCTTATCCCTATGAACCACCATATAAGGAGAGCGGCAAGACAATGCCGCCAACTCCGACAATCTGCGAGCAGAAGTGATCGCTACCAGAAAAGCAACCTTTTTAGACAGCAGAGGTAAGGAGATTCCCCTGATGTTTTCAAACGGGGAACGTTGTAACACGGACAGAACCAAGTTCAAGTCCCATGGAGGTAGAGGCTCCCTTCTAGGAGGGGCCAAGTGACGCACACCTTGAATAAAAGGTGCGACTCAAAGAATTAGACGCCACAGGGTGCTGGAAAAAAACAGCCAGTGCAGATATTTGGCCCTTAATTGTGGTCAACACCAGGCGCTGGTCCACACCAGACTGGAGGAAAGCCAACACTCTCGCCACCGAGTAAGAACGAGGAGAGAAACCCCTGGACTCACACCAGGCAAAATAAGCTTTCCATGTATGGTAATGGTAATAAATCTTACCAGACGAGACTTTTCTAGCCTTAAGTAGGAATAACCTCTGAGGAGAGACCCCTGTCTCTCAGGACCTGGCTTTCAACAGCCATGGCGTTAAAGCCAGCGACTGTAAAGCAGGATGGAAGATCGGCCCCTGAGACAGCTGATGTCAGCGTACCAGTACCGGCGTGGCCAGTCCGGCGCCACCAGAATCACCAGTGTTTGTTCCGAGGTCAACCTGCGAAGGAACCTGGACAACAACTGAATCGGAGGAAAGGCATAGATCAGACGATACTGACCCCAAGGCACCACCAGCGCATCCGAGGCGTCTGCCAGAGGATCGCGCGTTCTTGCCATGAACCTTTCCACCTTGTGGTTTAGCCGAGACGCGAACAGATCCACATCCGGGGATCCCCACTTCGCACACAGCATTTGAAATACCTCCGGGTGCAGGGACCATTCCCCCTGGTCCAGGGTCTGGCAGGTCAGATAATCGGCCTGCCAATTCTCCACACCCGGAATGTGAACTGCCGATATCGCGGGGACATGAGTCTCGGCCCAAGACCGAATACTGGTCACTTCCTGGGCCGCCCGGGCACTCCTGGTGCCCCCTTGGTGGTAGATGTAAGCCACCGCAGTGGCATTGTCCGTCTGCACCCGTACAGGACGTCCCTGAAGCCGATCCGACCAGTGGAGCAGGCACAGCCTGATCGCTCTCAATTCCAATATGTTTATCGGAAGGGAGGATTCCTCCTCCGACCAGGTGCCCTGGGCAGATAGGTTGCCCTGGACGCCCCCCCCCCCCCCCCCCCCAGCCCGACAGGCTGGCATTCGTGGTAATCACCGTCCATAGTAACGGCCGGAATGATTTCTCTTCCAAAACAGCCGGGGACTGAAGCCACCACAAGAGATCCATTCTGGTTTGGCGACTCAGACACTCTCAGGTTTAAGGACTGAGGGAGCCTGTCCCACCTGGCCAGGATCTCCGCTTGGAGAGACCGCGTGTGAAACTGGTGCAAATGGTATCGCCTCGAAGGCCGATACCATCAACCCCAGGGACCGCATACAGGTCCTGAGTGACGAGGATTCGTTGTCCCTGAGGGACCTGACCTCGGACTGCAGAGTCCGGAGCTGGTTCTCCGGTAAGAACACCTTTGCTTGAGCAGAGTCCAGAACCATTCCCAAATACGGGAGACGAACCGAAGGAGACAAGGTCGACTTCTGAACGTTGATGGTCCAACCGAACTCCTGAAGCGTCTGGACCGCAGTGGACAGATCGCGCATCAGGCTCTGACTGGCACTCGATCTTAACAGGAGATCGTCCAACACTTTGGTAAAGACCCTTGGTGCCGAAGCGAGACCAAAGGGTAACGCCACAAACTGATAATGATCCTCCGCGATAGCAAACCGGAGGCGCCAAGATATGCATCCTTCAGAGGCCAGGAATTCTCCCGGACTCAGGGAGACTACCACCGAGCGGAGCGATTCCATGCAGAACTTTCGAACACGCACAAAGCGGTTCAGAGCTTTCAAGTCCAGAATCGGACGCACTTTGCCCTCCTTTCTGGGCACAGTGAACAGATTCGAGTAAAACCCCCGAAACATGTCCCGATGAGGCACCGGGACGATTACCCCCTGAGCGAGGAGATCCTGTAACCGCTTGATGCAGGTCCTGTAACCGCCCTGGGGTCAAATGAAGATTTGAGGGAAAGAATCTGTCTGCCGGCCGTGAAAGAAATTCGATCTTGTACCCTGATCGAATGATTTCCTAAACCCACCTGTACGGAACTCTGAGCAGCCAAGGTTGGAGGAAACCGCGCAAACTTCCCCCCACCCCTGAAATGGGTGAGGGCGCCCCTTCAGGCAGAGGCGGACTGAGCCGCCGCACCCGCATGGCCGGATTTAGGTTTGCCGGCCCAGGGTTTTCTCTGGCCACCCTGGCCCTTGAAGGGTTTCCCCTTGTACTGTCCCTTGAAGGCACGAAAGGACCCCCGATTAGGTTTAAAGGTGGGACCCCGCTTGTCGCGGAAAAACTTGCCCTTAGGATTCTGGGGCAGCAGAGTGCTCTTGCCCCTAGTGACTCCCTTAACCAATTCATCCAGGGATTCACCAAAAAGGCGAGACCCGCATAGGGAATATCAGCCACCGCCTTTCTGGATTTCTGGTCAGCTGACCAGCTCTTCAACCATATCAGTCGACGGCTAAGCACTGCGACACTGGACAGGCGCCCAGCCAATGGGGCCTCATTTAAGGCCGCATCGCACAAATACATGACCCCCTGATAAATCTGGTCCACTATCTCCATGGTAGTGGGGGGGTCGAATCAGCCACGAGAGTGCGTCTGAGCACCTTGGTCCAATCCGCCACAGCCTGAGCCGCCATGACAGAGGCGAAAATAGGCTTTAGCATGGAACCCGCCACCACATAGGTGTGGCGGGCAAGAGACTCCAGCCTCCTATCCGTAGGATCCCTAAACACCGGAGAATCTTCGGTGGGAACCAGAGTAGCCTTGTTCAATCTGGCCACAGTGTGATCCACTTGAGGAGCCACACACCAGCATGCAACCGTAGTAGACGCAAAAGGGTAGAGAAGTTGAAACCTTTTAGGCACCGTGAAGGTGTGTTTCAAATTGCGCCATCGGTCATTCACAGTGTGATGAAACTCAGCGGGGCAAGGAAAAACCTGTGCCGTCTTGCGGGTCCTGTGTGTACCAAAAGATGACACAATGCCCGGAGGATTGGGCTCATCCTCTAAATGTAGTGTTTCTTTGATGGCAGAAATCAGCGCATCCATAGCTGCGCGTTCCTCGGGCGTCCCGGGGGGGGGGGGGGATTCGTCCACCCTGTAACCTCCTCCTCCCCCTCAGACTCTTGCGGGTCCTGAGAAGAGCGAGACCCTGAAAGGGGCACGCTACCTACAGCAACCATGTCACATTCAGAATCAGAAGAAAAAGAAACCCTAGGCCTTTTTCTAGCAGCACGTTCAGTCATCAGCACATCCATTTTGGACACCAAAGTCGCCACTACAGCAGCCAAATTAGTCAGGGTAGAGGATTCAGAGGAACTTGAATCCCATACCAAGGCTGGAGGGAATTTGCTGTCCTGGGATTCCATTACCAAAAAAGTTTTTTTTTTTTTTTTTTTTAAAAAGGTACTGGCCCCTTAAGCGCGCCGCGGACCCCGCAGCACACCGCTACAAAGACTGTGGAACACAGACCCCCCCGCAGGGACAAACTGAAGCCAGGAAGATTGCACAAGGGAGGAAAAAAAAGTACAGCAAAACTGAGCCCCACAAGTGTGTTACCACCGCAGTTGGTCGCTCCTGAGTGAAGGAAGGAAGTGATGTCACTGCCAGAGACTGAACTGAGGCTGCAGGCTAAGGAAACATGGATGCCTATGTAAAGTAATGGGAGGCTTCGGCAAAATGGCCGCCGACATGTGCTCGGAACGATCGTTTGCCATCTTATGGCGCCGCAAGGCGCCAAACTACACTACATACAATGCTGTATAAGCGCCCACAGTGAAGCCAGACATGCTGCCCACACCTAAAATGGCGGACCGGCGGTTTTAAACCCCGCAGCAGTCGCCGAACGTGTCTGTACCTCCAAGCACCCAAAGTGACACAGGAGAGGGATCCCCCAAAACCCCACACAGCGCTGGCTGTGAGATAAAAGACCCCCGCAGGGACAGGGATCAGGGAGCCCAAAAAAACGCACAGATATAGGGGACACCACAGACACAGAGGACTGCCGACCCCAGACAGAGGCCCCACACAGAGTGTACTTACCTGTACCCGATGGCGTGGGGTGCCTCATATCAAACGGAAAACCGCCCACCCTCAGATGGCAGGGGAGTGCCGCCAGCCAAAAACGCAGGACACCAGTAATGCACGGACGAACCGTGGCTGTGTCCGGTGAGGTAGCCACCTCGCAGGCTGCATCCCTGAGGACAGGGGTGGGTCGTTTGCGAGGCCAGGGCGAACACATAGCCTGCTAAACGCTCGATGGCGGGCTGGGATTCCATCTGACCCTCTGTCCTGGAGAACCAGGATGGCCAGTCCGATTCCCAGCTCCGCAAACACCATCTTCATCCAAAGATACGACTAACGCTGACAAAATAAACAGCTAGTAAAGCAAAGAAAAAAATGACATTTTCAGAAAATAAAATCATAAAATAGAAGAAGGCTGAGACTGTAGCCCCAGCACAGGGAAGACTATCTACTCCTGAACTAGGCAGAAGACAAACTGAGTTGGGATGGCTATTGCAGGGGGGTATTGGACCAGAGGGACAGCCCCCATGGGTGTGTCTATGTAAATGCTTTTGTTTTAACAAGTCTTTTGCCTAGCTTCTCCTAAGGAGAGGAAGTCAATACCCCATTGGTGAAGACTGTATGAGTGGGCGGCGACTGTCGGAGGACGTAAGAGAAATTACATATTTTAATGAGCAGAAAAAAATATTGCTCTGGAAGAAAAGTGCCAACACCACCTTAATATACTCTTTTTAGGCACTTTGGAGCAAACATTCCTAGAGCTCACAGATGTAGAACCCCCAGTGCGCTCATCCAGGGATTGAAATTAGCTAGAATCGCCAGAGGGGACCCTATTGCATAGAGCAGGTAAGTAAAATATTTTTATTTTAAAAACACATAAAAACATGTTTACCATCACTTTAAGAACATGGAGTGTGTGTGTGTGTGTGTGTGTGTGTGTGTGTGTGTGTGTGTGTGGATAGGGATCTCAATGAAAAAGGATATCCCTCCCTCCAGCCATCTGAAGAGATGTCAAATGTCTTCCAGTTATATCACATGGGACAGCGTTCTTAACCCTGCATAAGTTCTAACAAGAGCTGCTTAAAGAGGCTACCCTTGGGTCTTAACAGGCATATAGAGCAAAGGGAAAAAAAAAATTTACTGTAAACAGTGTGGGGGACAGAAATTGGAAAGAAGAAGAATAATAAAATTTACATACTCTCCTATGGAGTAAAATACCACCAATACAGCAGCTTCAGCAAAAAAAAATAAAAAATAAAAAAAAAAACCACACACACAAAAAAAGTTGGATAATCCAAAGTATATATAAAACAAATGAAAAACAGATACTATAAATAACTACAAAATACAATTCCATATTTTACATTTGGAGATAGAAAATTGTGTAAGACTTGTTTCAATGCAACTTACAGACTGTGGAGGTCCCTTGCCACTGCTGCGCCCTCTGAAAAGGAAAAAAATAAATAAATAAAAATCGCATATGACCTGTATATTTTTCTGGTGTCAAACAGTAAGTTGGAAGACTTGGCATTCTACAAGTGATACGAGAGTTTATTTGTAGACTGAAAAAGTCAATAAATTTGTGATGTAACGTATAAAATTAGCAAACAATTTTAATAAGATATTAGCCCATCGATTTTTAATTCTAATCAAAACCGAAGTTAAAAATCTATTCCCACCCTGATTATAAGCTTATCCTATCTAACCTGAAAAAATAAAACATCTATACTTGCCTATTCTGAAGGTTCTTCGGTCTAGTTCTAGGTTATGATCTCTCCAGCTGTGGCTTCAGTGTAGAGAAACCAGCAACTGCAAAACCTGGACGATGACGTCATCCATAGGCAATCCATGGTCGGCTGTCCCTCCTCTACACCTAAAGCCAATGTTGGGACCTCATCATGTGACCGGACAAACTTCAGAAGTATAGACATCTTCCAAACAGAGTATAATCCCAGCTTCTTATTACTATGCAGTCTAGAAAATCCTAGGAGGACCGTTTTTTTTAAGGAGGCTTTAAAAAGGTCCACAAACCATCCAAATATCTCCAAAAGCAGGACCATAGACTATACATTACTACAGGGTCAGTGTCACTATATGCTGTAAAGCTGCCTGCTTTAAGGTTCACTGCCTGTAACCATCATGGAAAACACGCAGTCAGACTAAGTGAAATCTTCCATACTCAAAGGCTCCCTCTCCCCACCCCCACAACCAACTTTCAGGCCATGTGTAGAACCGCCAGCACTACAGAAGCTGATCTAATCATCAGCTTCTGTTGCACAGTAATGCTGGAAAAACAGTAAACGATCAGCGCTACTATGTCCCAGTAGTTGAGATTGCGCCATCAATATCACTTGTGTTGATGCAGTGATCCGTCAGGTTTTCTTTTGTTCCAGCAGCAAAAAAACTGAAAGTGTACCAAAAACTTAAAATTAACTTATTCTACTACCCTTTTTAAAAGAATCCCAATGAGTTTTTCCACCTTCTTCCCTTGCAATTAAACAGCCTGAACCCTTTTGGGAAGGCTATCCACAATATTTTGAAGTGTTTGTGAGAACGTGTTGGATAAGAAGAGCTGCCTCACAAGTCGGGCTTAGTTTCATCACAAGTGTACAGTAGGGTTAAAGCATTTGTAAAAATCATGGTAAAAATCACAGCAAAAATTGCATGAGTTTTCAGCGCCATTATCGGCACCTTTATCTCCATCGCAAGATGTCAAACACCATTTTGGCCAATATGTTTTGGTGCATCTCTAATTTGCTTCACTAGCCGATGCAGCTGCAGGGAATGCTGTATAAAAACTGTATGTTTTTTTATCAACTGCAAAAATCGTATACAGGCTGTGTTTCTGCAGCAGGATGGGGACTTCCTGTTCCACTCCTGGAACAAAATCAAGACGTGCCGAGTGCTTTAGATCATAAAGTCATCCGCTTGCCTCTCCACCTAAGTCAGAGGAAGCCCTGCAACTTGCAACTGCAATGCCATACACACACACACACATTATATATATATATATATATATATATATATATATATATATATATATATATATATATATATATATATATATATATATGTGTATGATAGAAGGCATACTTTTAGGGTGTATTCATTCACTCCCTTTTCAAAGTTTGACGATAGACCATGCAATAGTTGGACTATCTAGCCTTAGGAATCACTCAGATGCCCCGTCCCTTAGAACCTAGGCTTCAACAGCCTTACCAGTAAAGCCAGCACCCGAAAAAGGATACCATAGGTGCCCTTGGGACAGCAGATTCAGGTGCTCATGTCTGCAAGATGTCTTACCAAGTAGCCGAAACATCTGCCTGGGCCAATGTGAACTACTAAAAGACCCTCTATGTCAATTCTATGGAGAAGTTGGAGGCGCTTTAGGGAGAAAATGCATAGATCAAATTAACTAATCCCATGAAGGCCATAGCGTCAACTGCTTCTGTTAGTACATCCCTGGATCTGGATACAAACCTGTCTAGTTTGTTGTTTAACCCTGAAGGTCCAGATCTGGCATCCCCCACCTGTGACACAGGTCATAAAAACACCTCCGGGTGCAGAGACCCTCCTTGGTCGCTGCCGGCAGAGGAATCTTTGCCAGCAGTAAACTGTTGACAAGGCATGAGGCTCTGTCTAGGACAGGATCTGCCCAAGCTCTTGCTATTGCAAGACTTTTAGTTCCTCCCTGATGATTGATAAACACCATCACAGAGGAGTTCAACTGGGGATGGACAAAAATCACCTTCCAACAGCTTAATCAACAGCGAAAAAAGACACAATCACTTGAAGTTACAAGATGTGGATCCACAGACACCAGTGACCAAGTCCACTGCAACAATGCATGGCCCAGGAAGTGTCTAGGATCAGCCCCAGATACTCCAAAAAATACATTGGAAACATTTTGAAAGTCCAGGATTTATCCAAACCTTTGCAAAACCTGTACAACGTCCTCCAGAGCCTTTGTCAACTAACTCTTTCAACAGAAGGTCATTTAAGTTACCCATGACAAGAATACAAGGTCAACGCTGGTGCCAACACCTAGGTGACCATCACCCAAGGTGCAGGAGTCAAGCCAAATGGAATGGCCACAAACTGGTAGCACCGAGGCCCACAAGCAGAGTTTGTGAGCAAAAAAGATAGAAACATGTAGGTAGGCACGGTGAGAAGCAATGACAAATCTGGCTGACACCATCAGAAATGTTTGGTTTCAGATCTAACAAACATACATACAATCCAGACCTTGAGGGTTAATGCTCTCTTCAGGATATAGAACTGAACACGTTCGTATAAAACCCCTGAAACCTTCCTGCAGCAGGAACTCTGGTTTTGACCCCTTGGTCTATAAGTCCAGAGAGTGCTTGATGGTGAGAAAGTGAGGCGGGGCAGAGAAACAAAACTCAAATTTGTAACCTCACACCCAGGTATGGGGAAAGAAAGATTTCCAAGCATCCACAAAAGGTGAAACATTTTGCCGCTCTGGAAATTGAGCTGCACCTTCATGCCAAAGCTTGAATTTGTAATTTGGCAGGCATTTTGATAATTTGGCAGCTTTGGGGTGCCAGACCTTGCAGATGGATTAAGAGCCAAGTTCGGTAGACTTTAATGAGGAAGCAGGGTATGCTGAAGCCAAAGGGGCGATTTTAGGCATTGACAGATATAAATGACAGCAGTGTGTGGAGTACAGGCATAACCAACTTTTAACCACTTAAGCCCCGGAAGATTTTACCCCCTTCCTGACCAGGGCTTTTTTTGCGATTCGGCACTGCGTGACTTTAATGGACAATTGCGCGGTCGTGCGACGCTGTAGCTAAACGAATTTGATGCCCTTTTTTCCCCCCACAAACAGAGCTTGCTTTTGGTGGCATTTGATCACCTGTGTGATTTTTACTTTTTGCGCTGTAAACAATAAAATGCTTAAATTTTGCAAAAATAACAATATTGTTCAGTTTTTTTATATGAAAATTCCCCCCAAAAAAAATGTAAAAATCAAAATTTAACATTTTTGGCCAATTTGTTTTCTGCTACATATGTTTGGTAAAAAAAAATTGCAAAAAAGCGTATTTTGATTGGTTTGCGCAAAAGTTAATGTGTTTACTAACTAAGGGAAAGATTTGTCATTTTTGGTGTTTTTTTTTTTTTTTAACGCGTAATGGCGGCGATCTGCGATTTTTTTTGCGGTACTGCGACATTGCGGCGGACAGATCGGACCCTTGACTGACATTTTTGGGGTTACCAGTGACATTACTGCAGTAATCAGTGCTATACATATGCACTGTTACTGCAAAATGACACTGGCAGGGAAGGGGTTAACTTTATTGGGGAAGGAGGGGTTAAGTGTGTCCCTAGGGGAGTGCGTTTTACTGTGATTGGACATGGCTACTAGTGTAGGAACAGTGATCAACGGTCCTACATAGTAGAACCGTATGATCACCATTCCTACACAGGGGAGAATGATAGGCGGCTTGTTTACATCCGCAGGTCACACGCACTGACTTCCCAGGGAACGAGCCAGGGCGGGCGCACGCTCATCCGCTACTGGCTCACAAGGAAGTGACAGGCTAGTGACGTGTATATTATACGTCACTTTGCCTGGCCGGGGCTGACCGCCGCATATAGTCGTGCGGCGGTCGGCAACCGGTTAAGTATACAATGGGACCAGAGCATGTATGTAAAAGGAAAATGTATTTAAAGTGAAGCAATACCTTTTTTTCACTTGTCAATGTAAATAAATACATTAGCTCTATGGGAAACCTTGGTCAGCTTGACATGGAACTGCTCCCGAACCATAAGCGACAGGGACACCAAACTTGGGGAGCACATTAAGGGGACCCGTGACTACGACATGGTAGATTACCTAGGCAGGCTGGCTGTCCCCAAAATCAAATATGTTTTAGTCCTGGGTCGCCTTTCGGTGTTCCACAAGTTTGGTGTCCCTGTCACCTATGGTTCGTGAGCAGTGCCATGTCAAGCAGATCAAGATTTCCTATAGGCGCCAATGTGTCAATACTCACTAGTGCAAGTAAAGTGAGGTACGCCTGTATAAGCTTAGGGAAAAAAATCAATTCAGTCTAGCATTTTAGCTTTGGGATGTATACCCCCAAACGTGGTTTCCAGGGTTGTTCTCAATGTGGGCTGACAGTCAATACGGCGGTATCCCCATCCGGGGGGGGGGGGGGGGCACACACACGGTCGCTGTAGCGGTAGCATACATAGCCTGAACACACCTGGGTCTTAGGCATATGAGGCTATTCACCTCACCTGCCCGTGTTTTGGGTTTGCAGGCCGGGGCTTTTCTCTCCATTCGGCCGCCCCACACTACCTCCTCTTGGGACCAGACTTCCATAATAACAAGCCCCTACCTTGTTCCGTACTTATGTTATTTGAAGTACCTTGTCTCATGTTTTGTCTGGTAATCCTACTAGGCTTTTTGCTCCAACTACAGCGTATCGATCCCCCTCGTTATTTCCTCTAGCCTTTAAGGCTTGATTTATCACAAGGTTCTCTCACCTGAAATATCTCTCTCAGATGTTTGCTCTCATCATATGCTCCAGAAGAAGCTTACTAGGTTAAGCGAAACATGTAGGGCAGCTGGGATTCAACCTAACATCTGTATCTACTATGTACAGACGACCCTTTGAAGACGGCCATTCCTTCTCCAGGGCCGCCTCACGAACACAGGTCATCTTTGTATCACTTGTGATTGTTGTTCAAATAATCAATACTTGATAGGCTATGCGATTTGCACAACCATTTTGAGGCTTTGCCGCCTTATTGTAATTTTTGTATATGATATGTTGTCTTTTTTATATCCCTCTTCTTTTGTGTTTTGTTATTAATGTGTTTTTGTGAATTTTCTAATAAAGAATATACAATTTTTATACTGGTGCCTATAAAGTCCAATCTCTTCCCTCCACTCTCTTCACCTTGTAATTTAGGATGTGGCACCCTTAAATAACCCTCCCTTTTGTGCGCCTAGACACCCTGCGACCTAGGAGCGCACATATAAAACCATTTTGACTGACAGTCAATACTGTCAGCACGCAATGATACGCGATGCCTCCTCTGTAGTTCTAGCTCCTGTGAACTCAGAGGGAGGCACCCAGAGTATTTCAGAGAGGAGGCGGCAAAAGGAGGGGAGTTCAAAGGTCTGCGCTGATCAGACTGTGGGAGGGGGCATGAAGCTTGAGCACACGGCTGGATAAGGTTGCTCCATTCTGCATAACACTGTAAAGGTCTGCAATGTGATGGGGGGGGGGGGGGGCAGAGAGTCAACGCATTGTGTGTAAAAGGCATGTAAAATTCATGTTAGTGGTTTGCGGGATCCAAAATTGTGAGTTTAGTGGTCCGTGAGGTCCGGAAAGGTTAGAGACCACAGTCTTAAGGAACTTGTGCAAATCGGACATGGTTTGGAAATGTGTGAAAGTTAGTCAAAACCAGATGTATAAAAGTAGAATTTGCTGAGAATATGGTCTTGAAAAAGACCTCTAGCTGCTTGTCTGTTGGGTCTCATTCTCTCACCAGTATGATAGTTGCCTCGTTAGAGCAAGAAAAAGGACAGAGCGACTGTAGAAATAGGTTACTTTTGAACAAAGTGCAAACGATGTGAGTACAAAGAAAACAAGCACTTAGGAGGCAAAAAATAAATAAAAAAAAAAAAAAAAAAAAAAATCAGATTAGAGTGTTTCCACAGAAAAAAAAAAAAAAAACAATACGACCCAAGGCCAGAAATCATACTGGTGGAAGCAATAGACTGAGTCTTGTTTTAATCATCTCCTTTAACTTGCGATTAATGTTAATGAACTGCGACTCCTCAAGGGAAAGCTCAGTTAAGCCAGCCATACATGGATTGAAATTTGGTTGGTTCAGCAGGGACCAGACAAGTTTCAAACCCATCGATCAACTTGTGCTTACAACCAGTCTGTCTGCTTTTCCCCCCAAATCAATCAGTGCCGCTGAAAATCGGAAGATCAACTGGATGCCCATGCATGGTTCAAAACTAGGCCAGCTCAACATAATTTAAATCCATGTATGGCTGTGGCTTAAGGTCTGTACTCAAAACCTAAGCTGAGAGGACAAAAGGACCCATCCACACCCAACAGAGCTAAAGGAGGACTCCAATGAGGGAATAGTTGAATATCAGAGGGCACCAGAATTCCAGGCTACAGGGGTATGTTGCAAACAGAATTTCAAAATTGGGATACAAAGAGTTTATATATCCACTACCTGGGCAAATATATGAGAAATGAATGAATATGTAAATAATGTCAGTGCATGAAAACAACCCTATGAAGCTGCTGGTTGTAAGACCATAAGGTCTAGATAAAATGAAGTTTACAGAAAAAAGGACCGATCAACTATTTGTCGATCGATACTTTTTTTAAACTGTTCTCATTTGTGGAAAGAATTGATTCATAACATAAATCCAACCGTGCAATCCGTGATGTGTCAAT
This sequence comes from Pelophylax lessonae, assembly GCF_965119305.1. Taxonomy (NCBI): domain Eukaryota; kingdom Metazoa; phylum Chordata; class Amphibia; order Anura; family Ranidae; genus Pelophylax; species Pelophylax lessonae. The sequence goes on from NC_138768.1 coordinate 225,661,960, forward strand.
GACCCCTCATGTGAATAATTAAATGCTGTGATTCCAATACCCAAATTCATATATAAATTAAAGTGCAATGTGCAAATAGTGCTTTAAAATGAAACCATATCGTTTACAATAAATAATTAAATTAAACTATATCAAAAAAGAGTCCTTGATCCCCAACGCGATTGTGCATGCCAAGGTGTTCTTAATCCATTATTTTCCAACTTCTTCACAAAGGTGTGCCGTGATAAACTTTGTGTCCATCACCAATAACCAAAATGCCCGCTTACCAGAGGCAAGTATAAATATTTGAAACAAGAAGGTTAATGCTGCGCTATGGTGATATACAAGGTGCCTCCAAAAGTGCTGCTGTGCGTGAAATCAAAAGGATTTTATGAATGTTGATACAAAGAAAACAGCGCAGATTTGGTGTATTGAACCATAAAGTGCTCAACATGGCTGAAAATATATATATATATATATATATATATTATATACAGACTTGTATAAAGTACTCGAAATTTCTACTTGAGTAAAAGTACAAGTGCTCGATCAAAAAGAGACTTGAGTAGAAGTGGAAGTGCTCGCAGAAAAAGTTACTTAAGTAGAAGTACTAAAGTATTCAACATTTTTTTTACTTAAGTATTGCAAGTAGTTTTTTCAAAACATTTGCTACTTAAGTACTAAAAGTAAAAAGTACCAGTAGTTTTGAAAAAAAAATTCTACTCAAGTACTGAAAGTAGAAGTACAAGTACTGTGTTATGTAGTTATTAAAGAAAGAAGTCAAAAGTTTGAACATCATATTGTTTTTTATTATTTCAAATGATTTATTCAAATGATTAACCTGTGTTAGTTAGTAGTTTCTTGATGCACTTTAAGCGCTGTAGCACCATTTATTTGTTTGTTTCATATTTTCTTTTTATTGGAAAGATTTGGTATAGCAGCTTTTATTATACACAGCCTTTATTTTCGTATGCGCTGATTTACAAATGACATTATACACATTTTTTTGAGCTTTATGCAACCTGCCATCTACTGTTCTGGCAGTGGTAATTTTTTTAAAAGTAACGAGTAACTATGCAGGACAAAAAAAAAAAATACTTGAGTAGAAGTATCGAAATCATCGAAAAAATGTAGTGAAGTAAAAGTAGAAGTAGGAGAAAAAAATTCTACTCTAGGAAAGTACAGATACCGCATTTCGGTACTTAAGTACAGTACTTAAGTAGTTCTACTTCGTTACTATACATCTCTGATTATATATATATATATATATAAAAAATTTCAAACTCTATAATGAAATTAAGACACCCCGTGAAGTGAATAAATAAAGTTCATAAAAAATGATAAATAAATTTCTAATAACAGTCCAAAAATTATCAGTCCATGTTAATGATTCAGTGCTTCAGCAAGTAGCCAGTGAAAGTTGCTAAAAATAAGATAAGGTGCTCAGGTGCTGGAAATCAAGTGCAATGGCATGCTGCAATGGTGTGGTGACAAGGTGATTTTATCCTCTCCCCTAGGTTATTCCACTTACCGGACTGAGTGGACCCCCAGACCTTATAGTATAAGGGTCACTCAAGCAGAGTCCGGCATACAATCCGGGTAGTGATCCTTGGATCTCAGCTGTAACCACTAAGTGTCTCCTATGGACTCCTGGCAGGATGTAACCATATGGAAAGGAAAAGACCCAAATAGCGCAATACTGATACACACAGCAAGGTTTGTCTGAGAGTCGCCATCATGAGGAGGTGGCGGAAGTGACGTACCATGTTATCCCCTGACCCTGCGCGTTTCATCAGTACCATCTGACGTCGTCAGGAGTTTGATAATTACTATTTTATGCAATAAACGCTTTATCCTTTTAGATTGTAAGCTCTAACGAGCAGGGCCCTCTGATTCCTTTTGTTCCAAATTGTATTGCAACTTGTCTGCCTTCATTTTGTTAAATGTTGGTGCTATATAAATCCTGTATAATAATAATAATAATAATACTTCACTATGGAAGCCTTCTGGTTATTGGTGGTGGTGGACAAAAAAAGTTTATCATAGCACACCTTTGTGAAGAAGTTGGAAAATAATGGATTAAGAACACCTTGGCATGCACAATCATGTTGGGGGATCAGGGACTCCTCCTTGATATAGATAATTTACTCACAGCAATTTAATTATGAACTATTCTAAACTATATGGTTTCATTTTAAAAGCACTATTTGCACATTGCACTTTTTTTTTTTTTTTTTTTTATATATATGAATTTGAGTATTTGGATCACAGCATTTATTTTTTTATTGACATTGACACATCACGGATTGCACGGTTGGATTTATGTTTATTATGAATCAATTCTTGCCACAAATAAGAGCGGTTTAAGCCCCCATTCACACTGGGGCGACGCTACTTCGCACCGCGACCTCCGAGGTCGCGGTGCGAGCAGCGCGCCGCTACCTCGGAGCGGCCGCCACGGACTTCGTAACATTGAAGTCTATGGCGGTCGCCTCCTGGTCGCCCCAAAGAAGCTCCGGACCCTTTTTCTGAGTCGGAGCGACTTGTGTCGCTCCTATCAGAACGGGTCCGCAGCTTCCCTATGGGAGGCGACCTGCGGCGACCTGTGAGGCGACCAGGTCGCCTCACAGGTCGCCCCAGTGTGAACGGGGGCTAAAAGTAATGTATTGATAGACAAATAGTTGCTTGGTCCTTTTTTCTGTATACTTCATGTTGCAAACAGAACCTGATCCAGTTAGGGGACAGCATGCTGGGGGAAACTTTCCCACTCACAATTTATTTTCGGTTTAGTTCTACTTTATCACGCATATCAAAATGTTTTCAATTGTATATTTAAACACATCAAACAGGCTAAAATTACAGGTTCGCATTTGAAAAATGGTAGATAGTGTCTGCTTTGAGATAATGTATAGCTTTGAACTGGAGGTAAAGGGAAATCTCCACTAAGAAAACAGACTACAATAAAGCAAATAAAGTAACCATCTGAATTTGATCGATCTATTGCTGTTTCCACTCAATCTAATGAGCAGCTTCTCTCGAATAGGTATTTTGGAAAACTGTTTGATCAGCGGGAATGTTGGTGAATTGTTGTTCAATCAGCTGCAGCGCTAATCAGTGCTTTTTGATGATGAAAGAAGCCCCCGCTGTAAAAATACAATAGCACAGGAGGAAGGATTCCTCTAGCCACGCTACTTGAGTGGCTGATCGAAAAAAACTGATCCATGTATGGCCAGCTTTATTCTGCTATTTAAAGAAAATAAATAAAAGTTTACCTGGAAAATTATATATATATATATATATATATATATATATATATATATATATATATATATATATATATATATATATATATATATATATATATACACACATACACACACACACACACACACAGTGCCTTGCAAAAGTATTCACCCCCTTGCTTACCCTATTTTGTTACATTACAGCCTAATCGGAATTGTATGCGATGGATCAGAACACAATAATCTAAGTTGGTGAACTGAAAGGAGTATAAAAATATATACATAAAAAACAGAAAATTGGCATATGCGTATGGATTTACCCCCTTTGCTTTGTGATGAAGCCCATAAAAAGCTCTGGTGCAACCAATTACTTTCAGAAGTCACATAATTAGTGAAATGATGTCCACCTGTGTGCAATCTCAGTGTCACATGATCGGTCATTAGATATACACACCTTTTTTGAAAGCCCCAGAGGTTGCAACACCTAAGCAAGAGGCACCACTAACCAAAACACTGCCATGAAGATCAAGGAACTCTCCAAACAAGTAAGGGACAATGTTGTTGAGAAGTAAAAGTCAGGATTAGGTTATTAAAAAAAAAAAAAAAAAATTGAAATCTTTGATGATCCTCAGGAGCACAATCAAATCCATCATAACCAAATGTAAAGAACATGGCACAACAGAAAACCTGCCAAGAGACGGCTGCCCACCAAAACTCACGGACCGGGCAAGGAGGGCATTAATCAGAGAGGCAGCACAGAGACCTAAGGTAACCCTGGAGAAGCTGCAGAGTTCCACAGCAGAGACTGGAATATCTGTACATTGGAGGATAATTAGCCGTACGCACAATAGAGTTGGGCTTTATGGCAGAGTGGGCAGAAGAAAGCGATTACTTTCAGCAAAAAACAAAATGGCACGTTTTGAGTTTGCGAAAAGACATGTGGGAGACTCCCAAAATGTATGGAGGAAGGTGCTCTGGTCTGATGAGACTAAAATTAAACTTTTTGGCCATCAAAGAAAACGATATGTCTGGCGCAAGCCCAACACATTACCCAAAGAACACCATCCCAACACCATGTTGTGGGGATGTTTTTCAGCAGCCGGGACAGGGAAACTGGTCAGAGTTGAGGGAAAGATGGATGGCGCTAAATACAGGGATAATCTTGAGCAAAACCTGTGCCACTCTGTGCGTGATTTGAGGCTAGGATGGAGGTTCACCTTCCAGCAGGACAATGACCCCAAACACACTGCTAAAGCAACACTTGGAGTTGTTTATGGGAAAACATGTAAATATGTTAGAATGGCCTAGTCAAAGCCCAGACCTCAATCCAATAGAAAATCTGTGGTCAGACTTAAAGATTGCTGTTCACAAGCGCAAACCATCCAACTTCAAGGAGCTGGAGAAGTTTTGCAAAGAGGAATGGGCAAAAATCCCAGTGGTAAGATGTGGCAAGCTCATAAAGACTTATCCAAAGCGACTCGGAGCTGTGATTGCCGCAAAAAGTGGCTCTGCAAAGTATTGACTTTAGGGGGGGGGGGTGAATAGTTCTGCGCATTGACTTTGTCATTTTGTCCCATTTGTTTGCTTCACAATAAAAAAAAAAAAAAAAAAAAGAAGAAGAACACACATCTTCAAAAGTTGTGGACATGTTCTGAAAATTAAATGTCGCAAATCCTCAAACAACCCATGTTAATTTCAGGTTGTGAGTAGGGATGATCGAACGGTTCGGGTCAACCATCAGTTCGAAACCCGAACATTGGCTGTTCGAGGTTCGGCCGAATTTAGAACTTTTTGCCCAAAAAGTTCGGAATTTGGCATACAGAACCGACCAAAATGCAATGGGACAGGAAATGGGCTTTAAAAGCCCATGATTGGACCAGAACCATTAGCAAAAGCCAATTGAGGGGGCAGGAGAATGCTAGGAATGTGATTGGAGTGACTAGGGGGTCCATAGACCAAACATTAGTGAATACGCCCCCCAGTATATAAGATAGCCCCCGCCAAATTCCTAGCATTGTTATACAGGGACATGGAAGAGAGTGGAAGCAGTTCGTGGACTTCTGCTACAAAGTGTCATTTAGCATTTATTAGTGTGAGGAAAGGGATATCTAGTGTAGTTAGGGTGCTCTTTTACACTTTAGTTAGATTTAATTATTCCATTTCTGTATGGAAAGTGTTAAACCACTTGCCGACTGCCTAACGACGATTTACGTCGGCAGTCAGCCCCTCACAGGCAAAGTGACGTAGATCTAAGTCGCTAGCCTGTGAGGGTCTAGGGAGCGAGCGCCGCCGGAGGCGCGCTCCCGCGTGGTCATGGACCCCCCTGCGCGTGTGACCGGCGGACCCGATGTATGTGTATATATACCCGTATACACAAGTTCAGATGTTTTGCCTGCATCCAAAGAACCAAAAAAAATGCCAAAAAAAAAAAAAAAAAAAAAACACGCCCAGGTGTGTTGTTGCAGGCATTTTTTGGAGGCAGGCAAAACATCTGAACTTGTGTATAGTGGTATATATACACACATACTTATATGTATATATACACCTAGACATATATAGGTGTGATAGTAGTAGGTGTGATAGTAGCAGAAATATACGCTTGCGCTAATGAAATAATTAACACCAATATAGTTACGCTCCTATCACACCTATATATGTCGAAGTGTAAAATGCATACAAGTATGTGTGTATAAATACCACTATACACAAGTTCAGATGTTTTGCCTGGCTCCAAAAACCCCAAAAAAATGCCTGCAACAACACACCTGGGCATTTTTTTGGGTTATTTGGAGGCAGGCAAAACATCTGAACTTCTGTAAAGTGGTATATATACACACACACACATACTTATATGTATTTTACACTTAGACATATATAGGCGTTATAGGAGCGGAGCCATATTCGTGTAAATGATTTCATTAGCGCAAGCATTTATTTCTGCTACTATCACACCTATATATGTCTAGGTGTATATATATATATATATATATATATATATATATATATATATATATATATATATACCCGTATACACAAGTTCAGATGTTTTGCCTGCCTGAAAAGACCCCAAAAAATGCCCAAAAAAACGCTTGCTACTAAACCGGCAAGGTGTGAAAAGAGAGAAGCCAATAACCTGTTCTATAAGTGACAAAATACAATTTTTTTTTTTATGGTTCTGGACATGCTACAGAGCTAAAACTTCACAGGTACACTTTTTAGACCCCCCCCCAGATACTAAATCCAAAGAAATTTTTTTTCTTTTTTTTTTTTTTTAATTTTTTCAATAATTGGCTCTATCAAAAATGACAATTTTTAAGAACTTTTTTTTGTGTGATTAATAGTCCCTGGGGTATGACCCAGAACCACTTTTTAGGGGCATTTATTGGGTTTTAGGGCTTCAAAATGGTGTTTTTTGATTACTGAAGTTCGGGTCCCATTGATTTCAATGGGGTTCTGAAATCCGGGCCGAACTTTTGGGAGGTTCGGGTGTTCTGGTCGAACCGAACTTTTCAAAAGTTCGATCATCCCTAGTTGTGAGACAACAAAAACATGAAAAATGCCAAGGGGGGTAAATACTTTTGCAAGGCATATACATACACACAATCTCACAAAAAAGTACACCCCTCACATTTTGTAAATGTTTTATTATATCTTTTCATGTGACATCACTGAAGGAATGACACTTTGCTACAATGTAAAGTAGTGAGTGTACAGCTTGTATCACAGTCGTACATTTTCTGTCCCCTCAAAAAAATAACTAACTCAACACAGCCATTAATGTCTAAAACCGCAGGCAACAAAAGTGAGTACACCCCTAAGTGAAAGTCCAAATTGGGCCCAAAGTGTCAATATTTTTTGTGGCCACTGTTATTTTCCAGCACTGCCTTAATCCTAACGAGCATGGAGTTCACCAGAGCTTCACAGGTTGCCACTGGAGTCCTCTTTCTCTCCACCATGACGATATAACGGAGCTGGTGGATGTTAAGAGACCCTGTGCTCCTCCACCTTCTGTTTGAGGATGCACCAGATTTACACTGTTATACAAGCTGTACACCCACTACTTTACATTGTAGCAAAGTGTCATTACTTCAGTGTAGTCACATGAAAAGATATAATTAAAATATTTACAAAAAATGTGAGGGGTGTACTCCCTTTTGTGAGATAGTGTGTGTGTGTGCGTGCGTGCGTGCATACACACACTCTATCTCACAAAAGTGAGTACACCCCTCACATTTTTTGAAAATATTTTAATTATATATTTTCATGTGACAACATATATATATATATATATATATATATATATATATATATATATATATATATATATATATATATATATATATATATATATATATATATACATACACATACATACATACACACACATACATATAAAGTTATTTGGTTCAGATGGTGTCAAGCGTGTGTGGCGGCAACCAGGTGAGGAGTCAAGGGTGTCTTACCAATAGTCAAGCGCGGCACTGGGGAGCTAGTTTGTTGAGGGAACCACGAATGCCAACATGTACTGTGACATACTCAAGAAGAGCATGATCCCCTCCCTTTGGAGGCTGGGCCACAGGGCAGTATTCCAACATAACGACCCCAAACACACCTCCAAGGCAACCACTGTCTTGCTAAAGAAGCTGAGGGTAAAGGTGATGGACTGGCCTGGCCATGCATGTCTCCTGACCTAAACCCTATTGAGTATCTGTGGGGCATCCTCAAAATGGATGGAGGAGGAGCGCAAGGTCTCTAAAATCCACCAGCTCCGTGATGGTCGCCATGGAGGAGTGGAAGAGGACTCCAGTGGCAACCTGTGAAGCTCTGGTGAACTCCATGCCCAAGTGGGTTAAGGCAGTGCTGGAAAATAATGGTGGCCACACAAAATATTAACACCTTGGGCCCAATTTAGACATTTCCACTTAGGGGTGTACTCACTTTTGTTGCCATCGGTTTAGACATTAAGTGTCGGTTCACACTGATCCGACTTCGGGCGACTAATGAAGTCGCCCGTGCAGCGCGACTTCGGCGCGGCTTGCAACGACTTCTCATAATGGAAGTCAATGCAAGTTGCTACGACTCTTGCAAAAAAATAGTGCAGGAACCTTTTTCTAAGTCGGAGCGACTTGAGTCGCTCTGATTAGAACGGTTCCATTGCACAGCATTGGAAGCTACTTGTCAGGCGACCAAGTCACCTGACAAGTCGGATCAGTGTGAACCGGCACTTATGGTTGTGTTGTTGTTTTGAGGGGACAACCAATTTATACTATTATACAAGCTGTACACTCACTACTTTACATTGTAGCAAAGTGTCATTTCTTCTGTGTGGTCAGATAAAGATATAATAAACCACAGGACATGTTACAGTAATCCAAATCCTTCGCTTGTCTTCAGCAAACCGGGCTTGCGGGCTTTCTTGTGCATTATCTTTAGAAGAGGCTTCCTTCTGGGACGACAGCCACGCAGACCAATTTGATACAGTGTGCGACGTATGGTCTGAGCAATGACAGGCTGACCCTTCAACCTCTGCAGCAATGCTGGCAGCACTCATACATCTATTTCCCAAAGACAACCTCTGGATATGATGCCGAGCACATGCACTCAGCTTCTTTGGTCAAACATGGTGAGGCCTGTTCTGAGTTGAACCTGTCCTTTTTAACCGCTGTATGGTCTTGGCCACCGTGCTGCAGCTCAGTTTCAAGGTCTTGGCAATCTTCTTATAGCCTAGGCCATTTTTATGTAGAACATTTTTTTTTTCAGATCCTCAGGGAGTTCTTTCCCATGAGGTGCCATGTTGAACTTCCAGTGACAAGTATGAGAGAGAGAGCGATAACACCAACTTTAACACACCTGCTCCCCATTCACACCCAAGACCTTGTAATACTAACAAGTCACATGACACCAGGGAGGGAAAATGGCTAATTGGGCCCAACTTGGACATGTTCACTTAGGGGTGTATTCACTTTTGCTGCCAGTGGTTTAGATATTAATGGCTGTGTGTTGAATTATTTTGAGGGGACAGCAAATTTACACTTTTATACAAGCTGTACACTCACTACTTTACATTGTACCAAAGTGTCATTTCTTCAGCTTTGTCACATGAAAAGATAATAAAATATTTACAAAAAATGTGAGATGCTGTGTGTGTGTGTGTGTGTGTGTGTGTGTGTGTGTGTGTGTGTGTGTGTGTGTGTGTATATACACACTATATATATATATATATACATATACATATACATATACATATACACACACACACACACACATTAAAGAGTTTGGGGTAACTTAGAAATGTCCTTTTTGAAAAAAGAAGCATAACATTAAAATAACCAGAAATACAGCCTAGACATTGTTAATGTGCCATATGAACTATTCTAGCTGGAAGCGGCTGATTTTTAACCACTTGCCGACCGGTCACGTTGACCCTTCTGCGGCAAAGTGGCTCGATATCGTCCAGCGACATAGACCTACGTCGCTGGACTCCTCTCCTTGTGGGCGGCGCGCCGCCGGGAGGCTCGCTCCCACTGTATTCAGTCACAGCGGGATTCGGGCCAGGGGAGGAGCGGCGGTAATCACCACCGCTCTTCCCCGATCGTCGGGGGATCGAGTGTGGAGATCCGCCCGCTTGCGTAAACAAAAGCGGGCGGATCTCCTAAGTGACAAACAGTGACAGATTGCAGGATTCAGCATAGCTGAACCTGCGATCTGTGCCTGTGTCACACAGTCCCCTCCCCCCACACACGTAAGCACCAGGCATACATTAACCCCTAGATCACCAATAAAAGTTAACCCCTTCCCTGCCAGCGTCATCTTTACAGTAACAGTGCATATTTATAGCACGGATTACTGTAGTAATGTCACTGGTACCCCCAAAAGTGTCAAAAATGTCAGTCAAGGGTCCGATCTGTCCGCCGCAATGTTGCAGTCCCACAAAAAAAAAAAAAAACAAAATCTCAGATCGCCGCCATTACTAGTTAAAAAAAAAAAAAAAAGACAAAATTTCCCGTAGTTAGTAGCTGCGATAAAACTTTTGCGCAAACCAAAAATACGCTTATTGTAATTTTTTTTACCAAAAATATGTAGCAGAAAACAAATTGGCCTAAAATGTTAAAAAATTTTGATTACATTTTTGGGGGGGAATTTCATTAAAAAAAAAAAAAAAAAAAAAAAAAAAAAAGTGAAAAATAGTTATTTTTTCAAAATTGTCGCACTTTTTTGTATATAGTGCAAAAAGTAAAAAAAATCGCACAGGTGGTCAAATCCCACCAAAAGAAAGCTCCATTTGTGGGGGAAAAAAGGACATACAAGTTTAATTTGGGTACAGCATCGCACGACCGCGCAATTGTCTGTTAAAGTAACGCAGTGCCGAATCACAAAATATGGCCTGGTCAGGAATGGGGTAAAATCTTCTAGTCTTAAAGCGGTTAAAAATACGCTCATTGAGAATTTGTCAAAGACATGTAGCTAAATACATTTTGGCCTAAATATATGACAAAAATTGAATATATTGGATATTTTTTAACTGTCAAAGTAGAAAAATAGTTATTTTTTCAAAATTTTCGAAATTTTTTTTATTAATAATCGCAAAAAATAAAAAAAGCGCAGAGATTATCAAATACCACCAAAAGAAAGCTCTGTTTGTGGGGAAAAAAAGGACGTAAATTTAGTTTAGGTACGGAGTTGCGCATGACCGCGCAATTGTCCGTTAAAGTCGCACAGTGCCGAATCGCAAAAAGTGGCCTGGACGTACAGAAGGAAAATCCTCCGGGGGTAAAGTGGTTAATCTAGTGACCCATTCCCAGCAACCATCACTCCTGTGTTCTAATGGTACATCGTGTTAGCTAATCGTGTTAAAAGGATAATTTGTGATTACAAAACCCTTGTGCAATTAGGCTAGCACAGCTGAAAACTGTTGTGCAGATTAGAGAAGCTATAAAAAAACTGGCCTTCCTTTAAGCTAGTTGAGTATCTGGTGCATCAGCATTTGTGGGTTCAATTATACTCTCAAAATGGCCAGAAAGATTACTTTCTTCTGAAACTCTACAGTCTATTCTTGTTCTGAGAAATGAAGGCTATTCCATGCGAGAAATTGCCAAGACACTGAAGATTTCCTACAATGGTGTGTACTACTCCCTTCAGAGAACAGCACAAACGGGCTCTAACCAGAAAAGAAAGAAGTGGGATGCCCTGGTGCATAAGTAAGCAAGAGGACAAGTACATTAGAGTCTCTAGTTTGAAAAATGGGATGCCTCACAGGTACCCACAAAACGCCAGTCTCAACATCCACAGTGAAGAGGCGACTCCGGGATGCTAGCCTTCTAGGCAGAGTGGCAAAGAAAAAGCCTTATCTAAAACTGGCCAATAAAAAGGAAAATATTAAGTTGAGCCAAAGAAAACAGATACTGGACAGAGGAAGATTGGAAAAAAGTGTTATGGACAGACACATCTAAATTTGAGGTGTTTGGATCACACAGAAGAACATTTGTGAGATGCAGAACAAGTGGACAGATGATAGAGACGTGCCTGATGCCATCTGTCAAGCATGGTGGAGGTAATGGAGGTAATGTGATGGTCACACATTACATACACAGACACACAGTTGTGATCATAAGTTTACATACCCTGGCAGAATTTATGATTTCTTGGACATTTTTGCAGAGATTATGAATAACACAAAAACGTTTTTCACTCATGGTTAGCGTTTGGCTAAAGCCTTTTATTATCAACTGTGTTCACTCTTTTTAAATTATGACAACCGAAACTACCCAAATGACCCTGATCAAAAGTTTACATACCCTGGTGATTTTGGCCCAATAACATGCACACAAGTTGACACAGAGGGGTTTGAATGGCTTTTAAAAAGGTAACCATCCTCATCTTTGATTTGTTTTGCTTGTAGGGTGTAGAAGGATAGATCGATAGAGATATATATATTTGCATCTTTCATCCAGTGCTGCACTGACGTTTTTCTGGATTCTGAGTCATGGGGAAAGCAAAAGAATTGTCAAAGGATCTGCGGGAAAAGGTAGCTGAACTGTATAAAACCGAAAAAAAGGGATTTAAAAAGATATTCAAGGAATTTAGAATGCCAATCAGTAGTGTTCAAACTGTTAAATCAAGAAGTGGAAAATGAGGGATTCTGTTGAAACCAAACCATGGTCAGGTAGATCAACAAATATTTCAGCCACAACTGCCAGGAAATATGTTCAGGATGCAAAGAAAAACCCACAAATAACTTCAGGTGAAATACAGGACTCTGAAAATGTGGTGTGGCTGTTTCAAGATGCACAATAGGAGGCACTTGAAGAAAGATGGGCTGCATGGTAGAGTCGCCAGAAGAAAGCCATTACTATGCAAATGCCACAAAGTATCCCGCTTACAATACGCCAAACAGCACAGGAGACAAGCCTTAAACCTTCTGGCACAAAATCATTTGGAATGATGAGAAAAAAAAAAAAAAAAAAAACACAACACTGAGCTTTTTGGCCGCAACCATAAATGCTACATTTGGAGAGAAGTCAACAAGGCTTATGATGAAAGGTACACCATTCCTACTGGGAAACATTGAGGTGGATCGCTGATGTTTTGGGGATGTGTGAGCTACAAAAAGGCACAGGAAATTTGGTCAGAATTGATGGCAAGATGAATGCAGTATGTTATCAAAAAATTCTAGAGGAAAATTTTCATTCATCAGCCCGGAAGTAGCGCACGTACTTGGGACATTCCAACATGTCCATGATCCTAAAACACAAGGCCATCTCAGTCTCCTGACCTCAATATCATTGAGCCACTCGGGGAGATCTCAAAACATGCAGTTCATGCAAGGCAGCCCAAGAATTTAGAGGAACTGGAGGCTTTTTGCCAAGAAGAATGGGCAGCTTTACCATCTGAGAAAATAAAGAGCCTCATCCACAAATACACAAGACTTCAAGTTGTCATTGATGTTAAAGGGGGCAATACATAGTATTAAGAACTGGGGGTATGTAAACTTTTGATCAGGGTCATTTGGGTAGTTTCTGTGTCAATAGGATTACTCTTTTTCAAACACAGTTGATTGATAATAAATGATAGAGATTATATATACTCCTGGGATATTGATCTGGTCAGTTAGGTAGCAGAGGGGGTTGTTAATCGAAATTAACAGTTGCACTAGGTAGGCAACAATGAGACGAACTCCATAACAGGAATGGTTTTTACAGGTGGAGGCTACTGGCATTTTTTTTCACTAGGTTTTGCATTTGGCTAGGGTCAGTGTCACTACTGGTAGCATGAGGCAATACCTGGACCCTATAGGAGGTTGCACAGGCAGTCCAACTCCTCCATGACACATCAATACGTGCTATTGCCAGATGGTTTGCCGAGTCTCCCAGCACAGTCTGAACAGTATGGAGGAGATTCCAGGAGACAGGCAGTTACTCTAAGAGCTGGACAGGGCCATAGAAAGTCCTTAACCCATCAGCAGGACTGGCATCTGCTCCATTGTGCAAGGAGGAACAGGATGAGCACTGCCAGAGCGTGAAGGTCTCTGACCAAACAATCAGAAACAGACTTCATGAGGGTGGCTGAGGGCCCGACGTTCTCTAGAGGGCCCTGTGGAGCTGGATTGTCGTTTGTCATTGAGCACAAAAATTGGCAGGTCCGCCACTGGTGCCCTGTGCTTTTCACAGATGAGAGCAGGTTCACCCTGAGCACACGTGGCAGACGTGAAAGGGTCTAGAGAAGCCATCGAGAATGTGGAGTTGCCTATAACAGTATTCAGCATGACCAGTTTGGCGATGGCTCAGTGATGGTCTGGGGAGGCATATCATTGAGGTATGCACAGACCTCTACAGACTAGACATTGGCACCCTGACTGCAATTAGGTATCAGGATGAAATCCTTGAACCCATTGTCAGACCTTACACTGGTGCAGTGGGTCCTGGGTTCCTCTTGGTGCACGACAATGTTCAGCCTCATGTGGCAAGAGTATGCAGCCAGTTGCTGGACGATGAAGGAACGGAGACCACTAAATGGCCCCCACGCTTGCCTGAACTAATTGCAATACAGCACCTCTGGGACATTATGTTTCGGTTTATCCAACGCCGCCAGTTTGCACCTCAGTCTGTTTAGGAGCTCAGTGATGCCCTGGTCCAGATCTGGGAGGAAATACCCCAGGACAGCATCCGTGGTCTCATTAGGATAATGCCCCAATGTTGTCAGGCATGCATATAAGTATATGGGGGCCATACAGACTACTGAGGCCAATTTTGAGTGGCTGCAATGAAATTTCAGCAAAATGAACTAGCCTGCTGCATCATTTTTTCACTTTGATTTTCGGGGTGTCTTTGGAAATGAAAATCATCAACCTGGAGAGGGCTGAATTCAGACGATTTGGCATCCTTTTGTCCCTAACACATTACCCAGTCCTTATCGGTATAGATATCCAGCATGGTATTTTTCCCCATTGAGATCTGATGTGTTTTCAAAGTGTTCTTTATTTTGTTTTGAGAAGTTTGTATGCGTGAATGCATTGCGTACACACAGTGCATCCAGAAAGTATTTACAGCGCTTCCCTTTTTCCACATTGGCTTACAGCCTTATTCCAAAATGGATTATTTTCCTCAAAATTCAACAAATATTACCACATAACATGAGGGAAATTTTGAATATTTGCAAAATGTATTAAAAATTAAAAAAAAAAAAAAATCCCACGTACATAAAGAATTCACAGCCTTTGCACAATACTTTGTGGAAACACCTTTGGCATCAATTACAGCCTCAAGTCTTTTTGTGTATGATGCTACAAGCTTGGCACACCAATTTTTGGGCAGTTTCTCCCATTCTTCTGTGCAGGACCGCTCAAGCACCATCAGGTTGGATGGGTAGCATTGTTGCACTGCCATTTTCAGATCTCTCCAGAGATGTTCAATTGGGTTCAAGTCTGGGCCACTCAAGGACATTCACACTATTGTCCTATTGCCACTCCTTTGTTATCTTGGCTGTGTGCTTATGGTCATTGTCCTGCTGGAAGATGAACCTTCACCCCAGTCTGAGGTCCAGAGCAGGTTTTCATCAAGGATGTCTCTGTACATTGCTGCATTCATCTTTCCCTCGATCCTGACTATAGTCCCCCATCCTAGAGCGCTGGCATCCGTAGTGATGTGTAGGATCGGTCTGTGTCCATTTGCAGACAGAGGCAAGTTAGTGACCTGTGCCATCATTGTATTGTCCTTTTGATTGCGTGGGGAACTGCAATGGCTTCCTCTAGGGATGATGCCTTTCTATCCCATTGGGCCAAGATGTGATTCTGCAATGATCTCATGTGGAGCTGAGCCCAAGTGATGGCCGGAATTGAGGACGTCATCAATCCTAACACTGCCATGCTCTGTCTTAGTCATGATTTTGGTCTCTACTGGAGATACCATTGCTTCCTTGATCTTTTTTACTTTTTTCCCCTGTCTGGAAAATCTTGGTTACTCTGGTATCCAGTATGTAGCCTAGGTATTGGACCCTTTGGCTTGGTGTTAGCTGTGACTTTACTTTGTTCACTATCCACCCTAAGCCTTGCAGGTAGGATATGCTTACGTGTAGATTGGCGTTCAGCTTGTCTGATTCTGGGTGCGGAGGACATACCGAAAAGCAGAGCCATGCATTTAAAATTCAGTGTGGTAGCCGGGCCCTGTACCGCAAATCTTGGGTATCTCTGATAGCCATTTTCTAATCGGTACATGTAGATTTGCATCTTGCAGATCTACCGTGGCCATGAATTCTCCTGCTGGGAGAATATTTCTGATCGAGAAGATGGACCCCATCCTGAACCTTTTGGATCTTACGCTTTCGTTGTGTGGCTTTAGGTTCAATATGAGCCTTAGCTTGCCGGATGTTTTTTCCATGCAAATATGTGCGAGTAGACTTCCATTCCTTCTTCCGGCGGTACCTGGCAGACTACTTTTTGTGCCATTAGATTCTCTTGTGCTGCTAAAAAAAGCTACTGCTTGGTCGGTCTGTGGAGTATGGGAGTTTCATTACCAGACACTTGGTTGGGGGGGGGGGGTGGCAGGAGGAGAATTCTATTGCTTATCCTTCTGTTATTGTGCGATGAATGGACAACGTCGTCCCCCCCCCCCCCGATATCTTTTTTAGCTTGAGGAAACCCCTTGTTTTTGGCTGCAGTTCCAAGACCGTTTCCAAGTCAGGTCCAAATAGTAGATCACCCATGAAGGGAATGCAGCATAATCTATTTTTGGACGCAATGCCCCCTCCCCAAGACTTCAGCCATAGAACCCTCCCAGATGAATTGAGTAAGCCGGTAGCTTTGGCCGATGTCATTATGGACTCCGCTGATACGTCTGCCAGGAACGCTGCCATTCTGGTTAGCGTGGGAATGGTTTTCACTAGCTCCTCCCTTGGGGTATCCCCTTCTAGCAGCTCATGCAGCTGCGTTAGCCAGACTAGTAGGGTCCTAGTCATGCAAGTGGAAGCTATGGCTGGGTTAAGGTTCGCAGCCGATGCTTCCCAAGCTCCTCTCAGAAGTGCTTCTATCTTTTTAGCCATGGGATCAGCAACCCGATTTGTTTGCGACTCTGGCCAGGGAGTTACTAACTACCGTAGGGCATTTCACCCAGGGTTTGGTGTCCTCTACTGTAAAGGGATATCTGTGTTTGATCACAGTGGGGGTAAATAGATTCTTTTCTGGTTCTTCCCATTCTTTCTTGACCAGGTTTTTCAGGGTCTCGTGTACCGGAAAAGTCCTGTTTTTTTTTTTTTTTTTTTTTTTTTGGCTATAAGCCTTTGTACATTTTGTCATGCAATGAAAGCTCTGCAACTTTTTGCTCTTTGATACCCAGGGTGTCTGCTATGGCTCTTAGCAAATTATCTATGTTCTCTGAGGGCAAAAATGTATTTTCGGCCTCTGGATCTTCGTCATCCAGGTTCAAACTTAAGCTGGATACACACTATACAACTTTTGTTGGTAGATTTCCTTTAGATTTACCTTCAACTATGTAGTGCAAGGGCCTGCCTGATTGCATACAAATTGAAAGTGTTTAGATTTGACCTCATATTTTATGGTTTTGGTAAATCTAAAAGGAAAAAATCTAAAGACAATTGTATAGTGTGTATGGCCCATTAGACCATTTGCAGATTCTGAATCCGAGACATCTAAATTCGATCCCTCCTCCCCTTGGTCCCTCTCATCTCCACTGTTAAAGAGTATGGGAATTTTGCTAGTAGATGGGTCATTGCCTCGGCTGGAGCCTTCAGCTTTCTCTGGCTGTACAGAGGGGACCAATTGTACTTTTTATCTCTTTTTTAAAAGAATCAAGAATGTCTTTAAGAAATCTCTGATTCTTTAGCCACCATTTTGTTGATGCATTTTTGGCAGTTTTTCCCCCCATTCTGGAGGAAACCTGTGACCGCAAGAAGCGCATGCTTTGCTGCTGGTCTTTGCCTTTTTCTCTTCTTGGGCCTTTGCCTGTAATGAAACAGAAAAACGGGCCCCATGAGATAAGCAGTTGACATATACCACAGTCCGAGACGTTTGTGGTGAGGTACAGAGTGAACTCCAGTGTTCTGGCTTACCTTGCAGCTGTCCTGACTAGCAGGATCTTTAGGGCAGGGTGGTGAGGCATCGGACATGGTCAGTCCCAAGAAAAGGAACCCAGCATAGGGATCTTTATACTGCTTCCTGCCCTAGCTCCAGCCCTGCCCCCAGCTGCCCCCCCCCCCCCATGCAGGTTGGTGGACATACCTGCACACCCTTCCACTGGATTCCTGTAGTCTTTTTCTGCCAAGGATCTGTCCCTCTGTGCTGGTTTTTTGAAAAAGCATTACTTCGTTTTGCTTTATTGAAACTCGCAGCGCCACCCAGAAGTGACGTGAGCAGAAGTTCACCATTCTGCTGCCGACTTTCGCTCCCCCCCCAAGATGGCCACAAACCGGAAGCGCCTAACCAGAAGGGACGCAAAGCACCACCATCTTGCTCCTCCACGAGGAAGCAGCTGGGGAAGTCGCAGCTGACCTGGATAGGTATTGCAAGGGGGAGAAGACTTGGGGAGTCCCGAGCGAGATGGGTGTCCCCCACCTGCCGATCGCCAAGGCTAACAGGGACCAGCCCAGAAGAATCTTCTAGAGTCCATGTACGATGTAAGGGGGGGATAACACTAAGGCTACGTTCACATGTGGGCGTAGAGGATCACGGGCAGAATCACTGCGATTCTGCCAGCGATCCTGAATCATTGCAAATAGCAGAACGCCTGTGTGATGCCCGCGATTTGCAATGGCACCCTAAACGCTGTGCGATGTTGCTGCGATTTCCACCTGCTGAATCGCGGTAATATCGCGCAAACAAAATCGTGGGACGCATGACGCTCAAAAGAAGCTCTTCTACCTTTTTTTGGGCATCATGCGGCCCGCGATTCTGCTTGCGCGATGTTACCGCGATTCGGCAGGCGGAAATTGCGGCAAAATCGCACAGCGTTTGGGGTGCATTGCAAATCACGGACATCGCACAGGCGTCCCGTGATTTGCAAGTATTCCAGATCGCGGGCAGAATCGCAGTAATTCTGCCCGTGATCCGCTACGCCCACATGTGAACGTAGCCTTAGGTACTTTCACAGCTGGGGGGTTGGGGGGGAATAGTTGCATACCCCTCAGTAGGGGTGAAACTTAAGGAAAGGGCCAGCATTGCCCCATTGTGCTAACCCTGAAAAGTGAGGCTGGTCAGGGTGCATTTTTAAATAAACATAGCTTTTAGGAGCAGTGCGAACAGTTCCTTCTCTGCGGGCTATCCTCAACAATCTGTGCCAGTGCTGGGCTTTCAGCAGCTACCGTGCAGCAGGGACAGCATCACCCTTTAAAAGCGACTGATCACTTCAACAATAAAAGGAAGTGCTGGATATATAGCTTTAAAACAGATGTAAGCTTGTTTAAACCCTCTCAATGCCATGATGTGTGGAACATAGTAAAGAAAGGATTAATTCCCCAACCCTGGTCTAAGCCAAATACACACCTTCCTCCCTGTTCTAGCATTCTTAAGTTAGGTCCTGCCTGGTGCCACACAGCCTTTGTAACTACCTTTTGCTGAGCATGCATGCTGCAGCCCTATTATTTTTTGGGCAAGCCTTACTCTTCCAGGCAGCTAGAGGTCACCATAAGTACGGTTCACCCAAACGAATTATTGGGGGTGCCTGAACGGAAGCTGGAGGAGACATTTTCCATTGCAAAGCTGTGTGATGGTGCGTAAGGCTACACAGTAAGCATTTCTTATTCACTCCAGCACCAATGGACAGCACTGGCCAATGCAGTCCCAACGCAAAGACAAAGTATTGCTTTGTACAGGATCTGTTCAGGGATACATTTATCATAAATCAGAGTGTTACAACATATGGCAATATGACGCAACTCGGTTATGTGCATACACAGTTAGATGGGTTTTTTTTCTTTAAATATGCACTGCAATCACACAGCACGCGGGCCATTCATACCATAATATTGCTGATATGAGTGGGCCCTAAAGATCACTAATAGGCGTGGTGGATGATTGGAGGTGGTACATTAACAATTTTTTACATTTTATCTTGCCAAAGAAAAATATCCCACTCTTCACAACCACACCTTATTCAGGTCATCAGCAGCACCCATATTTGTGAGCAACTATTTGAGGGTGATGCACACGAAGGGCAAAAATTAGAAACAAAATATTTGATGAGCACCTTGAGAATTAACTGAGAATTGCTACTACATCCGTCAAACCAGATATTGATATATTCGTTTATCAAAAAGAGTGTCAAATATCACTAGTTTTAGGTTGCCCTATTTTACAAAAAATAAAAATAAAAAAGGAAGTTTTAGTACTCAGATAGGTACCTATAAGTGGTCTTTAACTTGTAATCTGTCCGACTTTCTGCTCACCAGCTATCCTTAAGAGAAGTATGGGAATTTTTTTCTAGAAAAATCATATTTGCTTAGCTGGATGCAGCATTGGTCCGATGCTGCATCTGTCCCACGCCAGCTCTAGGAGTAAGAACAGAACGAAGACCGCTGATCATGCTTTTCTAACAGCTCCCTAAGCAGAGAGCTGGTGACTGTCAGTCACCGGCTCTCTGCTCAGAGTGCAGAACAATCTGCACTCCAGTGATCCACAGGAGAAGTACAGCCAAACGAGCTATGGCTGTACTTCTTTAAACTTGCCATACACCGTTCAAACCATGGGAAGGGTGAATGTACCAAAGTTGATCAATTGATTGATCAACTTGGGTACAGGCAGCCTGTCTGATTTTATATGATTATTTCTAGTGAGTGTTGTAGCCACTAGCAATAATCATTGTGTTCTGGCAGGGATGCCCCCCCCTACACCAGGAGAACACAATGACTCCGCAGGAGGGATTTCCCCATCAACACTGACTATGTTGATGGGGGAATGAGGGATTTTCTTTCTTGCAACCCATGGTTGCAGGGGAGAGAAAAAAAAAAAAAAAAAACACAAATCGCTCGGTCTATGGCCAGACTTATTGTCAGTGTATTTTGTGTGTGATCCAAGACAATTTCTATTCTTCCGAAATGGTCCAAGAAGGTCATAACATTGGAATCCCTGGTTTAGATATGCTCTGCAAAGTGATACACCACAAAATCACTTTTCCAAAAAAGTTTTTTCCCCTACAGTTTTGTTGCATGTGTTTATATTGACATAAAGGCCACTGTGCTTGGTTGTACATGGCACTCTGGATAAAAGAAGAGACAGCGTCTACTATATACTAGATCTAAAGCCAAATAGGTTAGGGTTGCTAACATCTCCCTACGTTAAAAAAAAAAAAAAAGAAATGAAGAATGGGACTTTCGAATTTACTTGCTGTGTGTTTATTCTGGATTAGTAACCATACTGCAGAGACAACCACAGTAACCTTCTCAAAAACGTCAATGGCAACACATTTTCACACTACAGGTTTTATTTTATTTTCTACGCAAATAAAAAAATTGTTAAAAACCTTCAAAACCATTTGCCGCTATACATTGTGCAAAAACTTTTACCAGACATCAGCCTTATTTGTGACTAATTACCAACATTAAGTAAATATGGTTTTCCACCTTTAAACAGCTCTCTCCCAACTTTATTAAAATGGGATTGCACCTACGAATAAACTTAACACTATATAAACTGAAATGGAAGGAAATACCACCAACAATAGAGAGAGTTACATTTTCTGTCAATCAGCAGACATCACATGTACAGCAGCAATGATTAGAAACAGACAATGCAGTCTGCATTTTATCCTCGCTTCCCCAATGAGGGAAAAAAAAAAAAATGCACACAAAATTCTCCCTCACATTAATGGAATAGAAAGAAAATCCAACTATGGCTACAGACACGTTACAAGGGTTACCTGTACTGAAGGACACCTAAATGAACCTGTTTCTTTGCAAGTGCAAGGCACAGCAACATGTTCATTTCAATACTGGCCTACCTGAAGTACACTTGCCTTGCCTTCTCTCCTGCGGCTCAATGTAGCCAATAAGAGGGAAAGTGAGAAACTCACATATGATGCTAGAGCTGAGGACTCTGTCACCATGACAGGGTAGAAGCCTGGACAGTCAATCACCAGATCTGGGACAAATGTAAGTCTCATGGCTCACCTATACAGAGAGGGCAAACGGGTCACATGGTCAACCTTGCCAGGACATGCTGTGCATTTTTGTTCACTCCCAGCATTTTAACAGATCCTAAAAGGTAGCAAAGGGAAGTCAGTAAGGGCTTCTGGTGGGACCAGCATTAAAAGAAGACTGTTACTAAACAGGCAAACAACAGGTTTGCTTTAAAATGGTTTAGGTATTGTAATTTTTACATTTATCTTGTTCCAGCTTGGACCAACGTATGTATGTGACATGCCTGTGGAATCTCAGTGGTAGCTGGAATTCACTATAGTAGTCCCCATTAGCTTCCAGGTCTGGTGCCAAGTGGCTGCCCTGCTGCTTAGTAAACACGGAAGGTTACTCACTCAGCACGAGCACCACTGTGGGATCACTCTGCATTTTCATCAATGAATGCAAAGCTTTCTGATTGAACGAGGCAGAGAGGATAGGTGACAGGGTAACGAACATCACCTCATCCAGAGAACACATTGTATTCTTTGATGAAATACAAAGTGTTCCCTGAATAGCAATTGTGCCAAGTAAGCAATCTTCTGTGTTCACCAAGCAGCAGGGCAGTGATTCGACACAGAATCTGGAAGCTAGTGGCGATCACTGTAGTAGGAATCTTGTAGTTCTTAATGAGCTGCAAGGGAGCTAGTGAGCACCCTTAGTCCACTGATCTTCCTGCTCTCAGGTACCGGTCAGGCTCCAGCACACCCCCCCCCCCCCTGCCCAACTTCCAGCTTTTTGCTCTTATCTCTGTATGGGCTTTCAGTTAGAAAGCTGGAGGAAGAGAGTGAATGAACTACAAGCATGTTGATCAGTACACTAATGGTCCATTGAGAAAAACAAGCAGTGAATGACTCGACTTTTACTTCATTCACAGATCCCCATGAAGGAATGACATGGCTCTGCATGCAAGCCCTGCACCAGAAAAAGATTAGTGCTGCTCAGCACCTTACTCCTGCGCTCAGAACCTGGTCCTCAGGCTGCCTCAATCTTGGAACTTGTACTCATACTTGGCATCCACTATGGCTAGGCTATGCTGCCCTCTACGACCGGGGCGGTCGACCAAACACTGTAAATACAAAACCAAGAAAGGGCGCACGAGCCTAGCGCATTATCCTCAGCTTTATAGTTACATACTTAGCCTGGATGAAGAAAAAAAAAAAGACAAGTCAATATAGTTCAACCAATAAAAAGGGAAAAATAAATATAAAACAACCCCATACCCACAGTTGATCCAAAGAAAGGCAAAAAAACAGCAAAATATGATGCAATTTGCTCCAACAGGGGAAGACAAAATTCCTTCCTCACCCCCCAAGAAATGGCTGACCTTTATGAAAATACTGGCATCTTGGCTTGAATATGATGGCTTACAGACCTGTAATACACAAAGTAATCCATAACCATGTTCCAGGTCAATGACCTTTGAAGTATTTAAACTGGAAGGTCATTATGGCAACCATGCAACAAGCATTTTAAGTAGCCGTATTCAGCAGGTAAGACCTACACTTCCCTCTGTACAAGTTTCCAGTAAAAGGACCAATTTCCTAATACAATGTTCATGTCATACACTTACTTTTGGCTAAGTACACCTTTGGGACATGTTACACCCGTATTTGGGGTGTAACATGTAAAATGTTCCAGCTCCCCCCCCCATGACAGCAGGTAGGGGTTCTTCTCTCAGTAACATTTAAATGCACAGAAATCTGAATGAATAAACTACAAGTCCCATCTTGTACTATGACTTATAGTTTGCAATGAACTAAGTGTGCTGATGAGTGCCCTCAGTCTATTCACTCTTCATTCAGCTTACTAACAGAAAGATCACCCTGAGATACAAGCAGAAAGTTGGAGGCCGTGTTTGCAGGAACTGGACACGTTGCACCTATGTGACCTACTGATTCTGGGTACAATGCTTTGCATCTCATAGGAAAAATATAAATAAATGCGCTTTTTTGCTAAAATATGTGCATTTATTACTTTTTCCCCTGAAAGGTGTTTTTATCCTTTGAATCCCAGTTCACACTCATGTGATGCGGGGAAACCCCGCGATTCAGTGTCGGTTCCCCCATCGCACCTAAATCACACACTGGTTCATACTGTCATCTGGGAACCGCTGATGGGGGTCAATATAAAAGTTAATGACATCCCTATATCGGTTCGCAGATCACAAAGCAAACTGTCAAACGGTGCAGAAAATCAGATTGCATAAGTGTAAACACCAAAGCGATCAGATTCCAGTGCCAACCAATAAAAGGGTCCTGCACCATGGTGGAGCAAATGTGATGTGATTTCAACCAGTTTGTATGGATGAATTTGCATCGCACAGACATCACATGTTTTCTGCACAGCAATGCGAATCACATGCAATGTCTGTGATAGCACAAGTGTGAACCCTTACAGGTGTGAACACACAAAAAAGCCTGGTAGCCTAAGGGCTCTTTCACACGGTCCGCCTCCGCAGGCGGATCTGTGTTGCTCAGCGGGGATCGATCCGCGATCCCCGCTGAGCCGGGTGGATGACAGCTCCGTCTCCGCTTGCAGAGCGGAGAGGGAGGTGTCTCAGCCCCCGCTGCCCTCTATGGGGGATCGGATGAGAGCGGACCGCCTGTCCGCTCTCAACAGATCCGCTCCGATTACTGAACGGATGGAAAAATAGGGTTTCCATCCGTCCAGATTTCACTGACAGGATCGGATGTGGATGGCAGCGGGTGTCAGCGGAGGTGTCTCCGCTGACACCCGCTGCCCCATAGAGCTGCATGGAGGATCCGATCAGATCAGCCTAAAAAACTGACAGGCGGATCTGATCGGATCGCCCGTGTGAAAGAGCCCTTAATGAAGCCAAATGGCACAAGACATGGACACATTGTTAACAAATTGAAAGCAAAATCATATGAACACAGGTTACAGTTTCATGGAATAAAACATTTCCTGTTCCTTGTGTGAATCAGAAATTTCAGCAGCAGCTAATCATGAAGGGGAGCACATCCTGCAATCACAGCCTGACACCATTAGACAACACTGGAAACCTCACATTTAGATTGTCATACAGAACTAGGACAAACACACACACACATCACAGGTGAAGATCACCCTGTCACACAATATGTCCCCATAATAGTAATCCCAGTCTGCTGCCTGGCATACACAGGGGGACCTGTCCGACATGTTTCAGTCACCCTGCAACTTACAGTACTAGTATTACAGGTCACTGACAGAACACCGATGAACAGTGTTGGCGGGGACCCCCGTCCTCCGGAGCGACACTGCAGGCTTCAGCACCTGCAGATCCGGTGACACCGGGTGTAGGAGAGTGGAGGGGACACGCCGCACTAGTATCCGCCTGGGTGTCAGCAGAGCCCCGTTAGACGGATGCAGAATAAAGGCGATATAAATGGGGGGGTGGGGGAGGTTGCTTGGATTGGAGGATTTCAGGAAGCAACACCTAGAATAATGCGCAGCCGGCAAAACCGCCCTGTCTGCCATTGGTGAGCACTGCGGATTAACCCCTGCAACGCTGCCACACTCCGCTGTCACATGTGCGGCATGGAATGATACCAGTGTGCTCCGAACCCCCCTCCTCCCCCCATGTCCTACCAGGGCCCTGTCCGTCCTTTACTGTGACATGCACACCCCACCACTACAGCCTGGCATCAGATCACCAATGTCACCACCGGGCATCATGTACCCCTAAGCGACAAAACACCCGCTGTATGCATCAGGCTGGGGGGGGTCACAGGGCGGACACCGACACTGTGCCCGATCTGACCCGCAATATACACACTATCCCACCTACAGCATGGTGACCCGATCAGAGAGGACACAGGGAGTGACCCGATCACTGAAGGGGGTGACTCGGTACAGTGATTGGCCTCCAGGGACCGCTGCCCATAGTCCTGTGCAGTGAGGTCAGGCCGGATGAGCTGACAGGTCGGTCCGAGGCCTCCTCCCTGCTGGGCCTTGGATGAAGGTGAGGCCTGCAGAGAGCCCCGCGGCCTAGTGCCTCGACCCTCCGCCTCCCACACCCGCAACGCCCTTCAGTAATAATAACACCATGGTAGACCTCACCCACCTGCCCATGTTCTGCCTGCCTCCTCCTCCGGGTGCCGGCACACTGCTCCCTCCGCCGGGCTTCCTGTTATTACCGCTCTGCTTCATGGACATGATGACGGTCCCATAAACCACCAGCGGGGTTCTCAGCAGCTGACAAGCCCGACAGACAGAGCGGAGAGCGGCGGCGACGTGCCCTCTTCTTCCTCCGGCTTAGAATAGCAGTCTGTGGGAATACAATACTCAGGGCCTAGCGAAGACGTCGGGCCAGCGGCTGCAAGTGGAGGCCTCGCCGGCTGCTGTGAGGGGAGAGCGGAGCCAGGAAAGAAGCCTCCACGGTTGCCACAGGCGAGCAAGACCAAAACAGTCTGATGAGGAGAACGGGCCCGCGGAGGAATACGGGGCCAGGCGCCGTTACTATATCCGCTGACACCGAGTCCCAGACCTTAGCGCCGAGGAAAGCCGCCAAAAACGGACCATAAAATCAGTCCGTGACACCGGTGACCGAAACTGAGGGCCTGTTACACACAGGGAGCAAGTGTAGGTGAAAGGGGAGGTGTCAGGGCAGGGACTATTTACGGGAAGTCGGAAGGATACCTGAGCGGAGGGAGGCGGAGAGCAGACTGGGAGCACGTGAGCCGGTCTATGCTGCTGTGGAGTGGAGGCTGTGCGGGGAGAGGGCTGAGGAGGGAATGAACGAGCTATGTGTGTGTGGGGGGACAGTCTCCTCAGGAGCACATGTACTGTCTATACACAGAATAGCCACATCTATGGTGGTCACCTCTATAGTGTCACTGCTGAGCCTTCATCATGCTGGGTACAGGCGCACAACACCATGGAATGCAATGTGTATAGATGTGCCTCAGAGCACTCATATGTCTATCCTGGCAGTCCCTTATTATAGGCTTTTATATAACACAGACAACATACACGGTACTGCACATTCACCTCAGTCCCTGTCCCCCAGGAGCTTACAGTCCTTATCACACATACTAGGCACAATTTAACACATTAACCTCCCAGCATGTCTGGAGTGTGGGAGGAAATCCACTCAAAACACATGCAAACCCCACAGGGATGGTGTCCTGACTGGAGTTCACTCCAAGGACCCCGGTGCTGCTCATATATACTTGCATAGTTCCATACACTAGATCAGCGGTCCTCAGGGCCCACTAACAGGCCAGATTTTAAGTATTACCTTGGGGAGATGCAGACTAGAGTACTGCAATCACTGAGCAGCAAATGATATCACCTGGGATGTATTTCAGTTATCTTGCAAATCTGGCCTGTTTGTGGGCCCTGTAGGCCAGGGTTGAGGACCACTGCACTAGATTACCAAAAGTATTGGGACACCTGCCTTACACAATTATCAACTTTAATGGCATCCCAGCCTAATGGGCCATACACACTATACAATCTTCTTTAGACTTTTTCCTTCAGACTTAACCAAAACCATATAATATGAGGTCAAACCTAAACACTTTCAATTTGTATGCAATCAGGCAGGCACTTGCACTACATAGAAAAGGTAAATCTATAGGAAATCTGACAACAAAAGTTGTATAGTGTGTATCCAGCTTTAGTCTGTAGGGTTCAATATTGAGTTTGCCCACCCTTTGCAGCTATAACAGCTTCAACTCTTCTGGGAAGGCTGTCCACAAGGTTTAAGAGTGTGTCTATGGGTGATGTTGATCATTCTTCCAGAAGCGCATTTGTGAGGTCAGGCACTGATGTGGACAAGAAGGCCTGGCTCGCAGTCTCCACTCTAATTCATCCTTCAAGGTGTTCTATCAGGTTGCGGTCAGGACTCTGTGAAGGCCATTCATGTTCCTCCACCCCAAACTTGCTCATCCATGTCTTTATGGACCTTGCTTTGTGCACTGGTCCAAGTCATTTGGTGAAGGGAGGATTATGGTGTAGAGTTGCTTTTCAGGTATTGGGCTTGGCCCCTTAATTCCAGTTAAGGGAACTCTTAAGGCATCAGCATACCAAGACATTTTGGACTATTTCATGCTCCCAACTTTGTGGGAACAGTTTGGGGTTGGCCATTCCTGTTCCAACATGACTACGCACCAGTACACAAAGCAAGATCCATAAAGACATGGATGAGCGAGTTTGGGGTGGAGGAACTTGACTGGCCTGCACAGAGTCCTGACCTCAACCCGATAGAACACCTTTGGGATGAATTATGGTGCTTTTCCACTGCATGGAACCGTACCGGTTCGGCACTCTTTTGTGCTTTTCCACTGCTGGTACCGCATGGTATAGGGTCGGAACGGTTCGGTACGGTACGGTATAGGTTTGCTTTTCCACTGCATGGAACCGAACGGTACGGTACAGCTCTGAAAAAACAGTACCTACTCGATTGTGGTTCCAACAGGTACCAAACTGGTACCATATCCCACAATCCTTTGCATGCAGTCACTACTAGCCACTGATTGGTCAGAGAATCCCACCCACCCCGTTGTTATCCCACCCACTTAACTTTAGTACTACTTTAGTGGAAAAGCAAACCTATACCGTACCGTACCGAACCGTTCCGACCCTATACCATGCAGTACCAGCAGTGGAAAAGCAAACCGGGCCAAGCAGGGCCGAGTAGAGCCTAGCCGGTACTTGCAGTGGAAAAGTGCCAATAGAGCGCAGACTGTGAGCCAGGCCTTCTCTCCAACATCAGTGCCTGACCTCACAAATGCCCTTCTGGAAGAATGGTCAAACATTCCCATAGACACACTCCTAAACCTTGTGGACAGCCTTCCCAGAAGTTTTGAAGGTGTTATAGCTGCAAAGGGGTGTTCATGTGCGTGTAAAGGCAGGCGTCCAATACTTTCAGTGATATAGTGTATATACTAGTTCATACCTTTAGACACTAGGGTGATCAGCATATACTGGCCTCTACACTCTCTCTATACTCCTGCATGCTGTACATTATTTTTGCTTTTGATCTTTGTGCTTTGTAATTTATCCAGTCCTGACCTCTGCACTCTATGTAGTTTTACTGATCGGCTGTGTGTAAGATAATTGGTCATGGGGGGGCATGGGGGGGGGGGGGCGCAGCTTGGCATGTTTGCTGGATGACCTTGTCCCAGCACTGATTGTAAAGGCGGGCGTCCCAATACTTTTGGTAATATGGTGTATGTGGTTCATACCTGTAGACATTAACTACCATATTAAAACTTTAGCGCTGCACTGTTTGTTGTCTTTTAGAGTTTAACCACTTGCCAGCCGCCTCCTGTATATTTACTCACGCAGCCGCTTACTGGCAAAGTGACGTAGTACTACGTTGCTTGCCAAAGAGCCTGTAGGGGGCGAGCGCCCGCTGCCAGCGGCACGCTCCCGCCCTTGCTCGTTCCCTGCCTAGCCAGCGCGTGTGCCCGGCGGCTCCGATGGCCGCCGGCCACTCACAATCTCCCACAAGAGAGGGAGAAAGACAGACGGCTGATGTAAACACAGCCGTCTGTCATTCTCCCTGAAGTAGGCACAGAGGCTATACGATCCTGCTATATAGGATCGCATGTCTCTGTGGTTACTTCACTAGCCATCATGCCCCCTAACAGTTAGAATCGCGCCCCTAGAGACACACTTAACCCCTTGATCACCAATAAAGTTAACCCCTTCCCTGCCAGTGTCATTTTTACAGTAACAGTGCACATTTATAGCACTGATTACTGTAGTAACGTCACTGGTACCCCCAAAAATGTCAGCCGATCTGTCCGCTGCAATGTCGCAATCCCGCAAAAAAAAATTGCAGATCACCGCCATTACTAGTTAAAAAAAAAAAAAACCCAATAAAAATGACATAAATCTTTCCTGTAGTTAGTAAACGCAATAACTTTTGCGCAAACCAATCAAAATACGCTTATTGCAATTTTTTTTTACCAAAAATATGTAGCAGAAAACAAATTGGCCTAAAAATGTTAAAATTTTGATTTTTACTTTTTTTTTTTGAGAATTTCATATAAAAAAATGTGAAAAATATTGTTAGTTTTTTAAAATTGTCGCTATTTTTTTTGTTTATAGCGCAAAAAATAAAAATTGCACAAGTGATCAAATATCACCAAAAGAAAGCTCTGTTTGTGGGGATAAAAGTATCTAAATTTCATTTGGGTACAGCATCGCACGTTCGCACAATTGTCTGTTTTAAAGTCATGCAGTGCCGAATCGCAAAATAGGGCCTGGTCTTTGAGCAGCCAAATCCTCCGGGGCTGAAGTGGTTAATCAGGGCGGTCACCCATTCAGTGCTAGCTGCTGTTTTCTTTCTCTTTTTACATTGGTATATTGAGCACTCGTTTTTCTTATTACTACAATACTGTACATGGCCTGGGCAGCATATGGACTTTCATGTACATAATTAGCAACAGCAGAAAATGAGTTACATTTTTAATTGTGTCAACAGAAATGAAAAGATTTGAAAGATGTTGCACTGAAACAAG
Source organism: Pelophylax lessonae (assembly GCF_965119305.1). Classification (NCBI taxonomy): domain Eukaryota; kingdom Metazoa; phylum Chordata; class Amphibia; order Anura; family Ranidae; genus Pelophylax; species Pelophylax lessonae. Next base: position 225,692,276 of record NC_138768.1, read on the forward strand.
CCATACTTTTGTTAAAGCGGTTGTATCCCGCTTTTTTTCACTTTTACCTACAGGTAAGCCTATAATAAGGCTTACCTGTAGGTACAAATAATATCTCCTAAACCGGCACGGTTTAGGAGATATTTACAGTGCATGCAGCCGCTCGCGCGAGCGGCGCATGCGCTCTGAAGGTCCGGGGGGGACCTTCAATTAACTTGCCGGGAGCTTGCCGGAAAAATCACTCCCGCGCGCATGCGCGGGAGTGACGTCATCGCGGCTCCGGCCAATCAGCGCGCTGGAGCCGTCTCTTCCGGCCAATCAGCGCGCCGGAGCCGCCGAACCAGGAAGAGACGACGAGGGATCATGGCAGCGCCCGCATCGATGTCCGGGGGTCCGTGTCGGGGCTTCGTTTTAAGGTAAGTTAAACATAATGGGCTAGTATGCGATGCATACTAGCTCATTATGCCTTTGTCTTGCAGGTTTTTTTTTTTTATTTTTTTTTTTCAAGGGTTTACAACCGCTTTAATATAGTGTAGTAAATCTAGTTGGAAAAAAAGATACAAAGTCCATCTGGTTTAACCAATAAAAAAAGAAAAACAAAATTTTTTTTTCCCAATCCTATATACACAATACTATACCCACAGATGATTCAGAGGAAGACAGAAACCCCAGCAAAGCATGATCCAATTTTCTCCAGCAGGGGAAAAAATTCCTTTTTTCTTTTTTGTGCTTTTTACAGATTGCACCTAGGGAAGCCTATTCATTTTAATGGGCTACACTACAAATCAAAATAAGTGGCTGACCCATTTTAAAAATCATGCCACGTCAAAACGTATAGTACCGCGGTACCATGCATTTTAGCTTACGCAAACAACATACACTAGCAAGGTGCATGGGGATGCCATTGCGGATTAAAGCAGCGTTCAATCCAAAAGCAAACCTTTATTATATTTCAGATTACCAATTCTTAGATGTGGTGACTACATTCTTTTTCTTTGTTAGGCTTTTTTTCCCTTAAAGCAAAGTTCCAGACATTTTGTGTTTTATTAAAAAAGTCAGCAGCTACAAAAAATGTAGCTTCTGACTTTTAATAAACACACACTCACCTGTCCCATGGTCCAGCAATGCGGCCGGCAGGAGCCTCAGTTCTCTCCCTCTTCTCTCTGGGGTGCCGGGATCACAAGTGTGGGGACCTGGCTGTAACAGCTTGCGGACCTCACAGTTGGTTGCGCACTGCGTATTGCGCATGCTGCGCTTCCTTAGTGGCCGGGCAATCTTCTGGGACCTGTGACATGTCCCAGAGGGTTGCAGGGAGGGGGAAAAGAACTTCCACTCGAGCCGCCTAGGCGACCCAAATGGAAGTGGGAGCGGGTACTTGTCAAATCTAGATACCTGCTCCCCCCCCCCCCCCCCCAATAAAAAAAAGGACATGCCAAATGTGGCATTTCAGGGGGTCAGGAGCACTTCAAGCGGAAGTTCCACTTATGGGTGGCACTCCGCTTTAAAGTAGGACTATAGGCAAAACTTTTTTTTTTTTCTCTTTTGGATGGAGCAAGGGGAGTTCTAACCCCTGTCAGATTTGTTTTCGCCATGTCCTATTGCTGAGATTTCCCTTCTTTTCCTGTCCCATAACCAAACATAAAGTGAGATGAAATCCCTCAAAATTAAGAGGATTTTGTGGAGACCCCCCAGCTCACCAGAAGATTTCCCTTCTATTACTTTTCCGGAGAGAACCCAAAATTTGGGATTTTCTTTTACTTTCACTTTCAATGACAATGTTAACCTGAACAAACAGAGAGGATGAATCTCTCTATTTGTTCAGGTTACCTAACGGGCGCAGCCAGCAATAAAAACTGACCGAAGTTCTAATCCCTCTCCACTCTGTCCAAAACAAAAAAAAGAAAAGTTTTACGTTTAGGCTTCATTCACACTTGCAACATGCAACATGTCATGCAACTTAGGACATCAGAGATGCACGACTTGTCGTTCCCCACATTTTCCAATGATAAACATTCATATTTATATATATATATATATATATATATATATATATATATATATATATATATATATATATGCAACTTAAAGTTGCAGCAACTTCAAAGAAGTTCATGCACTACTTTGGTCTGACTTTCGTGCAACTTGAGGTTCATAGACTTTGGTCATATTTTGCTTTTAAATTAATGGGTTTTAAAATCAAAGCTATGCATAGCTGCTCTAGCATTACTAAATCCCCCCCCACTAAACACTGTACTTGGGCAGCAGTTGAATGGGTGACCCAAAATAAGGGATCTTCCACATGGGCCATTTGATGACTTTGTCCACTACTTAACCACTTTACCGCTGAGTACCGTAGTACTACTGCGGCTAAGTGGCTCGTTATCGTCTGACGACGTAGTACTACGTCGCCAGACACTCCCCTTGTGGGCCGCCGGAGGCTCGCTCCCACTGTTTTCAGTCACAGCGGGAGTCGGGCCAGGGGAGGAGCAGCGGCGATCGCCTCTGCTCTTCCCCGATCTTCGGGGATCTAGTGTGGAGATCCGCCTGCTTGTGTAAACACAAGCGGGCGGATCTCCCAAGTGACAGGCAGGGTCAGATTGCAGGGTTCAGCATAGCTGAACCCTGGATCTGTCCTTGTGTCACACAGTCACCTCCCCCCCTCCCCCACACGTCAGTAAGCACCAGGCATACATTAACCCCTCCCTCTCCAATAAAATTAACCCCTTCCCTGCCAGTGTCATTTTTACAGTAACAGTGCATATATATATATATAGCACTGATTACTGCAGTAATGTCACTGGTACCCCCAAAAGTGTCAAAAATGTCAGTCAAGGGTCCGATCTATCCGCCGCAATGTCGCAGTCCCGCAAAAAAAATCGCAGATCGCCGCCATTACGCGTTAAAAAAAACACCAAAAATGACAGAAATCTTTCCCTTTGTTAGTAAACGCAATAACTTTTGCGCAAACCAATCAAAATACGCTTATTGTGAATTTTTTTACCAAACATAGGTAGCAGAAAACAAATTGGCCAAAAATTTAAAAAAATTTTGATTTTTTACATTTTTTTGGGGGGGGATTTCATATAAAAAAAATGTGAAAATGTTGTTTTTTCAAAATTTACGCTCTTTTTTTGTTTATAGCACAAAAAGTAAAAACCGCACAGGTGATCAAATACCACCAAAAGAAAGCTCTGTTTGTGGGAAAAAAAAGGACGTAAATTTCGTTTGGGTATGGCGTCGCACGACCGCGCAATTGTCAGTTAAATTTGCACAGCGCCGAATCGCAAAAAGTGGCCCAGACGTAAGACAGCAAAATGCTCTAGTGGTAAAGTGGTTAATCTGATCCTGTAAAGTTTTTGAAATATGCACATTGATACCAAACTCCAGTTAGTATAACTAAAGGCAAAACTTTTTTTTAGTTTTGGATAGAGTGGAGAGGGATTAGAACACCTGTCAGTTTTTACTGTTGTCTGTGCCCCCATTGGGGAGATTCACTCTCTCTATTTGTCCTGTTTTGGGGACACTAGTTTTGGTGACCTGGGGGTCCACAAAGATAGTTAGGGAAATTTCCCAAATAGGACACAGATGACAAAAAAATTGACACAGTTTATAACCCTCCCTTACACTATCCAAAATGGAAAATAAAAGTTTTGCTTATAGTTCTACTTGAACACTTTAACCCCTTCCGTACCGCGTCATGTCAAATGACGTCGGCACAAATCCTTTCTCGATCCGGGCGGACGTCATATGACGGCGCCCGGATCTCCCCGCTACTGCGCGCCCCCGGGGGCACGCAGCGCGGCGATCGGGGGTGAGGCTCGTCCCTCGGACTGAGCCCAACCCCGATCAAGGTAAACAGCCAATGAAATTGGCTGTTTACCACGTGATCGGCTGTGTCAATCACAGCCGATCACATGAGCGGCTCCAGCGCGAGCCGCTCGTTCCTTCCTTAATGCGCGCCCCCGGGGGCGCGCAGCGCGGCGATCGGGGACGAGGCTCGTCCCTCGGACAGAGTCGATCCCCGATCTAGGTAAAGAGCCAATGAAATTGGCTCTTTACCACGTGACCGGCTGTGTCCAATCACAGCCGGTCACAAATGTCATCAGAGAACACGGTAACTAGCTGTCACCGTGTTCTCCTCCTCACACACTGATCCTGTGTGAGGAGGAGATTGTGGTAACAGCTAGTTACCAAGTACAGTGCACCCCAACCACACTGATTGCCCCCCCCCCAATAAAGAGCACCTGTCACTAGCCCATCAAAGTACCCGAGTACCTGTCACCAGCCCATCAGGTACTCTGATGACAGGTACTCGGGTACTCTGATGGGCTGATGACAGGTACTCGGGTACTCTGATGACAGGTACTCGGGTACTCTGATGACAGGTACTCGGGTACTCTGATGACAGGTACTCGGGTACTCTGATGACAGGTACTCGGGTACTCTGATGACAGGTACTCGGGTACTCTGATGACAGGTACTCTGATGGGCTGGTGACAGGTACTCGGGTACTCTGATGACAGGTACTCTGATGGGCTGGTGACAGGTACTCGGGTACTCTGATGATGGGTACTCGGGTACTCTGATGACAGGTACTCGGGTACTCTGATGACAGGTACTCGGGTACTCTGATGACAGGTACTCGGGTACTCTGATGACGGGTACTCGGGTACGCTGATGACGGGTACTCGGATACTCTGATGACGGGTACTCGGGTACTCTGATGACAGGTACTCGGGTACTCTGACGACAGGTACTCGGGTACTCTGATGACAGGTACTCGGGTACTCTGACGACAGGTACCCTGGTACTTTGAGTACCCGTCATCGGAGTACCCGAGTACCTGTCACCTACCCATCAGAGTACCCAAGTACCTGTCACCTACCCAACAGAGTACCCGAGTACCTTCCACCTGCTCATCAGAGTACCTGACACCTGAAGTACCCGAGTACTTGCCACCTGCTCATCATTACCCATCACTACTCATCAGTACCCATCAGTACCTATCACCTATTAGTATCAGTACTGATCATCCGTACCCATCATCAGTACAGTATCACCTATCAGTATCAGTACTACTCATCAGTACCTATCACCTGCCTGTCACCTGCCCATAAGAGTACCCGAGTACCTGTCACCTGCCTATCGGAGTACTCGAGTACCTGCCACTTGCTCATCAGTACCAGAGTACCTGTCACCTGCCCAGAAAAGTACCCGAGTACCTGTCACCCTTCATACAGCCACCATGTCCAAGTCCAAAAAGGTTTATATACGTCGTCCGTTTAAACCTAAATACCGGTGTTATGGCAGTAGATAGCTGCCATAACCCTGGTATTTTTTTAAACGGTGGACGGTTGGCTTTCCGATAAGGGTGGTCCCAGCGGCGGATTCGCCGCGGGATCACCCTTCCGGGGTGGCGGAAGAGGTGCCCCCCCCCCCTCCCGCTGCATTCTGGTCCTTTTCCCCGTTTACCGGACCCGCCGGCAGCGGGGAAAACGATCCGGTCCCAGATCCTCACAGACAGGATGTCGAGTGAGGGCAAGCTTGCCCTCACTTGACTCTATGGTCTTGGAGGACCGGAGCTACGGCAAACGTCATTGCCTAGCAACCAGTTTAAAGGTCCCTTTTTTTTTTTTTCATTTTATTTAATTTTTTTTTTATTTTTTCTATCTTTTAGTGTACTTGTGAGATCTGAGGACTTTTTGACCCCAGATCTCACAAAAAAGAGGTCCTGTCGTGCCTTTTTCTATTACAAGTAATGTTTACATTTCTTGTAATAGAAATAAAAATGATCAATTTTTTTTTTTAAAAAAAACAGTGTAAAAATAAAAAATAATAAATAAAATAAATAGTAAAAAAAAAAAAAATTAAAGCGCCCTGTCCCCGCGAGCTCGCGCGCAGAAGCGAACGCATACGGAAACCCCGCCCACATATGTAAACAGTGTTCAAACTACACATGTGAGGTATCGTCGCGATCGTTAGAGCAAGAGCAATAATTTGAGCCCTAGACCTCCTCTGTAACTCTAAGATAGCAACCTGTAGAAATTTTTAAAATGTCGCCTATGGGGATTTTTAAGTACCAAAGTTTGTCACCATTCTGTGAGCGTGCGCAATTTTGAAGCATGACATGTTGGGTATCTATTTACTCGGCGTAACATTATCTTTCACATTATGGAAAACAATTGGGCTAACTTTACTGTTTTCTTATTTTTTAATTAAAAAAAGTGATTTTTTTTCCCAAAAAATTGCGTTTGGAAGACCGCTGCGCAAATACGGTGTGATAAAAAATATTGCAATAATCTCCATTTTATTCTCTAGGGTCTCTGCTAAAAAAAAATATATAATGTTTTGGGGTTCTAAGTAGTTTTCTAGCAAAAACAACTGATTTTAGCTTGTAAACACCAAATGTCAAAAATAGGCCTAGGCAAGTGGCTAGGATGCATGATGATGCTCCTTGGATGTTTAGGCCCCTCTATATGGCTAGGCTGTGAAAAAGTCTCACACATGTGGTATTGCCATACTCAGGAGGAGTGGCAGAATGTATTTTGGGGTGTCATTTTTGCTATGTACATGCTATGTGTTAGGAATATTCTATAAATTTACAACTTTGTGTAAAAAAAAAAGTTTTTATTTTTTTCCCACATTTTCCAAAAACTTGTGGAAAAAAATGACATGTTCAAAGGACCCATAATGCCTCATAGAATATACGTTGGAGTGTTTGCTTTCCAAAATGGGGTCATTTTGTGGACTTTTCCATTGTATTGGTGCTCTAGGGCCTTGAAAAGTGTGATAGGTAGTAAGAAAGTTTTATGTGTATTTATGCTCCTAAAACGCCTTATGGTGCTACTTGGACGTGGAGTCTTTTTGTGGCCAGGCTGTGTAAAAGTCTCACACATGTGGTATCACCATACTCAGAAGGAGTAGCAGAATGAATTTTGGGGTGTCATTTTTGCTGTGTACATGCTATGTGTTAGAAATAGCTTATAAATTGACAATGTTTTGGGAAAAAAAAAGAAAAAAAAATGTTTTCTTCATTTTCCCAAGAATTATGGGAAAAAATTATAACTTCAAAAAACTCACCATGCCTCTTACTAAATACCTTGGACTGTCTACTTTACAAAAAAGGGTCATTTGGGGGGTATTTGTACTGTCCTGACATTTCAGGGCCTCAAGAAAGGAGATAGGCCATCAGTACATCTGGTGTGATCAATTTTCAGTAATTGGTACCATAGCTTCTAGACTCAATAACTTTCACACAGACTAAATAATATACACTAATTTGGGTTAATTTTACCAGAGATATGTAGCAGTATAAATTTTGGCCCAAATGTATGAAGAAAAATTAATTTCTTGCAAAATTTTATAATAGAAACTAAAAAAAAGTGTTTTTTTTGCAAAATTTTTGCTCTTTTTTTGCTTATATCACGGAAAAAAAAAACCCCAGTTGTGATCAAATACCAGTTGTGTGAAAAAAATGATAAAAATTTTGTTTGGTTACAGTGTAGCATGACTGAGCAATTGTCATTCAAAGTGTGAGAGTGCTGAAAGCTGAAAATTGGTCTGGGCAGGAAGGGGGTCTAACTGCTCTGTATGGAAGCGGTTAAAGGCACTTACAGCAACAGTTTTGTTCCTTTTGAGATATAGGCTTTACAGCTAAATAAAATCTGATCACTGTAAGCACCCCTGTCAGTGTTAAATGTTTTATTTTAACTCTCTAACTTCTACATCTGCAGGACAGCTTGTTCTTTTGAAAAACAGAAGACTGAGGCCCCTTTCACACTTGTGCAACCTAAAAGTCGCGCAATTTTACAGTGATTTTGACTGGACTTGAAGCAATGCCTATGTCTATGGACCTCAAAAAGTCGGACCAAAGAAGTGCAGGGACTACTTTGAAGTCATTGTGACTTGAAGTCTCAAAGATATGAATGGTACTCATTGGAAATCATGTAGTACGACTTGTCATGTGACTGCAGTCCCAAGTCGCAGGACAAGTTGCACAAGTGTGGAAGGGGCCTTACTGGCGCGTTCATTATGCCCCTTTCACACTTGTGCAACTTGTCATGCAACTTTGGACATCACAGTTGCACGACAAGTCGTTCCCCATGTTTTCCAATGATATCCATTCATATACGCGCAACTTAAAGTTGCAGCAACTTCAAAGTAGTTTGTGCACTACTTTGGTCCGACCTTCATGTAACTTGAGGGCCATAGACTGCAATGTTAACCCTCAGAAGTTGCATGAAAGTCATACCTGAATGTTATACAATGCAACTTGTGTGCAACAGTTGTCCATTAAAACTGATCAAAGCCAAAGTCGTATCCAAGTTGCACCCATCCAAAGTTGTGTCAAAGTTGCACTCCAAAGTCGGAGCAACTTTGGAGTCATACAATTGTGAAAGGGTCCTTAAAGTATAACTAAGGCCCTTTTCACACTTGTGCGACTTGTTAAAGGGACTTTCAATGATCATGGTAAACAGGACAAATGGAGAGAGTGAATCTCCTCAATGGGGGCACAGACAGCAGTAAAAACTGACAGGTGTTCTAATCCCTCTCCACTCTATCCAAAACTAAAAAAAGGTTTTGCCTTTACTTATACTTTTAACTGGAGTTTGGCATCAATGTGCTTTTTTCAAAAACTATACAGGATCAGATTAAGTAGTGGACAAAGTCATTAAATGGCCCATGTGGAAGATCCCTTTTTTCGGTCACCCATTCAACTGCTGCCCAAGTACAGTGTTAAGTGGGGGGGGGGGGTTTAGTAATGCTAGAGCAGCTATGCATTGCAACCTATCAGCTTTTATTTTAAAACCCATTAATTTAAAAGCAAAATATGGCCAAATCTTTTTTGGCCATACTTCTTCTGTTCTGGGTCACAGGAGTGCACTTACTTTTGCTCTCCTGTGACCCAGAATTAGCTGACAGCAGGCTAAAGCCTGTTGTCGGCTGATATCATAGAGCCATTCCAGGCTGACGATAATGTCTTGATCCATCCGGATGCCTGACATTCTCAGTGTGCCAATGAGAGCCTAAACCAGCCACTCCTGCCCTCTACCCAGCCCAGAGTTCCAGTGAGCATTGGAGGGGCAGAGCAGAGAGCGGTGACTGACAGTCACTGCTCTCTGATCAGAGTGGACCAAGAACTGAGCGATCAGCGGTCATGGGATCACTCTTAGATCTAGCTGGAGGACAGCTGCAGCATCACTAAGATGCTGCTGCCATAGTGGCGAGCATGTATGTTTTTTTTAAATTATTCCTAGTGGGGGTAAATCCATAATTTTGAGTTGTAACATGAACAGGAATAGAGGAAATCTTCAAACAGAACACTTGTCTAAAAGGGGATAGATATCTCTCACATTGGAAAGGTATCTTTTCATGTTTTATTGAGTCTATAGGTTAGGTAGGGAAGGATAATTTTCTGCTGCTGTACCATGTACTTGTATGAATAGGTATACTGTTCTCTTTGTATTACTTCCTTTGTGTGAAATCCCTAGTGCTCCTGTCTGTACCTCTGCTTTCCTATTAAAAACTGACCACACTAAGCAGGAGAACACATTGTGGTCAGTTCTTTAGCTGTGTTGGGACTTCAGCCTGCTCTCCTCCAATGATCAGACTTGTCCTGATATGCCCCCCTTGCACAGCCATTCATTGAGAAGCTCTGTGCGCTGTTGCTTCTCCAGCTCTTATGCAGGTGAGAACAGAGGTATTTAAAATAGATTTTTTATAATATGTATACATAAATGTTTTGCCGTTTTTTGTTTCAATTTTAAAAATAATGGGCTGTTTTACAAGGCTTTTTTACAATCACTTTAATGAGACAAGATGGTGACGATAAACTGACAGAGGGTTTAGTTGAATTCCAGGCAAGTTTAAAATACACAAATTAATGTAGCTTTGTTATCATGAATACATCATTATTTATTTATTATGTTTTAATTCTCTTTATTTGGGTTTTAATGGTGTAAAGGTACAAAACCGAGCCAATTGGGCATGCCCTGGCTCCAGTAGCTACAATGTATAAAACAGACGAAAGAACAGAAAAGTCATCAAAGATATTACATTGTCACTCATATTAGAGTAGATAAACTCAGGTTCCCCAAATTAGGAGAAATAGAGGAGTATGTGAAAAACCACTTGGTTCTTATCTAATATTTATAAGAAAACCGAGGAGATACGGTACCTGCAGATATAATCTCAGCCCTAGAGAGACCAGTTATAAGAGTGCAAACTGTCAATTCAAGAAATTTTACTCTTCCGATTCCAATGTATTAAAGCGGAGTTCCGGGCACAGAAATTATTTTTCAATAAACATACCCCCGGGACAGTCAGGGCTAGTACATTCCACAATGGCTAGCCTCTGATCTGTCCCGGTTCGCACTTACCTTTTAGAAGAAATACTTACTTATAAAATTTCTTCCACAGCGTTTCCATCTCTCTTGTGGGCAGCTGAAGCCGGCGCGGTCCTCTTCGGCGTCTTCTTCCGCGTCTTCTTCTCCCAGAATGCGCCTGCACCGACCCCTCTCGTCACTTCCGGTGCGGCGCCGCATTCCTCCACAGCTTCTGGGCATGCCCAGAAGCTGTTTAGCAGGGGAATGCGGCGTCGCCTGGAAGTGACGAGCGGGGCCAGTGCCGTCTCATTGATTCCTGGGAGCTGAACGTCATTGCAAGCCAGGAAGTGATGGCGGAGCCGCGGCGCTGAGGGAGGAAGTGAAGACTAGGTGAGTATATTGGATCTTCAATTACAAGGTGAGTTTTAAAAAAAAAAAAACCTAACTATCCAATTCCTTTTCAGGTGAAGGGGAACAAGCGGACGGGCACAAAAAAAAATATCGATTTTGTGCCCGGAACTCCGCTTTAAGCAGGGTCCTCAGAGGATGCATTGGTAGATACGGAATCAAGCCAGAGATTCCAGACCTTATGAAATTTCCAAGGACAACCTCTAGAAATGATATGGCTTTATGTAATAGAAGTGTGGAATTGACCAGAGATTTCAAGAATTCTAAGGTTAGGGGCAAAAAGGGACTTCTAGCTCAACACAATTGCTTTTCTTGCATAAAACAGAAGAAAACCCAAAACAGTCCCTGGAGACATCATCAACACGGCATGACTTAGATAGTAGTGAGGAGATGAAGGTTAAAAGGACAGAATAAAATGTCTGTATCCAAAACATGTGAATGTAGTCCACTGACACCCCTGAACGCCTCTAGTAAATGATCAGAGCATTTGTTTCTATTCAGCACTGTGCTACCCTAACTGGCAATTGCTTATTTATGCAACACTGAACACAAATTAAATTTGTCATTTTTTTCACACGAATAGAGCTTTCGTTTAGTGGTGTTTTTTGCGATATAAACAAAAAAAAATGGAAAATTTTGGAAAAAAAAAAACACATTTTTTTTCCTGCTATAAAATATATCCAATAAAATTTGTTTAGAAATCGCATTTCTTCATGGAAAGGAAATGGTGGAGCCTGGGATTTAGCCAGGGAGGGTTGTGAAGAGATTTATGCTTTGTAAGGCCTGCCATACACAGCGAATTTTGCTTGATTCCCCTATCAAAACAGACCGTGTTGAGGAAGGAATCACTTCTGTTGGATCAATGTCTTCTGCCGGCGGGAGGGGGCTAGGGAGGGCAGGGGAAGCTGTCCCCGATGGGAGAGGACAGTGATTATCGCTAGTGGCTATAGCAGTCGCTAGCAATAATTGCAAGAGAATCCAGCAGGCTGCTTGTACCTAATTTGATTGATTGATCAACTTAATACATTCAGCCTGTCCATTAACATTTCAGATCTCGAGATATAAACCGTGTATGGCCGGTCTAATTGTAAACTGCTCAGGATGCACCAATATCCAGTGTTTGAGAAAAGTTTTCATAGAGAGAATGTATTATTTTTAAATTCAAGTACGTACCTGGATAAGACCTGGGATCAACCTCTTGCAGTCCCTGTGTAGAAGGGCTGGAGTGTGAGAGGAAAAAGTAGTACATTTAGCCAATCTGTTCAGGCTCTGACAAGAAGCATACTGATAGGAGAAGAAAGCAGAGTGATAGAGGGATAAACTCATCAATGTGTAGCTTCTCCTTCACTGAGCTGGAGTGATGACCTGGGCTCAGAGGAAGTGTGGTAAATTTATGATGGTATTTATCAGACTGAGGATATCTGATGACAGAGACCAAGTACTGTGAGGGAAATACCTGCACTTAAGGTGTATGTCAATCCAAAAACTTTGAGGAAGGGTTAGAAAACTTGTCAGGTTTTTTTCCTTACCCTCACATTTTTGTCTTGCTGGCAACTTTTTACCAGATAGGAAGGAAGGGAAACACTCCAACAGCAACACAGACAGAAAAAAAGCTTTTATTTAATAGAGGAAAAGCTAGAACCCCTGTCAGATTTGTATTTATGTTTGCGTCCTAGCTGCAGATTTTTCCATGATGATTCTTTGGAATGGAGCCCTGGATAGCAGTTTAAAACCCAACAGCAGATGTGTTATTCGATGGTACTACCTGTGCAGCATGGGGGTAGATATTATTCCTCCGCCCATTACATCGGTCATAACATTTTAACTGCTGTACCACATTTACGGTTGTCATGTATCCAGACTGTAATATATTTCAGATGTGATGTGTATGAAATAAAAAAGAAAATGGCAGTTCTAATCCTTCCAAAATCTAGAAAAAATACCTATTGTTATCAGGGCTGAAAGTGAGGTGAAATCAAAAATTTTGAGTGGTCACAGAGCAGGAATGGAAGATAAATCTTCCAATTTGGACAGGTATTCCAGTGTCAGCTGTAATTGGGGAAATGTTTCCTTTTTGTAAGGATTTGCTCTTATTTCCTGTTGTGAGGTAGAAACTGAAGTTATTTCTTTATTTCTCAATTGTACACAGCCAGGGCCGGTGCTAGACTATTTTACGCCCTAGGCAAGACCAGCTACTTGCGCCCCCCCCCAAAAAAAAGGGAAGGGGTTAAAAACTCCTCTATGTCATACCCAGTAACCCTGATCTGATGGTTCCTCCATGTTATGCTGTCATACCCAGTGACCCCCATATTCCTCCATGTCACACCCAGGGACCCTAATGTCCCTCCATGTCACACCCAGGGACTTTGATGTTTTTCCATGTCACACCCTGGGACCCTAATATTCCTCCATGTCATCATGTCCTATCCACAGACCCTGATGTTCCTTAATGTCACACTCAGGGACTCCCGTGTTCCTCAATGTCATGCTGTCATACCCAGTAACCCCAATGTTTCTCTATGTCTGACCCTGATGTTCCTCCATGTCACACCTGGGGACCCTGATGTTCCTCCCATGTCACACCTGGGGACCCTGATGTTACGCCGTGTAACACTTGGGGACCCCAATCCCTCATGGCACACCCAGGGACCCCAATTCCTCATGTCACACCTGGTGACCCCGAACCCCTGTTACACCCGGTGACCCCCTATTCCCCATGTCACACCTGGTGACTCAGATTCCCCATGGCACACCTGGTGACCCCGATTCCCTTTCATACCAGGGATGCTCCATGTAAAACCCAGGGGCCCCGATCCCCTGTTCTGGGGACACTCACTGGACGGTATGAGGAGAGTGGACCGCACTCTGCCCTCACTCACTGTGATCCTGCTGATTCCTTCTCCCAGGACGCTCCTCTCCTGGACCACAGTGCTCACCACAGCTCCAACCGGCTCCTGGTGGAGGGAAAAGCAGCAGTCAGAGAGCTCCACATGTCCTTCATCACCAACCTCCTCAGACCATTCCGGTGCCTCGTCGCTTCTGCTCCAGTAAAGGTTCCGCCCTACAGTGCCGAGCAGGGGCGGACTGGGCCGGGAGGCAAGGAGGCAATTGCCCTCCAGGCCGCTCTGATGCTTCCTAAAAGGGCCACTCGCTCCGCACCGCTTCCACCCCTGCAGACAGGCAGGACACCCGCCGGCCGCCGCTACATTGTGTTATACTTGCGGTCGGAGCTTCACTGCTCTGCTGCAGCTCTGCAAGTATACTGTAATACAATGTAGCGGCGGCCGGCGGGTGTCATGCCTGTCTGCAGGGTGGAATCGGTGCGGAGCGAGTGGCCTTTTTGACTGGTGAGTCCAGTCACTTCCCTGTCAGGCGGAGTGATCTCCACCCGACAGATGCTTTCTAGTCCCGGCCGAGTGTGATGTCATCCAGAGGCCAGGAGGGGTGAAGAAAGGACGGAGGAGAGTGCTTCTGCTGAGAACTGCGAGGAAGCTATGTAGATGACCTTAGGTCAACATTCCGTTCCTAAAAGGCAAGGTGAGAGATCGCACCACATTTCAGGTCTTCCCTCTCAAGCCTGCCCTAGTATCTGAAGTCCACGTGGTCCTCTCTCAGCATAGCAGCAATCCCTCTGCAGCCTAGATCCCCTCATGGCACAGCTGCAGCAGCCTCACATCTCTCCACCCCATTGCACTGCTATCCCTGCCTCTCCCTCAGGTTCTCTCCCTATACTCACGAGGATAGTGAAGCCTTGTGCAAGTGAGTTTCAGAGGCTGATAATACACCTTGTGTGAACTGGCTGAAGTGTTTAACTCATTGAGGGGAGGGGTTAATTTACAATGCTGTTTGTAAAATGCAGCATGGAGGGGGTTAATGTACTGCCACTGATGCATTAGTGAGCAGTGGCAGTTAATTAACCCCTTTGTGCTGCATTAGTGACAGTGGCACAAGTGTCAGTGTTAATTAACCCCTGTATTGTGCAGCATGAAATGGTTAATAAACACTGACACTGGTACAACTAATGCAGCACAAAGGGGTTAATGACTGCCACTAGTCACTATGCATCAGTGTCCAGTGGTGTATTTTATTTTTGTGCTACCCTAGGCAAGATTTAAATCGGCACCCCCCATCTAAATGTATACCACCCCAGCCACAGTATACTGTTCACAATGAATGGCTGCGGCTTCCTTATCAGACCCTGGGACATGAGGGCAGAGGATGGGGGTCAATGGGACATAGGACGGGGTCAGCAGGGCAGAGAATGTGGCGGCAATGGTAAGCACTGATCAGGAGCAATGAGTAAGCTGGATTGATATGCAGCACTAGTAGGTGGCACTGATGGACACTGATAGGTGGCACTGATCAAGCTGCACTGATGAGGCTGAGCTTGAATGCACTGGTGAGGCTGCATTGATGGGCAATGATCAGGCTGCATTGATGAGGTTGCACTGATGGACACTGGTGGTGCTGTGTTGATGGGGACTGATGAGGCTGCATTGATGGAAACTGATGAGGCTGCACTGGTGGACACTGATGAGGCTGAAAAAGTGAAAAAATGTGGCGCTCAACAGCTTGATAAAACACAAAGTAAATTATTCCAATGTGCAAACATTCGTGCAAAAAAACAGTCTCTAGTGTCCAAAAAAAAAAAGGGTTAAGCAAACAGCCAATAATGGAAACACAGACTTGATAGGAGTGAATCTCAAAAAAGCCTCCACCTCCACACGATCACCCAGTGAAATGTATAGGTACCGCTTACCAAACACTGGACCCCTTAGTTATAGGGGGTCAAACATGCTTATTGATCCACATCAGATCCGACCTTGCACATCCCCCTCTCACACAGGCGAGATAGGAGACGCCGCTCCACGCCTGCGTTCCTTAGACCGGGTAAGTGAGACCGTAAACTTCCGGGTCTAAGGAACGCAGGCGTCGAGCGGCGTCTCCTATCCCCAGCAAACTGAAACTGATCTTAAGGCTTTTCATTGTTCGGATTGTAGTAAGTGCATTTTATATCAATAAATGATCCTTTGATGAGTAATACTGCACCATGAGAGCCTGTTTGTCATTTCTCTCCATCTATGACTCGGTTCTTTAATACTCCATCGATTTGGCTACACACTCTCACCTGTGTGAGAGGGGGATGTGCAAGGTCAGATCTGATGTGGATCAATAAGCGTGTTTGACCCCCTATAACTAAGGGGTCCAGTGTTTGGTAAGCGGTACCTATACATTTCACTGGGTGATCGTGTGGAGGTGGAGGCTTTTTTGAGATTCACTCCTATCAAGTCTGTGTTTCCATCATTGGCTGTTTGCTTTACCCATTTTTTTTTTTTGGACACTAGAGACTGTTTTTTTGCACGAACGTTTTCACATTGGAATAATTTATTTTGTGTTTTATCAAACTGTTAAGCGCCACATTTTTTCACTTTTTCATTTGTCACGTTATTCACGTTTGATTTTACAGCTCGCAGAGTGGAAGCAATTTCACCCTAAACACATTTATGGATATGAGTAGTGTTTATTTATTTATACATCACATTCATTTTGCGCAGTTTTTGTTGGGTTCACCAATAATCTTCTTTCACTGATGAGGCTGAGCTGATGGACACTGATCAGGTTGCATTGATGGGCACTGGTGAGGCTGCATTGATGGGCACTGATCAGGCTGCATTGATGGGAACTGATAAGGCTGCACTGGTGAGGCTGAATTTATGGGCACTGGAGAGGCTGCATTGATGGACACTGGTGAGGTTGCATTGATGGGCACTGGTGAGGCTGAATTGATGGGCACTGATCAGGCTGCATTGATGGGCACTGGTCAGGTTGCATTGATGGGCAATGATCAGGATGCCTTGATGGGCACAGGTGAGGCTGCATTAATGGGCACTGATGAGGCTGGACTGATGGGCACTGGTGAGGCTGCATTAATGGGCACTGATGAGGCTGGACTGATGGGCACTGGTGAGGCTGCATTAATGGGCACTGGTGAGGCTGCATTGATGCATTATTTTTGTTAAACCTCCTTTGTTGCTATTAACATTAAATTATGTTACCACATTGTATCATATTTGTCTTGCTTTATAACATCAATTATAAACCAGGTGGGCATAGATGGTGAGCTCGGTGGTTCAAAGGGCCACTTGACTGGACTTGCCCCCCAGGCCCAAGGCTGCCAGTCCTCCCCTGGTGCCGAGCTTTGGCTCAGGTTCAGCTCTCCTCCGCTCCCTGCTTAATACTGACCCAGGGAAATGAACGGCTGCCTACCAACTTAGTGCAGAGAGTCTCTTCCTGCCTGAGGTTAAGGCTGCTCAGCTTCAGCCAAAGAGGATCATCATGCAGGCAGCACTCTGGTGGGCTCCTTTCCTGCCTCTTGGGGCCTTTCCAACAGTGGTGGAAAGCCAGGACCTGGTAATTCCGCCACTGCCCAAGACACCTGGCATCTTCCTCTGTCCCTTCTTCCTCCCCCACCACCACCCCTCCCCTCAGCTCACAATAATCATTCATGATGGAGAGAGAGTGCCCGCTCGTGGCTGCGCCCCTAAGTGGCAATACGCCCTAGGCGGCTGCCTAGTTTGCCTAGTGGAAGCATCGGCCCTGGACACAGCTGGAAAACCTGACAGAAGTATGAACCATTCCTTAAGTTAAACAAGTTCGGATTTTGGATATACTATACAGTAAAACCTTATTGGCCTTTTATATTGGCATATAATTATGGCCAGGCTGAGATGTAGGAAAAAGGCAGCCACCTTGGGTGGTTGAGTAGGAGGGGACAAAAAAGGCAAGAGATGAAATCTAAGTGGCTGACCGCTCATGGGGGGGGAAAATGAGAGCCTTTTTCCTGGCACTGTATATAATCAATATTACCTGGGGATCCCACCAGCTATTACTTTGTAAATGATCATTTTTGTTGTAGGGTGACAACGCACACCCATGTGATTGCAGTGCAGCCTAATGCTCGCACCCTCCTGTGAGCACTCCAGCAGGGTTAAAGTCGTATGTACCAGTACACCTAGTGTGAGCACCTATTGATGTTGTCACAATTTGAAACCCTACCTAGCATTGTTTTCTCCCAGCCACTGCGACTTGATTGACAGCAACTGTGCTGGGAGTTGTCATTAGCAAAGCATTGTACACACGCCTTCTACAAATTGGATGACAGCAGCTGTGTTGAGAGATGACGTGAACAGAAAAGACGAACCACAGAAGAATTTCAACAACACAACCAGTTCTTCAACCACCACAAGTAGCAACAGTGGTCCAAAGATTGGCCCAGAAGCACTGTGATGAGTTTATTATTCAGCTCTCCTCTGCGAAAGGGATCTTGTCACTTGCATTAAAAAATTTAATAAAGATAGAGGCAACTTGAAAAAGAAGAAATCTATCCAAATTAAAAAAAAAAAAAATCTTCCTATATACTATACAGTGATACTTGGCCAGCAGGCAGAAACTCCAGTCTTTGGTCTCTTGCAGAGATAAAGGCACTGCTGCTACCTAAAACTTTTGTGTGTCCCCCACTGGCTGAAGTTTTTTACCTGTTGGTCTGTGTGTTATTACAGTGTCTTGTAGTAATGTAGTGGCCTCTGGTGACTTTGCGGCACATTTTCACACATCCTGATTGCTTACTAGTGCTGTCCCAGTCAGGAGATACACAAGAGGATTATGACTGCTCAGACCAGGAGCCCATCACATCATGTCTGTCAAGCTGTATTTTTCTGTTGACCACCACACACATATGGTGGGAGCATGGCACGTATAAAATAATTGTGGTGGCGGGGGTGTGGTGCAGTAGTGTGCAGAACAATGCAGATAAATGGACCTGATGTGGTCAAACCAAATAGTTTCTTAACACTAGGCCGCCATCTAATGTCTTACTGACTATAGGGAAGTCTGTCTTTTTGTGTCTCAGCTAGTTACATCCAAATCTGAGTAGTAATTGCTACCCCAATGGAATAAGTACTGCCTAAAACAACATTCCAGCCATGGGCATACATATTTATCAGCATAAGTTTTTGTAAATGGCTTTCATTTTCTATAGCATATTCCTGTACATAATTAATATTTGCAATGATAAGTGCATATGCTAATTCCCAGAGTTCTCTTTGTTCCTCATAATCATAGTGTAGAAGGGTACCATATGTTCATCTGTACACAGTATATGCTGCAAAGTACAGATAACAGTCTCAGTGCACAGATGTAAGCAAATCCCATGCCACAGGGGAGTCTGTGGCAATTTTATCACTGCATTTTGAGTAAATAAAAGCTAAGCAATTCATTTTAAAGCCCAACTTGGGAAAAGGTAAAAGTCCTCCCTTTCTGTGGAGGTGCTCCTGCACTGTAAAGTTGGCCATAAAGGGTTGGAATCTCAACCGGGTCAGCAAGGACCAGCTGAAATTCGATCCATGTATGGGCAGCCTGTTTGTACCCAAGTCGATCCATCGATTGACTTGGCTACAACCAGAATGTTGGATTTCTAGCATGCGATTATTGCCAGCGGCTACAGCCGCTAGCAATAATTATTGTTTTCTACCGGCAGGGGCAGCTCCCTTCGCCCCCGGCCAGAAGAACATGATAGCTTTGCAGGAGGGATTCCCCATCAACTGACTGTGTTAATGGGGGAATCGAGAAATTTTCTTTCTTGCAACCACGAGTTGCAAAAAAGAAAACTGCATCATATATGGCCTGCTCTAAGGGACCGGGTAAAGCAGTTTTTCCACTCCTGCAGGCTCCTCCACACTGCTAGACCAATCCCCACAGCCTCTTCTCCTCTGCGCTCCTGTTGTCTAAGATCCTCTGACATCAAAAACTGATGCAGGGTCCATAGCCCTACATTGGAAATGAGGAGGCCAAGGGACAGTCCACTGCTGTAGAATAGGGGGGAGACTTCTGCTATGGGAGCGGAGGATCAGATAAGTGAAAGTGCTTTGACCAACCCTAGATGTAATCAAGCAGTTAAATCTTGCAGTTTTGTCACACTTTACTTTTCCCAGACCTGGGCTGTCAATTATTTTAGCCTAGGCCATCTTTATGTAGAGCAACAATTCTTTTTTTCTCATCCTCAGAGAGTTCTTTCCCATTAGATGACATGTTGAACTTCCAGTGACCAGTATGAGAGAGTGAGAGTGATAACACTAAAGTTAACACACCTGCTCCCCACTCACAGACCTTGTAACACTAACGAGTCACATGACACCCGGGAGGGAAATGGCTAATTGGGCCCAATTTTGACTTTTTCACTTAGGGGTGTACTCACTTTTGTTGCCAGCGCTTTAGACATTAATGGCTGTGTGTTGAGTTATTTTGAAGAGACAGCAAATTTACACTGTTATAAAAGCTGTACACTCGCTATTTTACATTATAGCAATGTGTCATTTCTTCAGTGTTGTCACATCAAAAAGATATAATAAAATATTTACAAAAATGTGAGGGGTGTATTTACTTTAGTGAGATACTGTATTTGATGTTTGGCAGAATATTTTGGAGCAGGTGCCTTTTGTGTCTGTATTGCCACAGCAACGCTTATCCCAATTGTTTATAATTTATAGTTCATATAGAACTCCACTTAAATAGTTTCAATGGTGTCGGCAAAACATGTCTGAATGTCCAAGGTGCTCGGGGTTCCCTGCTCCACATGCTAAGGAAATGCCCCACACTGTTTAGGTATTCATGCAATCTAGTGAATAACATTAACCGTGCCTTTCAAGCCCACATAGATCTAGACCCTAAGATATGGCTCTTGGGCTATCTAAGTGAAGAAATATTAATACGCCTATTAATAGGCTGCTATTTATAGCACGTATATCACATACCTGGTGGAGACCAAGCTGTAGAGAGGGCTTCTCTTGCACCTCCTGTCCAACACCCCTGATAGAGATGACAGGAGGTGTAGGACACAGAGTGGCACGAGGGCCGGTATAGCAGGTGATGTCTTGGCAGACGACTGATGGCTTTGGATCACCGGATGAACACCTGGAACTGGAACTCGGTGATGCTGCATGAGAAGGCAGGAGCGAAGCCAGAACACAAGCCAAGGAGTTGTCAACAGCCGGACAGCACGGGTACAGGAACAGGAGACAGGAGCGGAGTCAGGATACAAGCCGAAGTCGGTACACAGTCTGGCAGCAAGGTACAAAAGCATAAGGCAAAGGCAGGGTCAAACACAAGCTGAGGTCACAGGTAGGCAGGCAGGAGTCCAAAAGAGAGTCAAGGGCAAGTCGGGTCGGTATAACAGGAAATCCAGAAGCAGGTGAGGGCACAGGTAAACAGGAACAAGCTGAAAGACCACTCAGCAATGTGCTCCTGTCACCGCTCAGTATAAATAGGCCGTTTGTCGCCAATTGCGTGCGCACGTTGCGTACGCACGTTCGCGCATTGGCACATTTACACATTCCTTCCGGTGTGTCTGGGCATGCGCACAAACGTCTGTTTGGATCCAACTGAGCGTCTCTTACATTGCTGCCCCCCCCCCCCCAATGGGCAGCCTCCGGATGCCCATCTGCAACATCTTCTCGGGATGAAACTGAAAAAAAGTTTGTATTAGATCTGTAGCATGAAGGTTACCTTCTGGTTCCCATGAATTTTCTTCCGGGCCATAGCCCTTCCATTTAATCAGGTAATGGGACAGTACCTCTTCTCTTCCTACAGTCCAAAATTGCTTCAACCTCGTATTCCTCGTTGCCATCAATAATTTCAGGTGGGGGTGGATCCGACTCACGGTCAGGAAATGGATTGGGTCTGGTAGGCTTTAGCAAGGATACATGGAAGACAGGGTGAATTTTGTATGTTTCCAGAAGTGAAAGTTCATAGGCTGCAGGATTGATTTGTCTCTTAATAGAGAATGGACCGATATATCTAGGCCCCAGTTTTTTAGATGGACACAACAGTTTCAGATTAATGGTGGATAACCAAACCTTGTCTCCTGGTCTGAGGTTTAGATCTCCCCTTCTCTTCCTATGAAAAACATTTTGTATTGTCTTGCTGTGCTTTGACAATGGCGTCTTGCAATAGTTTGTTGTTGGTTTGCAAAAATGTGGCTCTTTCCTGGACTGCAGGAACCAAGGAATCAGGCATCACATCAGGTATAAAAGCTGGGAAGTACCCATAGTTTGCAAAAAACGGGGCTTGACCTGTGGCTGAATGCACTGCGTGATTATATGCAAACTCTGCCAGGGGTAAAAGCGATGCCCAGTCATCTTGTGAGAACGATGAAAAACGCCGGAAATACTGTTCCAGGGTCTGGGTTGTACGCTCCGTTTGACCGTTCGTTTGTGGATGATAGGCTGAGGAAAAGTATGTGTCAATCTTTAATGTTCTGCAGAGGTCTTTCCAGAATCTGGAAGTAAATTGCACCCCCCGATCTGAGGTGATGTTGCTAGGTACCCCGTGGAGCCGAACCACTTCCTTGATGAAAGTATGGGCAGTTTCCATTGCTGAGGGGGTTCCCGACCTAGGGATAAAATGGGCCATCTTTGTTAGTCTGTCGACCACCACAAAGATGGTCGTGAATTCTTCAGAAGGAGGGATCTCCACGATAAAGTCCATATTTATCATTTCCCAAGGCCTTTTGGGAATGGACAAGGGCCTTAGTAGACCCCAGGCTTTGGCCTTGTTATTCTTGTTCCGGATGCAGATTCCACAGGTGCTAACATAATTCCGGCAGTCGGACCTCAGACCAGGCCACCAAAAGGACCGTTGTATGAGGTCGACCGTCTTAGATATCCCAAAGTGCCCTGCCAAGGGATGATCATGGCACAGGCCGAGGACCTTGGCACGTAGACTTGGAGGTACGAACACCCTTTGGTTAAAACAGTCGTCCTTGTTCCCGAAGGCACATACCTGATAGTAGAACATTCCTTATGGATGCCTGCTTCAGCTGTGTTAACAGATCTGTTTGTAAAAGTAGAAAACTTTGGGCCGGCAGGATTGTATCTACTTGGCGACACTCTTCGTCCTCTAGGTACATGCGGGATAGCGCATCAGGTTTGCCATTCTTGGAGCCTGGCCTGTAGGTGATATGGAAAGTAAAATGAGAAAAGAACAGTGCCCGCCTGGCTTGACGAGGTTTCAGTCTCTTAGCTGTTCTGAGGTATTCCAGATTTTTGTGATCGGTAAAGATCAGGATAGGGTGAGATGCTCCTTCTAATAGGTAGCGCCATTCTTCCAAGGCCGTCTTTATGGCCAGCAGTTCCCAGTCTCCAACATTGTAGTTCCTTTCTGCTGGACTGAGTTTCCTGGAAAAGAAGGCAACAGGGTGAAGAAGAGATTTCATACCTGAACGCTGTGACAGGATGGTGCCTACGGCATTTTCTGAAGCATCTACCTCAAGAACATAGGGCAATGCGGGATTTGGGTGTCGTAGGATAGGTGCAGTGGTAAACAGGATCTTTAACTGATCAAACGCAGCTTGTGCTGCCGGTGTCCATTGGAAGCGGGTGCCTCGCCTAGTTAGCTGGGTGACTGGAAGGATAATGGCAGAGAAGTTCTTGATAAACTTGCGGTAGAAATTAGTGAATCCAATGAACCTCTGCGTGCTCTTCCGGTCTGTGGGAGTGGGCCATTCGAGGATCAATTTGACCTTTTGGGGGTCCATGGAGATCCCAGAAGTGGAAATGACGAGTCCCAAGAATTTGATTCCTTTTCGAACTCGCATTTCTCGGGCTTCGCGTACAATTCATGGTCTCTTAGGCGGCCGAGAACCTTCTTGACATGTTCACGGTGCAATTCAATGGAACCTGAAAAGATAAGAATGTTGTCAAGGTAGACAATCCTAAACAAATCAAGAAAGTCTCTGAAAATATTGTTCACAAAATGCTGAAAAGTGGCTGGAGCATTGCACAATCCAAAGGGCATGACAAGGTACTCGAAGTGGCCGAATCTTGTGCGAAAGGCGGTCTTCCACTCGCCGCCCTCGCGGATCCGTACTAGATTGTATGCTCCTCGTAGGTCAAGTTTTGTGAATACCGTGGCTGCCCTGAAACGTTGAAAAAGTTCAGGAACTAAGGGCAGAGGGTATCTGTTTTTGACAGTAACCTTGTTCAACTCCCGATAATCAACACAGTGGCATAGAGAATGATCCTTCTTTTCGACGAAGAAGATGCCAGCCCCTGCAGGAGACGTAGAGGTCCGGATGAAGCCTTTTTTTCAGGTTTTCGTCAATGTAAAGGCGTAATGCTTCAAGTTCCAGTTCAGAGAGGGGGAAGATACGCCCAAACGGTATCTCAGCACCTGGTAAAAGTTCAATTGGGCAGTCATACGGCCGGTGAGGTGGCAGGATGTCTGTTTATCGAAGACCTCCAAGAACTCATGGTAAGCTGGGGGCACAAGTTGGGATGCAGAGGGATCAGGTTGTAGGCCCAGAAGTGATGCAGGTTTCCCAGGACTGGGCTGGAAGAAGTTTTGTTGACAATAGGTGGATGGAAATGCCACTTCTCCTGACTTCCAGTTTATCTGAGGATTGTGTGCTTGTAGCCATGGGATGCCCAGAATGATAGGGAACAAAGGAGATGGGATAATGTCCAAACACAAGTATTCTCGGTGGCCATTGCTAGATATAGCCAGTAGTGGGCAGGTTTCTTGGGTTATAGGTCCGGACTTGAGATGGGAACCGTCAGCTAGATGGATAGATAGCTGGCGGGTCTTTGCTTGCAGAGGGATTTGATGACACTGAGCAAAGTCACTGTCCATGAAGCAGCTGCAAGCGCCAGAGTCAATAATGACTGGGACTTGGATGGTCTTTCTGAAAATCTGTAGTGAGAGAGGTAAAGTAATGTGAGTGGACAGATCCCTCCTAGAACTGTTTGCAAGGTAAGAAGGGAAAGCAAACTGAGACTTACTAGGCCGCACCGGGCAGGTCTGAAGGTAATGTCCTGCTTCCCCACAATAG
Organism: Pelophylax lessonae; assembly: GCF_965119305.1. NCBI lineage: Eukaryota > Metazoa > Chordata > Amphibia > Anura > Ranidae > Pelophylax > Pelophylax lessonae. The sequence goes on from NC_138768.1 coordinate 225,716,870, forward strand.
AGGCATAGGTTGTTCCGGCATCTTCGTAATCTCTCCTCAGTGGTCAGTGGAGAGCGTAAAAGTCAGAGTTGCATGGGTTCCACCCTGGAGGTTGTGGGGGAAGAGACAGGTGGACGAAAGGCCGGAGGTGACGGAACTTGAGGCAACATCCAGGTAGGTCTAGAACTTCCAGCTCCTTCCACTCTCCTCTCCCTGAGCCTGCGATCAAGCTGGATGGTAAGACTAATAAGGTCATCAAGAGAATTAGGCGTACCCACTCTGGCAAGTTCGTCTTTAAGGCCCTCTGATAGGCCGAGACGGAATTGATGCCGTAAGGCTGCATCATTCCAGCCTGTATCGGAGGCCCATCTATGGAATTCTGCGACATAGTCCTCCGCAGGGCGGCGGCCTTGTTGTAATGTATGTAGGGTTGCTTCGGCTGTAACAGATCGCTGGGGATCGTCATAAAGCTGTGCCATTGCTTCAAAGAATAATGAGATGGTGTTCAGAGCTGTGCTATTTTGTTCCAGGAGACGGTGGGCCCAGGATTGCGGCTCTCCGAGAAGTAGAGAGATTACGAACCCCACCTTGGTGGATTCAAGTGAGAAAGTCCGTGGTTGCAGGGCAAAGTATAGCTCACAAGAATTCCTGAAAGCCCGGAATTTGTGACGGTTACCCGAAAATCGTTCTGGAGCAGGTACCCAAGGTTCTGGCGGTGGCAAAACCACTGCAGGTGTAGATAGGGCCCGTTCGGGCACGGAGGACCCAGTTGCCGGGGTAGAGGCCATGGATTGGATGCGACCCTCTAATTGGAAGTAGCCCTCTTGCAGGGATTTGACTGCTTGAGTAAGCGAAGCAAGTTGCTGGCATAATGTCTCTAGAGGTGCAGCCCCTCTCTCCGCCTCCGACATCTGGCTGAGTGGTACTATCACGTACCTGGTGGAGACCAAGCTGTAGAGAGGGCTTCTCTTGCACCTCCTGTCCAACACCCCTGATAGAGATGACAGGCGGTGTAGGACACAGAGTGGCACGAGGGCCGGTATAGCAGGTGATGTCTTGGCAGAAGACTGATGGCTTTGGATCACCGGATGAACACCTGGAACTCTGTGATGCTGGATGAGAAGGCAGGAGCGAAGCCAGAACACAAGTCAAGGAGTTGTCAACAGCCGGACAGCACGGGTACAGGAACGATAGACAGGAGCGGAGTCAGGATACAAGCCGAAATCGGTACACAGTCTGGCAGCAAGGTACAAAAGCATAAGGCAAAGGCAGGGTCAAACACAAGCTGAGGTCACAGGTAGGCAGGCAGGCAGGAGTCCAAAGGAGAGTCAAGGGCAAGCCGGGTGGGTATAACAGGAAATCCAGAAGCAGGTCCGGGCACAGTTAAACAGGAACAAGCTGAAAGACCACTCAGCAATGTGCTCCTGTCACCGCTCAGTATAAATAGGCCGTTTGGCACCAATTGCGTGCGAACATTGCGTACGCGCATTGGCGCATGTGCATTGGCACATGCGCATTTGCACATTCCTTCCTGTGTGCCTGGGCATGAGCACAAATGTCTGTTTGGATCCAACTGAGCGTCTCTTACAATGTAAAACAATTGCATTTAAGTGGTTGTCTCCTGGGCCCCCTACACATAAGGAATGGGGATGCTTTGTTTGAAAGAACAAGAAGTGTATCGCAATAGAGGCAAAGCTAATACATTTTATAAAGTTTGAGAGCCCTGACTGTCCCTTCTCGTTAGGGTCCTATAGCGTATTGCAGTGCAAATTGGTTAAATGAGTAATAAAATACGGCAGTGATGAAAAATGTCTAGATTGTTAACATTTGTAGAAGCCTCATTATCAGTTGGTATAGGCATACTTATGGCCTTTTTGTTATGTAAGATAGACAATTGTCCTGTTGTCTAAGGTTTAAATATAATAATTAATATAATATAACCGCTGAAACTAGAGCTTTCTTTTTTTTTTTTTTTTTTTTTTTTTTTTTTTTTTGAAGGCTTTCTTACACTTTTGTATGATGTATCATTGTGCAGCTGTAGTTGCATCTTACACAAATATATATTTTTTTCCCTATTTTTTTTTATTTTTTACCTTTTTTTGGGGGGTTTTTTTTTGTGTCTTGTTTAACAACTGTTTGTCTACAAAAAAAACTTTCAATAAAAATGTATTGGAAAAAAAAATAGGGTTCTCAATACCTTTGTGACACAGGATCTTAAGCCTCATAAACAGAGGCCGAATGTCAGGAGACATTGGCCCGTGTGTATGTCAGTCTTTCTGTCAGACAAGCATGCTGGAAAACCAGCAGCCGACCGACTCCCGATCAGTGCTCTCTGACAATGTCAGCTCGGGGGTAGATCACTATACTAATTTTGCATAGTTGGTAGAACGGCTCCGACCGGAGCTGACAGTTTTCTTTTCGTTCAACCAGCTGGGTTGAACAAAAAAAAAAAACTGTATGTACCAGGTTTTACTTGTTCATTTTTTTCTTGGGAGCCAATATAATAGCTCTGTTAGGACTAGGTCCTGCGTCAAGGTTCTTTTGTTTACTTCAAGCAGGTTTTGCATTCCCATACAAGTTTATTGGAATGCAAAACTGGCTTAAAGAGACAGTCCACCTTTTGCAAAAATGTAGTAAATGTAGGAATATTGATCTTCTGATCAATGTGATCTAATTACTTTCTTGCATAAAATCTTACAGAGCATTGCACGTATGTCACAAATGCAATACACAGGCCCTCTCAATGTTTACCTCCAACCTCAGGTCCGAATTGGGGTGCGGCTTTAACACAGGTGGAGTCAAGCATAGCCATGCTGAGTTAAGAAAATAAGCTACAGCAAAACAATCCCTGGGAGATCTCTGGAAGCATCTAAAGTGGGGTACACACTAGTAGAAAATCTGCCGAAAATTCCCGCCCGATGTGAAATCGTCCGATTTTCGCCTAGTGTGTACACAACTTTCAGCAGCCGATGCCGACATTTTCAACGAAAAAATACGGAGGGACAAACACCAAAATGTTTTTTGTCCGTCCCCAGAAGACTGATTTTCGTTTAATGTGTATGCAGTACATCCGTGAAAAATCGGATACGAAAGACCGCGCATGATCTGAGGTTGTTGACAACCCGGGAGTCTAGGAACAAATGTGCCAAAAAAAAGAAAAATCGGACGAGAAATTTTGTGAACATTTATGCACTGTCGACTAAAAACGGTAATGAACGCTGAGAAGACAGAGAAAAATCGGAGGATATTTCGTCCGATTTTCGTCAAGTGTGTATGGCCCTTAAGCTGGGGCCTGAAATTTTTAGTTTTTTTTTTTTTTCTAATCTCTTTGTATTGGAGGTGGGTCTGTCAGTAAAGCAGACCTTTTTCGTGGAAGCTCCACCTTAAAGCTCAACTGCAGCCCAAGAATTATTTTGGTTTGCTAAAACTTCTGTTTCAAATGCCATCAATGTTCGCATTAGGTGATTTTTTTCACTTTCTGATCTGACAACCACTACCTGAACAGAAAGTGAGCATCAGTAAAAACCTGACTGTGGTTCTAATCTTCTCTGCACACTTAAAGAACTTGATTTGATTTTTTTTGTCCCCTTTGGGGAAATTTTTCCCTCACTTCTGGCCCCCATCAAATAGACAGGAAATGAGGAGAAATCCCCCTGAACAAACCCAGACCACAATAAAAAGGGGTTTCAACTCTTCCACATGCCATTCAAAACTTCATAATAATTTGTTGTTGGATTTGAAGCTGGCCAAAAACACTTAAGTCATACATAAATGATCAGGTCTCTACAGGAATCTTTTCCAGGGAGGTCTCCACTAGATTTAAACAGATACATCAAGAGTCCAATGTATGTGTAAACCTGTGAAGAAAAGGCAAGGGAGGTACTGTACAGACACCTCCTAGTGCTGGATTTTCTGGGGGAAAACGATACTGACTGGCAAGGTATTCTAACCTGTCGGATTACGATTTTCCTTGATGAACCTTGCCTGGAAGTGTTTCAAAGACGTTGGACTACCATAATCCTGATGTGGTGTGTCTGCAGGAAACTCATCTGCATCTCATCAACAGATTCACTATTGAAACACTGCAATTATCGTACTCAGTTCCACTCCACCCATTCCACTTATTGTAGAGGAGTCAGTGTATTGGTTTCCAATAATGTGCCTTTTCAGCTAGTGCTCTCAAAAATTGAGGAACAGGGGAGGTATGTGTTCCTATTGTGTAGTCTGAATCGCATGTTGTGTGTCTTGGCGAATGTGTATATACTTCCACCATTCTCTCCAAGCGTGTTGAATGCCCTGTCCCAGTTTATGGGTCCATATCCCAATGTTCCTATCTTAGTTCTGGGTGATTTCAACCACGTTCTGGATAAAAAAAACTGGATAGATTTTCAAGTGCAGGCGGCCCTGTGGTTGCTAGTGGTCCTACACCATTTGCTCTCCTCATTGCTGAGATTGGACTGAGGGATGTGTGGAGAGACAGGTATCCTAATTTGCAATGTTTTTCCTGTTATTCAGCTATCCATGAAGGATTGTCTCGTATTGATCTCTGCTTGGGAAATAATAATGCCCACTCTCTGGTTGCTTGCTTCTGTAGCTCATGAACCACGAAACATCTCGGATCACTCACCGCTTATAGTGCGGCTGGGTATGTCACATACCCCTCAGGCTAAGCTGTGGAAGGTTAATCCCTTCTGGTTTACATTGTTTCCGAGTCCTGACCCTACACTGCCGGCTATACAAGGCTATTTGCAAAGCAATCAGGGTACAGCATCACCCTTGGTGATCTGGGATGCTCTAAAAGCATACCTTTTAGAGGTCTTATTATTAAACAAATCTCAGCCATTAAAACTAAGAAAAAGGAATGGGAAAATCTAGTACTTAGTACAGCGGAAAAGGCGGAGGAGGGTTATATTGCAGATCCAACTAGACCTAATGAATGTAAATGGTTGGAGGCTCAGGCCCTTTACAGACAGGTTTCCATTACGGCAGCAGAAAATTAAAAGGTTTTTTCTTCAACAAAGATACTTTAATGAAGGGGAAAATACTGGTCATTTATTAGCGGTAATTTCTAAGGCACAACAGGGAGCAACACATATAACAGTTATTCAAACTCCCACAGGTGAGATGGTTCATGACCCCTCCCAGGTCTCCTCAGTTTTTACCCAATTTTTTAGGGACTTATACCTCTCTAAATTTGTCTCTCGGCGGAGAGTCTGGATGTTCTTAGACCAATGTCCACTCCTGCAGCTTGATCATGGGGGGCGTAGTGCATTAGGTGCCTCCCTCACCCTTGAGGAGCTTACTCTGGCAGTGTCTCAGATGGCTAATGCAAATCAACAGGGATGGATGGTCTTCCAGCTGAGATATATAAAACATTTGACACTGCACTTTTACCAACTCTTTTAAATACATTTAACGATGCCCTGCGGTGGGTGAGCTACCGGAGTCAATGAAGGAGGCCATAGTGGTGGTTATTCCCAAGCCTGATAAAGATCAGTTACAGCCGATTCTTATAGGCCAATTTAATTGCTTAATACAGATGTCAAGCTACTGGCTAATAGACTGGCAAAGGTTATTTCGGGACTGGTACATGTTGATCAATCGGGATTTATTCTGTCCACCATCTTGAATCTTAGGAGACTATTCCTGAATATTCAACTCCTGGTGGATAATTCTGGTAATAGGGCTGTTTTTTCTCTCGATGCTGCCAAAGCTTTTGACAGCATCAAGTGGGGATACATCTGGGCATTACTGCACAGGTTTGGCTTGGGCACTGAATTTATATCCTGGGTGTGCCTACATTACACTGGCCCTAGAGCACGCATTACATTTGAATAAATGTCTCCCTCTCAGAATCATTTCCTATATATAGAGGCACTAGACAAGAGTGTCCTTTGTCACCACTGCTCTTTGCTCTGGCAATTGAGCCACTTGCGGTAATGATTAGGAATTCACCCTCCATAATAGGATTTAAACGTGGACTCCGGGAAGATAAAATTTCACTGTATGCTGACGATGCACGGTTGTACCTGGGGGGATACTGACAGATCACTCTGAGGTGATGACACTCATTGATTTATTTGGGGGATTTTCAGGCTTTGATATGAATTGTCATAAATCAGTTCTTCTCCCCCTGGATCCACTAGACAAAGCATTGTCAGACACCTTCTCCCAGATACAGGTGGTCTCCACCTTTAAATATTTGGGTGTTATGGTTTCCACTAAACCCAAAGATTACATCTCCCTAAATCTTAAGCCTATTCTACGTAAGTTTCACTCTAAATGTGATAGTTGGTGCAAACTCCCTCATACAGTCCCTCGCCACGTTTAATCTAATCAAAATAATATGGACACCTCAGTTACTTTACATTCTTCATAATTTCCAGGTCTGGATACCTAAATACCAGTTTGATAGAATAGACTCCCAATTTCGTGCTTTCATAGGAAAGGGGGGAACTGCCCGCCTAAAACTAGAAACCTTACAATATCCTCAAGATAGGGGTGGAATGGCTGTCCCACATTCGCAGACTTACTTTTTTACTGCCCAATTACAGCACTTCACGGGATGGGATCTCTCCTCACATAGGGACCCTTCGAAGGGGCTACTGATACCCCCTGACACGGATTATACTTCATTTTCACACATGGAGACGGGATTCCCTACTATTCCCTCTCACTGTCTTACGTTCCAACTATTGACAAAATTGTGGAGCGTGGTCAAACAGAGATTGGGCCTTTCAGGATACTTCAACCTTACCCCCCTTTGGAATAATCACTTTTACATAGACTTGGAGGTTTTCCTGCATGCGTACATGCGGGAGTTAAATATATATCTCAGTTGTATGTCAATGCTGCATAGTTCCAGAGCCAACTCCACTAAGCAGAGTTGGCAGCATGACATCCATTATCTTTGTAGCTGGCTTTAAGGGTGTTATTCTGACCACCATTATAAGGGTTGGATTCTTCTTCCTGACCACCAGTGTAAAGGACATTTTTCCATTTGACCCCATTTTCCATTTGAATTTAGTAAGGGTTCCTCTGGGATAAATAGGTGGAGAAAGTTTGGTCAAGACGCTGAAAGGAGCTAAAAGCTAGTTTGACTGTACTGCTTCTGTGGATAACACCCATTTTCAGCAAACAGCAGGCTGAAGCCCACTGTTGGAGGACATAACCGAGCCGGTCCCGGCTATTATCCAGGCTGATCGTGACCATAACATTTGGATCCATCCAATAGCCTGGACTAGTACCTAGTTCAGCTGAGAGCCTGAGCCAGCCGCTCCTCCCCCCTTCACAGGCCAGCGCTCCAGTGAGTGCGGGATGGGGCAGAGCATGAGAGCCACTGACTGACCATTACCAGCTCACGGAGAACTGATCGATCACCATGTTTGATCACTCAGTTCTCAGTCTTAGAGCCGGCGGAGGACAGATGCAGCCTCGGACCGATGATGTATCCACCTATGTTAGTATGATTTAAAAAAAAAAAAAACAATCTCTTTTAAAAGATTATTATTTTTTTATTAGTTATTTATATTTACAAATATTTTCTGTCACCAAAGACAGTTCATTAGTATTAAATATGTCTATGATGTATACCTAGGAGTGTTATGTGTACAGGTAATTTTTCAGTGAGGGCTTACGAAAACAAATGTAATCGAGGAGCATTGGTACAGAAATGTTCTCTTGAGATATATGGTTTCGCAGAAACCCAAAAATCAATGTTTTTACCTGTACTTGTGTGTACTAGTATTAATTATTTATTAATTTTCAGGTCTCAGGAAACCCCTGCTAAAATAAATTCACTGGGGGTCAGTGGGAAGAATGCTTCCTTACAGTGGTGGTCAGAATGCCACCTTAGGGACAGTTAAAAAATTGATGGCCTGCAATTGATGCTGTCTAGTGACATTGGCCCTGGAACTATCCAGGCACCATCAAATGGGAGGTCAATTAGCCACAGCTCAAGAAACCCCTAGCAACCTCTGGAGGAAGCCTAGGGTTCCACAGAACCCTGGCTTATATTGGCTGAACTATGGCATCCTCCTGGCATATAGCATGAATCCATGCTCAAATGTTGACAGAAACCCTCACAATTAATAGACATTAGTACAGGTACTGTTTACCCAAGATGCCTGTCTTTTAATTCCCTTGGTTTCTACCTCCCCTTAGAAAATTATAAACCAGTACCAACATAAAATGACTGGCACTATAAGGTGAGAATAGACAGTCCAAGGGGAGCTTTTCTGGGCAAAAAAGTAAGATCTGAAAAGGCCTGATTGCCATTGTTTTCACTGGCTCTGGGACTGTCAGCAGGAAGAAATCCCTCATTCATGCAATACCCCAAGCAGTTTGTGCATGTAGAAAACTGTCCCAAAAGACATTTCGAGATTGATGGATTGTGCATGTGTTTTCTTTGTTACATAAAACATAAAAAATATTCAGGTTATATGTTTGCAAATACATATGGTCACGACCTATATAAGGAATACAAAGTGTGAAAAATACAGGCCAAATTCAGTTCAAAAGTCACTACAGTTTATGAAAGTTCATGAGACTTATCCGGGCAGTCTGAACGGGAACAGCTTGTTTAGCTATAATTTCAGAATGTAAATTTGCATATCTATGTGTATTTACGGGTGGAGGATCTGAGATTGTTTCGTAATATTAGAAAGTCATCAGATGTATATTGGTTGTCATGTATATTTTCACAACAAATGTCTTTGAGTTGATTGTCTGAACAGGGTAAAGGCAAGTTACTATTGGGGGGGGAGTACAGTTTTGAATCAGTCTGGAATAGATACAGTACATGCAGACTTTCATCCATCAACACCACTATTACGTAATGATAATCTCTAAGCATTAGGCAATCAGTTTACAGAATGCTGTGGTAGGTGCTAACTCTATTGCCTCGGGGTACCTTTGGTATCTATTGAGAGGTAAGATACTTTATTGTTGGTTCCAGTCAGATACTGTTAAACTAATCAACTTTGTTTTGCCTTTTGCCCAGAGGCCTTGATAACCAGAGCTTCTAAAGTCTAGATGAAATTTAAATATGTAAGGACAGCGTTAAGCCAATTTTTAAAGGTAGTTACACGGGAATAAGAACAGGACTTATCAGACTTCCAAAAGCTTTTTTTTTTTTTTCCACTTAGCCAGCACATTTACAATTAATGCCTGCCAGACAAATTCTCTACATGTGAACATTTGTGGATATGGCTTAAAGTATTAATTACTAAAATCTCATATAGTTTTTCAATTCCTGTCAATTGCTATGTTTAATCTTATTATATTTGCAGCTTTTATAAATGAGCTGTAGGAGTTCAGCAGCACTGAAAAGCAAAAAAGTATGAATAAGGTATTTTCTATAAGTGAAAAAAATGGCAACTGTTTGATACACAATTGTTTAGCAAAAAAATGCAGGTAAGGGCTTAGACCTATATTATTGATTCCCTGACCAAAATAAAATAATATATAATCATTTGATAATTTCCAAGCCCAAAGTGTCAATGCCCCAACAGTTGGCACAATTTGTTGCTTTTTTTTCCACAAAAACCCAAACTACTTTGCAACAAAAATAGTTTGGACTACAGCATGCTGTATACTGGCACTGTATTTTGGTACTTGTATGTACAGCTTCAAAGCAAATTAGTTCATTTAACATTTTTTTTCGGGTAATTCCCTGTCCATTTGTGCTAATATAGCCCACCACTATTATCTATGCATGTGCTTAATTATCTGCCTACCAGGTAAGATAATATATATCTTGAGGTTTGAAAATGTCCTAATGATCGACCATCGGATACCTTTGGGTGCTTGTTAATTAGTAACCACCTTCACTTCAGCTTGAGCTTTGGAACAGCCCTAAACATTAGTGTAGTCCTAGCTGTCCATGGCCAACAGTAAACTGCAATTTCCGTGTTTAGTTTCCTAAATGCATGACACCCATTTTATTAACAGAAAAGGAAAGTGTCCAGTCTGTGCAATGCAGACAATCTGCAGTTATGACTGTGATCGTGGTAGATATCGGTGATGTCTAACATGCAGCCATCCCCTTACCCAAAACTCATGATAAATTTTTGTTAACATCTTAAACTTTTAATAAACCCACAACAGTAAAATCAATCTGTTTATGCATTAAAGCATGCTTGTTATACTCCTTGTGGAACCTAAAGGGTTCGTCCTCTACATTGTGTAAAAAGGCTGTTTGATCCTATCTTCTCTGATCCCCCCCCCCCCCCTTCTAGTACAGAGCCTTGGAGACAAGCTGCACATGCTCAGTTTGGTGTGCATTGCTATAGAGTTTTTTTTTTCTTGGGAGAGTGCATATGATCAGCTTAGGGCCAATTAGTACTGTCCAGACAGAGGGTCAGACTTCTTGCAGCCTCATAGGATAATCAGGGGAGAATATAAACTCTTCCTACAATCTGATTTTGTACGTTTGCCCACTGACAAAGAAATGATTAGTCTATAATTTTAATGGTAGGTTTATTTTTAACAGTGAGAGACAGAATAACAACAAAAAAATCCAGAAAAATGCATTTCAAAAAAGTTAAATTGAATTTGCATTTTAATGAGTTGTAGCAGTGGGGGCCGGTGTACAGAGGGCGCAGGATGCATGCAGGGGCGCGGGATGCATGGAGTTCAATGGGATTTTTTTTTTTTTGGCATCACCTGATTAGAACCAGAGGCTCTAATAGGGTGATGCAAAGGGTGCACCCCGGGCGCAGAGCAGTGCGTCCCGAGCCCACCCATTGTGTGACAATAGCGAATGAAAATTCGCTATTGTCACACCGATCCTCCTCCTGGTCAATCAGAAAGCGCGTCCGATACGCACTTCCTGATTGGCCGCAAGGCAAACCTCTTGCCATTGGCCGAGGAGGAGGCGGGAGCGGAAGGCCTCTGGAGACGCGCCGCCAGTCACTGGACTCAGAAGAAGCCGCCCGCCGCCACTGCTGCTGGAAGGACTCGTGGAGACGCGCCGCCGGTCACTGGGACTGAGAAGAAGCCGCCCGCCGCTCCTGCTGCTCCAGGTAGGTAAGGGGGCACGCACGCTGGTCACTGCATTGGGGGCATGTATGCTGGTCACTGCATTGGGGGCACGCACGCCGATCTCTGCATTGGGGGCATGTATGCTGGTCACTACATTGGGGGTACACACGCTGATCTCTGCATTGGGGGCATGTACTCTGCATTGGGGGCATGTATGCTGGTCACTGCATTGGGGGCACGCACGCTAATCTATGCATTGGGGGCACGCATGCTGATCGCTGCATTGGGGGCATGTACGCTGGTCACTGCATTGGGGGCATGTATGCTGGTCACTGCATTGGGGGCATGTATGCTGGTCACTGCATTGGGGGCATGCACGCTGATCTCTGCATTGGGGGCATGCACACTGGTCACTGCATTGGGGGCATGTACGCTGGTCACTGCATTGGGGGCATGCACACTGGTCACTGCATTGGGGGCATGTATGCTGGTCACTGCATTGGGGGCATGTATGCTGATCTCTACATTGAAGGGGGCATGTACGCTGGTCACTGCATTGAAGGGGGCATGTACGCTGGTCACTGTGCATTGAAAGGGGGCACGCTGGTCACTGTGCATTGAAAGGGGGCACGCTGGTCACTGTGCATTGAAAAGGGGCACGCTGGTCACTGTGCTTTGAAAGGGGGCACGCTAGTCTCTCTGCATTGAAAGGGGGCACGCTGGTCTCTCTGCATTGAAAGGGGGCACACTATACCTTAATTACTGAAGGCCCCTTTCACACTTTTGCGACCTCAAAGTCACGCAATTTTTTACAGCGTTTTTTGCCGCAAAGCAATGCCTATTACATTTTTCTGTTTGCGCTCCCCCAAAAATTGTGAGCACCAGCCGCCAGTTGTAGCACTGTGTCCCCGTAGGGCTTGCTGTATGATGACTTGTCGGGCCTCCTCTGATTACCAGCAAACAGTCACTTAGGGTACGGTTCACACATTAATCCTTACTCCCAATGGCTCTTTGCTCAATAAACAGTCCAGGGGTATTGTTTTTTAGTATTTATTGTGGAAATTGGATGGGAGAAGGGAATAGTGGGATAATCCAACTGGAACTACGTACATTGGATAAGGACAACTCTCACTTGGCCTCACCAGGTTGATTGTTGAAGCAGTCACACTGCTTAAACCATACTGCCACATGTATGGAAAGGGTTAGGTCTCCTTGCTCTTTTTCTCCAGCAATAGACTTGGTGATCTACATTCTCTTCAGGATACTTTCTAGAATCCCCTTTACTGACACCCGTCTACTGAGTCTTCTAACTGCAGGGGTGGCCCCCCTCAGGTCACGCCTCTTGACACAGATCTGTACTCACTGTACTGCAGAATCAGATCCTTCAATGTCTCCCCCTCTCAGTCAGCTCCACAGGACCCTCTGGGTCACCAGGTTGCTTTAGGAATCAGTCACACTGCTTAACCACTTTACCACCGGAGGATTTTCCTGCTTAACGTCCAGGCCACTTTTTGCAACTTGGCACGGCGCGAATTTAACTGACAATTGCGCGGTCATGCAACCCTGTACCCAAACAAAATTTATGTCCTTTTTTTCCCACAAACAGAGCTTTCTTTTGGTGGTATTTGATCAAATCTGCACTTTTCATTTTTTTGCGATATTAATGAAAAAAGACAGTTAAAAAATATCCAATATATTACATTTTTGTTACATATATATATATATATATATATATATATATATATATATATATATAGGCCAAAATGTATTTAGCTACATGTCTTTGACAAAAAAATTCTCAATGAGCGTATTTTTAACCGCCTTGAGACCGGAAAATTTTACCCCATTCCTGACCTGGCTATATTTTGCGATTCGGCACTGCGTTATTTTAACGGACAATTGCGCGGTCGTGCGACGCTGTACCCAAATTAAATCAATGTCTTTTTTTTCCCCCCACAAATAGAGCTTTCTTTTGGTGGTATTTGATCACCTGTGCGATTTTTAATTTTTGAAAAAAAGCGACAATTTTGAAAAAAAAAAACAATATTTTTTACATTCTTATATATAACATTCCCAAAAAAAATGTAAAAATCTAAATTTTTTAACATTTTAGGCCAATTTGTTTTCTGCTAGATATTTTTGTTAAAAAAAATCACAATAAGTGTATTTTGATTGGTTTGCGCAAAAGTTATTGCGTTTTACTAACTACGGGAAAGATTTGTCATTTTTATTGTTTCTTTTTTTTTTTACTAGTAATGGTGACGATCTGGCAGGGAAGGGGTTAACTTTATTGGTGATCAAGGGGTTAAATGTATGCCTCATGCTTACTGACGTGTGTGGGGGGAGGGGGTTGTGTGACAGAGACACAGATCGCAGGTTCAGCTATGCTGAATCCTGTAATCTGTCACTGTCTGTCACAGAGGAGGTCCGCCCGCTTTGTTTACACAAGCGGGCGGATTTCCTCACTCAATCCCCGACGATCGTGGAAGAGCGGCGGTGAATACCGCCTCTCCTCCCCTGGCCCGACTCCCGGTGTGTCTGAATACAGCGGGAGCGCGCCGCCGAGAGAGGGGAGAGTCTGGTGACGTAGGTCTACGTCGCCAGACGTTAACGAGCCACTTTGCCGCAGTAGCAGCACAGTGACCAGTGGTAAAGTGGTTAAACCATACTGCCACATGTATGGAAAGGGTTAGGTCTCCTTGTTCTTTCTCTCCAGCATAAGACTTGGTGATCTACATTATCTTCAGGATACTCTCTAGAATCCCCTTTACTCACACCCGTCCACTGACTCTTCTAGCTGCAGGGGTGGCCCCCTCAGGTCAGGTCCCTTGACACAGATCTGTACTCACTGTAATGCAGAATCAGATCCTTCAATGTCTTCCCTCTCAGTCAGCTCCACAGGACCTCCATGTTTAGTTCTTTTCTAGAACTCTAGGCCCTCAGGTCGACTACCTGAGGCTGCATGGCACCTCTTCAGAGGGGGAAGCAGCCACCTCCTCCCTCCGGGACTCCGCTATCTAGAAGAAAGACCTCTAGCACACGTGCTGCTGGCATTTATACAGTATTCCAGCATGCACTGTGGGATTTTCTTCTGCCAAATCACCAGGGCTGTATTAAATGCCTGTGCACTCATTTATAAGGTTTCCTCCCACTGTCCAATATGCCTCCCTATTGGACCAGTGTGAAACACTCTGCAGACAGATTGATTTGCACCTGAGCATATTGAGCAGACCTCACCAGCAGATCCTGCTCTCTGGTAGGCAGAGAACAATGTAGATTTACCCTTCAATCTCTTTAGCACCTACCTAGGAGGGTGCTACATCCACCCCCTACCAAACTGAGCCATGTCCTCACTGGCTCTGGGCATCCGCCCCTATGAAAATATACCTGTACAAAATTTAAAAGTATTATCCCACAAACTTGGAAAAGGGGGAGAAAAGGAAAATAACATATGTACAGGGCCACAGGGCATACCCCATATGTGGCCAGTAAATACAGTAAATTAAAAAAATATATATATGTCTCTGCTGTACAATAAGGCCAGAAGATATTCTGCAAGCATGCAAACAAAAAGGTAAGTACATAGCAATTTAAACATCCTACATACTTACGGTGAGACTGCCCTCTTTGTATAGGCGACCTTCTCACCCACGGAATCTCTGATGCTAACATTCCCGTAGAGTTCTCCAACAATGCCAGCCCCCTAAGGGCACTTTTACTCGTCGCTCTGTTGTGCATCTGTAATAGACAAAACAGAACAATTCCTGCCAATCTAACTAACGTCACAGATTCCATCTAGGAACCATTTTTTTTTTTGTAACTAGCAATAGGCACAGTCCCTCTCAGATACCAGGGCATTGACTCTTTCTTATTCTAGCCAGACCCACAAGCTAGGATGAAGAAATGCGGAGTCCCCCTGACTGGTGTTCAGTGTCCTTTCCTTCTGTAACACCGAGGTAACACATCTTCTCCTGGCGGCAAGCTATTCTTGCTGGAGCCTGAGCAAAGCTTGCCTTGCTTGTGAGTCTCTGTAAGAACTGTTCAAGAAATCCTTCACTCTGGAGAGGCAACGAGCTCCTACCTTTCTCTCACAAGGTAGCAACTCGCACAAAGTTTCCTTCAACATTACTCTGGCCATACAAAGTATCTTCACAAAGTGTCCTTTTTCAGCATTCCTTTTTGCAACAATCGTGGTCCATGGCCAAGAAGGTCTTCACAAAGGGTCCTTTAAATGGATGTCTCTGTAAACTAGGGGATTTGCCCCTCCAGGTAGCAGCCCCTGGCTTTAACAAGAGAATTTCCTTGTGGCAAAAGTTCTTCTCTCAAATGAAGAAACTGTAGCAGTTTCGCTGATCCCCCATCTCCTTTTGCAAGGATAGAAGGGAAGGGGATTTGGGAACAGGGCCTCCAGCTCTAAAAGAAACTTTAGTGTCAAAGGTACTCTTCAGGCACACCAGCCCCTTTGCAACTCTTTTCAGTCAATACATCACATTCTTCAGGCTCACTAGCCCTTTGGTTACTAAACTTTCCAACAGGAACAAGAACACGGCACACCTCAGTAGTAATGGTCAGAATGAGTTATGCAGACCATCTTGCCTTCCGGATCTCTAATCCTAATGGCCCAGGCTTGCCTTTTCTATCTAGGCCGTGGACCTCCACTTGGTCAATGTAGATGGACCGGGCCATATTCCAATTTGCCTTGATTGATAAGGTGTCCCATAGTTGATTGGTCTGGTTCTTGGGCAAATACTCGGCCCTTGCTGGTAGTAACCGCTGCTGTAACTCACGGGGAAATCCCTGATGAGCCCCCAAATGTAGCACTGTCCCCATAGGGTTTTCTGTATGATGACTTGTGGGACCTCCTCTGATTACCAGCAAACAGTCACTTAGGGTACAGTTCACACATTCATCCTTACTTCCAATGGCTTGTTGCTTAATAAACAGTCCAGGGTTATTGGTTTTTAGTATTTATTGTGGAAATTGGATGAGAGAAGGGAATAGTTGGATAATCCAACTGGAACTATGTACATTGGATAAGGACAACTCTCACTTGGCCTCACCAGGTTGATTGTTGAAGCAGTCACACTGCTTAAACCATACTGCCACATGTATGGAAAGGGTTAGGTCTCCTTGCTCTTTTTCTCCAGCAATAGACTTGGTGATCTACATTCTCTTCAGGATACTTTCTAGAATCCCCTTTACTGACACCCGTCTACTGAGTCTTCTAACTGCAGGGGTGGCCCCCCTCAGGTCACGCCTCTTGACACAGATCTGTACTCACTGTACTGCAGAATCAGATCCTTCAATGTCTCCCCCTCTCAGTCAGCTCCACAGGACCCTCTGGGTTTGGTTCCTCTCTAGCTCTCTAGGCCCTCAGACTGACTACCTGAGGCCACATGACACCTCTACAGAGAGGAGGCAGCCGCCCCCTCCCTCCTGGACTCCTCTATCTAGACAAAAGACCTTGAGCAGATGTGCTCCTGGCATTTATACAGTATCGCAGCATGCACCAAAGCACTTTCCTCTGCCAAATCACCAGGGCTGTGCACTCATTTGTCAGGTTTCCTCCACTGTCCAATATGCCTCTCTATTGGACAAGTGTGAAACACTCTGCAGACAGACGGAGTTGCACCTGAGCACATTGAGCAGACCTCACCAGCAGATCCTGCTCTCTGGTAGGCAGAGAACAATATAGATTTACTTGCAATCCCTCTGGTAAGCAGAAAGGATTCAAAAACTATACTCTCTCTCTAGCACCTACCTAGGAGGGTGCTACAGAGTGAAACAAGTATTTGACCCCTTTGCAAAACATGACTTAGTACTTTGTGGCAAAACTCTTGTTGGCAATCAGAGGTCAGACATTTCTTGTAGTTGGCCACCAAGTTTGCACACATCTCAGGAGGAATTTTGTCCCACTCCTCTTTGGTTGTCCTCTCCAAGTCATTAAGGTTTCGAGGCTGACGTTTGGTAATTCTCTAACCTTCCGCTCCTGCCAAATATTTTCTATGGGATTAAGGTTGATTATCTATGGGATTAATGTGCTTCTTCTTGGCAACTCTTTTGTTGACTTGACCATGTGTTTTGGGTCATTGTCATGCTGAAATACCCATCCATGACCCATTTTCAATGCCCTGGTTGAAGGAGGTTCTCACCCAAGATTTAATGGTACATGGCCCAGTCCATCATCCCTTTAATGCGGATTAAGTTGTCCTGTATCTTTAGCAGAAAAACACCCCCAAAGCATAATGTTTCCACCTCCATGTATGGTGGGATGGTGTTCTTGGGCTCTAAGGCAGCATTCCTCCTCCTCCAAACACAGCGAGTTGAGTTGATGCCAAAGAGCTTGATTTTGGTCTCATCTGACCACAACACTTTAACCCAGGTCTCCTCTGAATCATCCAGATGTTCATTAGGAAACTTCAGATGGACCTGTACATGAGCAGGGGGACCTTGCGGGCGCTGCAGGATTTCAGTCCTTCACGGAGTAGTGCGTTACAAAATTGTTTTCTTGGTGACTATGGTCCCAGAGGCATTAAGATCATTGACAAAATTCTACAGTGTAGTTCTGAGTTGATTCCTCCCCATTCTCATAATCATTGAAACTCCACGAGGCGAGATCTTTCATGGAGCCCCAGACAAAGCTAAAAAAGCACTGAAAAATGCTACTGCAAAAAAACTGAAACTCCTTCTACAGCTACGGCTTTCTACTGATGTTTTCATAACATGAGGCCTTATAATAAAAAATATTACAAAAAAAAATGAAAAAGGTACATTATCTATATCGGTGCTTGTTAATTTGTGATCTGCCGACTTTTCCTGCTCATCCGTTATCCTCTCGTACACATGGGCCGAATATCGGGCGGCATCGGCTGGTTCAATAGAAACCAGCTGACATTTGGCCTGTGTGTATCTCAGCTGGTCCAACAGAAGCTGGCCATTTGCTGGCTTGTGTCGAAGGGGCATGACCGAAAACGGTCAGCCGATCTCGCCATCTGATCAGCGCTCTCAGCCAATGGCTGAGAGCATTGACCGGTGTGTTCTAGAAGGGGGGGGGGAGCTGTCCCAATGTCTGAAAACAATATCCCTGTTCGAAAAAACGCCTCTTGAAACCCACTAGTTCTGTTTTTTTTTTTTTTTTTTCCAGCCCAAAAATGCCACTGCCAAAAACTGCTGATAACAGCCTATGTGTGCATGGACCACATAGGATACCATGTTGGGGAGTTTAGTGGCTGCAGAAAAAAACATCTGACGCCAAAAATAGTAGTTGTAAAAACATCCAGTGTGCATGAGGCCTAAAAGAGGGCAACATAGAACTAGTGCAATTTTTGACACTGTTTTTGATAAACTAATCAATATCTGGTTCAATTAATGTAGTACCAATTCTCAAGGTGCTCATCCTATACTGAATTTTGGTTCTAATATTTGCCCTTTGTGTGTGTCACCCTCAAATAGTTGATCACAAATATACAGTATCTCACAAAAGTGAGTACACCCCTTACATTTTTGTAAATATTTTATTATATATTTTCATGTGACAACACTGAAGAAATGACACTTTGCTACAATGTAAAGTAGTGAGTATACAGCTTGTATAACAGTGTAAATTTGCTGTCCCCCTCAAAATAACTCAACGCAACCATTAATGTCTAAACCGCTGGCAACAAAAGTGAGTATACCCCTAAGTGAAAATGTCCAAATCAGGCCCAATTAGCCATTTTCCCTCCCGGTGTCATGTGACTTGGTAGTGTTACAAGGTCTCGGTGTGAATGGGGAGCAGGTGTGTTAAATTTGGTGTTTTCGCTCTCACTCTCTCATACTGGTCACTGGAAGTTCAACATGGCACCTCATGGCAAAGAACTCTCTGAGGATCTGAAAAAAAGAACTGTTGCTCTACATAAAGATGACCTAGCCTATAAGAAGATTGCCAAGACCCTGAAACTGAGCTGCAGCATGGTGGCCAAGACCAGATAGCGGTTTAACAGGACAGGTTCTACTCAGAACAGACCTCGCCATGGTTGACCAAAGAAGTTGAGTGCAGGTGCTCAGCATCTTATCCAGAGGTTGTCTTTGGGAAATTGATATGAGTGCTGCCAGCATTGCCATTGCTACAGAGGTTGGGGGGTGGGGGGGTCAGCCTGTTAGTGCTCAGACCATAAGCCGCACACTGCATCAAATTGGTCTGCATGGCTGTTGTCCCAGAAGGAAGCCTCTTCTAAAGATGATGCACAAGAAAGCCCACAAACAGTTTGCTGAAGACAAGCAGACTAAGGACATGGATTACTGGAACCATGTCCTGTGGTCCGATGAGATCAAGATCAACTTATTTGGTTCAGATGGTGTCAAGCGTGTGTGGCAGCAACCAGATGAGGAATACAAAGACAAGTGTGTCTTGCCTACAGTTAAGCATGGTATTGGGAGTGTCATGGTCTGGGGCTGCATTAGTGCTGCCAACACTGGGGTGCTACAGTTCATTGAGGGAACCATGAATACCAACATATACTGTGACATACTGAAGCAGAGCATGATCCCCTCCCTTCTGAGACTGGGCCACAGGGCAGTATTCCAACATGAGAATGACCCCAAACACCCCTCCAAGACAATCACTGCCTTGCTAAAGAAGCTGAGGGTAAAGGTAATGGACCAGCCAAGCATGTCTCCAGACCTAAACCCTATTGAGCATCTGTGGGGCATCCTTAAATGAAAGGTGGAGGAGCACAAGGTCTCTGTCATCCACCAGCTCCGTGATGTCGCCATGGAGGAGTGAAAGAAGACTCCAGTGGCAACCTGTGAAGCTCTGGTGAACTCCATGCCCAAGAGGGTTAAGGCAGTGCTGGAAAATAATGGTGGCCACATAAAATATTGACACTTTTGGCCCAAATTGGATATTTCTACTTAGTCTGGGTTCAGACTACCATGACAAGAAAGTCGCCCGACTTAAGGAGCGACTTCCATGTGACCTCCAAGCGACTTGCGCGTGATTTTGATGCAAGGCGACTTTACCTGTGGCCCATCAGAATAAGCTCTTGTAACCTATTTCCCTTTCCCATTAATTTCCTCGTTCCCTGTTTATCATCCCTGTGCCCTGTGATCCCAGTATAATCGCGGTATTGGGTGGTTGGTCAGAACAATGTTCTCCTGGCCCTATCCAGTGACAGCTGGTGTGGCAGTGTTGATGTAAGAGGAAGAGAGGAAGTGGAGGATGAGGATGAGAAGAAGACAGTGATACTGGATCCATCCAATCCTTTCCAATAGAGAAGGCAGAGGCCAGTTCTGGGCTATGTATGCAAATTTGCTTGCTTATGAGGACAAGTTTTTCAATTATACGAGGATGTCCCTGGCAAGGTATGTACATATGTCTACGTACACTTTACAGGAAAATTATTTAGCAAAATGTGGATATGCACATATAGATGTGTGCGTCCAGCTACCATTGGCTAATATTTCTGATTTTCAGTTTAGCAAATGGCCTTGTTTATTTATTTTTAAACCGTTTTGACGAATTGCTTGGTCTGGTTGGCATCCATCTGCAGCGACAGAACACATCATTTCGGAGAAGTATCTCACCCAGTAAAAGACTGATTATCACACTAAGGTAAACTATAGTGCCATCTTTTATTTGTGTTTGTGTCATTCACAACAACTGTATAATTTATTACACCTTTTGCAGTAATCTAGGGGTTCTGGAGCAATCTTAGTCATCTGAGCATGTTATAAGACAATCATACATCTTCATATTGCTTTCTGCTAATAATCCTGCAAGTGGATTGTTTGCATTGCTGCAACAGATTACGCACTATGCATATTTTAAAATTGCAGAATATCGTATATTGCACAATATAGCACCTAAACACCAATTTAGCAAATGCGCCACAATTTTGCAAACTTTTATTTAAATATTTCTTTAGGGAAATTATACAAACAGTATAAGTAGTAAGTAAATGACGGTGTGTGTGTGTGTGTGTGTGTGTGTGGGGGGGGGGGGGAGGTGGACACCAACATTAATATATGAGATATCAAGCTAAACCTTTATTTTAAATCATCTTTTCAAGTAACTGAATTAAAAAAAGTTGACATGGGAATAAGTAGCACAACACAACAAAACCTGACCTTAAACTATAACTGTAAAATTGGTTGAGCAATAACAGGAACATCAGGCAGAGATCGTGAAAACTAAAATTTTGGGGTGACATTTCTCCAACTACAGCTGTTGATAGACTGTTTCACAATCTGAATGTGTGGTTGACCCACTGCTCATAGATGGCCTTGGGGACTGGGTTTCATGAAATGGGAATGTACTGACAAGAAAACCAGGTGACTGATATGCCCTTGGAGTTACAGGGGTGCCAATTGTGGAGGGAATTTGAGATGGATTTGGATATGGTATTGGGGGATGGGATGTATTGATGACATTCCCAAAATCATCACAGTATGGGTGGAAGCGAGGGGGATAGTAAGGGTGGGTTCTAGGTGGTGGAGGGGCTGGATGTGAATAATAGGGACCAGATGGTGGTGGTGGTGGTGGTGGTGGTGGTCCAAAGCTAGGCGATGAGGTGGTTGCTGCCTCATCATGCATATTGGCATGTATGAGGTCCAGTATTGCATTCTGCAAGTTATGTTTCCGATCTGGACGGATTTTTTTTTTTGAACTAGCCCATCACGAGTAAACCAAAAGCATGGTCTTCGGACTCATGGCTATCTATTTTTTCATGCAGTTTGCCAACACATCAATGAAGCGATTGATGCTTTGCCCACCCCTCCCTCTTAAAGGTCTGCTTGCCTGATATCTAGAAACCCGGCTGGGCCCAGCTGGCTTCTCTCTGATAACAGACTGCTCAGGCAGGTTTGAATCAATTGATAAATCTTCAATGACAGAATTATCCTGTGACTCTTGACCTGTTGTCTCCTGTGATCCCTCCTGCCCTTCACCTTCGCTGTCTTCCCAACTGGCTTGTGTTCTGCAATAAAAATAGAATACTGCTTAGGCACACCATTCTTTAACTCTAGTAGCACTTTACAAACATGACAGATGTTAGCTCACTCTCTCATATCCATGAAATGTTTAAAAAAATCCAAATCTCAAGCCTGGACATATGGTACCACCCTCTTGGCTGCCGATCCACTCCTCGCCTCCCTGAGTCTTCTTAGGTGACCTTGGAAACAGTCCCATAAACTTTTCTATCGAGTTTGCAATATCTGCACTGCAAAACATAAAAAAACAAAAATGGATTTTTTTTGTCTTTCAGGTACCTGGCAACAGGTCATTCCATAGCAAGTCTGCATTATGAGTTCATGGTGGGCAAGTCCACAGTCAGCTACATCATCCGAGACACCTGTGTAATCTTATGGGATGTGCTCAACAACATTGTTATGAAGAAGCCTATGCAAGAAGACTGGCAGAAGATAGCCCGATTGTTTTGGGAACGGTGCAATTTCCCTAATTGTATTGGAGCTATAGACGGGAAGCACGTGTGTGTTGTTAAGCCATTTGGTAGCGGAAGTAAGTTCTTCAATTATAAAAAGTTTTGCTCTTTTGTATTGCTAGTGTTGGCCGACACAAACTACTGCTTCACCTACATAGATTTTGGATGGTACGGAAGAAGTTATGAGTCCAGAATTTTTTCAAATTCGTCATTTGGTCAAAGGCTACGAGGGAATCGGCTAGATCTTCCTAATAACTGTCCCTTTCCTGGCACAGCTGAACCCCGCTACCCTATGTGTTCATTGCAGATGAGGCATTTGCGTTGGGGGAACACCTAATGAGGCCTTGCTCCAACCAGAATCTGAGTGACCCTTAGAAAATATTTAACTATCGTCTGACAAGGGCAAGAAGGGTGGTTGAGTGCACTTTTGGAATTCTTGCCAAGAAATGGCGTTTACTGCACACCCCTATTGCATTAAACCTTGACAACACAATAACTGCTGTCAAAGCAACATGCGTGCTTCACAATTATGTCAGACAACATGATGGTTAACGTTTCGAAGATTCTCTTATGCATGACATGGAAAGTGCTCACTTGACTGCTTCTAGGGGATCCATCGATGGTGCCACTGTTCGCAATCAATTTACTTAATTTTTCCTTTCAACGGCTGGTGAACTAGAATGGCAAATGGAGGCTATTTCCTAATTGATCGTCCAGTATGAATAAAATATATTTTTTTCTGCTGGGGCCTTTTCAGTTTTGTTGTATTAAGGCCGTACAGGTATTGACTTTATAACTTTTGATGTTATGCTATACTGTAAAATAGTTCTTAAGTTATCATTCAAATAAGATGTTATACTCTTTGTTTAATCAGATTCAATTTAATCAAATCAGATTCTTTGCTTTTGTGATATTGATAATTCATTGTCCATATTTTAACAAAGGCATGTTGATCAACATAAAGCTGACATGATTCCTATTCTGCAATAGGACTAGACATCAGTAAAAGCCAGCACTGATGGCCTGCACTGACAGCCTGCAGTAACTTCCTGCACTGAAAGCCTGCACTAATGGCCTGCACTGAAGAGACTGCACAGTTGGGGATACATAATGCATGTGAAGACCAAAATTAAAAAAATGTCGAACTTACATTTTTCTGAATGTTTATTGGCTGACAAAATATCCCAGTCGTCAACACAGATTCGATAGATCTCCAGCCACTTATTGTCCCTCTTTGCTTGATCCTTATAATGAGGATCTGTGTTGTTGTACTAAAGCATTGTACACTGCCTTATGAGAACCTCATTATATATAATTTCTCTGCATACAACTTCTCTGCGGGCTCTGGAAGACATGGTCTGCAAAAAAGTCTCTTCAGATGTCATGCACACACGTCCAGAATATGCAGAGATAACAGCATACAGGAAGTCTGGGAGGGGTTACACCATGGGGAATGCCTGGGTAAAATCTTTTCTTCCTGTAAAGTCAGATCACAGTCGCTTCAATATACATGAGGATCTGACTTGGAGGTGACTTCCAATGAAGTCTATGGGCACACGTCAGATAGAAGTCGCCTTCAAGTAGTACAGAAACCTTTTTTAAAGTTGGAGCGATTTTAGTAGTGTATATTATGATGGTTGTCATTCACTTACATGGAATTTCTAATGTCAAGTGACTTGGGGCGACTTGAGGTCTGACAAGTCAGATGCCAAGTCGTGGTAGTGTGAACCCAGCCTTGGGGGTGTACTCACTTTTGTTGCCAGCGCTTTAGACATTAATGGCTGTGTATTGAGTCAGTTTGAGGGTACAGCAAATTTACACTGTTATACAAGCTGTGCATTCACTACATTACATTGTAGCAAAGTGTCATTTCTTCAGTGTTGTCACATGAAAAGATATAATAAAATATTTACAAAAATGTAAGTGAGGATATTTTTCTTTTTGAAGATAAAACTTAGAGACTGTCAAATTTTTCTTCAACCTAATGTGTTCGCTAAATATAAACACATTTTTACGAACAATTCCAAAAAAATAAAAAATTTAGGTTTATGATTTTGTGTTGGGCAGCAATTATAGCTGTCTGGGGCCATATGTGGCCCTCAGGCTGCAGTTTGGACACCTCTGGTTTAAAGTAGGGATGCACCGAAATGAAATTCTTGGCCGAAGCCGAAGCCGAATAATAATAAAATGTTTGGCCGAAGGCCGAAGGCCGAATACCGAACGCGGTGTTTTGCATTTTTTCCATTTATTTTGCCAATTTTTTGTCCTTTCTCTTGTCCTCTCATGTCTCTCTCTCTCTCTCTCTCTCTCTCGTCCTCTCATGTCTCTCTCTCCCTAAATGTTACTGTAGGGAATGGGATTCAGTGCACACTGCAGCCTTGTACCATAGGGTTAATGTTAGTGACACTGTAGGGATTGGGAAGGATGCTGGGAATGGAAATCAGGAAGCATGCAGGCAGCCTTGTAAATTTTAATTGCAGATACAGGGCACTGGGCAGGTCAGGGTTAATGTGGTAACATCAATTACTCAGTGACAGTCAGTCAGTGTCAGTATGGACTCGATCAGATTATACAGTGACAGACAGTCTCTCAGTGGTGGTAGTAGGAGGCTGGAGGTGGACTAGTAGGAGCCTGGAAAGGAGCACAGCCGCATACATACATTACTCACTCGTGCACTGCAGCCCGCCCCACACATTCAGTGAGTCTTACTCTCCTCCCTAGTTTTTTCAATGGCACATTCAGGAAGCCAATCACGCCGTGAGTAGCGGCACAGCGGAACCAATCAGGTGTGCAGGCACGCGTGATTGGTTCGCTGTGCAGCTAATCACGGCGTGATTGGCTTCCTGAATGTGCCATTGAAAAAACTAGAGAGGAGAGTAAGACTCACTGAATGTGTGGGGCGGGCTGCAGTGCACGAGTGAGTAATGTATGTATGCTCACCGCTGAAGTGTCCCGGCTTCCCCTGCCTAACACGGAAGTCTGTGAGTCCTCCTCCGAGTCCCTTCCCCCTGTAAATATCGCCTACGGCCACAGAACGATAGTCAATATCATATCGACTATCGTTCAGCCCTATTATTCGGCACAAAATTATTCGGCCTTTTGACTTATTCGGCCGAACACCGAAAGTGCTATTTTTTCTATTTTCGACCGAATAATGTTCGGCCGCCGATTATTCGGTGCATCCCTAGTTTAAAGGTTTGTTCACTTTAGCAAAAAAAAAAAAAAATGTGAGTACAGGTAAAGGGCATCTGTAGATAAAACAAACTGCAGCTTTGGCAAAAGTTGAATAATGTGGTGGTTATAGGTGTAGGCCAGATACATGCCTCATAATGCCTGACTAGAAAACTCCCCGGATGTTGCTAAGAGAGGCCCAGTTGTTCACCTTCACAATCACAGGAGTGAGCTATTTCCCTGATTCAAACCCCCTTACTTGCTCTTTCTTTCCCCTTAAAGCGGAGTTCCGGCCTCAAAAAAAAACATTTTGGGCCATCCGCTTGCTAAGGGCCACCTGAAAAAGAAATGGATGCTCCCAATTTATTTTTTTATGGTCACTTACCTTGATATTAAAGAAAATATACTCACCTTCCTTCCACTTCCTCTCTCGGCGGCCGTGGCCCATGCCGTCACTTTCGGCTTGCGATTATTCCTGGGAGATGTGAATGCGCCTGCACCGCTAAACAGCTTCTGGGCATGCCCAGAAGCTGTGCAGGGATGACGCGCCCACACCTGAAGTGATGAACGGGGCCGGTGCAGGCGCATTCTGGGAGAAGAGGACACGGAAGAGGACGCAGAAGAGGACGCAGAAGAGGACGCGCTGGCTTCAGCTGCCGACATCCGAGATGGCAGTGCTGGAGAAGAAATTTTCAAGGTAACTATTTCTTCTAAAAGGTAAGTGCGACCTGGGACAGTTCAGAGGCTATCCATTGTGGAATGTACTAGCCCTGACTGTCCCGGGGGTATTTTTATCTAAATTTGACCCCCGAGGCCGGAACTCCCCTTTAAGCAGTAGCTCTGAGCTCACTCCTGTGATGGTTGAGGTGAACAGTAACAGCTAGGTCTTTCTCAGCAACATCCTGGTTTCAAGTCAGGTTTTATGAGGTACATAAATGGCCTATATCAAGGGCAATGTTCAACTTTGGTCAAAGCTGCACAGCTTGTTTTTATTTACAGACTTCCCTTATCTGCAGAGGCAGTTTTTTGGTAAAGGTGAACTAACCCTTTCAAGAACATTTGTTTTATTTTCTAATTATTAGTGGGGTCCAAAAGGTTAGAGGAGTAGGATGGAAATTTCTTCTTGAAATTAACTAATTTCTAACCATGAATGTGTTTTTGTTGAAGAAATTACATTCTTTACAAAATTGAATGGTAAAAACAAACAATATTTTGAATTATTTTCAAATGACATTCGTCAAATAATTGAACGTGTTTGAAAGTTTTCATAGACAAATTGAGTACTGTCCATGATACTTTTTTTATTTGCACTAACATACAATTTTTCAGGACAAGCTTTCGGGGTATGCCCCCTTTATCAAGGTCCAAGCAGTACTGATTCACAAAAGTTTTAGCAGAATGGTAAAAAACAAAACCAAAAAGAAAAACAAAACAAAAAAAGATCTCTAAGCCAAAAAAAAAGGAAAAAAAAGGAAAAAGGAAAAAAAAAGAGAAAACCAAACAAATATAAACAAATGTAACTGGCAATGGTAATAAAACTAGCATAGTTAGTTAGACAAGACAGAGGGATAGCTATAGACAGTGCTGTATCTTGGCCTAGGCCAACAGGCAGGCCTAGGGCAGCACTTTGCAGGAGGGGCAGCAAAAAAGCTGCACCCCGCTCGAAAAAAAAAAAACAGCCTTCTCCTGGCTCCCGCATGAACAGGGTCCTCGCCCACTTGCGCTACACTTTTAGTATAGGGCCAGTCGAATTGGGTTGGAGGGCAGGGTCCAGGAGGAAAATCAGTCTGGCACCCCCATAAAGCAGTCACACTGCTACCTGCCTGTATGATAATACCGGCCGGTGAGGACATTCAGACAGACCACATGCCGCTGACCACACTTAATACAACTAGCCCGATGTCTGCCAATGCTAATAAGTGTGGCTGATGGGCAGTAATCAGGCTGCACTGCTGGGTACTGATAAGGTGGCACTGCTAAAGGCTGAACTTATGGGAACTGATGAGGCTACACTGATGGGCACTGATAGACTGTGGTTGTGGTCTGTGGATTACAGATGGCAGGACGGGTCATAAACAGGAATGGGTGTGGCCTATACAGGAAGAGGTAGGTCATATTTAAATTAGGGGGTTCACAAGTTTAGTCAGGCCTAGGGCAGCACAAAACCTAAATACACCACTGGCTATAGACAGGGGGGGGGGGGTGATAGTCGCAGAGGGGGTTGTAAAACTAGGATAATGAGTGAGGAAACCCATATCTAAATTTAGGCCGTTATTTTTTGTGTCAAAAAGAAGTATCATTCTTCAAAAGTTTTCCTTTCCTGGATAGTTCTGAAATTCCCTTTAAGAACTAAAACAATGAGGTCTTCTATAGTGTGGTCCGGTTTTGAGAAATGATGTCCCACAGGTGTACAGAAACGATCTTATTTATGTTCCTTGATGGGGGTTTTTAATCCAGCCCCCCAGAGACAGGGAGTGCATACATGATTAACTGTGGAATATTAAGAGCACAGATATTCACAAGTACATACATGTTCTTTGATGGTATGTCTGTGCAAATTCATCCTTTATAAATACATACAGTAGATCCCTACACTCATAAGTTCTGTTACATTAATGTAAGAGCCAGGATTCTTATAGAGTGGAGAGGCAGCAAGGGAACCTGGATCTATGAGTGTGCCTTGCCGGGAGTCAGGTTGGCTATTTGTAGTCACTGTTACCTTGCCCTGAGTGGGCAAAGTGACAGAGTCTATTTAAAGCGAAGCTAAAACAAACCCAAAAGGTTGCAAAACACCAATGCTATGAGATCCCAGATATTTCCAGGTGCTTGTGGTTTAGATTCGTATTCCTACTGAGCATCCTTGGTGTCCCAAATGCCAAGGCCTTCTGGTATGCAAAGTTTGAACACCTCCCCTTGTTTGTAGGCTGCCTTTGCACCTTTTTGCCTTCTGTGTCTTATTATTAGACAGTGAAGCCAGCCATAGCAGTGATGGGCTAATAGTGAATTGCAAGGGTAGCCAAGATGGTTAAAGCTAGTTGACATTATTATATCAGAGCACCTTGGGAATTTGAGCACCCAGTGTTCTCAGTTTGAAAATCCTCCTATCTCGCTGGTAGCTGGAGATGCCTGATATCTCATAGCATAGGCTTTTGGGTTCATGTAAAAGCAGACCTATAATTAGGTGTAATGTATGTAACGCAAAGAAAATAGGGGTGATGCCTGCAAGCCCGCTGGGGCCCGGGACGAGTGTATATACTGAATGCCTGTTTTTTACTATGGATTTGTGAGTAGATCTCTTTTTAAATAAATAGTTTTAGCATTGCGCAATGAACATTTCTTTTTTTTATTGCTATGCTCCATAATATCCTGTTTGAGTGAAGAGTTTGAATAACTACCTCTAACCTATACCGTCTGATGATCAGCTAGAAATGAAATATACTATATACCCAGAGTGAGGGGTGAGCTCACTAAAGCGAATACAGGCCTGGATAAGGTCTGGTTATCTGGTAAGAGGCGGATTATGCTTATGTCGGAGGGGAGCACTTGGTGATCACTTGCAGCATTAAGGAGTTAGAAGTGCACTCTTTGAATATCTCCTTAAGGATCACATATTGGAACTATTCTTTGTTTCCTAATTTGTTTTATCTGTAACTTTATCTAATGCACCCTTGAACCTATTCATTCATTTCTTCCTCCCTTGCACATTGTAACAGGGGGATTAGTAGTAGAAACACCTTTGAGATCCTTAAAGGGGTTGTAAAGTCAGACATTCAGTCAGGCATTTTATGCATTAACATAAAGAGCCTTCTGTGTGCAGCAGCCCCCCCCCCCTCCTAATGCTTACCTGAGCCCCCTCTCTATCCCTCTATCCAGCGATGTCCACGAATGTTTCAGCCATCTGGGACTCCCCTCCTCATTGGGGAAGACAAAGCATTGGCGTCATTGGCAGCAGAGGGAGCCAATCAAAGTCAGTTAGCCAATGAGGAGAGAAAGAGGGGGCAAGGCCGAACTGCAGCTCCATGTCTGAATAGACAAACAGAGCTGTGCCTTGGCTCAGGTGCCCCCATAGCAAGCTGCTTCCTGTGGGTGCACTCAAAGGGAGGGAGGGGCCAGGAGAACCGAAGAGGAGGATACAGGCTGCTCTGTGCAAAAAACTTTGCCCTGGTATGTGGGAGTGTGTGTGTATATATATATATATATATATATATATATATATATATATATATATATATATGTGTGTATATATATATATATATATATATATATATATATATATATACTAGGGACCAGTGATAAGTACAGTATGTATTGCTGCTGTATAAGTGATCTGCATAGCTTTAAAAGGACTTACACCAACTATAAAAATAAATACAGAATATATTCTCCAAGTGCGCTACACCCCCGAATGAATGTTGGCAGGAAATAAAATAATTGTGAATACGACAAAACTTTATCTGATTGCTGCTGTTTTCGCAGTCACTGGATCTGTCCGTATTTAGCTTTCCCTCCTCTATTGCCCTAAACAGGAGCAATCATGCAGCTAGTGTGCTTTTGTATTGGGGAATAACTTGCCAAAAGATGCTCTGTACATGCATGTCCAGCTGTGTAATATTGCCTGTGGCTAACCTGACTCACCAATATCTGAGGCTTACTGGGGTCTTGGATCACAATTCTCAGAATCCTAAGGAAAGCAAATAAAAATCTGGGCAACATTTCAAACTAGTATTATCCCAAAAGAGATGAAAATGTCTTCCTCATTCCAAACATAAAGTATCTGTGAAACAACAATGGCACTGCAGCACACAGCATGCAGAGAGAAGCTTTTGACCCTGAATCCAAACACAAAGTATCTGTTTTTCTGCAGTTGTTTCACTTTTTCTTTTTAACCACTTGCCTAAAGGCTCTTTCACATGGCCGCTCCGTGTGTCCGCAAATCATCCTATTTTTTTGCAGATGATTTGCAGACATAATGTATGTCTATGGCAGTGATGGCGAACCTTGGCACCCCAGATGTTTTGGAACTACATTTCCCATGATGCTCATGCAATCTGCCGTGTAGTTGAGCATCATGGGAAATGTAGTTTCAAAACATCTGGGGTGACAAGGTTTGCCATCACTGGTCTATGGCATTGCGGATGTCAGCGGAATACCATCCGCTGACATCCGATTTTCTTCCTTTCAGTTCTGTTCAGTTTTTTGGAATGGAACAGAACCCTATTTTTCCTCCGTGTAAAAAACGGAAAGGAAGGAAAATCGGATGTCAGCGGTGTCATCCGCTGACATCCGCAATCCACATAGACTTACATTATGTCCGCATATCATCCGCAAACGGATGGGATGATATGCGGGCATACGGAGCGGATGACACAAATGTCATCCGCTCCGTGAAAAAAAAAAAAAAAAGTCCCGCAGCGGAGCTTTCACACGGAGCGGCCTTGTGAAAGAGCCCTAATGCCTACAGTGCACTTTCACCCCATTAAATAAGTGTATATTATTTGATCTTTGTGAGTTATAGAGTCCACAAGCTATGGTGCTAATCATTGAAAATTGATCACACTTGATCACACCTGATGTACTGAAGGCCTATCTCATTTCTTGAGACACTAAAAAGCCAAGAAAGTACAAATACCCCCCAAATGACCCCTTTTTGGAAAGTAGACATTCCAAGGTATTTAATAAGGGCATGGTAAGTTTTTTGAATTTGTAATTTATTTCCCACAATTCTTTGCAAAATGAAGATATTTTTATTATTTTTTACAAATTGTCGTATTAACAGGTTATTTCTCTCACACAGCATATGTATACTTGCAACTACACCCCAAAACACATTCTACTACTCCTCCTGAGTATGTCAATACCACATGCGTGAGACTTTTTCACAGCCTGGCCACATACAGAGGCCCAACATCCAAGTAGCACCGTCCGGCATTCTAGGAACATAAATTACACATATAATTTCCTGACAACCTATCGCACTTTTGAAGTCCCTGGAGCACCAGGACAATGGAAACCCCCATAAAATGACCCCATTTTGGAAAGCAAACACCCCAAAGTATAATATTTGAGGCATAATGAGTCTTTTGAACATGTCATTTTTTTCCACAAGTTTTTGGAAAATGTGTAAAGAAAATGAAAACGCATGTTTTTTTTTTACACAAAGTTGTCCATTTATGCAATATTTCTAACACATAGCATGTACATAGCAACAATTGCACCCCAAAATACATTCTGTTATTCCTCCTGAGTATGGTTATACCACATGTGTGACACATTTACACAGCCTAGCCACATACAGAGGCCAAACATCCAAGTAGCACTTTACACAAAGTTGTCCATTTATCCACTTTAAGACCGGGCCTGTTTTTGACACTTGGTGCTTACAAGCTAAAATCATTTTTTTTTTTGCTAAAAAACTACTTAGAACCCCCAAACATTATATATTTTTTTAGCAGAGACCCTAGAGAATAAAATGGAGATTGTTGCAATATTTTTTATCACACCGCATTTGCGCAGCAGTCTTCCAAACGCAATTTGTTTGGAAAAAATCACTTTTTTAAATAAAAAATAAGAAAGCAGTAAAGTTAGCCCAATTTTTTTCCATAATGTGAAAGATAATGTTACGCCGAGTAAATAGATACCCAACATGTCATGCTTCAAAATTGCGCACGCTCGCAGAATGGCGACAAACATTGGTACTTAAAAATCCCCATAGGCGACACATTAAAAATGTCTACAGGTTACCAGCCAGATCGCGGCGATACCACATATGTGTGGTTTGAACACTTTTTTCATATGTGGGCGGGACTTTTTTTCAATTTATTTTATTTAAAACATTTTTATTTTTACACAGTTTTTAAAAAAAAAAAATGTTTTGATAATTTTTATTCCTATTACAAGGAATGTAAACATCCCTTGTAATAGAAATAGGCATGACAGGTCCTCTTTATTGTGAGATCTGAGATCAAAAAGACCTCACACCTCACAACTACACTAAAAATGAAAAAATTGTTGAAAAAAAAACGGCCCTTTAAACCGGTTGCTAGGCAACGACGTTTGACGTAACTCCGGTCCTCCAAGACCATAGAGTCGAGTGAGGGCCATCTTGCCTCAACTTCCTGTCTCTGAGGATTCGGGACCAGATAGTTTTCCCCACTGCCGGCTGGTCCGGTAAGCTGGGGAAACATCCGGGACGCGGCGGGAGGGGGGGCACCTTTTCCCCTGCATTGTAAGGGTGATTCCACGGCGAATCCGCCACTTGGACCACCCTTATCTGAAAGCCAACCGCCCTCCTTTTAAAAAACATACCGGGGTTATGGCAGCTAAATGGCCGACGTATATAGTCGTTAGGCAGTCGCTAAGTGCTTGCATCTATATAGCAAAAATTGCACCCCAAAATACATTCTGCTACTCCTCCTAAGTATGGTGATACCACATGTGTGAGACTTTTACATAGCCTGACCACATACAGAGGCCCAACATTCAAATAGCACCGTCAGGTATTCTGAGAACATAAAATACGCATCTAATTTCATTAACATACTGCCTCTTGCTAAAGCGAATTTCATGCAGCAGGCAGAGGCATGATGGTAGTAAGTCAGCTGAGGGTCTCGGTCAGGTAAGACCTGGGGACAGGGGTAGAGGCTTCTCCCACCCAAATCTCTTCGAAGCCTCCAGACTCCAGACCCTAATCCAGAATTTACAAAATCCGGAGAGAACCAAAAAATTGTTTTTCTCCATCCGGAAAAACAATTCTGGAGCCCCTCACATATGTGAGACCCCTGTCTACTACAGTAGCAGGGCAACAGATCAGTTCAAGTGGTAGGCAGAAGCATAGTCGGTAAAACAGGCCAGGGTCAGTTCACGTGCAAGCAGTCCAAGGGGCATGCAGAAGCGAAGTTGATAAAACAGGCCAGGGTCAGTTCACAGGGAAGCAATCCAAACAGTAGGAAGAAGCGTAGTTGATCAAACAGGCCAGGGTCAGTTCATGGGGAAGCAGTCCAAACGGTAGGCAGGAGTGTATTCGGTAAAACAGGCCAGGGTCAGTTCACGTGAAAGCAGTCCAAAATGTGGGCAGAGGCATAGTGGAAAAACAGGCCAGGGTCAGTTTATGGGGAAGACAATGGCATGATTATATGAGGAAACATGGAAAATGGTCAGCACAGATGAAAACGGGGAAATTATTAAAATATGGGCTAGTATTGTATGGATGTATGAGAACGTCTGAAGCATTCTCCAATGCACAGGCCAGGTTGGGAGGGACAGTCCGGACAATGGTAGCTGGTATCTTTACGAAATCCCCTTTTGCTGCATACACGGCATCTTTTTTGGCATCTTCGGCCTGCTTCAGACGGTGGAATGTTGTCTGGGAAGTGGCGCTCATGAAGTCGGCTAACAGCACCAGAGCGAAGGTTTTGGGGGGGGGGGGGGGTACTTGTTGGTAGATGAGGGACATGATAGTTTCTTCAATGAATTTTAGGAAGGAGATGGGGCTTTCAGTGGATTTGGCGTAGATAACATAAGCATTATAAAAGGCCAATTTAAATAAATAAATTGCAACTTTCTTGTGCCAGAAACGGGACTTCCTTGTTGCTAAGTAGGGCTGAAGCATTTGGTCATTAAAATCCACCCCCCCCCCCCCCCCCCATGTTAAGATTGTAATCCTGAATCCTGGACGCACGTTGGCTTTTGAATGGGACCTCTTCTTCTTCGAACCTCAACTGTGGTGTCATTATGGATGGTGGACATCATATAAACATTTCTACTATCCTTCCATCTCAAGGACAGCACTTCGTTGTTTCTCAAAGCTGCTATTTCCCCCTTTCTCATTTTTTTATTCACCAAGGATTGTGGTTAGCCCTTCCTGTTCTTTCTGGTGGTTCCGCAGGCCAGGGTTTTTTCAAGGTAGAGGTGTTTTGAAAAGGGGCAGGCTAGTATAATAGTTATCCAGGTATATGTGGTAACCTTTCCTCAGCAGTGGGTACGCCAGGTCCCATACAACCTTTCTGTTTGTGCCCATGTAGGCCGGGTAGTCATGGGGATCGAGCTGGGAATCTCTTTCTTCGTATATGCGGAACGCATACAGATATCCCTTTTTCGCACAGTTTATATAATTTGACCCCATATTTGGACCTTTTGCTAGGAATGTATTGTTTTATTCCTAGCCGGCCTGTAAAGTGTAGCAGGGACTCATCCACACATGTTTTGATCAGGGACGTAAAGTTCTGCAAAACTTCGGGGGGAAAAAATTATGAGGGGGTGAATTTTATATAACTTGTCATAATTTGGATGATTTTGGGGGGGGGGGGGGCACTGGCTGTTGTCACTGAAATGAAGGAAGCGCATTATCATTTCATACCTGGACCTGGACATTAATTGGGGAAGAATATATGGGCATGTGGTGTATGTGGTCCTTCATTTTTTTTTTGTAACCCCCATGTTTATCGTGAGGCCCAAAAACGTTTTGAACTCCTCCAAGTCAAATCTCTCCACTCAAACGGGCAGGAATAGGATAATTGGGGGTTGTTTACAATAAACTGCTGGGCATAGAGATTCGTTTGGTCCACGATAAATTGCAGAAAATTGTTGTGCAAAAATAAGAGGGGAAAATCATTTAATGCAAAATTCTCAGTATTGGCCTGCACATCTGGCTGTGCGGTGAAAGGGGGAATACTTGCTGATCCCGAGTTGGAGGGCAGCCATCTTGGGTTGGCAAGAGCATCTGGGAGGTGGGTAGTAGCCTTGGCTCTTGGGGGATGTAACACTCCAGTGCTGGTAGTAGGGGGATTTGAAATTGGGAGTGATACCGCAGCGCTGGTGCTGGGCCTGGGCATTTGCTCCTGGGGTGTATCGCTGGTGGCAGTGCTGGTACTGGGCCTGGGCATAGGATCCTGGGGTGTACTGCTGGTGGCAGTACTGGTACTGAGCCTGGGCATAGGATCCTGGGGTGTATCCCTTGTGGCTGCCTGGTTTCCAGAGCTCCGTGCCCTTTTAGGAGGGATCCATTCTTCCTCCATCTCCGATCCACTACTATTAGCGATTTCAAATTCCGAATCGGATTTGGATTCTGATGAGAACTCTCCGGTGCTCTCATCAGTCATGGAGAGAACCTTAAGGGCCTCCTCACTGCTGTACATCCTTTTTGACATGCTGGCTGTGATGGGCTGTGCGACGGATGACAGTTGACTGCGGATGATCATTGATGGGTGGCAGGTGACTGATAGGTGGCAGGTGACGGTCAATGATGGGGTGACAGATGACGATGACTGATTGGGTGACAGGTGACGATGACTGATGGGGTGACTGGTCACGATTTCTGATGGTGTGACAGGGGATGGTCAATGATAGGTAATAGGCGACGGGCGATGGTCACCAATGGGTGACAGGTGCACCGCTGAGGGTACTGATGGCAGTCTCTGGTGAAAGGTGCACTTTATGGGTTGCAATTTCTGGACACTGATGAGGTGACTGTTGGGTGACAGGTGCAACTGGGGGGGGGGGGGGCTTAGGACTGTATGGGGACAAGTTTATTTTTGTGCTTGTACACTGATCAGTAGCTCACTGTTCCTGGCTCTTCTCTCCTCAAACTGGTGTGTGAGGGGAGAAGAGATAGTAACAGCATGTTACTGATCTGTATTTACATTTGTGAACGGCTGTGAATGGATTCACAGCCGATCACGTGGTAAACAGCCACTGTCATTATTGAAATCAAGTATTGAAATCATTGAAAAAATGTAGTGAAGTAAAAGTGGAAGTAGGAGAAAAAAATTCTACTCTAGGAAAGTACAGATACCGCCTTTCGGTACTTAAAGTGGAGTTCCACCCATTTTAGTGACTTTAGATGTATGTAATCCCTTTTAAAACTACTTTTACCAATGGAAAGTTTTTTTTTTTTTTTTTTTGTTGCTAGTAAATACCTTATTTTCTGCTTTATTTATCCTCTTCTCACTTCCGGGTCCGGTCGGCGATTACGTCATTCGCCGATTCGCAGTGTGTGCTGGGATGTATCTCAGGGCATGAAATCTTGCATTATTACACAGGAGATGAGCTGTACTGCGTGCTCTGCCCCGCCTCCTCTCAGTGAGCTGTATGTATGTATTGTATTGAGGCCGTGCTCCGCCCCGCCTCCTGACAATGAGCGAGGACTGAAAGCATTATATCCTCACTGAGCTCACTGAGAGGAGGCAGGGCGGAGGCGGGGCAGAGCACGGCCTCAATACAATACATACATACAGCTCACTGAGAGGAGGCGGGGCGGAGGCGGGGCAGAGCACGCCGTGCAGCTCATCTCCTGTGTAATAATGCGAGATTTCATGCCCTGATATACATCCCAGCACACACTGCGAATCGCCGAATGGAGTAATTGCCGACCGGACCCGGAAGTGAGAAGAGGATAAATAAAGCAGAAAATAAGGTATTTATTAGCAAAAAAAAAAAAACGTTCCATTGGTAAAAGTCGTTTTAAAGGGGATTACATACATCTATGTAATCCAATTTATTAAAAATGGGTGGAACTCCACTTTAAGTACAGTAATGAAGTAGTTCTACTTAGTTACTATACATCTCTGCAGTTGCGGCTTAGTAACTTGCTGCCACCTGGGATAGCTATTATATAGCAATCCCAGGAAGCAGTAGAGCCCTGCCTAGATGGGAACCCAGAAGTGCTGCTTAGCAACACAAAAATACATAAAATGGTAAAAAATAGAATAACTTTTTGTAGCTTTTGTGTAAGGCTCCATGTACACGGGACGTTGTAAATGGCCGTTTAGGAGCAGTTGGGCGTTTTTTTTTAGAAGCCCCTGAACCCATCTACATTTTATCTTATCTGTCCATGTACACAGGGTCGTTTTACAGTCATTTGCAGGCAGTTGAGTTCAGGGACGAATTTTAGAACGCAATTATTTGCGTTCGAACGTGTGTTTCCCGGCGTTTGAAATGCAGAAACGCGGCCGAACATGACCAAACGTGACTGAACGTGATGAACATACGTTCAGCCTCGTTATACATTTTTTTTCTTCCATTCAAAATCAATGGTTCCCTATAGGAGCCTATTGATTTGAATGGAAGTCGCCCCGCAAGTCGGATCAGGATGATCCGACTTGCGTCGCGACCTGCACTGTGAGAATCTTAAGGGGGAACTCCATGCCAAAAATGGGAAAAAACCGGCGTGGGGGTCCACCCCCAGGTTCCAAACCAGGCCCTTCGGGTCCGGTATGGAATTTGAGGGTAGCCCCATGCCGAAAAAACAGCGTGAGGTCCCCCCCAAAAATCCATACCAGACCCTTATCCGAGCACGCAGCCCGGTAGGGCAGGAAGGGGGAGGGGA
The DNA here is from genome assembly GCF_965119305.1 of Pelophylax lessonae. NCBI lineage: Eukaryota > Metazoa > Chordata > Amphibia > Anura > Ranidae > Pelophylax > Pelophylax lessonae. The sequence continues at coordinate 225,754,745 of NC_138768.1, forward strand.
CGAGCGAGCGGCTTCACCCCCCCTGGACCATACCAGGCCACATGCCCTCAACATGGGGGGGGGTGTTGGTGCTTTGGGGCAGGGGGAGCTCTGCACCCCCCACCTCAAAGCACCTTGCCCCCATGTTGATGAGGACAAGGGCCTCATCCCCACAACCCTGGCCGGTGGTTGTGGGGGTCTGCGGGCAGGGGGCTCATCGGAATCTGGAAGCCCCCCTTAACAAGGGGGCCCCCCAGATCCCGGACCCCCTCCCTATGTGAATGGGTATGGGGTACACTGTACCCCTACCCATTCACCCCATAAAATACAGTGTATGTAAATAACGACAGGAGACGTTTTGGGAAGTTTATTAAAAATCTTCCTCTGTTCTTCTCTGCTCTGGTCTTCTCCCTCTCCTGGTCTTCTGCTCTTTTGCTGTCCGCTCTTCTCTTCTTCTTCTTCTTCTTCTTCCTCCGGTCCTCCTCCGATGTCTCCGGTGATTATGCCGGTCTCTGCAGCTTGTTATATAGTCATTGTGGGAGTGGCTCCCGATGACGTCATCGGGAGACCACACCCCCTCATGTCATCTGTGACATGAGGGGGTGTGGCCTCCCGATGACGTCACCGGGGGCCACGCCCACAATGACTATATAACAAGCTGTAGAGACCGGAGACCGGCATAATCACCGGAGACATCGTCAGAGGAGGACCGGAGAAAGAAGAAGAAGAAGAAGAAGAGAAGAGCGGACAGCAAAAGAGCAGAAGACCAGGAGAGGGAGAAGACCAGAGCAGAGAAGAACAGATGAAGATTTTTAATAAACTTCCCAAAACGTCTCCTGTCGTTATTTACATACACTGTCTTTTATGGGGTGAATGGGTAGGGGTACAGTGTACCCCTTGTTAAAGGGGGCTTCCAGATTCTGATGAGCCCCCTGCCCACAGACCCCCACAACCACCGGCCAGGGTTGTGGGGATGAGGCCCTTGTCCTCGTCAACATGGGGGCAAGGTGCTTTGAGGTGGGGGGTGCAGAGCTCCCCCTGCCCCAAAGCACTAACACCCCCCCATGTTGAGGGCATGTGACCTGGTATGGTCCAGGGGGGGTGGGGCCACCCACTCGTCCCCTCCCCCTTCCTGCCCTACCGGGCTGCGTGCTTGGATAAGGGTCTGGTATGGATTTTGGGGGGACCCCACACCGTTTTTTTGACGTGGGGCTACCCTCAAATTCCATACCGGACCCGATGGGCCTGGTTTGAAACCGGGGGGGAGACCCCCACGCCGTTTTTTTCCCATTTTTGGCGTGGAGTTCCCCCTTAAGATTCTCACAGTGCAGGTCGCGCCGCAAGTCAGTTCATCCTGATCCGACTTGCGGTGCGACTTCCATTCAAATCAATAGGGAACCATTGATTTTGAATGGAGGTAGAAAAAACGCTGCTAAAAGCAACGTGGCCAAACGTGCAATAACGCCAATGGAAAAAGCTACTAAAAGCACGTTTAGCAGCTGCTTTTTCCCGGCGTCAGAACTAGCTTTGCAGCACGTTTTTTCTAACGTCCCGTGTACATGGAGCCTAAGAGGGAGAAAGCAGGGAGGGATAAAAAAAAAAAAAAAAAAGACTAACATTAATGCAAACACATAAGTGGACATTTATATTATTATTATTATACAGGATTTTTATAGAGCCGACAGTTTACGCGGCTCTTTACAACTTGAGGGTAGACAGTACAAATACAATACACTTTAATACAGTAGGAATCAGAGGGCCCTGCTCGTTAGAGCTTACCATCTAAGAGGGAGGGTCAAGAGATACAAGAGATAATAACTATGGGGGATGGGCTGATGGAGAAAGTTGTTAGGTAATTGCCACATAGGCTTCTCTGAAGAGATGTGTTTCAGGGATCTTCTGAAAGTGGACAAAGTAAGAGATAGTTGGACAGATTGGGGTAGAGCATTCCAGAGGATGGGAGAGGCTTGGGAGAAATTTTGGAGGAGGGCATAGGAAGAGGTGACAAGGGAGCTAGGAAGCAGAAGGTCCTGGGAGAAACAAAGAGAACGATTTGGTTGGTATTTTGAGACCAGGTTAGTGATGTAGCTGGGTGCCAAGTTATGGATGGCTTTGTAAGTTATGGTTTAGTAACTTGAATCTAATTCTTAGGTTGAGTGGCAGCCAATGGAGGGATTGGCAAAGAGGGGTAGCAGACACAGAGCGGTTTTTAAGGTGGATGAGCCTGGCAGCAGCGTTCATGATGGACTGAAGGGGGGAAAGCCTATTTAAAGGTAAGCCAATAAGAAGGGAGTTGCAGTAATCGAGACAAGAGATGACCAGGGAGGGGATCAGAAGCTTTGTAGTGTCATTGGTTAGGAAGGGGCGTATCTTGCAGATGTTGAGGAGGTTGAGGCGGCAAGCTTTGGACAGCGACTATATGTGTGGCCGAAAGGATAGTTCAGAGTCCAGGATTACACCTAGGACCTTGGCATTGGGGGACGGGTTGATAGTTGAGCTGTTGATTTTGATAGAGAAATCAGGGAAAGAGGAACGTGGGGGAGGAAATATCATGAGCTCGGATTTGGATAGGTTGAGTTTGAGGAAGTGATGAGACATCCAGGCTGATATGTCTGTTAGTAAGTTGGTGATGCGTGAGGAGACTGATGGAATGAGCTGAGGGGTGGAGAGATAGATTTGGGTGTCCTCAGCATAGAGATGATATTGAAAGCCATGGGAGGCAATCAGCTGACCCAGGGAGGAGGTGTAGATTGATAAAAGTAGCTGTCCAAGAACAGAACCTTGGGGGACCCTGATGGAGAAAGGAAGAGGAGAGGAGGTAGTAGATTTGTAAGTAGAACTGAAGGTGCATTGGGATAGGTAAGATGAGAACCAGTAAAGAGTACAGTTATGGAGACCAAGGGAGTGGAGTTTTTTGAGGAGGAGGGGGTGGTCCACTATTCAAAGGCAGCAGATAGGTCCAGGAGGAGTAGTACAGTATAGTGCCCATTGGTGTTTGCTATTAGTAGGTCTTTTGTGAGTTTAGGGAGAACAGTTTCAGTGGAATGTTGATGGTGAAATCCGGACTGAAGGGGATCAAGAAGTTTGTTCTTAGTCAGATGGTCATTCAGTCGGTTGTAGACCAATCATTCAAGGAGTTTGTGGGGGGAATGGAGTAAGGAGATAGATTGTGAAGATCGGTGGGGTCCAGTGAGGGCATTTTTTCAAGGATGGGAGTGACTAGTGCTTGTTTTAGAGCAGGGGTGTCCAAACTGTTTTTCAAAGAGGGCCAGATTTGATGAAGTGAACATGCGTGAGGGCCAACCATTTTGCCTGACATTCTTTGGACCATTAAAATTAAATGCAAATTAACTATTTTATCCAAACTTTTCACTTCATCACATGGATGAAAAATCTAAACAGGTGTTAAATCACTCTGCCTTTCATATCTGAAGGCCAGATGAAAAAAAAAACCCCAGGAAGCTGAAATATATTCCTGACATTATATTAACATATTCCTGACATATAAAAAAAATCCTGACAAATATGTCAAGAACATTGTAAAGTACATTAAATATTATCTAAAATAATAATAATATGCAAGTGTCTCTGCGTCAAGTCCCTGTGTCCGTGGGATTGCGCTACTGCGCATGTGCCCCACGGACAGCCGTTGGGACTTAGAGCGCAGAGACTTCGGGCGGCCGGTGTAGAATTACAGCGTGCTGTGCAACCAAACTTCCCGCCCACCCTCATCCCAGACTATTGTACAGCCCAATCACCTTCTTTGCCCCCGCCCACCCCTATCGCAGCCTATTAGACAACTGAATCACCTACCTCTCCCCGCCCACCCTGCTCATGGCTCACCGTGCAACCAAACCTGTCTATCACAGCCGCCCCTGCCTCCCAGTCCCCGCCCCCTCTTGATCACAGCCACATCATTGGCCCGGGGAATGCTAGGAGCGTTGTTCCGCCATGGACAGTGATTGGGGCTCTCCCCGGCTCTGAGGTGACTGAACCCCGGGAACTCCCCTGTCCGTCTCCGCTGTCTTACTGTACGGTGTGTGCTGGGTCATCGACTTCCCCGGGGTGAGTCCCGGGCCGCCCCTCTGTGTAAGGGGGAGGGGGGGTTAGACCCTCAGCCGGGATGGGGGAGGGGAGGTGGTGGTGGATTTGGGGGTCTTTTCCTATTGGATGATCCGCTGTTCTGTGTGTGTGAGGAGCTCCCCTCCCCCCTCCTCTCTGATTTCCCGCTCACATCTCCCCTCCCCCACACCAATCTCCATCCCGACATTTATCGTTCAATCCCCCCATACACTACAATCCCCTCCCCGCATACACTACAATCCCCTCCCTACCTCCACCATACACTACAATCCCCTCCCTCCACCACTATACACTACAATCCCCTCCCTCCCCCCCAAACTACAATCCCCTCTCTCCCCCCACACTACAATCCCCTCCCTTCCCCATACACTACAATCCCCCCCCCCATACACTACAATCCCTTCCGTCCCCCATACACTGTACAATGGGTCTACATCCATGTCAGAAGATGGAGCAGAGTTTGTACAATTAGATTGTATCCAGTCTGATCCGCTGTCCCTACATTATTTTATATATATATATATATATATATATATATGTTTTTTAATAAAGTGTGGGAGAATTAGAACTCCTGTCAGAGATGTGTGTGTGTGTGTGTGTGTGTGTGTGTGTGTATATATATATATATATATATATATATATATATATATATATAAAGTACAAGTGTCTCTGCGTCCAGTCCCTGTGTCTGTGGGATTGCGCTACTGCGCATGTGCCCCACGGACAGCAGTTGGGACTTGGAGCGCAGAGACTTCGGGCAGCCGGGCAAAACTGTTGAAGCGGCAGGTGTGCGCGGGCGCGCTCGCGTGGACTTACTGCTAAGTCTGTTTTTACAAATGTTTGATCACATATGTTCTAGCGCCCGTTAATTTAACAGGCTTATTGTCTAGTTGGTAATAAAAGTTGTCTGTCAACTTTTAGGTTCACAAAATAAGAACAGGAACATAACACCAAGTATACATGTTGTGTCCAAATATATTTATAACTGATTTAGAGCAACTGACATTAACTGAGATTTTACAATGTATTCATTTCAAATGGGAGCATGCGTGCTCCCTAATCAGTCACATTATGGTTAACCACATATAAGCGCTATATCAACCCACCGATGATGATTAATGATGGCAGCAATAATAGTCATGAATGATGTAGTAAATAGAACTTTGAAAAATTTTATTCACGATTGGTTCTATGTATAAAACAGCAGTACACCTTGTACAATGACCCCCGCAATGGTGAAGCCAAAATAAAAACTCACAGCTTGGTGACCATCCAGTGTGTAAGAAGGCATAAAACCAGCCAGGAACAATGCAGCAGTGTGGACAGTTGTGCCTTGCTCGGGCTGTGAGGAGATGATAACGGAATTCCTCAATTATTGGACAGGAAAAGGGGTCACACAATGCCTGGTATTGGAGGCAAGGAGGATCGACGTCTGTGGCCGCCTCGATCACCCACGATGAGTGCTGACCGGGAAGGGGATACGGATGTGACATCAGACTCTGGGGGAAGGAGGACCAAAACAAGGCTTGAACCGCTATAGAGCCACTGGTGGTGAGCGGTATGTGCAGTAACCCAATGCAGGGGAGCTAGGGGAGCGTGAGGAGTGCCTGCTTCTCATATGGTTGTCCTGACAACTTTTCAATGTTCTATTTCCTACATTGGCATCATTCATGACTAATATTGCTGCCATCAGTAATCATCATCGGTGGGTTCATATAGCTCTTATATGTGGTTAACCCTTGTGTGACTGATAATTTTGATGGTGTGTTTTGTTCCCACACAGCTGCTACTTGATCCCTAGGTGTTATGCCAATTATCATGGAGAGGGTGCTGGTCCTATCATACTAGCACCGGATTTATTTGTGTTTTTTAGTGCTCCCTAATCGAGGCCATATCGAGCAAGGGATTTAAAGCTGGCGGGGGTGGGCGGTGGGTGTTAACAATAGTGTATTCACAAGTAACAGGAAAAAAACGGAATTGGATGCAGTGGGCCGGGATGGATCATCATTTTGAGTATGTCATTCAAAACAGTAGCATATATGAGAGGATGTATAAAACGAATGGAAAAAGAACTGATATGGCATATGTGCAGTGCCACGGACTTTAAAGATCCAGAGATCCCAGGGGTCCTGAGCAGCGCTCGGGGATTCACAGGGACCACAACAATAGATTTTTCCAAAATACATGTGGGGTCGTATTAAAGCAGCCCACGGGCCGGACTTTGCACATGCCTGTTTTAAAGAGTTGGGGAAGATGCCAGAAGAGAGGGAGAGATTGAAGATGTGAGTTAGAGAGCGCGTAGAATAGAGTCAGAGGGTGACACTCACCAGCCACTTTATACACTCACCAGCCACTTTATTAGGCACACCTGTTGCTTGAACTCAAATCAGATCACATGGCAGTGACTCAATGCAAATTAGTAGAGCTGCATGATTAATCTTAAAAAAATCGTGATCTCAATTCCCCCCCCCCCCCCCCCCTCACAATCTTAAAACGGCATGTCCTCGATTCTTACAGAGCTGTTCTCTGCTGCTCACTCACAGCTGTCAACAAAAAAAAAAAAAGAGCCTCTGGCAAATGTTTATTAACATTGTTAAGGCTGCTAGATAACTATAAACACAATGTTTTACAATGTATCGTTTCCTTCTTTTAGATCAAAGGAAGCCTTTTTCTGAAACTTACTGCTTACAAGTTAAAATCAGTATTCTTTGCTAGAAAAACACTTAGAACCCCCAAACATTATATATTTATAGATATAAATATATATCTATATACATATATAGATATATATTTAGCATCGATCCTAGAGAATAAAATGTAGATCATTGCAATCTTTTATGTCACACTGCATTTGCGCAGAAGTCTTTCAAACTCAGTTTTTTGGGGAAAATTACACTTTACAGTTTATTTTTGTTTTTAAATTCATTAAAGTTAGCCCAGTTTAATGTAAAAGATGATATACTGAGAATCGTGAGAGAACCGTGAGAGAACCGTGATCTTTATTCTAAGCAAAAAAATTGTGATTCTCTTTTTTTCCAGAATCATGCAGCTCTAGCCTCTAGGCACCTAGACGTAGTGAAGACGACTTGCTGAAGTTCAAACCGAGCATCAGAATGGGAAAGAAAGGGGATTTTAGTGACTTTGAACGTGGCATGATTGTTGGTGCCAGACTGGCTGGTCTGAACATTTAAAAAATTGCTGATCTACTGGGATTTTCAAACACAACTATATCTAGGGTTTACAGGGAATGGTGGGTGAAAATTCCTTGGTAATGTCAGAGGTCAGATGAGAATGGGCAGACTGGTTCCAGATGATAAAAAGACAACAGTAACTCAAATAACCACTCGTTATAACCAAGGTATGCAGAATACTATCTCTAAATGCACAACACATAGAACCTTAAGGGCTTTTCACACAGGCAGACCGTTCAGATCCACCTGTCCGTTTTTTTGGCGGATCTGAACGTTCCCCCATGCATCCCTATGGGGCATCGGATGTCAGCGGAGACATGTCCGCTGACATCCGATCCGATCCGTCAAATATGGACGGATGGAAACCCTATTTTCCATCCGTCCAGCGGATCGGATCAGATGAGAACGGACCGATGGTCTGTTCCCATCCGATTTCCCCCATAGAGATGCATAGGGAACTGACAGCTGTGTCTCCGCACACAGCGCGGAGACACAGCTGTCATCCTCCTGCTCAGCGGGGGATCGGCGGATCGATCCCCCGCTGTGAAAAACGGACTCTGTCCGACGGACAGAGTGTGTGAAAGGGGCCTAATGCAGATGAGCTACACCAGCAGAGAACTACATTGAGTGCCCCTCCTGTCAGCTAAGAACAGGAAACTGAGGCTACAATTCGCACAGGCTCACCAAAATTGGACAATAGAAGATTGGAAAAATGTTGCCTGGTCTGATGAGTCTCCTTTTCAGCTGAGACATTCAGATGGTTAAACAACTTAAAAGCATTGATCTATCCTGCCTTGTCTCAACAGTTCAGGCTGGTGGTGGTGGTAATGGTGTGGGGGATATTTTCCTGGCACACTTTGGGCCCCTTAGTACCAACTGATCATTGTTTAAACGCCATGGCCTATTAGAATATTGTTGCTGACCATGTCCATCCTTTTATGACTACAGTGTACCCATCTCCTCATGGCTACCTTCAACAGAATCACGGATGTGCAGCCGACAAATCTGCAGCAACTGCGTGATGCCATCATGTCAATATAGACCAAAATCTCTGAGGAATGTTTCCAACACCTTGTTGAATCTTTGCCACGTTAACATCTAGGCATTACTATTTTTTTATTCCATTCACATATCGGTGTCTTGGATCATGGGCAGAATCGCGGCAATTCTGCCCGCAATCCCAAATTATTGCAAATCGTGGGACTCCCATGCGATTCCCGTGACTTGCAATGGCACCCCAAAAGTGACACGATTTTGCCACGAATGTCGCCCAACGAATCATGGTAAAATCGCTCAAACAGGTACGCAGGACGTCTGTCGCCCAAAAAAGTATAAGAACTTCTTTTGGGCGACAGGCGTCCCGCGATTCTGTTTGCATGATTTTACCGCAATTCGTCGGGCGACAATCGTGGCAAAATTCCGCCGTGTTTGGGGTGCCATTCAAGTCATGGGAATCGCACGGGCATCTTGCAATTTGCAATGATTTGGGATCATGTGCAGAATCGTGTCCATTCTGCCCACGATCCGAGATGCATTAATGTGAACGGAGCTTTACAGGCATCTTTTCTCGTGTTTTACAGGTGTTTTTGTGCAGGTGTTTTTAAGTTGACAAGTGACCAATAAAAAAATAAAAACGCCTGTAATCTGCCAAAAGGGAAGCTCATGTACGTTTTTGAGCGACGGCATTTTGCTTAACCACTTGCCGACTGCCTAACGCCGATCTACGTCGGCAGTCAGCCCCTCACAGGCAAAGTGACGTAGGGCTACGTCACTAGCTTGTGAGGGTCTAGGGAGCGAGCGCGCGCCCCCGGAGGCCCGCTCCCGCTCCCGCGTGGTCACGGACCCCCACGCGCGTGTGACCGGCGGACCCGATGTCCGCCGGCCACTCGGCGATCGGCGGGGGAGAGGGAGAAAGTCAGGCAGCTTGTGTAAACAAGCCACCTGTCATTCTCCTCGGTGTAAAAACACTGATCACATGGATCTACTATGTAGATCCGTTGATCAGTGTCCTTACAGCTCAAGCCACAGCCAATCACAGTAGAAATCACGCCCCTAGGGACACACACAGCCCCTCCCTCCCAAATAAAGTTAACCCCTTCACTACCAGTGTATTTTTACAGTAACAGTGCATATGTATAGCACTGATTACTGTAGAAATGTCACTGGTAACCCCAAAAGTGTCAAAAATGTCAGTCAAGGGTCCGATCTGTCCGCCGCAATGTCGCAGTACCGCAAAAAAATCGCAGATCGCCGCCATTACGCGTTAAAAAAAAACAACAAAAATGACAAAAATCTTTCCCTTTGTTAGTAAACGCGATAACTTTTGCGCAAACCAATCAAAATACTCTTTTTGCAATTTTTTTTTACCAAACATAGGTAGCATGAAACAAATTGGCCGAAAATGTTAAAAAATTTTGATTTCTACATTTTTTTGGGGGGAATTTCATATAAAAAAATGTGAAAAATATTGCTATTTTTGCAAAATTTACGCTCTTTTTTTGTTTATAGTGCGTGATCAAAAAATCGCACAGGTGATCAAATACCACCAAAAGAAAGCTCTGTTTGTGGGAAAAAAAGGACGCCAAATTTGTTTAGGTACAGCGTCGCACGACCGCGCAATTGTCCGTTAAAGTCACGCAGTGCCGAATCGCAAAATACCCCCTGGTCAGGAAGGGGGTAAAATCTTCCGGGGCTTAAGTGGTTAAGGCAACAGAACGCTCAGATGTGAACAGGGGTCATAAATTTGTCTTGTTGGGTGTTTTTAGGCTAAGTTCACATGTAGGCATTTTTGGGGCGTTTTTCTGCTCTAGGATCAGCTCAAAAAACGCCCAACAAGACAAATCCTATTCATTTTAATGGCCCCTGTTCACATCTGAGAGTTTTGACGTTTTAAGCAAAACGCCCAACGCTCAAAAAAGTACATGAGCTTCTTTTTGGGCAGATTACAGGCGTTTTTTTATTTTTTTCCATTGGTCACTTGTCAACCTAAAAATGCCTGAAAAAAACGCCTAAAAAAAATGCCTTTAAATAGCAACGCCAAGATGTGAACGTAGCCTTAGAGCTGAGGCTTAGAGCAGAGAACCGCCAAAAAACACCTAGATGTAAACAGAGCCTTAAAGTGATTGTAACGACTTTTTTTTTTTTTTAGGTAAAAATAACAAAAACGTTATATTTACCTGAGATTTACTAAAACTGGAGATTGCATTATCTGGTGCAGCTCTGCATAGAAACCAATCTGCTTCCATGTTTGATTGTCAGAGCTTAACTGAACATGCTGAATTTAGAAGCTGGCTACCATGCACAGCTGCACCAGATTCTGAGTGCTCCAGTTTTAATAACTCTACTGTTAATTAAGTGGAACGTCATTCTCCCAATCAACACTTATTATTTTTAATCTTTATGCTGCTAGCATTAGCAAATAGATAGGAAAGTATATCATATTTACTTTTTTTAAACTTTTTTTATTTTACATTTCTTCATTTACTTCCTGGTTTCTTGCCTAGGAAAATGATGTCATGCATCCCAGGAGTCTTCAGGAGAGGATGAGGGGTTTTCTCAGCTAAGTACTCTCTTCTGCATGCATGCTTAAGCTAAGGGCAGATGGATTCCAGGAAGTAAATGCTACATGCTACATCATCTGTCCTTACTCAAGATGGCCACGGCTAGAAATGCTAGGGGGAGGTGTTTTAAAGGGATTTCTCAACAAAATATTGTATGGAGACATGGATGGTTGGGGGAGTTTGCTTTGAATAATAAAAATTAATGAAATAGTGTTTTTGGTTTGTAGTGCTCAGATGGAGTGTAAGAAACAAAAACACAAAAAAAAATAGTGTTGAAACAAGCATCGCAAAGTGCGAACTTCCCTGCTGGAGCTGACACTGCACTAGCTAACACGGTAACATGCTGCATTTTCCTGTGCAGGCTAGTGTGAACCTAGCCTAAATGACCCCCAGTATCAAGAACAAAACTGTGCATTGCTGTGACTGGTGCTAAACAATGAAATGCAGGAGGAGCTGCATCATGAAATGAATAGAGGTGGTTGCATTTCAATGTGTTTGTCACATCTTGTACATCTCAGCTGTGGTCAGGTGTTCTGTTCATTTGATTGCCAACAAGCCACGTCCTTGAAATGTAAATATACCTAAGGGCTGGTTTGAAATACATGTAACTCTTTTACATTTCCCTAACTGTGATTAGGTGTTTAAAATGAGCAGAGGCTAAAAAAAAAAAAAAAAAAAAAAAAAATGGTTAATTTTGTAATTCAGCACCTCTGTTTGAATTTTTGACTATATCCGAGATGTACTATTCCAGCAGTCCGATTGTAACACCAAAATTGTTGAGAATAAAATTCCCTCCAGGTAAACTGTACATTCCCAGGATTGAAACACACTTTATTTCAGATCCTAAGGGTCCTTTCACACGAACGATCTGATCAGATCCGCCTGTCAGATTTTTAGACGGATCTGATCGATCCTCCATGCATCCCTATGGGGCAGCGGATGTCAGCGGTGACATGTCCACTGACACCTGCTGCCATCCACATCCGATCCTGTCCGTGAAATCCGGACAGATGGAAACACTATTTTCCATCCATCCAGGGGATCGGATCGGATGAGATGAGAGTGGACAGGCGGTCCGCTCTCATCCGATTCCCCCATAGAGAGCAGCGGGTCTCTGACACCTCCCTCTCCGCACACAGTGCGGAGACGGAGCTGTCATCCACCTTCTCAGCGGGGATCGGCAGATCGATCCCCGCTGAGCAGAGAATGGTCCGCACTACACAGCGGACCGTGTGAAAGGACCCTTAGGGAGGTCATAGATGAAGCAATTTTCTTTCCTTCCATCATGAGTGGAAAGATAGAAAATCTTTCACAGTCAGTGTTGATGGGGGAATGCATAGCTCCCAACTGTCACTGATTCCGAGGGATTGTCCCTGGTTTGGAACAAAGTCCCTCTGTCCATCTTTCCCATCCTTTGTCCCTCATTTTGGTCTGATCTTTATAGTGGCGTATAAAATGCACTCTTTATCCTTTAGAAAAGTGTTTCCCAATGCTAAACCTTTCATCCAATGTCTTAAATTCTGCATTTATAAATTTCAAAAGACAGTATAAAGAAAAAATAAGGTTTAATTGTCCTTTAAGGGGGTACAGAAGGGGGTGTGTCCCATGCCTACATACAGTTGTGTTCAAAATTATTTAACCCCCACTGAAACATAACATTTATAATGCAATAACCACAAATGTCTTTTCTGTGCTCGGATCATTATCAGTTTTATTCAACCCCCAAGTGACATTCAATCTTAGTACTTAGTACAACATCCTTTTACAGTTATAACAGCTTTTAAACGTGAAGCATAGCTTCACACAAGTGTCTTGCAGCGATCTACGGGTATCTTCGCCCATTCGTCATGGGCAAAAGCCTCCAGTTCAGTCATATTCTTAGGCTTGTGCACTGCAACTGCTTTCTTTAAGTCCCACCAGAGGTTCTCAATCAGATTTAAGTCTGGTGACTGTGATGGCCACTCCAAAATGTTCCAGCCTTTAATCTGCAACCATGCTCTAGTGGACTTGGAGGTATGCTTGGGATCATTGTCCTGTTGAAAGGTCCAACATCTCCCAAGCCTCAGGTTTGTGACGGACTGCATCACATTGTCATCCAATATCTCCTGGTACTGAAGAGAATTCATGGTACCTTGCACACGCTGAAGCTTCCCTGTACATGCAGAAGCAAAACAGCCCCAAAGCATGATTGACCCCCCCCCCGCCATGCTTCACAGTAGGCAAGGTGTTCTTTTCTTCATAGGCCTTGTTCTTCCTCCTCCAAATATAGCGTTGATCCATGGGCCCAAACAGTTCTAATTTTGTTTCATCAGTCCACAGAACACTATCCCAAAACTTCTGTGGTTTGTCCACATGACTTTTGGCATACTGCAGTCGACTATTCTTATTCTTTGGAGACAGCAAGGGGGTGCGCCTGGGAGTTCTGGCATGGAGGCCTTCATTACGCAGTGTGCGCTGTATTGTCTGAGCAGAAACTTCAGTACCCACATCTGACAAATCTTTTCTCAGTTCCTCAGCAGTCACACGGGGACTTTTCTCCACTCTACGCTTCAGGTAGCGCACAGCAGTCAAAGTCAGCATCTTCTTTCTGCCACGACCAGGTAGCGTTTCAACAGTGCCCTTTGCCTTGAATTTGCGAATGATGCTTCCTTTGGTGTCTCTTGGTATGTTTAACATCTTTGCAATCTTCTTATAGCCATTGCCCTTCCTGTGAAGAGTAATCACCTCTTCTCTTGTCTTCCTGGACCATTCTCTTGACTTCACCATGTTTGTAACCACACCAGTAAATGTCTAGAAGGAGCTGAGTATCACAGTCATTTTAAAGCTGCCTAATTGGTGCTTATTAGGCTTTATTGCTGCTCCCTGACATCCACAGGTGTTTTCAATACCTGACTGAAAACGCTTCAATTAACCTCTGTTCTTCAGAGTGGTAGTCTTTAAGGGGTTGAATAATTGTGTCAATGAAGAATTCACAAAAGAAACATTTACTACTGTATTACAAAACCAATTGATGTCATTTTAGTTGCATATGGTTGTTTAAGAAGTTCTTGTAGGATTTCATTCTGAATACAATTACAAATGTACACTAAATTCCCTAAAACCCTTTACAGCATTGGGGGTTGAATAATTTTGAACACAACTGTATGTTTGCTAATAGTAAAAGTTGGAGGGTATGCCTCCCACATTGCTATTGTATTCTGCCAATGGGCGGTGTGGTGAGCCTTCCTAGCTGGCAGAATACAATGATTACTGCTCATGGCTTGACCATCCATGGATTGAAATTCATCCAGGTCCTGCTGAACCAGCCGAATTTCCATCTATGTATACCTGCCTTTGTTCTGCAGATACTGTAGTTATGAAGTCCTTGTGAAACCCATGAGTTTTGGGGTTTCCCCAACAACTGTTAAGAGGGAGTTTTCTGCTTTCATTATATACATACATGATAACTTTCAGTGCTGTGATAAAAACAGCGGCAGCCCAGCAATAGTTGCTGATTCTCTTAAAGTATATTATCAAAGATGATATTTCTATTGAAGGGTATCACTGTGACATGACTTCAAGCTCTGCGCAGAATTTTTGGAAAGGCAGTGAGCCAATGATATAGGAATGCGAGTGGGATATGCAGGAAGTACTGTACCCAACCAAAAAACTCTTGTTATGATTGTAACATATAGAAATTGAAATCTTTTGGCAGTTTCAGAAAGCAGTAACTGGCTGCCAACTGAAAGAGAGAAGTAATGTTTAATAACATCATCTTACAAAATGGTCAAATGTTTGTAAATACCTTACCTACATGAGATTTTTGGACAACGCATTCAAAAACTGTTGGCATTAATTTGTCCTATGCTGTCCCGGGAAGGCTTTTTATAAGATTTTGGAGTGCATCTGTTGCAATTTGTGCCCATTTGGCTCACTTGAGAGATCATTTACTGATGTTGAAAGAACTGGCTTGCAATATGCATCCCAATTAATCCAAGAAGTGTTCAGTGAGGGTGAAGTCTGTGCAAAACGCTTGAGTTCCTCCACACCAAACTCATCAAATCATGTCGTAATGGACCTTTCTTTGTGCATTTGAACTCAATAATCTGGAGGATTGCCCATATGCTTTTGGCCATATATATGTTGTATTGAGTTTTTTAGGCATATCTCTGACCTGACACTGGAACATCACAGGTGCCTGCACATACCTTTACTCATCTTCTTGGGTACACTAAGAGCCTGCAATCCTAGTGAATGTCAAACTGCAAGAGCCACTTCTTGCTGTGTTATGTCATTCTAAAGGCCCGTACACACGATAAGAAACTCTGAAGGGAAATTTCGTCCGACGACCGATCTGCCGATTTTCGGATTGTTAGTATGGTGCTTTCGACAGCCGACTCCGACTTTTCGGCCGAAAAAATCCTGATGTGCAGGCTATATAATTTTTGTCATACGTCAACACAACGTCCGATTTTCGTGTAGTCTGTACAGAATTCGTCAGACAAAAATCTAAAATCTGAACATGCATGATCAGAAGCAAATAACGACCCGGAAGAGTTTGTGCAGGAAAAATAGCCATTGTATCAAGAAAGAACTTTCGTCTCGAGGCAGGCAAATTAATGTTTGAAATGCAGTGCATATGCTCATCTTGGTTAATGTGAGAAGAAGGAAGCTGCTGCTGATAATTGTATATTTTTTAATTAAAGAGGCATGTGTTCTGTTATGATGATAATGATTTGGCTATCATGCATGTTGCATGGTGTTTATTTATAAAGTTAACTCCACACCATTATTAATGATTTATTAATGGAAAATATCGAACTATTTATGTGTCCCTTTATTATTTTTTTCATAAACGTATAATACATATATTGCTGCCTACTCCCAAGATGCTCTATTTAAAAAAAAAAAAAAAAAGATAGGCAAGTATTGTAGTAACCATTTTATTTACTTGTAAAATACATTTATACAAAAATAAACATAGAGATCTTGTCATTCAAAAATATATTGCTGTAACCAAAAGTGCATTCTGTGCTCAAATTAACAAAATAAAACATACTAATCTGGAACATAAAAAACACATCATAAATTAAATTAATTTATAAATGTGCATAGTGGTAATCTTGAAACCATGCTGGTTGGTGGGGATCAGGTGCATATTGCCACTGACTGCCATTCGGCTGTGGTGGAGGTGGTAATTGGTATTCGGACAGGTGTGTGTCCGTGGATTTCGCCTCGGACACCTTTGTTCAGCACCTGTAGTAGGAGGACCTCAGCCATTTGGCGTTGCTCCTCTGTCATCAGGTCCAATTTGTTGGCAGTTAGAAAGCCAAACGAATCAGCCTCATCTGGCTTTCTTTGGAGGGCCATAGAGGCTTGGCTTAAGAAAGAAGCAGTGGCCTCCTCCAAGTTTTTGTTTTGTTTTTTTCCTTCTTTTTTCAGGAGGTTGGGTGGTTATTGGCTGCTCTGACGCCATGCTTCCACTTGGCTCCTCCACATTGACACTTTCCTGTGTAGGAAATTTGTACATTATTATAATGTTATAGTGTATAAAAAATTTCACGTTTGTTTGATTATTTTCACAAAATAACAGACTTTACATTAAGGCTAAATTATTGCCTTGATAATATTTGTTTAGCATCATTATATTTTTTGGAGACAATATATTCTTAAATGCTATACCTGTGTCAAGGTTGGCTCTTCTACATCTTCCTCCTGGGTTTCAGCACATGGGCCCTCTGCCGAAGTGGAAGGCAGAGTAGAGAGCGATGGTGTGGGTTCAGACTCTTCAGTCCCGAAGCGCAGGTTCTCAAAGTACCAGAGCCTTGGTACATAGATATCCTCTGCAGCTGCTCCTGACTTTTCTGATTCTTTGATTTTATTCAGCTCCCTTTTGAAGGTGCTGCGCAGATTTGAAATTTTATTTCGTACATAATTTATGTCTGCATTGGGGCAGGAGGTTTTGCATAAATCTGCCAATTTTTGTAATGCAGCATTTCATTTTTGTTTATTGGATTAGTCTTTACTCTTAACTCTCCACAAACATGGCATCTGCCTGTATTCATCTATGAAATGTGACAAAAAATCTAGTGACGTGAACTTGTCAGCCATGATGCCTGCAAGACACAACACAAGACAAAACATAGTGAAAGTTCATGTTGTTTTCCCATAAGCTGGGCCCAATATAAGCTGTATAGGCCACAAAACACCCATGCTCTAATATAAAGTTGTACCTTCGTTTGCTGAGATGTTTCGTGCTTTGCCGATCGATCATCCTCCTGTCACAGATCTTTCCGATGGCGAATCGTTGAACGAACAATCTTGCGGCCTTTAAACACTGCGCATGCATCAACTCCACCTCCAGTGGCGCGCTGACGCAGGGGTTTGGACGTGCTGAATATTAAACTGCATGCGACACACAGACACGTGAGTCGGCGGAAGAATCATGGAGTGCAAAGGCAGTCCTGGGTGATTTCACCCACAGAGACAGTCCAAGGAACACCAGGAGCCATTGAAAGGGACCATTTACCCACGCTAGACCCCAAGGAGTCATCTGGTAAGTGGGGTGAACACTAGGTGACGGATTCCCTTCCCTCATCTTGCATGTGGACATCCATCTCCACTGAGCACCAATCACTTTAAAACAATCACCCAGGACTGCCTTTGCACTATTTGCACCAGCACTTTTTAAAGTTATAAGGACTATATATGCATTGTACCTGTTGTTATAAGCACAGTCACTTTATAATTTGAACACTATAGGGGTAACCCACTGGTTATATCAGAT
The DNA here is from genome assembly GCF_965119305.1 of Pelophylax lessonae. Classification (NCBI taxonomy): domain Eukaryota; kingdom Metazoa; phylum Chordata; class Amphibia; order Anura; family Ranidae; genus Pelophylax; species Pelophylax lessonae. The sequence continues at coordinate 225,772,324 of NC_138768.1, forward strand.
TGTGAAATAGCCATGTTAATAATTTAATTCTATTTTTATTTACTTACCTGGAGTGATTTAATTGATTCACATATGATATTTTGAAGTATTTAGCACTATGTTTTAATAATTTGAGCGCTGTCTCCCCATCACTACATTTCTCACAACCCACTGTTGTTTTGAGTAGCAGCTCAATTTGTTATTCTTTTTTTCACGTTTACACATATATATATATATTTTTTTTTTTATTGGTCACAATACCTAGGCGCGATTACGTGAGTATTTATTAATCATATATTTTTTCCAAAAATAATAAGAGTTGAAGAACTGTTTGGCATAAAATTTTGTTACATGCCTACTGAACGAAGTTTTTAATTTCACAACACTGAAAAAATATATACAAATTAAACTTTATCAGGCAGGAATTGCGGCCAAGAAACGGCCCCTCTATCAACAAAATATTCAAGATATTTTTGGCGCAAATCCCAGGCACTTCTGGAGGCCGGGCTACTTCAATGGGCGTCATAGGATCAACAGCCCCACGTCCTTCAACCTCTACACTAGGCCCTGGCATGGCAGGGTCACTGTCAATTGGCACAGAGGTGACATATCTTTCTGCATGCCTGTGCAAAAAATTATGGAGGATGCAGCAGCAGAGGACAATGTGATTTATTTTATATAATGCCAGATTTATAGAGGTGAGAAACAGTCTAAAGCGATTGGACATAATTCCAAAAGCATTCTCAACCACACTTCTGGCACGGGATAGACGATAATTAAAAATCCTTTGCTCGGGGGTGAGGTTGCGCAGAGGAAATGGCTTGAGAAGATGTTCCCCAAGAGCAAAGGCCTCATCTGCCACAAAGACAAAATTAAGGCCCTCAATAGTTTGGTCACTGGAAGGCAAGTTTAGAGTGCCATTTTGTCGACGCCGAGCAAACTCTGTTTGATCGATGACTCCGCCATCAGAGTTTTCGGCCATTCTTCCCAATGTCCAAAAAAATTAACTCATAATTTGCATTGACAATGGCAAGCATTACAATGCTGAAAAAACCCTTATAATTAAAATAATAGGAGCCAGAGTTAGGTGGTGGGACGATGTGGACATGCTTGCCAGCTATAGCACTCCCACAGTTTGGAAAATCCCATTGTCCCTGAAACTGGGCAGCAACTTCCTGCCACTGCTCTGGGTTGGTCGGAAACTGTAGGAAAAAAAAAATAAAAATAGTGCTTGTGCACATCACATTATTACACACACATTTGGCACACAAATGCTTATGCAACTTAAAGATGAGAGCAAAATTAAGGGATTTTTTAGCATTTTTTGGTATATCATCTACATACATTTAATACTCGCCTCCTAATGTCATAATATTCTAAGTCACCAGCTACAGTATTTGTATATGCTGACCAGTGCTGGTACAAGGCTTTCCAGCGCCCAGGGCAAAGATGCCAAACTGCGCCCCCCCCCTCCCCTTATCTTAGGCTTAGGGTCAGGGCACCCATATCCCTGCAATAAACCATTGTGCCCAGGGCACCCGTCCCTCCTGCCCACCCCTTGTCCCAGCCCTGATGCTGACTTTTATATTTAGCATGGATGGGTGGGTAGAACTATGCTTTTAAACATTATTAAGGCCTTGTGCACACTGGACGTTTTTACAGCAGAAAATAAACAGTAGAAAGTATGGATTCTGGAAACGTCAGAAAATGACACAGATAAAATATACTGTTAACAGGCTATGCGTTGATGGACACATAGGAGAGGATACTGGGGTGGTTACTGGCTAATTGTAAAAATGCCTAAAGCAAAAAAGAGCATTACAACAATGTGCATGAGGCCAGAGGGCAGTTACAAAATAATGAAATATGTAATTTGATGTACATCCAAAATAAACTAAATTATGTTGACATGACAAACACATAGAATGTAATTGAAAAACAATAAACATACCTTGATATAGTCCTTCTGCAACACTTTAATGATAGCAGAGCACGTCTCAGGAATGACGACTCCAAGAGCTTGGGGGGAGATAACTGTGGTAAACTTGAGATCCTGCAGGCTTCTCCCTGTTGCAAGATACCTCAATGTTGCAATTAGCCTTTGCTCAGGAGTAATTGCAACCCGCATACATGTATCCTGCTTCCGAATATAGGGAGACACCAAGGCAAGAAGACGGTTAAAACGGGGATCCGTCATCCTCAGATAATTCCTGAAATCATCAGGATTATTTTCTTGTAGCTCCCGCAGCAAGGACATGTGGGAAAATTGCTCACGGTTGAGCAACCAATTTTTGAACCAGGAGCTCCTCTTTTGCTTTTTTTTGCCAAGAACTCGGCTTAGAGCAATTACTCCAAGCCCAACAACAGCAAGAGTAGCATCCTCGGTCATCATATTTGGTCCTCGAATGATGTCTCGGAATATAGCGAAATGTCATTTACCAAACAAATGCTACAGAAATCAGCGCAAGATGCCCAGAAGGGTCACATCCACAAACTCACTTCCTCTTTTATAACGTAGTATGTAGATGCGTAATCTTTTGTTGGACGACAAAATTCTGGCAGTCTAGAACACATTCCAACATCATGGACACGCACTCTCGATAAAAGACGGGCGATCGGTCGGCCAAAATTCGCAGCATGTGTACGGGGCTTAAGGCTCACCTGCTCTATCGGGCAGAGCTCCAAACTTGTATCTTTTGGTAGTTATTTACATATGGAATGCCCAGAGGTCCCGAGTACTCTAGATCAGCCATTTTTAACCAGGGTGCCTTCTGGGTTCTTAAAGGGTGCCTTGGCAAAATGCCTAAAACTTGCCACAACAAGCCAACAAGTGAATCAAGCCCCCCTTACACAAAGCCACAGATTTGTATATGTGTATGAACACCACTCTAGGTCAGTCTCTCATCTCCATCTCCACTAACACACAGGCCAGGTGCTGGCCCTCGTCCATCACGGATTCCAATGAACCAAAACAATTTTGGTTGGCTGCACGTCCTGTAAAATTACATTTATTTTCCAAGTACATTAAAACATATCCAAAAAAATAGAGGTGAACAGCATCACCAGCTAAATTGTTTCATGCTTTCTTATTTCTTAATCATGGCTCACTTTGTGTTTTTGGATATGTTTTTATGGACTTGCTGAAAAAAAGGTGATTTTACTAGATATTCAGCCAACCAGAATTCTTTTTGCTGAGATTTCTATAGTGCAGCATTTTAACCTTGGGCAACGATATTTCCAGCTACTGGCACCCTAACAGCCAATGATTTTATTGGTTGATAAGTAGGACGTTGGGCACCTGCATAGCATCCTTGCTTGCCCCTCACCCCTTGTCAGCACTGGGTTATGTTGGAAGAGAAAAGGAAAAAAACTCAGGGAGAAGAGAAACACTAGAATACTAGTCAGTACCAGTTTGCAAAGGTGGAGGAATAAATCATCTGTAATGCTGGATGACACATGTCTGTGGATGCTGCTACAATATTTAAAACTATTAGTTTAGTTTTTACATTTTAGAATGGGGGTGCCTTGAGGTTGTGTATGAATTCAAAGGATGCCTTGACCAGGGGCATTGCTAGGTGGGAAAAGACCCGAAGGTAAATTTGATAACCCATTCCACATTTTAAAGTAGGTCCTGCCCAAGCTCCACCCAATGCTCCCTGAAGTGTCCGATCTGTCCGCCGCAATGTCGTAGTCCTGCTTTAAGTCACTGATCACCACCATTACTAATAAAACAAATAAAATAAATTAAAATGCCATAAATCTATCCCCTAGTTTGTAGAAGCGATAACTTTTGCGCAAACCAATCAATATACGCTTATTGGGATTTTTTCAACAAAAAAATCTAGCAGAATACATATTGCCCTAAATTGATGAAGAAATTTGATTTTTTAAATTTTTTTATTGGATATATTTTATAGCAGAGAGTAAAAAATATTGTTTTTTTTGTTTGTTTTTTTAAATTGTTGTTTTTTTTTTTGTTGTTGTTTCTAGCGCAAAAAATAAAAACCGCAAAGATGATCAAATACCACCAAAAGAAAGCTCTATTTGTGGGGGAACAAATGGAATACATAATTTAAGTTTATGCAGTACTGTCATTTAGAAAATGTAATTCCTAATCTTTTTTGCTTCCTAGTAGAATTCTGAGTGTTCTTTGCTGTTTTTTTCTCATGAACCGAGCATAGCAAAGATTTTTGACCAATTTTCATTTCCAGGAATAAGTGGAAAAGTTAAGTGTATGTACAAAAATTGGACCAAAAACTGAATAGAGGAATAAGGAAGAGTTCACAACATTGTATGTGCAATTATGTTTTACAGAGCTAAATCTATAAACACTGGCCAGTCTGTTAAAATAGATTTTACATTAGGAGGGCAGAGTGATCATTATAGAACATTTCACTGAATAAACGAATGGTTTTTGTGCTTGTTTGCTCGGCAACCAACATTGATTACTAGGGCAAAAAAAAATGAAAAATCTGGAACATGCAATGACACATGGCAACATGCCAATCCTCTCCTGATCCTCTGACTCCCAATTGATCATTTAGGCCTAGGCTGCACCTGGCAATTTGGATGGCAGAGGTATAGTGAGAAGAAAGGGGTCTGTTATCATTGCGCAAGGCTTCGCCAGACAAAGCATGATACAACTTCCAGCCTGTGTCCTGACCCCCAGAGCTGACAATCAGGAATTTCATAAGCCTTACAAAGGAGGGATCAAAAACTGGACAAAGATCATCCTCATCTACATCTTCTTCTTTGAAAGAGTCTGAAGAAGGTTGGTTGGCCTGAGAACGCACTGAGACCAGTTACTGGTTTTGGTAGGAAAACTGGACCTTGCCAGAATAGATGACCCTTGCACAAGGATAAATGCTCAAGACAATACTGGGGTGCCATAACATGGCCTCTGCAGCTTACGCATGTATTTACAAATGTGTGAAAACTAAACCCCAGTTTTTAATGTGAACTGTTAGACAGGACAATTCGGCTTGTTGCAGGCTGGCTGCTACTCACTAGTCCATGACTGTGTGTTATATCTGGGAGACCTAAGAAGTGTGTGGAGGTGATCCTGGTCTATTCATGTGGAGGAAAGAGTCTATCCTGAGTGTTCTTGTCTCATGCCTGAGTGGCCTGTCCATTAGGTTGGGGGCCCATTCCTTTTGGTAAGCAGCCACCTTTATCCATTTTCCACGGGTGTTTTCTCTCTGCTCACCACATCTTGGGATCTCACCCTCTGTTTGGACTTCTTGTTCTCTCCACATCAGATCCATAATCTGGGATTCATGATCTTTATGGACTTTTATATGTTGGTCTTGTTTGATTGCACTGCACCAATGTTTTTTTGTGATTTATTTATCATAGTTATTTTTTAGCGCTGCACTATTTGATACGCATTATTGTTTGGATTTCTATAGGTCCAGTGTTCTAGCTGCTATATATGGTTTTTATCTGTATTATCATTTAGCGCAGGATTCCCCCCCCCCTTGATTGTAAAGCATGATACATACCATAAGTGGAGGTGCAGCCAGGTGCAACCAGGTGCGTGCAGCAGGCCAGGTGCTGGCAGGTGGAGTGGACAGCCCTCGAGTCTGACCCGGCCTGTCACTTCCCTTGGCTCTGAGCTGAGCCGCGCTGCCACCCGCAGAAGAGGGAGGTGGGTGGAGCCAGTTCTAGGCGCAGAGGAGGAATTTAAAATCCTACTCCGCTCTGAACGCTGGGAGCCTGGGACCTCACTCCCCTGCTGTCACATGAAGATGCTCACATCACTGGTTGCTAGACGCCAAGCGATACTAGCAACCATTGTGGCGGCAGCAGCGGGCCAGGCAGTAGAGGCCCAGCGGAGAGGAGGAGTTTCATATTGGACTCAGGGCTAATAATTATGAACAATCAACACGAGACCCGAGGCTTTTTGGGGGCCCAATCGGGGCTATAGCCCTGGTTAGCCCCCCCCCCCTCCTCCTGACGCCACTGGCCTTGACTAAAAAATAGTTGAGAAACTGCTCTAGATGATGAAAGGGCACATGCACACATCCATTGGTTCCTATTTGTTATGGCCTAGATTGTACTTCTTTGGATGTCTACAGGTAAACTTTGGAGTAAGGCATAAATGCAATGTACATTTAAAAGGATAATATCATTTTAAAAATGCAGCAACAAAAGACTTATCCACAAAATATCTGTTTTGCCTTGTGTAAATGTTTTGTAGTCTTTTTGTACTTAGTGATGTAAAGCTACATGTGATAAAAGCCCCAGGCTAGTCGGACTTTTACTTTTTTGTTTTCTTCACAGCAGTCACTTTTTTGTCTGCTGCTGCAATGTAATTAGAGAAAACCACTCTTTACAACACTCCATTGTTTACTCATTTTAATTAGAAGAGAGATCATTTGGCTGACACTAAATGGAAGACTGCTAATAAGTTGTTACCTTACCAGCTTTCCTTCACAAAATGGCAGCATGTTATATACAAGTCAGAAACTAGGCCAAACAAATAGGCTGAACTATATAGCTATGTTAGTTTAACTAAAGCTTATTTAAAGTATTACTAAAGTTATATATTTTTTTAATTAAAATAACAAACATGTTATACTTGCCTGCTCTGTGCATGCAGTGGTATTGCACAGAGTGGCCCCAATCCTCCTCTTCTGAGGTCCCCGGTGGAGATTTTGGCTCCTCCTCTTCTTCTTACCTCCACCATAGCCTCCATCAGTCGGGCGGGGGGGGGGGGGGGGGGGCAGACGGACCCCCCCAATCACTCCAGCCCACACCAACATATCCCCCCATGCCAGTTTTTTTTTTTTTTTTTTTTAACAGAAAAGTTTTATTAGAAAAAACCAGAGCAACAATACAGCAATATAGCCATCAAGGTACATTATCCAAAACAAAAAGGAATTAGCAGCAGCATGAAACAATAATCCGTGCACAAATACAGGCAAGGTATATAAACAACAGAACTAACCCAAGACACTAGCCTGGAGTGATAGACATACACAATACAGGAGACACAGCAGTAACCAAGTCCCTGATCCAGAGAGAGTCAGGGGCCCCGTGGGAGGAGCAGATGCGGGGCCAGAGGACTAAGGGAGGGGACACCACCACCGTGCCCCACCCCCCAGTTCCCCAGGGGGAAATAGAACCAAAACAACACCCAGGGGCATGAAGGGACAGAACAGCACCCCTGCCACCAAGCCCTATCCCAACAGAAGTAAAGGTGTATAGACCGTGCCCTCAGCCACCTGTCCCAGATCTTTCCAAACTTCTGTGGGCACTGACGGCCCATGTAAGTCAGTTTATAAAGTGGAAGGGCCGAGTCCACCAGCGCCCGCCAATGGGCGACCGTCGGGGGAGTGGATCCCCTCCAATGTTGCAGTAGGGTTTTCCTGTCATAAAAAGACAAATAAAATAATAACAGTTTCAGATATTTAGCCTGAGTCACCAAACCACCCCAGCCCCAAAAGAAGTATCCTAGGGTCGAGAGGGACCTGGACCTCCACCACCGCACTCGTCTCGGCCACCACCCCCTTCCAGTACTCCTGAATCTCGGGACAATCCTACACCACATGAAAAAAAGTTCCAACCGCCTGCTGACACTTATAACACAACTCTGAATGCGAGGGGTAAATCCTGGCCAAGCGCTGGGGAGTGTAATACGCCCTGTGTAGAAATTTTAGCTGGATAAACCTATTCCTGGCCGAGATCATCGTGGGCAAGTACTGCCTAATCCCCAGTCCCCAGTCCTCCTCAATAAGAGCAGGAACATCCTGACGCCAGCGTTCAAACAGGGAAGGATGCCCATCCGATTGACCACACGCAAGACGAAGATAAATCGAAGACAGGATCTTGTCCGCATTACGCGTGGTCAGGAACCTCTCCACCTGATTTGGGGCCACAGTGATCGCCACTGGAAATTGCGCCTGCACCGCATGTCTCAACTGCAGGTACCGAAACAACATGCGGGACGGAAGGCCAAATTTCTCTCGCAGTTCCGGGAAGGATAGCAAGGTGCCCGCCGGCATGATGTGCTGCAGTTTTATCACCCCATGTCCAGCCCAGACACTTGGATCCGGGATAGACCTGAGATGAGACAAGTTTGGGTTTCCCCACAAGGGAGTATGGGGTGAAACCGTCCCCCCCCTCCCCCGTGGCCACCAGCATCTGCTCCCACACCCGTACCACCGTACACATCGACGGCGTCACTTGAGCCGCCGCCCTCCGTCCCCTATAAACCAGGTTCGAAAGGGCCGCATAGGAGCCCAGAATGGCAGCCTCGAGGGTGACAGCTGGATTAGAGCGAGGCTGGGCAAACCACCACCTCACTGTAACCAGAACTGCCACCCAATAGTATTTCTTAAAGCAGGGCAACGCCAAACCCCCGAAGAAAGTGGTAGCTGGAGTTTCTACCTGGCTATACGAGGGACCGCTCCCGCCCATATAAAGGAGGAGAGAACACCATCCAATCTGCGAAAAAAGGACGAAGGGACAGGAATCGGGGTGTTCCTAAAGATATATAGGAATTTAGGGAGAAAAACCATCTTTATTAAATTCACACGGCCTACCGGTGTCAAGGGGAGCGTCCGCCACACCTGACACTTACTCACCAATTGTTGGAATACAGGTTCCAAATTGTCCACAAGGTAGCGCGATAGATCCGTACGCACCGTCACTCCAAGGTATCTAAATTGGTCAACCCATTGCAATGGCATAGCCGCCGGTGGAGGGGGAGTAGCAGCCGTGAGGGGCAGTACACTAGACTTGGACCAATTTATCCGAACCCCCGAGAACACCCCATGCCTATCAAAAATGGATAAGGCCGCAGCGAGAGAGTCCGAGGTGTCGTTTAAATAGAGAAGCGTGTCATCTGCATATAATGAAATGCGTTCAACTACCTGTCCAACCCGCAAGCCTCCCACATCATCCGTCATGCGAAATCTGATAGCTAAGGGTTCTATGGCGAGGGCGAAAAGACTGGGGGACAACGGGCAGCCCTGGCGCGTACCCCTGCCCAGCAGAAATGGGGATGACAAAAGGCCATTAGTACGGATTCGGGCCACAGGGGCTGCGTACAACAGGCGGATCCATGCAATAAACCGGGGCCTGAAGCCAAATCTAAACAATACCTGCCATAAATAGTCCCATTCCACGGAGTCGAAAGCTTTTTCCGCATCTAGCGCGGCCACCGCACCCTGTGAATCATTCGACTCCGCACATGCTATGTTGGTATGTAAGCGGCGAATGTTGATGTCCGTGCCCTTACCCGGCATAAATCCAGTCTGATCTCCGTGGATCAAACGTAGGATCACGGAGTTAAGGCGATTGGCCAAAACTTTAGTCAAGATTTTAGCATCCACGTTCAGCAGTGAGATGGGCCGATAGGAGGAACACAATTCAGGATCCTTACCGGGCTTAGGCAGGACAACAACAACAGCCTCCGACATAGAAGGCGGCAAAGAGCCCGCCTCCAAGGCCGCGCAGAGCGTCCCATGAAAGGAAGAAGCAATGACATCCAAGTTAGTTTTATAAAACTCTGTGGGGAGGCCATCGGGACCAGGGGTCTTCCCAGTCTGCAGGGATTTGATCGCCATCTTAACCTCACGCAGGGAAATGGGAGCGTCAAGCCTCGAAGCCTCAGCAGGGGGGAGGGGAAGTCAATCTCATCTAGATAGGCCGACAGGTCCTCAGGTGGATAGGCCGCTCTGGTGGCATAAAGGGAGGAGTAATACTCCTCAAACCTCTGTGAAATCACCGTCGGGTCCGAGAGCAAAGTCCCGTCCTCCGCCCTGATATTGGCTATACCAGCTCCCCCGGATCTCTCTGACGCCAGCCAGGCCAACAGCCGTCCAGATCGCTCCCCTTGCTCAAACACCCGTTGGGACTGGGAAAGTAGGAAGCGGCGGCACGACTCCGCACAAATCAGCGCCACCTCCCGGTATGCGGACTGCATGTCAGAGTACGTGCCCCTGTCCAGTGTGGACAGATAGTCCACCTCCAGAGACGCAGCCTTGGCTTCGGCCACAGACAACTGCACTCGAGATTCCCCCCTCACTCTAGAAATATTGTACTGGTATCTACCCCTAGCATAAGCCTTGAAGGTGTCCCACACCATAGCCGGGGTCGCAGTGCCATCATTATGTTGCCAGAACTCACTGAGTTCAGAGGACAATATTGGCACAATCCTCTCGTCTGTCACCCAAAACCGGGAGAGTCGCCACAATCCCTGACCCACTGCCGAGTCCGTAGAGAGGTCCATCATCACCGGGGCATGATCTGAAATGCCCCGTGGAAGGATGGAGGTCCCTGATACCCTGGACAGCAAGGACGAACTGACATAGATCACATCAATACGTGAAAACGTAGCATGGGTGGTCGAGTGACAGGTATATTGGCGCTGAGAAGGATGCTTCCAGCGCCAGACATCCTGCAGACCAAGCGCCTCCGCCCAGCGGGCTAAACCAGAGTCAGTCACCGGGTCAGGGCGAAGCCTATCTAGGGAGGGATTAGGCGGCACATTAAAGTCTCCAGCGAAAATCAAATTAGGAGTAGGGTACTGAGCTACCAGGCCCTGGAGTCTACGCAGCAGGCTAAGGTCAGCAGGTGGAGGGGCATACAACCCAACAATCACCAGTTCTAGTCGATCACACAGGGCATGCAGTATGACATATCTACCATCCGGGTCCAAGTGGAGATCCAGGAGTACAAACTGGAGGGACCGGTGTACAAGAACACTGACCCCACGGGAGTAGGAGGAGAAGGTAGAGTGATAATACGCCCCCACCCATGACCTCTTCAAGGCCAACACCCGGGCGCCTGTGAGGTGGGTCTCCTGAAGAATACAGATGTGCGGGTGGTGTTTCTGCAAAAAGGAAAACACCAGGGAACGCTTAAACTTAGAGTTCAAGCCCCGCACATTCCACGTGACCAACCTCAGGGGGGCCATAGCATCAGGAAGAGAACAGAAAAAAGGGGAAACCGTCCAGCAGAGTCAGCCCCCCCCCCAATAGACCCAGGCTACATATTAGAGGAGCCAACCTAGCCCCACACATATGGAGCATAGAACAGCAAGTCATAAAAGTGCACAGATAAACATAGACAGACCTTGGTGGCAAATAAGACAGAAGGCATTTAAATACAACCCCAAACAGAAACTTCCCCAACACACCCCAACCCCCCTCCCCCCACCAAGCAACACCCCAAAAACGTGGGTGAGCTTGAGACCCCAAACCAAACATGACCAGTGTCAAATGGGGGACACTATACCAAAAGGGCGCCTGGCAGGAACAGTCAAACATACCAGGAGCGCCGATAACACTGCCTACAGAAAAAAAAAGGAAAAAACATCCGCCCGCAGCCAAGACTGAAATGAGGGTATCAGTAGCAAAAAAAATGTCAAGGGGGGGATGACCGTCCCAGCAGCAATTCAACCCAAAGAAAAATAAGAAAAATGATCAAATAAGTCCATGGCCACAGAAGTGGAGGGATAAGCAAAAAGGTGGACCACATAGGAAAACAGGGGGACACAGTTCCAGGGGAAGTGCAGTCACTGTAAAACCGGGATAAAAAGGGGGAAAAAGAAAAAGGAAACAGTCCACCTGAGAAAGTCCATGCAGGTCCCAGGAATCACATAGGTGAGGCAGGAGCATCACGCCGGTAGCAACCTCGGCCCAGCCAGGCCATTACCTGAAGAAATGTTACAGGTGTTCCGTAATCTAGCGACGAGGCAAGGATTCCAGCCAGGTGGAGGCCTCTTCCGGGGAAGTGAAGATCTGGGAAGATCATCAGTCTGGCCCCTTCCAGCCGCAGAGCGTCCTGCTTCCTACTCTCCCGCAGTACCGTATCCCGGTCCCGAAAGTTTAGCAGACAGAGGATAAAGGTGCACGGTGGGGCTCCGGGTGCCCCCCTGCGAGCGGGCATGCGATGTGCCCGTTCCACCGCGAAATACGGGGAAAAAGTGGCTTGTGGGAGCAGGTCGCGGAGAAGGCGTTCCGCAAAGTCTGCAGGATTAGGGTCTTCAGCCCCCTCCGGGAGGCCCAGGATCCTCAAGTTATTGCGGCGGTTGCGGTTTTCAGAGTCCTCCGCCCGAAACTCCAGAGCCTTCACCTTGACATGGAGGGTATGCAGGGAAGCCGCATGGTCTCTCAGGGCATCTTCCGTGTCTCCCACCCTGAGTCCGCATCCTCCGTCTGGGTGGCCATATTGGCGGGAGCGGGAGGCCCGGCTTTAGCGCCGGCAGGAGCAGCGGGGGCCGATGCGGACGAACGGGGCGTCGAGGACGGTCTGCCCCTGGTCATAGCAGTGCAGGCGAATCACCTGATCCCTCCGGTAAGGCAGAGGGCGGCAGGGCAGCAGTTCTACAGGATTAAAGCAGGCAGGTCAGCGGAGCTCCCTTCCTAAACGTCCGCTCCGGTAGCCATCTTGGACACGCCCCCCCCATGCCAGTTTACTTACCTTGCTCTGCAGGACTGACAGGCAGTGGCGGCGGCGGTGGTGGCTTCCCCCTCAGTCACCAAGTTCCCTCTCGGCGGCCGTCCCCTCCCTCCTTCTTGGCCAATAGGATGCCTTCTCCTTTCGGCCAATTGGGAAACAGGTCTGAGGACCGGCTTCCTGATTGGCCGGGTTGAGAATCAGTGTGGCAATAGTGAATATTCATTCGCTATTGTTACACAACTGGGAGGGCTCAGGGCGCAGTACCCTGCGCCCCGAGCCCACCCTTTTTTTAAGCCTATTAGAGCCTCTGGCTCTAATCACGTGCTTCAAAAAAAAAGAACCCTTATTGGAATCCATGCGTTCGGTGCCCTGCATGTAGATTAAAGGACTGGACGCATGGAGGGGGGGGGGGCGTGTAGCAATGTCCAGTTGAGGAACAAATCGTTCTTTTGAATCGATTCTTTTCAGTGAACTGGATGAATCGATTCATCTGACTGAACGGATTAATTTGAAACAGTTCATAATAGACTCAATAGGAGACAGGTCTGCTAATATGATCCTAGTGAGAGAGTGAGAGAGCTCCTCCCTTCCCTGCAACCAATAAGCCAGCTCATAGCACCACTGACAATCAAGAACTGGATACAAACAGTTACTGAGTCAAAGAATCATGAGTCTCCAGAACAGTTACTGAGTCAAAGAATCATGAGTCTCCAGAACAGTTACTGAGTCAAAGAATCATGAGTCTCCAGAACAGTTACTGAGTCAAAGAATCATTAGTCTCCAGAACAGTTACTGATAGTGATCGACCGATATAGTTTTTTATTGCCGATACCGATATTTTGGTCATCGTATATCGGTATTGGCCGATATTTTCGTACATTAAAATGTTTTATTTATTTATTTATTTATTTTTTACAGGTACTATTGTGGAGGGATCTGGGGGTCCAAAAGACCCTAAACCCCTCCTCTGCACTTAAAAGCATTCAAAACGCCAAGTTTGGCTGTTTTGAATGCTGTAATTTTTTTTAATTTTGCGCCGAGTACCCGGAAATGATGTCATGACATCACTTCTGGGTTTTTACATGGAGACCCGATCAGAGCCGAATGCGGCTTTGATCAGGTCTTCTCTTTGGCGGCCGTGCAGGATGGTTGCCCGGATCTCCCGGTGGGATGGGAGACCCGGTCGAGCCGCGGAAGGCGGCGGGAGGGGGGGGGCGTCCCCTCCCGCACCTTGTAATGACAGCCGAGCGGCTTCTCAGCCGCATCGGTTGTCATTACAAGACAGCCGACCGTCGGCTATGGACACCGCTACCAGGGTGATGCCTCTAGCTGCAGGCATCACTGCAGTACAAGCACTTTCCCTAAATATCAGCAATATCGGTAACCTCCGGGGCTGATTCTGATATATCGGGGGCAAGTGCAGATCGGCCCTTGATATATCGGCTTTGCCGAAAATCGGTAGATCTCTAGTTACTGAGTCAAAAAATCATGAGTCTCCAGAACAGTTACTGTGTCAAAGAATCATGAGTCTCCAAAACAGTTACCGAGTCAAAGAACCATGAGTCTCCAGAACAGTTACTGAGTCAAAGAATAATGAGTCTCCAGAACAGTTACATGAGTCTCAGTTAGAATACAGTATGTTGAAAGACTCAAAGAGTCACCACCAGTACAACAATACACATAATCAATGATCAGGTAGTAGCAGCAGTGATAAGGTACAGACAGCCTTAGGCAAGCCAGGTCTCGGGCACGAATTTGCCACGATTGTCGCCTTCTGAAACTTCTTTTGGGCAACAGACGTCACGTGATTTTGTTTGCGAGGTATCCCAGTGATTCTTCGGGCAATAATCGCAGCAATATCGCACAACGATTGGGGTGTCATTGAAAGTAACAGAGATCACAAGCGCGTCCCGTGATTTGCGGCACTTCAGATCACAGTACACTGAAAGACTCAAAGAGTCACCACCAGTACAACAATACACTAAATCAATCATCAGGTAGTAGCAGCAGTGATAAGGTAAAGACAGCCTTAAGGCCCGTACACACGATAAGAAAATCTGAAGGGAAATTTCGTCCGACGACCGATCTGCCGATTTTCGGATTGTTAGTATGGTGCTTCCGACAGCCGACTCCGACTTTTTGGCCGAAAAAATCCTGATGTGCAGGCTATATAATTTCTGTCGTCCGTCAACACAACGTCCGATTTTCGTGCAGTCAGTACAGAATTCGTCAGACAAAAATCTAAGATCTGAACACGCATGATCGGAAGCAAATAACGACCCGGAAGAATTTTTGTCCGAAAAATAGTCATTGTATCAAGAAAGAACTTTCGTCTCGCGGTAGGCAAATTATTATTTGAAATGCGGTGCACATGCTCATCTTGGTTAATGTGAGATGAAGGAAGCTGCTGCTCATAATTGTATACTTTTTAATAAAAGAGGCATGTGTTCTGTTATGATGATAATGATTTGGCTATTCTGCATGTTGCATGGTGTATTTTTATAACGTTAACTCTACACCATTATCAATGGATTATGAATGGAAAATATCTAACTATTTATGTGTCCCTTTATTAATTTTTTTAATTAATGTATAATACATATATTGCTGCCTACTCCCAAGATGCTCGATTTTTTAAACTAAAGATAGGCAAGTTTTTTGGTCATGCCCCAAATTAACAGATTACTGGACAAAAGTCAGAGAGATTATGCAAAGGTTTACAGAAACAGAGATACCGGAAGATCCGGCTTTTTTTTCTTTTACAAGTAATTAATACCTCAGTGAAAAAATATAGAAAATCGGTTATATCCAATCTGGCAAACGCGGCAAGAGCATGTATACCCTTTAGTTGGAAAAAACAAACACCACCAACGATAACGGGATGGATTCATAGAATAGAGAAAATAAACAACATGGAGGATCTGGTTATGACGGCACAACATAAGAGGGCAGAATATACTGCTACGTGGGATGCTTGGAATCTGTTTATCCTCTCGGAAGAGGGCAAAGCCCTTCATAAGAGGGGACACTTAAAATAGAATTAAGACTAAATAAAAGGGATAATATGGTGGACATTGGGAGGACTATACAGGAGAGTTGGGAGATAAGGCTTCTTTCCTTGGTTTTCTTTTATTTTTTTTGGGGGGTTTATTTTTTTTTGTTGGGACATAAAGATAAAATAGTTAGGGAAGGTAAAAGATGTTTGGAAGATAGAATGGAGAACATAGTAGGGGTGGAGATACGGCCTAAACTGATTTGAGGGAAAATGAAGAGGAGATCATTAGGGGTGGCAAGGAGATGGTAATAATGAAATAAGGTTCTTCCTCTTTCTGTTTTCCTGTTTTATTAGATCTTGTTGAAGTATTAGTATCTATGATATGCTCCACCCGCTTTGGGAACGTTCTGTAAATGTATAACTTCTTTTTTTTTTTTTACTGAACCTTAATAAAAATGTATAATTGAAAAAAAAAAGATAGGCAAGTAGTTTAGTAACCATTTATTTTACTTTTAAAATAAATGTATACAAAAATAAACATAGAGATCCTCTAATTTTTAAAAATATAACTTAAAACAAAAGTGTATTCCGTTCTCAAATAACTTAGAAACAAATAAAAATCTGGAACAGAAAAAACGCATTATAAATTCAATTAATTTATAAATGTGAATAAGTATAGTTTTGTGACCATGGGGGTAGGTGGGGATCGGGTGCATATTGCCACTGACTGCCATGTGGCTGTGGTGGCTGTGGTGGAGGTGGAGGGGGTGGCTGGTAGTCGGACAGGTGTGTGTGTCCGTGGATTTCTCCTTGGACACCTTTATTCAGCACCTGCAGTAGGAGGACCTCGCCATTTGTCGTTGGTCCTCTGTCATCAGCCGTAATTTATTGGCTGTAAGAAAGCCAAATGAATCAACCTCATCTGGCTTTCTTTGCAGGGCCATAGAGGCCTGGCTTAGAAAGGAAGCAGTGGCCTCATCCAAGTTTTTGCTTTTTTTTCTTCTCTTTTCAGGAGGCTGTGTTCTTACTGACTGCTCAGATGATGCCTGGCTTCCACTCGTCTCCTCCACATTGACACTTTCCGGTGTAGGAAATTAGTACATTATTATAATGTTATAGTGTATATAAAATGTCACGTTTGTTTGATTATTTTCTCTAAATAACAGACTTTACATTAAGGATAAATTATTGCCTTAATAATATTTGTTTAGCATCATTATATTTATTGCAGACAATATATTGTTAAATGCTATACCTTTGTCAAGGTTGGCTCCTCTACATCTTCCTCCTGGGTTTCAGCACATGACCCCTCTGCCGCAGTGGAAGGGAGAGTAGAGAGGGAGGGCCTTGGTTCTGACTGTTCTGTCAGGAAGCGCAGGCTCTCGAAGTACCAGAGCCTTGGTACATATATATCATCAGCAGCAGCTCCTGACCTTTCCGAATCGCGTATTTTGTTCAGCTCCCTTTTAAAGGTGCTGCGCAGATTGGATATTTTTGTTCTGACATAATTAATGTCAGCATTGGGGCAAAATGTTTTGCACAAATCTGCCAATTTTTGCAGAGCAGCATTTCTAATTTGTTTATTAGAGTAATCTTTACTCTTCACCCTGCACAAACACGGCATCTGTCTGTATTCCTCAATAAATTGAGGTAAGAAATCCGGTGATGTAAATTTGTCAACCATGATGCCTGCAAGACACAACACAACACAAAACATAGTGAAAGATCATGTTTTTTTCCCATAAATTAGGCTCTAATCTATAGTTTTACCTTTGTTTGCTCAGATGATTTGTGGTTCGCCAATCAATCGTGCTCCTGTGACAGATCTGTCCGATGGCAAATCGCCGAATGAACTATCTGGCGGCCTTTAAATATTGCGCATGCGTAAACTCCGCCTCCAATGGCGCGCTGAAGCAGGGACGCGTACGTGCCGAATATTAAGCTGCATGCGACACACAGACACGTGAGTCGGCGGAAGATTCGTGGAGGAGATGGCAGAATCGGGGAGTTGCAGTCAAGGGCGCTGTGGTTGGGCTCAGAAAAAAAGGGTGAGATGGTTGAGATGGTGGCCATACTGGAGAAAAACGATTAGGATGGCAAGCTGGAGAATTATGAAAGGCCCAACTCCAGAAAAGACAGAATTCTTGACAAGGTCATTTCATCTCTCAAAAATATTTATGGTGTGGATCGATCGAAGGACCAAATCAGAAAAAGATGGTCAGATCTTAAACATCGGGAACAAGACCAGCTAGGTCACATCCATCATATCCTGAAAAGAAGTAAGCAATAGTTGTGTTTAAGCAATATGTATTGTGTATATTTCTTGTTCTTTAGAAATGTATAGATGCTAATGTCTATGAAAACTTTACTTAATAATTAAAATTGTCATGTATGTATTTTATTGATATATTTATTAGTTATTTGTATATTAAATGAAAAAACATGAATCCATAATAAACTATATATGCATATTATTGCTAAGAATTTTTGATATTAACTCATATTTGCTCCATATTGTATTATTCACCTTAAAATAGGAAAAAAAAGAAAAATGAAAATAAAACAAAGAGAACATATGAGGAGAAGGGAATCCACCATGCCTGCTCCATCCACATTGGAGGAAAACAATGAAGACATGGTCCCTGATGCAATGACACGTTCCAAAAAAAAAGGTAATTGTTTCCTCTGCTCACTAAATCATTAATCTCCCTACTTTTTAGGAGGTACCCATGTACATGTCAGAATATTTTATGTGAAAACAGCTGTCAAGCAGTGCACCATGTCAAAGCTAAATTTCCCCCTGTCAATTTTCTGACATGCCACATTTTTATTATGTAGAAAATGATCAACCAAAAGACAGTGTAAACACTATGGAGGAAAGCAATGTGGCAAGTAGTCCAGAGTGCAGCATGGTGGAGTCAAGTGTTGAGCAAATCAGCTTACCACCACAGCAATATCAAGGTTGGTAGCCACATAATGTTAAGAAATGGGAGCCAAAAAAAGATGTGAGTTTGGGATGATTCTTTAACCTTCTATTGTTGTATTTCAGACAAAATGGACATTCCAGATGTCCCGAAGTTCCCTCATTTGAGCCATGGGATCTGTCACCTACAGCCACCTCAGACCTGGAATTATTTGCTCCAAGATCCCCTGCCATGACTCGGAGTGAGTGTCCAAAAAATAACCAAACAGAAACAAGTGTTGTTGAGCCTGTTTTGTGCCCAAGTAAGTATTATTCTAATGTTGGTTATAGTGTATTTTTATTTTTGTGTATTTGATTTAATGCTTAAAAGGAACTACCTGTTCGCTACATGGTGTGAAACCATACAGTGCTAATGTACATAGTATAAAGTGCATTACCATGGGGGAGGAAGAGGTGTAGGGAGCTGTTTGTGTCAACAGGTGGAATTGTTTATGAGCCACAGACACCAGTGCAAAGAGAGAGAACATAATGTTTGCACTGTGTACTTTCATAGTAGTATAGGTGTCATAAGGGCAAGCAGGTTACCCACAACAATGCACAGGGTAGGTACTATCTATTAATTAGTTTATGATGAACTTGACCCCAAATGTTTAAAGATTATGATCTCAGCTAGTTGCTTGTCATTTACTTACTAATTATATTTTTTTATTAACAAGTCATGTTATTCCTAGTTGTACAATTGCCAGGATGACTGCTGATGTGTTGCAGTGTTGCTCCGAACTCGAAAAAAAAAAAGGAGGCTGCTACATCTTTACAATGCAAAATGCGTGACTTTGTTGACCTGCTAGCAAAATTTTAAGGTTACTTGGATTTTTTTTTTTTGGTTATTTGGGATATTTTTGTTTTTCCCAATGTTATCTCAACATTTTATGGCCTATATTTTGGCCACTAACTGTTCATGTGCAAGAGGTATCCCAAAGTTTTTTTACAGTTTTATACAGTTTTATGCAGGGCTCCTCTGCATATGAGTAATTTTTACAAGTACTAAATAAGAAGAGTTGAAGAACTGTTTTTCCTAATATTTTTTTACATGTCTACTGAACAAAGTTCCCTGAAATTCTAAGCAATCTAGGTGTTCTCACCCAAGAGAGTCTGGTGTTTAAGCACTTTACAACACCCTAACCCTTACCCTAACCCTAATCCTAAGTCTTACCCTTACCCTAACCCTAACCCTTACCCTAAGCCTTACCCTAACCCTAATCCTAGCCCTTACCCTTACCCTAACCCTAATCCTAACCCTAACCCTTACCCTAACCCTGTAAATGTGTGTTAATAAAAAAAATTTTCAGTCAACAATGTGTGTTCTAATATTTCTTTGCCTAATATTAGTCATCTTCAAAAGATAACTAATTTAATTCATCGAAATTCCTCTATGTACATGTTGTGCACTAAAGAAAATTGTAGCTTGCCCAGTGGCATTGGAAAGGGGGGGGGGGCTAGAGGATATGGATTGTGGGGTGTTTGGGGGGGGAGTTAGGACTTTTGATATTCTGGGGAAGGGGATCATCACCTCTCCCAAAACGCACCCCAATACATATCTTCTTCACACCACAAAACACACCACCTTTAACTGCAGTGGCCAAGGGTGTACACATGCCTCAGCAGAAATTATTCACCCTGTCACACTTAACAGGTGTAGCATCTGCCAAGTGTGCCCAATTAAAGCGAAGAGCAGGCGCTATGCAACCTTGTGCAGTACAGCAACCAAGGGGTTAAAGGAGGTGGTGAGGAGGTGTTTATAACCTCATCACTACCTGCTTTAACATCTTGGACCCCACATGAGCATTCATTCCACACAGTTGCAGGGGGCTTGAAGACTGGCCCCATTCCTTTGAATAGGTCACACTTGCCAGGCGGTACACCTAGGTGACAGTGTGTATAATTCCTGCAGTGCAGCTGCAACATGTGTACACTCCTGGCCAACGCAGTTAGAGAGGGTGCGGGGGGGGGGGGAAGAGATGGGGGGGGGGGTAGTGAGCAAATATGGCATTTAAATTGCACATTTGGTATACACCTCTGGCCAGTCGCCATATTTAGGGGAATGGTAGTGGGGGGGGGGGGGGCAGGTCTAAAGCTGTGTAAGGTGGCCCAAAATGTATGATGCCTGTTCAAATAGTTTAAGGTAATTAAAGCACTTTAGTTTGTGTGTATAATTATCAGCCTGCCAGAATGAGTGTCCCTTCTGGACCAGTGGCCATCTAACAAGTGATATTTACTAGTACACTGAGTGCACAATGATATCTGTAGAATGAGTGGCACTCAGTCTACACATATCCAGGTTCTATTTAAGGACTAGCACTCATAGGATTCGATATGTCAGTGTTATAAGTACTAGCACTCAGTGTACTGAGATCAGTGTAATATATAGTGAATCGCAGCTTTGTTTGTTCATTTCCCTTTAGATTACCTATATATAACACTTATATCTCTACACTGAGCGAGTTTCACATAACACTGACATCTCCTTACATTGGTGGGCAGTGAGAAGGATGTCATAAATTAACACAACATAACAGGTTGAGCTAAGTTGTTATTACACTAAGGCTCCGTTCACATGTAGGTGTTGGCGTTTTTCAGGCGTTTGTTTATCGTTTTTTAGGCGTTTTACAGGCGTTTTTATAGGCGTTTTTGCAAGCGTTTGCAAGCGTTTTACAGGCGTTTTTTTGGGCGTTTTTAACAGGTGTTTTTGGTGACCAATGGAAAAGCAGAGTGTTTTTTTTACAACATTTGCAAAGGAACCTCCCAGGGACCTCCTCCTCTGCATTGGACCTCCCAGGGACCTCCTCTTCTGCATGATCTTTTTTTTTATGGTTCTGGACATGCTACAGAGCTGAAACTTCACAGGTACAATTTTTAGACCCCCCAGACACTAAATCCAAAGAAATCTTTTTTTTTTTTCTTTTTTTTAATTTTTTCAATAATTGGCTCTCTATCAAAAACGACAATTTTTAAGAACTTTTTTTTGCCTGATTCATAGTCCCTGGGGCATGATCCAGAACCCTAGGCACTTTTTAGGGGCATTTATTGGGTTTTAGGGCTTCAAAATGGTGTTTTTTGATTCCATATATATATCTACATTACGGTCACCTTGGCATAGCAGAGTCAATTTACCCTAAACTACATTACGGTCACCTTGGCATGGAAGAGTTTGGTCACCCTGGCATAGTAGAGTCAGTTCACTGTAAACTACATTACAGTCACCTTGAGTTCGGTCACCCTGGCATAGCAGAGTCAGTTCACCTAAACTACATTACGGTCACCCTGGTATGGCAGCAGGCTAAGTCAGCTAAACTTCGTTACGGTCACCCTGGTATGGCAGCAGGCTAAGTCAGTAAAGTTCATTACGGTCACCTTGTCATGGAAGAGTTTGGTCACCCTGGCATAGCAGAGTCAGTTCACCTAAACTTCGTTACGGTCACCTTGGCATGGAAGAGTTCGGTCACCCTGGCATAGCAGAGTCAGTTCACCTAAACTACATTACGGTCACCTTGGCATGGAAGAGTTTGGTCACCCTGACATAGTAGAGTCAGTTCACAGTCACCTTGAGTTCGGTCACCCTGGCATAGCAGAGTCAGTTCACCTAAACTACATTACGGTCACCTTGGCATGGAAGAGTTTGGTCACCCTGGCATAGTAGAGTCAGTTCACAGTCACCTTGAGTTCGGTCACCCTGGCATAGCAGAGTCAGTTCACCTAAACTACATTACGGTCACCCTGGTGTGGCAGCAGGCTAAGTCAGCTAAACTTTGTTACGGTCACCCTGGTATGGCCGCAGGCTAAGTCAGTAAAGTTCATTACGGTCACCTTGGTATGGCAGGGTCTGGTCACCTAAACTGCCTAACTGCTGTTCTCCATGTTTCAGGAAAATGTGCTCACAGCAGAGGCATGCCAAGGGGGTGGAGACCTGGGTGGAGAGCTGGGTGGAGAGCTGGGTGGAGAGTTGTGCTGTTTGAGCTGATCAGGAGCAACAAAACGCTTGTAAAACGCCTGTGAAACGCCAAATATCACTTTACATTGAGGTCTATGGGACAAAACGCCTGTGATCTGCCCAAAAAGAAGCTCAAGTACTTTTTTGAGCGTTGGGCGTTTTCCTTAGGGCGTCAAAACGCTCAGATGTGAACAGGGGTCATTGCAATGAATGGGATTTGTCTTGTTGGGCGTTTTGAGAGCTGATCAGTGAGTAGAAAAACGCTCCAAAAACTCCCAAAAACGCCTACATGTGAACGGAGCCTAATGGTTGAAGAAAAAAACACAAACAATGTATGAGGACCTTCTGGCCAATGACCACTAGGGATGATCGAACTTTTCAAAAGTTCGGTTCGGCCAGAAGATCCAAACTTCCCGAAAGTTCGGCCCGGATTTCAGAACCCCATTGAAATCAAAGGGACCCGAACTTCGGTAATCAAAAAACACCATTTTGAAGCCCTAAAACCCAATAAATGCCCCTAAAAAGTGCCTAGGGTTTAGTAGAAAGCATTTTTTTGGGCATTTTTGGGGTCTTTTCAGGCAGGCAAAA
This sequence comes from Pelophylax lessonae, assembly GCF_965119305.1. Classification (NCBI taxonomy): domain Eukaryota; kingdom Metazoa; phylum Chordata; class Amphibia; order Anura; family Ranidae; genus Pelophylax; species Pelophylax lessonae. Next base: position 225,795,208 of record NC_138768.1, read on the forward strand.
CATCTGAACTTGTGTATACGGGTATATATACCACTATACACAAGTTCAGATGTTTTGGCTGCCTCCAAAGAACCCCAAAAAATGCCCAAAAAAACGCCTGCTACTAAACCGGCAAGGTGTGAAAAGCGAGAAGCCACTAAACCTGTTCTATAACTGACCTAATACAAACAATCCTTTTTTTTTATGGTTCTGGACATGCTACAGAGCTGAAACTTCACAGGTACACCTTTTAGACCCCCCAGACACAAAATCACACAAAAAAAGTTCTTAAAAATTGTAATTTTTGATAGAGAGACAATTATTGAAAAAATGAAAAAAACAAAACAAATTTCTTTGGATTTAGTATCTGGGGGATCTAAAAAGGTGTACCTGTGAAGTTTCAGCTCTGTAGCATGTCCAGAACCATAAAAAAAAAAGATTGTTTGTATTTTGTCACTTATAAAACAGGTTAGTGGCTTCTCGCTTTTCACACATTTCGGTTTAGTAGCAAGCGTTTTTTTGGGCATTTTTTGGGTTCTTTGGAGGCAGGAAAAACATCTGAACTTGTGTATAGTGGTATATATACCACTATACACAAGTTCAGATGTTTTGCCTGCCTCCAAAGAACCCCAAAAAATGCCCAAAAAAACACTAGCGTCAAAAAAAAACGCCCAGGTGTGTTGTTGCAGGCATTTTTGGGGGGTTTTTGGAGGCAGGCAAAACATCTGAACTTGTGTATAGTGGTATATATACACACATACTTATATGTATATACACACCTAGACATATATAGGTGTGAAAGGAGCAGAAAAAACTACTTGCGCTAATGAAATAATTAATACCAATGTAGTTAAGCTCCTATCACACCTATATATGTCTAAGTGTGAAATACATATAAGTATGTGTGTATATATACCACTATACACAAGTTCAGATGTTTTTCCTGCCTCCAAAGAACCCAAAAAATGCTCAAAAAAACGCTTGCTACTAAACCGGCAATGTGTGAAAAGCGAGAAGCCACTAACCTGTTCTATAAGTGACAAAATACAAACAATCTTTTTTTTTTTTTATGGTTCTGGACATGCTACAGAGCTGAAACTTCACAGGTACACTTTTTAGACCCCCCCCCCAGATACTAAATCCAAAGAATTTTTTTTTTTTTAATTTTTTTAATAATTGGCTCTCTATCAAAAATGCCAATTTTTAAGAAATTTTTTTTGTGTGATTTTGTGTCTGGGGGGTCTAAAAGGTGTACCTATGAAGTTTCAGCTCTGTAGCATGTCCAGAACCATAATAAAAAAAGATGTTTGTATTAGGTCAGTTATAGAACAGGTTAGTGGCTTCTCGCTTTTCACACCTTGCCGGTTTAGTAGCAGGCGTTTTTTTGGGCATTTTTTGGGGTTCTTTGGAGGCAGGTTAAACATCTAAACTTGTGTATAGTGGTACATATACCAATGTACACAAGTTCAGATGTTTTGCCTGCCTCCAAAGAACCCCAAAAAATGCCCAAAAAAACCGCTAGCGTAAAAAAAAAAAAACGCCCAGGTGTGTTGTTGCAGGCATTTTTTTGGGGTTTTTGGAGGCAGGCAAAACATCTGAACTTGTGTATAGTGGTATATATACACACATACTTATATGGATATTACACTTAGACATATATAGGTGTGATTTTTAATGAATTATTTCATTAGCGCAAGTAGTTTTTTCTGCTCCTTTCACACCTATATATGTCTAGGTGTATATATACATACATGGGTGTGTATATATACCCCCTATACACAAGTTCAGATGTCATGCCTGACTCCAAACATGTGCTCAAAAGATCCCTATGGACGCCTGCAGCCAAAAAGAATGCTGACGGGGCGAAGCCATATTACTGCAGCGAAAGTGACACAAGAGAAAATAGCTTTTCTCTATAGCGGTCACCCTGATATGGAAGGGTTTTGTCACCCTGCCATAGCAGTCAGTTAACCCTACACTACACTACGGTCCCCTTACACTTAACACTTTCCCTACAGAAACTGAATAAATTAAAGCTAACTAAAGTGTAAAAGAGCACCCTAACTACACTAGATATCCCTTTCCTCACACTAAAAATTGCTAAATGACACTTTGTAACAGAAGTAACAGAACAGCATTCCACTCTCTTCCATGTCCCGTATTCACTAATGATTGGTCTATGGACCCCCTAGTCACTCCAATCACATTCCTAGCATTCTCCTGCCCCCTCAATTGGCTTTTGCTAATGGTTCTGGTCCAATCATGGGCTTTTAAAGCCCATTTCCTGTCCCATTGCATTTTGGTCGGTTCTGGTTGCCGAATTCCGAACTTTTTGGGCAAAAAGTTCTAAATTCGGCCGAACCTCGAACAGCCAATGTTCGGGTCGAACCGATAGTTGACCCGAACCGTTCGATCATCCCTAATGACCACCAATGTAAGGAGACATTGGGTGGACCTTGGGTGGGATCTACTTTACAATGTGAGAGGGCTTATCTAATTTACCTGGGGGACTGAAGGCCCTGGTGTTTTGCCCACCCAGCAACACCCCAGAGCTTGGCAATTTCATATTTAGCATATTACATTGTATTAAAAAAATATTAATCAAGATACTTGACTTATGTACCCAAATGCACACATTTCTTCTAAAATTTAGATTTTCTTTAGTGAAACATGTGGTGCTTAAAAACAAATAAGATATAGTGACCTAGTGGATCAGTTAAGGTCTAATTTGACTATTAGAGCAAGTGGTAAACCAAACACACATGTTAAAAATATAATTCTAACAGCAAGGGAGAGACAACAGTAGATAAACACACTGATCAATGTATTAACCCTCAAAAAGTCACACATATATAACACATGATGAACAAAAAACATGTTGATTTTGGCATGTACCCAAAATATTAAAATACACACTCCTGAATAAATGCAAACATTTTTTAATGCACAAATAATAAAATATAGAGACAAATTAGACTGTATCGGGCAGGAATTGCTGCCAAGAAACGGCCCCTCTACCAACAAAATAGTCGACATATTTTAGTCGAACATCACGGACACTTCTGGAGGCCAAGCCAGAACGAGCTACTTTCACTGGTGTCATTGTATCGACAGGCCCACGTGCTTCAGCCTCTACACTAGGCCCTGGCATGGCAAGGTCACTCTCAATTGGCTGAGAGCTTACATATGTCTCTGCATGCCTGCGCAAAATATTATGCAAGATGCAGCAGCAGAGGACAACATGATTGATTTTGTACAATGCCAGATTGATGGAGCTGAGAAAAAGTCTAAACCTATTCGACATAATCCCAAAGGCATTCTCCACCACTCTTCTGGCACAGGATAGCCGGTAATTGAAAATCCTTTGCTCGGGAGTGAGGTTTCTCAGAGGGGATGGCTTCAAAAGATGTTCCCCAAGAGCAAAGGCATCATCAGCAACAAAAACAAAATTGAGACCCTCAATTGTTGGTCACTGGATGGCAAGTTGAGATTGCCATTTTGTAGCCGCCGAGAAAACTTGGTTTGGTCAATGACCCCTCCATCAGAATTGCGGCCATTCTTTCCAATGTCCAAAAAAATAAACTCATAATTAGCATTGACAATTGCAAGCATTACAATGCTAAAGAAAACCTTTATAAGTAAAATAATATGATCCTGAATTAGGTGGTGGGACGATGCGGATGTGCTTGCCATCAATAGCACCCCCACAATTCGGAAAATCCCACTGCTCCTGGAATTGGCCAGCAACTTCCTGACACTGCTCTGCGTTGGTCAGAAACTGTAGGAAAAAATATTTAGAACAATTAGTGCTTGTGCACATCACATTATTACACACACATTTGGCACAGAAATGCTTATGCAACTTTAAGATAAGAACAACATGAAGAGAATCTTTAGCATTTTTGGGTAAGACATCTACATACATTTAATATTTGCCTCCTAATGTCATAATATTGTAATTCAGCTACAGTATTTGTATATGCTGACTTTTATATTTAGCATGGGTGGGTTGGTAAAACTATGATTTTAAACATCATTAAGGGCTTGTGCCCACTGAAGGTTTTTACATCAGAAAATAAACATACACAATCATAGGTTGAACTGGATGAACTGATATCTTTTTTACACCTCACAAACTATGTAAAAAAATAAAATAAAAGGGATAATGGATTCTGGGAACGTCAGAAAATGACACAGATAAAATATACTGTTAACAGGCTATGCATTGATGGACACATAGGAGAGGATGCTGGGGTGGTTACTGGCTAATTTTAAAAATGCTTAGTAAAAAATAGAGCTTTACAACTATGTGCATGAGGCCAGAGGGCAGTTACAAAATAATGAAATATGTAATTTGATGTACATCCAAAATAAAATAAATTATGTTGACATGACAAACACATTGAATGTAATTGAAAAATAAGAAACATACCTTGATATAGTCCTTCTGCAAGACTTTAATGATAGCAGAGTAGGTCTCAGGGATGATGACTCCAAGAGCTTGGGGGGAGATACCTGTGGTGAACTTGAGATCCTGCAGGCTTCTCCCTGTTGCAAGATATCTCAATGTTGCAATTAGCCTTTGCTCTGGAGTAATACATGTATCCTGCTTCCGAATATAGGGGGACACCAAGGCAAGAAGACGGCTAAAACATGGATCCGTCATCCGCAAATAATTCCTGAAGTCATCAGGATTATTTTCCTGTAGCTCCCACAGCAAGGACATGTGGGAAAATTGCTCACGGTTGAGCAACCAATTTTTGGACCAGGAGGTCCTTTTTTTTCTTCTTCTTGAAAAAGAACTTGGCTTGGATCAATTACTCCCAGCCCAAATACAGCAAGAGTAGAATCCTCGGTCATCATAATTGGTTCTCGAACGATGTCTCGGAATATAGCAAAATGTCGTTTATCAAACAAATGCTACCGAAATCAGCGCGAGATGCCCAGAAGGTTCACGGCCAAAAACTCACTTCCTCTCTTTTGTAGCGTTGGACGTAGTTACGTCATCTTTTGTCGGATGACAAAATTCGTGTGCAGTCTAGAACACATTCCAACCAACAGACACGCACTCTCGACAAAAGACGGACGAGCGGTCGGCGGAAATTCGTAGCGGGCTTTATGCTCCATTCACACCATGGCAAGCCAGGTCACGGGCGCGATTTTGCCACGATTGTCGCTTTCTGGAACTTCTTTTGGGCAACAGGCATCCCGTGATTTTGTTTGCGCGATATCACAGTGATTCGTCGGGCAACAGTCGCGGCAATATCGCACAGCGATTGGGGTGCCATTGATAGTAACAGAGATCGCAAGCGCGTCCCGTGCTTTGCGGTGATTCAGATTTGCGGGCAGAATCGCGCCGATTTTGCCCACGATCTGGAATGCCATGGTGTAAATGGAGCCTTAAAGACAAACAATGCATTAAGAAGAACATTTTTTTAGCTTTAATAACACTTTAAAGTTGTTACTAGGGTATTTTGTACTTTGTGCTTCCTGCCACCCCCCGTTTTTGTCTGTTTCAGGTACCCTCCTTGCTGCATCAGTTATCACCAGGCAGATCAGCTAGTTGCCTGTCAATCATTGATTGGCTCTGGACTTTTGGAGGGAAACATTGTCATCCAACCAGGATTCTGACTCCTCTTTAAGGGTCCAAGCACACTATAAGCAGAAAAAAATGCCAGAACCTCTGGTAGAAAAAGCGGCATTCGTTTTTTTTTTTATATTAGCTCGTATTGCACAAGAATTTATGGGCATTTGCTTTTATAAGCATTTTTTTTTTTCAAAACATTTCCCTCTACTCATTTTTCAATTTACACTTGAAAATGCCAAACTCTCCTAAACGCCTCATATACAAGCGTTTAGCGTTTTTTTTTTTTTTTTTCTGACTGAAAATTCTCCTCTTGAAATATGCCTGTAAATGCCCTAATGTGCATGGGCACATAGAATAACATTGAGCTGTTTCTGCAGGCAGGAGAAAAAAAAATGCAAAACTCCTATCTAATCAGCATTTAAGCCCAATGTGCATGGCCCCTTAATAGCCTTTCACTGGGGTATCTGTCACAGCCAAGACAAGCTGTCCCACCCTCCCTTCCCTTTGTCATGGTTATTCTTTGTTGGGGGTATTGTCGCCCACTAGTGTAGGTGGACATTTTGATAAAAGACTTTAATGGACTGTTACATTGAGCTTGAGTTTTGGTGAATGAGCCTTGGCAGGTATTTTTTTTTTCAAAACCTTTGGTTTGTTTATGGTTATAAAGTTTACCCATTTGACCTCCAGAAGATTTACCTCCCATTATGACCAGGCCCTTTTCTGCCTTTTGACACTGCGTTTTTTTAACTGACAATTGCGCGGTCATGCAACACTGTACACAAATGACATTTAAATAATTTTTTCACAGAAATAGAGCTTTCTTTTGGTGGTATTTGATCACCACTGGGTTTTTTTTTCTTTTTGCCCTGTAAACCAAAAAACACTGAACATTTAAAAAAAAAAAAAAATACAATATTTGTTTCTTTCTGCTATAAAACATATTCATTAAAATTTTTAAAAAAAATAGAATTTCTTCATTAATTTAGGACAATGTGTATTCTGTAAAAAATCCCAATTTATTAATTATTTTGCAGGAACGTCATAGCATCTACAAACTATGATATACAGTATATACTGGAATTTTGTTTTTTGTTTTTTTATATACTGGAATTTTTGTTTATTTATTTCTTAAAACTAGTAATGGCGGTGATCAGCAACTTACCTGTAAGTGCTGGATCACGTATCTAGTACGCGATCCAGCACAGGAAAGCAGCTTTGCCGCCATACGCCTAAGTGAGGAAGTCGGCAAGCTGTTAAAGAAACTTTATTGATTTTACTATGCAGTTTTAACCCCAATAAAGGGCCATGTCCTAATATGTGTATTTTCCAAAATGTTTGTCTTTTGTTTTTTTATGTATTTAACCTTTTTTGTTTCAGGTGGTTTGATTATTTATTTGTTAAAGGGGTACCTATGGGATCTGCAATCGTCTAACCCAGACCTAAAGATTACAGTAATGTGTGGAAAATATGAGGCACAAACATGAGGTAATCTTGTTGTAATAATATAGAGGGTGGGGCAGTAAAGGTTAAAGCTACCTATATGCAGATCCAAACTGCCAAAAAACGTTTGTACAATAAATTTTTTCTCAGACATGCAGAATTGAATTGACCGAGCATGCATGTTTGTCTCTGTGGGGTAGGATGGGGACAATTAACAGACCACCCTTATGCCAGCCTATTTTAGATAAGAAAAATAGGAATTGGCCAAGAGAATCCCAGTCAACTGATTCCCTAATTTCCCATTCAGAACATAACTGGTTACTATGGTCAATATTCATTTCAGGGGTATGAAAACATAAACATAATTGCCTATACTGTTTACCGTCAGCTGTAATGTGAGTTACTACTTTTTTTTTTATAAATTTGCCTTTTTTGATCATACTACACTATGGGGATGTCCATTATTATTATTACATGAGCGAAGCAACTGATTAGTGGAGTGGTTTTTGGGAGAGGATCCAGTTGCAAACTAAAAAAGGTGGACCTGTTGCCAGATGACTACCTGAGGGAGAATCCCAATGTATCCAACAGTTGACAGTCTGAGGGAGAAACCCACTGTATCCAACAGTTTCTGTTACACTGCGATGTTATAATATCATTAACCACAGCTGCACTGGTCTGGGGATTTGGGATTCTCACGTCATCTGAAGACACCCACATAGCCCAGTTTCTTTTGGATCATTTGTTGCACGTTTGGAATTGGATATTCCAGCACGTTGTCACATTATATGGAATTGGGCATTCCAGCACATTGCCACTTTATATATATTTACATATTTATTTGTCATTTTTTGAATGGACACGGTTTGAAGCACAGGGGACACTTTATGTACCTTAGGATCTACTAGATTTGATATTATTTATGTTTTATGAGCTCAGTTTTTTGGTATTATCTTGATGTTATATGTGCATTTATCCCACATTTTGTGATACACTTAATGCATGATCTCCTTACTTTAGCACCAAGTCACTTTATACATTATTTCTCATCAATTAAGGCACATTAGTCACTTCAGATATTTATGGTCTGTTTGACATACATTTGTTTACCCTTTGATCTGATTCCTATTATTACGTACCTGAATCATATGGTTATTTTTTATGCACATAAATTATATATTATTTATTGGCACATACTCATAGCATTTTGCTTCACTTCAGCACTTTAAGTCACTTTGCACTTTTTGATGTATCTATGTATGATGTTTGAATATTTTATTATTTGATCATAACTTACCTTTGAGATACCCTTTCAAACAAGCGCCTATTTATTCATTCTATCTACTATTCAGTTATATGTGGAGACACATTTAGGATTGGCAGCTGTTTCTATTTAAAGGTTATCTGCTGTGATTCGTACTTTGAGTCCCACTTTATATTTCTTCACCTAATTATTTATTTAGTGTGGTACATTTTTTTTCTCCATACTCTATCTAGTGTGGTAGCGCATTGGTTACCTTTATTTTATATCATTAAACATGCGGTAATCTTGCTGTGAATATTGAGGGTGTGGCAGTAAAGGTTAAAGCTACCTACAGTATGAGCAGATTCCAACTGAAAAAAAAAGTTTGTACAATAAATCTTTTCTCAGACATGCAGAATTGAATTGACCGAACATACATGTTTGTCTCTGTGGGGTAGGATGGGGATAATCAAAAGACCACCCTGATGCCAGCCTAATTTAGATGAGAAAAATAGAAATTGGACAAGAGAATCCCACCCAGTCAACTGATTCCCTAATTTCCCAATCAGAACATAACTGGTTGCTATGGTCAATATTCATTCCAGGGGTATGAAAACATAAAATAATATGCAAAATGCAGTAACCTATAACAGCCAGTCAGGACCTTTCTTTGCTCGGGCTAATGAAAAAATAAACCTAATTGGCAGTTGAGGTTATTTTGTTTGCACTAAATAAATAAACCCATGCATTTATTGTCAGTTAACCTTTATTTTGGTGTTTGATCATTTCTTAATGTTCATATGCATGGCAAACAAAATATTTTATTAGAATTATCAATCATATTCAAACTACATATATACACAATAGGTTAACAATGCTCCTCAAGCTCCTTCTTTTTTCCTTATTTGAAACTGGACACCTTTTGCTCTACAAATTTTCTCCAGTCTTAAACGAACCACTTATGCCCTATATGGGCTCTTGAAAATAAGTGTTTTGTTCTTGTTTTGTATGAAGAAATTGGTTTATCAGTTATGTTGGGCGCACAGCATTACAACAGCACATGCCCTTCTACAACTCTCAATGCTTTAACTTATTATTATACAGGATTTATATAGTGCCAACAGTTTGCACAGCGCTTTACAATATGAGCAAAGACAATACAGGTACAATACAATTCAATACAGGAGGAATTGGAGGGCCCGCTTGTTAGAGCTTTGGTGCAGAGACTGCACTATTTATAGGGGCAGGGGCCCTAGAACCCTCGCCTCTCGTGTCCTTTATCCCATCAGGGTGAAGACACTAGCTTGGATTCCAGAGGTGTTGACAATACATTTGAGCACCCTGAACTTTAGCACCCTCCTTATTCATTGTCTTGTTACTGAGTACTACATGCAACTGTGAAAAAGTTTCTCCCTCTGCGTGCCATGACTTAATAAGAGCACAAATGGTGCTATGTCATCAAAATTAAATATCTTCTACTTTGGGTAGCAAAGATGTGGTGTATCTGGACTTTGCAAAGGCATTTGACACAGTTCCCCACAAACGCTTACTGTACAAACTAAGGGATGTAGGTATGGTCCATAGGGTGAGTACCTGGATAGAGAACTGGCTCCAGGGTAGAGTCCAGAGGGTGGTGATAAATGGGGAGTACTCGGATTGGGCGGGTGTGGAAAGTGGGGTCCCCCAAGGTTCTGTCCTGGGACCAATCCTGTTTAATTTATTCATAAACGATCTAGAGGAGGGGATATCTAGCACAATCTCGGTATTTGTGGATGATATTAAATTAAGCAGGCCAATATCTGCTATGCAGGATGTGGAAACCTTATAAGCAGACCTGAACAAAATAATGGGGTGGGCAACTACATGGCAGATAAGGTTTAATGTTGAAAAATGTAAAGTAATGCACTTGAGCATCAGAAACACGAAAGCAAGCTACTCGCTAGGGGGGGAACCTCTGGGTGAATCTAAGATGGAAAAGGACCTGGGGGTACTAGTGGACAGCAGGCTTGGCAGTGGCATGCACTGCCAAGCTGCTGCAAGCAAAGCCAACAAAATATTGGCATGTATAAAAAATGGATTCACTCCAGAAATAAAGAGATTATTCTCCCACTCTACAAGACTCTGATCCGGCCACATCTGGAGTATTCCGTCCAGTTCTGGGCAATGGTCCTCATAAAGGATGCGCTAGAACTGGACAGAGTCCAGAGAAGGGCAAAAAAAAATAATTAGGGGAATGGAAGACATCAGCTATGAGGAAAGACTACAAGGATTGAACTTATTGTCTCTGGAGAAGAGACGCTTGAGAGGGGATATGATATCAATGTACAAATACTGTGCTGTTGATGACCCTAGCATAAGGAACAAACTTTTCAGAGAAAGAGAATACAATAAGACACGTGGCCACTCACTAAAACTAGAGGAAAAACAGTTTAACTTTAAAATACATAAGGGGTTCTTTACTGTCAGAGCAGTAAGGATGTGGAATTCTCTTCCACAAGCAGTAGTGTCAGCAGGGAGCATTGATAGTTTAAAAAACGATTAGCTGGGCACCTTAAAGACCACAGCATAAAGGGGTATACAATGTACGGTTAACAGCAAACACACATGGGTTGAACTGGATGGACTGATGTCTTTTTCAACCTCACAAACTATGTAACTATGTAACCCACAGGTAATGCACGCTGCTTTAAAGCAAATATGTGACCAAATCAGCACATAACCTAGGAAAAGGTTGCCAGCCTTCTAGGACTCTCTTTTTAACTAGGTTTTTTTTCTGGCAATACCAAATCTTATATCAACTTATATTACATACTAAAATATTATATGGTAAACTATTTTTTTAGAAGTACACTCTGTACTCCTTGCTGTACATTACATAGTGACTGCTGCACTCCCAGTATACAGAGTGGTCACGATTGTATAATGTTTTGGCCAACATATGGCGTGCAGTGGTTAGGAATATGTCATGAACAGCACTTAACGCGCTGCTAAGAGTGCTGGCATTCAGGAAAAAACCCACCAAGTAAAAATCCCCTCTCCCCAGTAAAAATCCCCAAAAAGCCATCATCCACCTCTGCAGCTGTCATCCACTGCTCACCTCTTCAACTCTGTCACCCCTCTGGCACCACTTAGCTTTACACCACCCAGCTCTGTACTCCTCTATACCGCTTGGCTTTACACCCCTCTTGCACCGCTCAACTCCGTACCCCAATGTACCACTCAGTTATGCACCTTTACCCTCTGCACCCCTCTTGTACCACTCACTTCTGCACCGAGCCTTGCGCAGCTCAGATCTACTTCCCTCTTAAATTTCTCTTACTTCAGAATATCTCCTTCCTTCATGTTAGAATGGAATTATTTAGGGTGGAGTTCTAATGCACTGCTTGATGGCTTGTATCCATGCCACTGAAACTGAGGCCAGAAATAACATACACTGAGTGATGGGGGGGGGGGGGGTGCCTCAGCACCTGAGGCACCAATCAAGAAACTTAAGGCACATGCTTGGCCGTCATGCCGAATTAATGTTTTCAGTAGTTTGAGTCACTGACCCTAAAGAAGTGTGCGAATCAAAAGTTGTGACTTTACATGCCATCACATTTATGCAGTTAATAATTTTGTTTTAACGCTTGAAAATTGTGATTTAGCATACATTTTTAGCACATGCATTTATTAAATTGCAAATGTGTTGCATTTTTTTTCCAATGCAAGTTTTGATGTAAAATGCCCCCTTTTTTACCCCCACACCACACTAAAATGAGAATGGTTTTCAGAAGAATGATGCATACCATATGTTTAATGTACATTGCTGACGGTTATCCGATTTATTTGGGGGGGGACAAGGGGCCTAGGCTGAACAGACGTACTCTTTTCACCTCAAAACTTAGAGGGGGATTGGGGGTCCCGGACCTGGGCAAATACTATTATGCTGCACAACTGGCTCATTTGATTCGCTTTAATTCCCGAGACCCTCTCCCCATCTGGATGCAATTGGAAGCGGCCCATTTGGGGGTCCCAATCCACCATGCGTTGTGGTTGCGGGCCAGGGACAGGCCGGGAGTGCTCTGCCCTGCCCTGCCCCTTTCCTTGGGCATTTGGGATAGGCTGTTGGGCAGACATCCATTTAAGTCCCCCCGTGCTCCATTGGCACCCCTTGACGGTGCAATCCTTCGTCCCCCCCGGGTCTGAACCCCTTGGTATTTGAATGGTGGACAAACAAAGGGTTTCTTAGGTTGGCTGATTTGTGTGATCACGGGGACTGCTCACCAGGGCCCAGTTACAAGAGAAATATTCCCTCCCTGAGGGAGAGTACTATAGTTACGCTCAAATTTCTCATTTCGCAGCCTCCCTTAAGCGTAAGAGTGACATCACTACCTCCACACCAATGGAGTATCTCTGTCGTACGCTAGATAAACAAAAAAGCTATATATCCATGATCTATAATATACTACATGACGATGACACTAAATTATCATATATGCTACGCTGGGAGGAGGATTTGAATGAGAATTTGGACCGAGCTGATTGGAATTCTTTGGCACAGTTTAATTCTAGATCCATACTTAATACTTCCTTGATATAAGCTAACTACAAAGTGTTTTTACGTTGGTACATGGTCCCGGTCAGGCTGGCGGCAGCGGTTTGCACTGCTTCCCCCAACTGTTTCCGGGGATGCGGACAAGCGGGCACTGTGCTCCACATCTGGTGGACTTGCTCGAAGGTTAGACGCTTTTGGATCCGGGTCTATAACTTTATTTATTTCCTGACGCAGGTCAACCTGGTGAAAGATCCCGAACAAGCCCTTTTGGGTAAACCGGTTGAGGGGGCATCCAAACGCGCCAAACGCCTTATAGCCTTTGTGTTCACGGCCGCTACAATTGCTATAGCCCGTTCCTGGCGCACCCCTGTAGTGCCGTTCGAGCTACTCAAAGCCAAACTGACCTGGATCATGATAAATGAACGGATGGTAGCGCTATTGAATGATAAGATGCGCATGTTTGACAAGACCTGGGACCCCTGGATCAGGTATTTGGCCGGCCCCCCTTAGGGGGGGATCGGGTGCCTTGGTCTCCTTAGACAGTGAGTTCTGGGGGCCTATCCCACTGGGGGGTGCTGGACCTGGATGGCGACCCTTTCCTTCCTTACCAGCCGCTATTGTTCTCTTCCTCCCTCCCCCCATTCCATTCCTGCTACCTTTTTCTAGTTTTCCACACTTTTCTTTTCTGTCTTGCCTCTTCTTTCTTCCTTCTTTATTTCTTTTTCTCTTTTCTTTCTCCCTTTCAGTGCACTGATAGCTGGATGCTGCCTCCTCTAGTCGAGTGCTATGTATTAGGGTCGGGGGTTGGGGGGCCGCCTCCTCCTGGGGGCGCAGTGTGTTCCCGTAGGGGCGCCGGGGGGGGGTCGAGCCTGGACCGCCTGTCCTTTTGTGTTATAATGCGGGGGCACTGTGTCCACCTTGATTTGGTAGATGCCTAGCTAATTCTACTGCTAATGTTTTTTGTTTTTTCTGATTCCTGATTTCTGATTTTGCAGATATGTGTATATGCATCTTTATACTTCATGTTCTACATATGATGTACCGCTTTCTAACTGTATGGTTGAGCCGCGTTGGCTCATTTTGCACTGTTATGCCTTTTATAAAAACTCAATAAAAACCATTGAAACTTAATGTACATTGCTGGTCTGACTTGAGTCTTTCAAAAACTTCAGACAGCAACTGTACACATATCTCAGAGTTTTTTGAGAAGGTATGTTGGATGTGAGGGTCCCTCTACAGTAATCCAATGATGGATTTCCAAACAAAAATGTGAGTTCTAATGTTGGCAATATTAACTAGCCTTTGAGGTTGTGGGTTATTTTCAGTAAAATAAAGTACACTGGCATTCATTTGGACTTCTAGCCTACAGTATGGGTGGAATGCTGTCCTACTGAAGTTGCTTAAAAAATTCTGGCACCAATAAAACCTAGAAGAGCTGGTGGCAGTTGTCTCCTTCAGCATCATTTCTGCCTGCTTAAGGTCAGTAACAACTGGTACCAATGATCATAAGCTGTAGTATATTTACCACCAGTGTAAAAAGGCCATTCTCCCATTGGCCACCAATTGTGACATGGAGACACGCTCAGGTGGTAGTTCTATGTCAGGGAGGCACTATATAACTCCGGATTACTGGTCTTATGTTTATTTTCAAGTATGGTATTAAATTAAAAGAGCTTCACTTCAGCAGTAAAAACAAAGAAACAAACAGTTTAGTAGGTGAAACCTCCACATGCTCTTGCACAGAAAAACAGTCTGCCTGTTCACCCTCCACAGACAGACTTTTTAAAAGTATATACACTGACCATCAATATAAAGGGGAGATTTACACTGACCAGCAATGTAAAAGGGGCATTTATACTGACGTAACAGGGCAATTTACACTGTCCTTCAATGTAAAGGGAGCATTTGCACTGACCACTAATGCATTTACCACTAAGATTTTACATTGACTCCCAATGTGATAATGGCATTTAAAAAGCCACCAATGTAATGATTACATTTACAGGTATGTACAGAGGGCTTTTATCCAGGAGGGGAGTAAATGTAAAGGGGAGTTTTAGATGCAGAGGGCTGATGGCGGGTATATTTAGTGCCCCGCCAGAGGCCTGGTGGTGACCCCCAGTGATAGGGAGGGCCGACATTCTTCCTCAGGGTGCAGGCTACTAGGCATGGTGGGTGGTGTAAAAAGTAGAAAGATGGGCGCCAGTCACTTTTATGGTTAAACAAAGAGAAGTTTATTTCTCACAACAGGAAAAAATGTGGGAGAGAGGGGTAGGGCACAGGACACCTTTAGTCAAAAACAGCAGCAGACTTGCAGATCGGCAGACTCCTTAGACAAAAATGTAGAAAAGGTAGACAGCAGTACAGAGAAAGAGCCTTTAAGCTGGGACCAGCAATCTATACTTTGTAGCATGAGCTGTCTCCTATAGCAACAATATTCAACTTACAGAAGGTGCAGGAAGATGCTTCTATCTTGACGCTTTCCCAGGCTCTCCATGGATTCCTGGTCCATGGCAGAGTCACCTCTGGTACTTCATATGCGCTCTCCATCTCTAGATGATTCCATCTTGACGCTTTCCCAGGCTCTCCATGGTTTCCCAGTCCATGGCAGAGTAACCTCTGGTACTTTATCTCAGATCTTGATCCTTTCCTTCATGCTTCCAGATAGTGAGCAAGCTCTCCCCTGCAGAGCCTTGAGCACATGGCTAGGCCTCAGGCTTTAGGCCTACCCAGAAGCAACTGTTCTTCACACACCCACTCAGACAGCAGTCTGGGCGGAAAGGACTTAGTTCATCTGACTTTCTCCAAATAAATACCTTCTCCCAACATGCTCAGTGACCAGTATGATTGCCTGAAAAAGTATACATATCCTAAACCTAGACTCACTGTAATTCATCACACTAATGCCAAAGGTGCCACCTAATGACAAAAGGGAGAAACCACAGCTAAACCAGGCTTAGGAGGAAAATCCAATGATCACAAAGACTACAAATTAGCCAGGCTAGCTACCACCTAGCACAGCTAAATTGATTAGCAACCCTGTTTAGGACAAGGGTGCTACATAAATATGAAGGGGGCTGCACATTATGGGGCTAGTGATGTCTGAACACCCCCGCCGGAAAACACTCAGATCAGCGCTTCCAGCCATTGGAGCGCTGATCAGGAGCCGATCGACAGACCTATTTTGGTCATGAGCTTTTGACAGAAACACACACGGGCTGAATGTCGTCTGGTTGCTGTTGTACCCGCTGATGCCGGCCGACATTTGGCCCATGTATACTAGGCTTTAGCCCGGTGATTGGACAGAGAAGGAGCAGCAGCATACTGATCCTTTTTCTGCTCTCTTCTCCTGTCAGCTCATTTTCATATACAGCATATCTGATTCCTTCGTTTGTAGTGGTACAAATGTAATAAAGTATAACTAAAGGCAAAACTTGGATAGAGTGGAGCTGCTTTAGAGCAGCTGTTAGATTTTATTGCTGTCTGTTCCCCTTTTAAGGAGATTCATCCTCTCTATTTGTCCTGTTTATAATTATCATTGAAAGTAAAAGAAAATCCCAAATTTTGGGTTGTCCCCAGAAAAGTAATAGAGGGGAAATCTTCCAATGGGGACACTAGTTCTGATGGCCTAAGGGCCCCAAGGGATACCCTTTATTTGAAGGGATTTCTTCTCACTTTCTGTTTTGGCTATAGGACAGGAAGTGAAGGTAAATCTCCACAATAGGACACAGATAGCAGATATAAACCTTACAGGGGTGGTATAACCCTCCCTACTCTATCCAAAATGATATGTAGTTCTGCTTTAATGATTTAATTATTAAAACACAGCTGCATGGTTAGAAGCTGTAATGATATCCGCAATGGATATCCTAAAAGCTGTCGCAAGCAACCATTTTGTCAAGCAACCATTTTGGTTTCCGAGCTCTGCCATGACAGTTTGAAAAGACACTCACTCACACAGCCTTTCACCCAACCCCCTCGTGTTAATTAATTCCTGGAATGCAGAGCTTCAAAGAAACGACCCTACAAAGAACCCCTTATCTCGGCAGATAAGAGACCTGGCAGATGGCAGATGTTGTCTGCCAGAACAGAGCTGTGTCGGAAATTCCTCAGCCAACTGTTCGATTAGAGAGATACCAATACATCTAACAAATCCATATCCAATTCATAAATTCAGACAGGAACATGACACATTAACAAAAAGTATATATTTGGATGAGAAATAAAATACAGATCGAATTAAGATCATACATGATCACGTTCGCTCCTATGGAAGACAAGCTGGCTGTCAGATGCCTTACGGGTCAGAGGTTACTTGGAGATAACCCGTGTCTGGTATCTATGGATGTAAAATTCAATGCCGCACAATAATCTATCAGTTTCAAGAAGGCAGCTGGTAGATATTGGAAGATATGAATTTTGTTATAAATCTGTCTATACGGGAGGTCCTTGACATTGTCTAATCTTAGGGCCGCCCATGGCCACTGTGTTTATTGGTCAAGGACCTCTGGTGACACCCCCTGCGGTCTCAGAGAAAAAGTAGAGAAGCAGATCAGGTCTCAGTTCTCCTGTACCATCAAACCAAGAAACACATCTATCACTTTTGGGAACCGGCTCAGCTTCTGAAACTCTTATAATGCAAGGACATTGACTGCAAGTATTCTTATTTATAATTCTTTATCTTATTTTTCTAAATTGCTGAATTGTGTCTCTATTTCTTTGAAACCCATTTTTCTGTAAATATTTTTATTTGCACCAATTTAACCTTTTTATTATTAAACCTTATTTTGAAAAGTGTTAATCTTGTCCCTAAGCTTTTAATGCAAACTAACCAAAGAACCTGTCTCTTGAAGAGCGCTACTGTCTGGAATAAATCCTCTGGACATCCCTGTCTGCGGTGATAGATGATAATTCTAAAGTCACAATTGGTATTTCTAAAATTACGAGCGTCCGCTGGGCTCAAACGTAGCAGTGATGGCAGAGAAAGGGTTAATTGCTTAATTAGCCCAGTGACAATCGCTTTTAGCCTGCTGGCATCTAGATTGTGGTCCCGCAAGCTGGAAAATCTTTGTGCCAGGTGCAACTGAGAGTGGCATTGTTACGCAAGTGAAGGCAGGGTGTGAGATTGCCTGGTCCTCGGTCACGAGTTAGTGAGAAGGGCAGGGGTCTGATACCCGCCACCCAATGCTGTATTTTGGCCTAGGCCAACAAGGCCCAGGCCTAGGGCAGCACTTTGCAGGGGGGGCAGCAAAAAATCTCCACACCGCATGAAAAACAACAGCCTCCTCTCGGCTCCTGCACGAAAAGTGTCCCCCCTGGCTTGTGCTACACTTTTAGTTTAGTGACAGTATTATGGGGTGAATTGGGCCAGAGGACAGGGTCCAGGAGGCAAATCAGTCTGGCACCCCCATAAAGCAGTCAAACTGCTACCTGCCGATATGATAGGCACTGACAGGCTACACTGGTGGCCACACTGATATGCTGCACTGACGAGGCTGCATTGATGGGCAGTAATGAGGTGGCACTGATGGGCACTGATGAGGCTGAATTTATGGGAACTGATAAGGCTATGCTGATGGGCACAGATAGACTGTGGTTGTGGTCTGTGGTGTACAGATGACAGGGTGGGTCATAAACAAGAAGGGGTAGGTCATATTTAAATTAGGGGGTGCACAAACTTAGTCAGGCCTAGGGCAGCACAAAACGTAAATACACCACTGCCGCCACCGTCACAGAAGCTACTGGATAAGAGTTCAAGCCCTGATCTACTCAGTGACCATGATTATTGTCATTAAAAATCCCAAGGTTGCAATACCTAAGGAACCCCTGGAAGGATTCCCCAGATCTACTTAGACCTTGATATTGTTCTTAGCAGCAAAATATTCCAATTTGAGTTCTTGGAAGAGGCCAGTAGTCGATCTAGTGATAAAGAAATGTAAACCATTGTGGATAATGATTAACGAAAAGATGGTTAGCATTTTACGTTACACTGACACAAGGTTTGAGAGGGTCTGGAACTCGTGGATAAGCTATTTACCATCCCCTTTTTAGATTTTTCATATACACTTGGTCGTCATTTACCCTGCTTTGCGTTTTCCTGTGGCCTGCGGTCAAAATGTTCCTATGCTGATTGCGATTCTTCTGCATTCTTCATTCAAGAGAGGGAGGTTGAGGGAGGTTGAACTTCACCTAACCGCAGCAGCTCCTAAACTCTGCTAAAAGCCTATGTGTACATTGACACATAGGGGTCAATTCAGTAAGAGTTAAATGATGGCAAATTAAATGCAGTAAAATACCACATGCGGTAAATCAGTTGTAAAAATGTAATTCACTAAGAATTTACTGTTAAATACAGAATCTGGTATTTGTTAGATTTAGCAGTAATTACCGCATTATTTAATGCGGTAATTTACCACATTGAGCTAGTTGCTAAGGAGCAGACCAGGATTTGTAAAAAAACAGCCTAAAAAAACAGTGTAGGGTCACACCCAAAATCCATACCAGACCCTTATCCGGGCATGCAACCCGGCAGGTCAGGAAAGGGGGAGGGGGACGAGCGAGCTGCACCCCTCCTGAACCACACCAGGCCTTATGCCCTCAATATGGGGGGGTGAGTGCTTTGAGGCATCCCAAAGCACCTTGTCCCCATGTTGATGGGGACAAGGGCCTCATCCCCCCAACCGTGGCCGGTGGATGTGGGCATCTGCGGGCAGGGGGCTAATCAGAATTTGGAAGCCCCCTTCAAGAAGGGTCCCCCTATATGAATGAGTAAAGGGTACATCGTACCCCTACTCATTCACCAAAAAAGTGTCACAAGGTAATAAAAACACACAGACAGTTTTTGACAACTCTTTTTTTAAAAATCAAAAACTAGTGTTTCATGATGTAAATCCACCGTCAATCACGCTGCCTGCTGCCAGCCGCCTGCCGGACCCGAAAAAGAAAAACTAACAAAGATGCTCCTAATGTAGATGAAGGCTGGCTGCCTACTGCAGGCTCCACCGTCTGACATTTCTTATTTAGGTAAGGGCTGGCTACATCACCTGGTGGCCCTGCCCCTTGTGACTTCACCAACCCAGCCTGCACCAGTCTGTGACGTCACAAGGGGCGGGGGCCACCAGGTGACATAGTCAGGTTGCCCCACCCCTTACCTATATAAGAAATGGCAGATGGCAGAGCCTGCAGTAGGCAGCCAGCCTTCACTGACTGCAGGAACGTCTTTGTCATTTTTTCTTTTTGCGGGTCCAGCGGGCAGCATGCAGAGTAATTAATGGTGGATTTACATTGTGGGACACTATTTTAACCAGGCCATTGTTTTCGATAAGAAACTGCTTTGCTTTAACTGACAATTGTGCCGTTGTGCAATGCTGTACCCAAATAAAATTGATGTCCTTTTTTTCCCCCACAAATAGAGTTTTTTTTTGGTGGTATTTGATCACCTCTGCGGTTTTTATTTTTTGCGCTATAGGCAAAAAAAGAGCGACAATTCTGAAAATTTTTTTTTTTTCGAAAACTGGCAAAGACCACAGCAGTTGCGAAAACTATCGCCCGATCTCCTTAATAAATTCTGACCTAAAGATCTTGGCCAAGATTATGGCGACCAGATTGTGCTCCTTTTTGGCACGCTATGTACACCCTGACCAGGCAGGCTTCGTTCCAGGATGCCAAACGTCGGACCAAACTAGAAGGGTGATAGATGTCATCTCAGCGATACATTCTAACTGGGATGGAGGGGGCCCCCGTAAAGGAATCCTGTTGTCTTTAGACATACACAAGGCTTTTGACTTCCTATCGTGGGATTACTTATTCGATGTCCTAACGCGTTATGGATTCAGCCCTCAGTTTCTAACATTACTTAGGACACTTTATAGTTCCTCCACAGCCCCACTTATGATGAAGGGATACACCTCAGGCCCCATAACTATCCTAGGAGGCACTCGCCAGGGCTGCCCATTATTCCACCTTCTTTTTGTCCTAGCATTGGAACCGCTTGCGATCAAATTCTGTGCCTCTAATGACATTAAAGGCGTGCTCTGAGGGGAGAGGGAGCACAAGTGCATCCTATTTGTGGATGATATTTTGGCGCTGGTCTCTTCACCGATCACGACCTTTCCCAATCTTTTTGCACTGCTTAAATATCGGGCTTGAAAACAAACCAAGCTAAATCACAGGCAATGAATATATCTCTTATTGAGACAATGGTCTCTACCCTAAAACAATCCTATAATTTAATTTGGCAGTCTGAAGCCCTTCCCTACTTGGTAATTCATTTGACACCATCCTTGCACACACTATACTCCAGAAATTACCCACCACTTTCCACTTGTTTAATAGCAGACATGGATAGATGGCTGCTTCACCCTCCCTTGTGGTTTGGCAGACTACACTCGGTAAAGAACGATATTCTCTCAAGAGTGTTGTATTTGTTTTGCACCTTACCAATAGCTCTGAGTAGATCTGCAGTACAGGTATTTCAAGGTAAAATGTTATCTTTTATCTGGGGGAAAAAGAGACCTAGGGTGAATAGATGCACGTTGTTCGCACCAAGGAGACGGGGCGGTCTTGGAGTGCCAGATCTGTTGAAATATTACTACGCTGCACAATTGGCTCAATTGGCAAAGTTTCATTCTACCCTACCTCATACTATTTGGATGCAAATGGAGGCATGCACAATCCCTTACGGAATGGTTTCCCATATTCTATGGCTTCCACCTAAGGAACGTTCCCCGATTTTATGCCTAGCCCTATCTCATTCGTTGGCCATCTGGGACAGATTGTCGAAAACTCATAACTTTAAATCGCTCCATACTCCCTTGGCCCCTATACTCAATAACGGCAGGTTCCCCCCAGGCCTCTCCTCCAGAGCATTTGCATGGTGGACAAACAAAGGTTTTATATGAATAGCAGATTTCTGTGATCATAGGGGTATTTTATCAAGACAGAAATTACTTGAGAAGTATGCTATGCCTATGTCTGAATCCTTCTGCTTTGCTCAAATCAGGCACTTCCTGAGTACCATGTCACAATGTTCTGATATAGCGACAATGTCCCCCATGTAATTTTTCTGTCGAAAGTATGATAAGACTAAAAATCATATTTCCGAGCTGTATAATATATTGATGGACTCTTCTGCTAAGTTGACTTATATGGTAAAGTAGGAGGCAGATCTTCAGGAAAGCCTTGAGCTGGACGATTGACAACTTATGACGCAGGAGGCCTCGAGATCATTAATTAATACTTCCATCATTGAAGCAAACTACAAAGTGCTTCTGCAGTGGTATATGGTGCCGGCGCGGCTGGCTACCTATGTACCTGGTGCGTCTCCGTTGTGTTTCCGTGGCTGTGGTCAGGAAGGAACGATGTACCATATTTGGTGGAAATGCCACAAGGTACGGCGCTATTGGATTAGGGTGTAAAATTTTATCTACACTCTTACCCAAATTAATTTGACCAAATCCCCACAGCAGGCCCTGCTGGGTCTCAAGATAGAACTGCCACGAAAGCCCAGAGACGACTTATCACGTTTATATTTACGGCTGGGAAAATTACAATAGCAAGGTCCTGGAGGTCTCCTGCCCTGCCATTCGAACAGCTCAGGCACAAACTATCTTGGATTATGGTGAATGAACGTATGTCTGCAATACTGAATGATAAAATGAAGATGTTTGATAAAGTGTGGGAGCCATGGCTTCTCTTTCTATCTGTACTCTTTTCCTTTTTACTCAGTAGGTATCCTTACTGGGTACTCCCAATTGCTGAGCTTGCGCATGCTAGCGCCACCCGTCCTGGAAATGGGATGCTGACATGAATTGCTGTTACTTATTTTCTTGCTCGACAATGAACGTTTGCAGTGCCTTATTACATTTTTTATATGAAAATCACAGTTTACATAGCGTAAATACCAATCCTTGAACTTGGAAAGTTTTGTATAGCTGGAGGAGCTTTCTTTGATGTCTCAGGAAAACTGTTCAGTATGTATTGGGGGCCTGCAAAACAAAAACTTTGTTTTCTTCCTTTGATATCAGCTGAGCTGGACAATTGGGAAAGACATGCTACTGTTTGTTATTTCATTGTATGTTCTTCTAAAAACCTTCAATAAAAAACCATTGAAAAGAAAAATCTAATTTTTTCATCAATTTAGGCCAATATGTATTCTGCTACATATTTTTAATAAAAAAAAAAATCCCAATAAGTGTATCTTGATTGGTTTGCAGAAAAGTTATAACGTCTACAAACTATGGGATATATTTATGGACTTTTTTTTTTTTTTTTTACTGTTTTTACTAGAAATGGTAGTGATTTTTAGCAGGACTGCGATATTGCGGCGGACAAATCCGACACTATGTGACACTTTTTGGGGACCAGTGACACTAATACAGAGATCAATTCTAAAAAAAAATGTAGTTACTGTATACATGACACTGGCAGGGAAGGGGTTAATACTAGGGGCAATTGAGGGGTTAAGTGTGCTCCTAGAGAGTGCTAGTGCTAGCTGTAAACAAGACAGACTGCTGTTCTGTCAGGGAGGAAAAGAGAGATCTTGTTTACAGCTAAGCTGAAACACAGATCTCTCTTTTCCTCTAGTGCATCCACTGCCCCCACAGTTAGAAAGCACTCCCTAGGAGCACACTTAACCCCTTGATTTCCCCTAGTGTTAACCCCTTCCCTGCCAGTGTAATTTATACAGTATCAGTGCATTTTTCTTTTAGCAGTATATAAGCGGCAGCTGGTCCGGATGTGGTTAATAAAAGAATAGTCAAAAACTATCTGTGTGTGTGTTTTTTTTTATCTTGTGACACTTTGGTAAATGGGTAAGAGTACAATGTACTCAATGCTCATTCACATGGGGGGGGGGGGGAGGCCAGGATCTGTTACAGTGTGGTTCAGGAAGGGGGGGGTGCTCGCTCCCCCCCCCCTTTCCCGACCCACTGGGCTGCCCGGATAAGAGTCTGGTATGTATTTTGAGGAGACTCCACACCATTTTTTTAAAAAATGTTGGCGGTTTTTTTTCGTACTTTTTAATTGTTAGCTTTTTTTTTTTACAATCAGCTGTGAGTGGTGAAGCCCGCTGACAGCTGATGAGTCATCGGTTGTTAGGGACACGACAGCTGGCTTCCCGACCCGCTGCTTAGCAACCAGCTATTTGTCCCCCGACCCCCCCAGGCTGTTTTTTGACAAATACCGCATGTGATACCACTGGCAAAATCCTGGTGGTAATTATAACATGCTTTTTAACACTCTGGTACATTTGTGAATTGGACTTAACCACTTAAGCCCCGGAGGATTCGGCTGCTAAACGACCAGGGGGTATTTTGCGATTCAGCACTGCGTGACTTTAACGGACAATTGCGCGGTCGTGCGACGCTGTACCTAAACAAATTTGGCATCCTTTTTTTCCCACAAACAGAGCTTTCTTTTGGTGGTATTTGATCACCTGTGCGATTTTTTGATCATGCGCTATAAACAAAAAAAGAGCGTAAATTTTGCAAAAATAGCAATATTTTTCACATTTTTTTTTATATGAAATTCCCCCCCAAAAAAATGTAAAAATCAAAATTTTAACATTTTCGGCCAATTTGTTTTTTGGTACCTATGTTTGGTAAAAAAAAATCGCAAAAAGCGTATTTTGATTGGTTTGCGCAAAAGTTATCGCGTTTACTAACAAAGGGAAAGATTTTTGTCATTTTTGTTGTTTTTTTTTAACGCGTAATGGCGGCGATCTGCGATTTTTTTTGCAGCACTGCGACATTGCGGCGGACAGATCGGACCCTTGACTGACATTTTTGACACTTTTGGGGTTACCAGTGACATTTCTACAGTAATCAGTGCTATACATATGCACTGTTACTGTAAAAATACACTGGTAGTGAAGGGGTTAACTTTATTTGAGAGGGAGGGGCTGTGTGTGTCCCTAGGGGCGTGCTTTCTACTGTGATTGGCTGTGGCTTCAGCTGTATGAATGGTGATCAACGGTTCTGCATAGTAGAACCGTATGATCATCTCTCATACACAGGGGAGAATGACAGGCAGCTTGTTTACACAAGCCGCCTGACTTTCTCCCTCTCCCCCGCCGATCGCAGAGTGACCGGCGGACATCGGGTCCGCCGGTCACACGCGCGGGGGGGTCCGTGACCACGCGGGAGCGGGAGCGCGCCTCCGGGGGCGCGCGCTCGCTCCCTAGACCCTCACAAGCAAGCGACGTAGACCTATGTCAGTTTGCCTGTGAGGGGCTGACCGCCGACGTAGATAAGTCGTGCAGCGGTCGGCAAGTGGTTAAGAGCTTTTTATACAGTATTTATTGGTACATTTTTTTTTTCCGGTAAATCTTGCATTATTGTGAATTGGACTTCGTTTACTGCATGCAATAATTTATGCAAATCAGTAACCTGGTACCCTTATTGCATCTGGTAAATGTTAGTGGATCGACCACATAGGCTTTCCATGTGTCCTTTTATCTGCTCTCTCCCACAGAACTGACTTCCCTCCACTTAGAGGCGCTCCGTGTGTCCTTTTATCAGCTTTTATAGAGTTGAGTTTAGCAGCTTTGGCAAAAAAGACGTCAAAAGCTCCTAAACTCAAGTTAGTGCACATGATGTTGTCTATGGCAGCTGGGTCTAGAGTCCAGGCAGACTTTTTTCTATTCTCAATGGCTCTTTCTTCTCTCTTTTCCTTTTCATGTACCTTTCTGTGATAGTACGATAACCTCTCATCCTTCATAATGGGTCGTACTGTATTATGATGGTCATGTTTTGGTTATACCCGGTTGCGACAGGAAACGGGCACCTGGTTTCGGCCCACTTGATTCTTATTCATCTACTTAATTACGTCTTGGCGGCTTGTGTCTTTTGTCCTGTGGAGTGCCGGGCTGAAAGCTCCCTGCTTCTTCTTGTACCTGCTCAGATACATCTGACTGTACACGCCCTCCTGGTCACACAGCCATACTGACCCCTGGAAGGGTCTGACATGCGCTCCATTTTTTTTCTTCCTATAAGTTACCAATTGTCTTAATAAATTCACTAACTTTTAAACATATTGCACTTAGAGTGGCGCTCCTTTGTCTTTTGGTTTTCAATTACGTCTCGCCTGCGTTGCGGGACTTTACTTGAATCGTACATAAATAGACGATAGCTGAATGGTAGCTGAATAGGATAACTATTGTTCAAAACTTCAATAAAAACATTGAAACAGAAAACTCAGCTGCATGAATTTGTGTCTTTTACATCCATCTAAAGCACATGTGTCAAACACAATGCCCGTGGGGCGAATTCAGCCTGCCGGGCCATTTCATGTGGCTCTCGTACCTAGAACTTTTTTTTTCAGCAGTAAGGTGGTGAGACTCTACTCTGCCATTTCCAGCTCTTGCCCTCTGCTCCCTACTCACCACTGTTACTTGTAACCACAGAAGCGTTCTTCTGAGGGCTGTGAGGGGAGATGTGTGCCAAGGTGGGGGAGAGTAGTGCAGAGGTCCGAGCCAAGAAGGGTTTGAAAGTGAGATGTGGACAGCCTGTGAAAGAGAGCTGAGCCCTGCATACTGTGCATAGCACATGCTTTAACCCTGCAACCTGTATGTAGAGTACTCCTCAAACATGCACTTGGTACATAGCACACCCCTTAACTCTGCACAGCGCACTCCTGAACTCTACACTATGTAAGTAGTGCACCCCTCAATCAGTAGTCTGTACATAGGGCACCTCTGAACTCTGCTCTAAACGCACTCTTGGTATTTATTGCCACTTTAAGATCCTCCCACAGCTAGGGAAATGTAGCCACACCCACCATTCGATGCAGTGTGCGCACGGTGGGTTGAGTTTCCACACCTATTCGCTGGGAAAAAAAGCCCTGTATATATATATATATATATATATATATATAGCTATTATGTACTAAATACCATTATAATAGTTATTTTAGTCCATGTGGCAGTTTAAAACCGTCATGCCTGAAGTTGATGGTCAATATATCAAATTACGGTCCTTATAGCATAATGTTATTAAATCCTCACTTCTATCCAATGACAGCCCTTATAGCATACTTTTATTAATTTCCCCCTTAAGCGAGTTCCATTTCCTGATCTCCACAATATACACCTCACTAAAATTCACATATATTGTCAGCCCAAAGCTAATGATAATTTAACAAATGGTAAGCTATTTGATAATCTTTGCAAATTAACTTTTTGACTAAAGGCCAGTTCACACCACATGCAGTCTAGTGCATTTTTTTCTGCATCAAAAACTCATGGAAAGTAGGTTATATGATTTTCAATGGCATAGTTCACATCAGTGCTTGCAGTTCCAGTGCGTTCCAGTCCCAGAAAAAAACTTGCTGCATTTTCCTGCACTGGACTGTACTGGAACGCTTTAAAATGCATCCAAATCCCACTGGAACCCACCAAAATGCACTGGAACACACAGTCTTTATTTTAAATTAGGAAAATAGATGAGGAAAAAATGCACAGGAATGCATCAAAAACACACCAAAAAACACATAAAAAATGCACTGGAACGCATCAAAATTGCGTCTCAAACACGCATGCAGAAAAGCAAAAAAAAAATCTAAAAATATGTCATGCATGCTGCAATTTCATCTAATCTGCACATCATGGGGATAATGAATTGAAAAATCCCCTTTTTATTATTAAAAAGCAAAAAAAAAAAAAAAACACTATTGAAAAGCTGACATGCAATATGCATTTGCAACTGAGTCTAATATGTTGTTGCTGTATATTATCTCAACAGACCCTGTAAATTCCCCACATTCTATGGAAATTGATAGGCATTGTATGCATGCATAAGTCTAACAAGGTAATTTTTTGCTATTTGTTTTTAATTAGCCAGCATTATCTTGTGTTATTTTTACACTTTTTGTTTTATTGTTTTCATTGAATAGTGGGTGGAAACATTAACTCTGCACAGAGCCCCTTGTTAACTTTGTCAACCATTATACAGTATATACCCTATCCAAGGGATCTTCAAACGTTCTAAATAAAGGGGCAGTTAACTGTCCTTCAGCCTTTAGGTGGACCGGACTGTGGCCATCAGGAATAGAAAATGTGCCAGCATCAGCATCACCCTTTTAGGCCTATTGTACAAAGGGAATAAAAAATGCTGTTTTTTACTGATCTGAAATGAGATGCATTGTTGTCTAAGGGACATTGCACACAGATGAGTAAAGATCAATAATACAGCTTTGAGTACAGAGCAGTAAAACAAAAATAGAACATTTTATATTTGAGTGCAGTAATTTACTTGGATGTTCTCTCATTTAATGTTTATGTGTAAGTGGGTATATTCCAATACTGGCAACGAAGAATTTTACTACAAAATAATGTTTTAAATCATGCAACATAATCAATATGACAGAAACAACATTGCATGTCTTCATATGGAGTGAATATATAGCAAAGTCTTATCCGGACAAACTGCAACATATATCAATCAGCCAGTCCATATAGTCCTTGTACAATCGATATAGTGTTCCGTCACCTTGTGTATCCAATCCCCAATACAGATTGCACTCACCAGATCTCTGATTTATATCACTCTGTATTAAATACTCCTCCTTAATGTGGAATCGCAGAGGCTGACATATCTGATCACTTGTTATCACCCACTTCATTTTATGGAGATTCAGAAGATAGCATTTCTCTCTCATCCATAAAAGGAAAAAACAAGCTACATAGCGTAAGATTGCTAAAATAGTTTATTGTAAAAAAAGCCCCTCTCCTTATATGCACTCACAATCATTAAAATAATTCCACAGCGTGACCACGCGACACGCAGCACGATCAGGTGATGAGCCACTTTTCAAAGTGGAACTACTTATGGATATGAAGTGATGTGTTTGCTGTGGAATTTTTGATTGTGAGTGCATATAAGGAGGGGGGGCTTTTTTTACAATAAACAATTTTAGCAATTTTACCCTATGTAGCATAATTTTATGAAAATTCAGAAGTTAGCATGTCTGTCTCTCTTGTCCATAAAAGAAAAAGACAAGCTACATAGCGTAATATTGCTAAAATTGTTTATTGTAAAAAAAGCCCCCATCCTTATATACACTCACAATCAAAAATTCCACAGCAATAACAACATCACTTCATATCCAGAAGTAGTTCCACTTTGAAAAGTGGCTCATCACCTGTTCGTACTGCGCAATCTCAGTCACCTATCCCAATTGAATTTAGAGCGGAGATTTTGGGATGAACAGCCGGCAGCGTTGGGTGTTGTGTGGTCACGCTGTGGAATTTTTTTTAATGATTGTGAGTGCATATAAGGAGGGGGGCTTGTTTTACAATAAACAATTTTAGCAATCTTACGCAATGTAGCTTGTTTTTTTCTTTTATGGATGAGAGAGACATGCTATCTTCTGAATTTCCATAAAATGAAGTGGGTGATAACAAGTGACATTGCGGGCAGTGATTGGATATGCCAACTTCTGTGATTCCACATTAAGGAGGAGTAGTTAATACAGAGCAATATAAATCAGAGATCTGGGGAGTGCAATCTGTATTGGGGAGCAGGGCCAGCCTTTGGGGTGTGCGAGCCGTGCGGCCGCACAGGGCGCCATGGGCAACAAGGGCGCCGTGCGGCCATCACAGCTCGCAGAAGACCAGGTG
Source organism: Pelophylax lessonae (assembly GCF_965119305.1). NCBI lineage: Eukaryota > Metazoa > Chordata > Amphibia > Anura > Ranidae > Pelophylax > Pelophylax lessonae. The sequence goes on from NC_138768.1 coordinate 225,824,606, forward strand.
ATTCAGGCCGCACAGCGGGAGGTGAGCGGCGACCGCGGCCTGGACAGGGTTAACACAGGCCGCGGCCGCCACTTACCTCCCGCTCTGCGGCTGTGCCTCGGTCACCCTACTGATGCAGTGAGGTGAGCTGTGTATCTCTCACACAGCTCAGCCTCCGCTCCGATCCTTCCACGCTGACGATCTCTCCTCCCTCCCTGCACTGACGCCAGAGGAGAGATCGTCAGCTCCTCCTCGCCCGCCCCTTCTCCTCCTCCTCCCGCCCGCCCACACTCCCGGGGATGTGTGGGCGGGAAGTTTAAAAAAAAAAAAAAGCTGCAGAGAGCGGAAGGTAAGTGAGGACTCTCTCCTTTAAAAAATGTAAGGGGGGGCTTTTTGTGGGGAGCTCTGTGTGAGGGGGGGTCTGTGATGTAAGGGGGGGCTCTCTGATGTGGGGGGGGTCTGATATAAGGGGGCTTTGTGATGTAAGGGGGGGCTCTCTGATGTGGGGGGCTCCATGGGGGGGTCTGATGTAAGGGGGCTTTGTGTGGAGGTCTGTGATGTAAGGAGGGGCTCTCTGATGTGGGGGACTCCATGGGGGGGGTCTGATGTAAGGGGGCTTTGTGATGTAAGGGGGGGCTCTCTGCGGGGGTCTGATGTAAGGGGGCTTTGTGTGGGGGTCTGTGATGTAAGGGGGGCTCTCTGATGTGGGGGGCTCTGTGTGGGGGGGGCTCTGATGTAAGGGGGCTTTGTGTGGGGGTCTGTGATGTAAGGGGGGCTTTGTGTGGGGGTCTGTGATGTGGGGGGCTCCACGGGGGGGGGGGGTCTGATGTAAGGGGGCTTTGCGTGGGGGGTCTGTGATGTAAGGGGGGCTCTCTGTGTAGGGGGGCTCTCTGATGTAAGGGGGCTTTGTTTGGGGGGTCTGTGATGTAAGGGGGGCTTTGTGTGGGGGGTCTCTGATGTGAGGGGGGCTTTGTGTGTGTAGGGGAGCTTTGTGTGTGGGGTCTCTGATGTGAGGGGGCTTTGTGTGGGAGGTCTCTGATGTAAGGGGGCTCTGAGTGTGGGGTCTCTGATGTGAGGGGGGCTTTGTGTGTGTGTAGGGGGTCTCTGATCTTAGAGGGGCTTTGTGTGGGGGTCTATGATGTGAGGGGGTCTCTGATGTGTGTAGGGGGTCTCTGATGTAAGTGGGGCTTTGTGTGTGGGGTCTCTGATGTGAGGGGGGATTTGTGTGGAGGGGTCTCTGAAGTGAGGAGGGCTTTGTGTGGGGAGGGCTCTCTGATGTAGGGGGCTTCTAAATTAAGGTGGGCTTTTTGTGGGGGGTCTCTGATGTGAGGGGGGGCTCTGTGTGGGGAGGGCTCTCTGATGTAGGGGGCCTCTAAATTAAGGGGGCTTTGTGTGGGGGTCTCTGATGTAAAGGGGGCTCCATGTGGGGGGTCTCTGATGTAAAGGGGGCTCTGTGTGGGGGGTCTCTGATGTAAGGGGGGGCTAAGTTATTAGTGATCATAAAAAAGAAAAGTAAAATAAAGTGCAAAAAAGGTGCAAGAAAATGCGCGCGGGGGGGGGGGGGGATGGGGGACGCCACAGGATTAGCTCGCACAGGGCGCCTGAACACCTAAGGCCGGCCCTGTTGGGGAGTGGATACACGAAGTGTGGAGATGGAACACTATATTTAATATATAAAATGTAGCTGCGCTGGGTTTGATAAATGAAAATGGATAATGCCAAATATAATAAATGAAAATGAATACACATGTGCACAAGTTCTATAAAATGAAATCAAACACATGTATATCAAACAAATATAGCTCAGCTATAGAGGCTAAGTATATAAACAATACAGCCTGATATAGTAAAGTGTACAGATCAAAAAAAGAAAGAAATATAAAAAACAATAATCTAAATAAATAAGGAAAATTGAATGTCCCAAAATTAAGGTGACAACGGTGACAATGGTGTGGAGGAAATGTAAAGTCCTCCACCACAGTAATGTTAAGTATATTCCTCCGCAGTGCGTCCCTTAGTGTGGCATGCCAATATGCTTACCAGATGATGGTAAAAGATGCACAAATCAGCTCAAACTCTAATGGATCCAAGATGACAGGCTAATACGATGTACCCATGGATCAACACTGGGTGGAAGTGCAGCCTTAAATCGTACTCAAACAGTAGGGAGCATGAGCAGCATCCACCGAGGAATCAACATATAAAAAATGCAAGAGCCTCCATGGTAAAGTATATAAAGGCAGTATTTTAATAATAAAAAAGGAAAAAACTCACATTTGAACAAATAAATAGCGCTGTAGTACAAAAAGCCGGCCAGATGCACTGTCGCCCGTCCTTCTGGGTTCTGCGTGGTGACGTCAGCACGCCAGTGCTGACGCGTTTCGTCACAACTGACATCTTCGATTGTACAAGCATTATAAGGACTGTCTGGTACATGTCACAGTTTTTCCAGATAAGATTTTGCTATATATTCACTCCATATAAAAACACGCAGTGTTGTTTCTGTCATATTGAATGAGCGCTGCTAAATGTTTTTGATTATGTTGCATAATTTAAAACATTATTTTGTATACAATATATTATTATAGCAGCAGCTAGAGGTGGACATTTACCATCAACATTTGATAATTAGTGATAATTTTTCTCTTTGCTACATGGGCACTTGGTTGTTTGGGGGAATAATTTGCCTGATTTGAAGAATTTTACTAGTCTATATGCTTTTACACCTTTACTCACCTATAGTCGCCTATATTCAACATTACTGAGGTCTTTACACAGTTTTTGACCCCTTGCACATGGGCGTTTCTGAGTAAACATCAGTAAATTATGATGCCCATGCACAAAGGGCATTAGCACTGTTGCCTTGGGCCTCTGAATAACATAAGTGTGATTGTTCTCAAGCTGTCAGAGGACCAGTAGCTGTGCAAACAGGTATATCTGCTATGCAGAAGGCCTACACCTCTACACTATGCTCCACCTCACCCCACATCCCATTGCACCACACCCCTACCTATCCACCTCACCTCCTTTTGTTGTCCTCGTGGCAGTATTAAACCCCAAAACAAAAGTTTAATATATTGCAGCTTATCAATCATTAGATGTGGTGTCTGCATTTGTTTTATTTTTTTTAGGCTTTTTCCCCCTCTGTTTTCATCTGGTGATCTAGCCGGTAACACACCTCCTGCATTAGAGTGCCTCCACTCTAGATGAAGGAGCACAGGGGGCACCTTTGTACAGCAGCATTGTCAATCTGGGTGAAGGTAAGTGTTACATACAGTATACTAGCAGAGTTAGACACACTAACAAGTTTTAGACAAACTGAAGCTAACACTTTATAGCAAAAGTTTTTTTCTTTTTGGATAAAGGTTTTACATAAATAAATACTGATTACAACAACAGACTTATTGGCCAGATCCCCAAGTAAAAATAGAGAAAGTGAAGAAAACCAATGCAGCCATCACATCAAAGAATTGGTAAACGGCAACATAATAAATGTTTATTTTTGGGTTTGATACTGCTTTAACTTTGCAGACTTTTTATGGTCTTACAAATGAAGGCGGTGAACATGGCCAGGCCAAGCAGTAGGCAGAAGAGACAGCCACCATGGGTACTTCAGCAGGAGGGGGGCACAAAATAGTAAGGACATGCAACCTATGTTGCAAAAGTAGTTCAAGGGGTTAAGGGGGAAGGCACACTTTGTCCTTCTTGTCTTGGGTGATAAAGGACCTTTTCCTGACAGTGGATGTGGACCACGCACAAAGTACACAGATATACTGTAATATATATATACACAGTATTACACACCACTGGTCTATGTTTGAAAGTGCAGCAACCCCTTCCATCAGTCTGCAAACAATAAAAATATGTACAGAACATAATTTTTCTGCATTGTCTTTGTTTTATGTATTATTCATGTACCAGCTTATCTGCATTGTGCTTCACACCAAGCATTTATTTTCCAGCAGAACATTTGTATTTGCACATTACTTTGTTTTATTTTTACAGATCATAACATGCTGCTTTTTATTATAGCTCATAAGAAATACTGCATTGCCTAAAATACCCAGGGGAGCTCCTGTCTGTTAATCACGTTCTTAGGACAAATGCAAACTGTTATGCTATCTATCTTGCAGTGGGGGCCGATGTATTGAGGGCGCAGGGGCGCCGCCGCCCCATCCATGTGTCCGGCCCCTAATCTGCATGCAGGGCGTGGACGCATGGAGCTAAATGGGTTTTTTTTTAATCACCTGATTAGAGCCAGAGGCTCTAATAGGGTGATGCAAAGGGTGGAGCTGGGGCGCAGAGCAGTGCGCCCGAGCCCACCCATTGTGTAATAATAGCGAATGAAAATTCGCTGTTGTCACACCGATCCTCCTCCTGGCCAATCAGGAAGCGCGTCCGATACGCGCTTCCTGATTGGCCGCAAGGCAAACCTCATGCCATTGGCCGAGGAGGAGGCGGGAGCGGGAGGACTGGAGGAGACGCGCCGCCAGGGGACACAGTGAGGAGAAGCCGCCGCCGGGACTGAAGAGAAGCCGCCGCCGGGACTGAAGAGAAGCCGCCGCAGCGGCTGCTCCAGGTAAGTGCACTGGTCTCGGGAGGGCCCACACTGCATTGAAGGGGGCATGCACGCACGCTGGTCTCTGCATTGATGGGGGCACAGGACGCTGGTCTCTGCATTGATGGGGGCACAGGACGCTGGTCACTGCATTGATGGGGGCACGGCAAGCTGGTCACTACATTGAAGGGGGCACGGCAAGCTGGTCACTGCATTGAAGGGGGCACGGCAAGCTGGTCACTGCATTGATGGGGGCAAGGCAAGCTGGTCACTGCATTGAAGGGGGCATGGCAAGCTGGTCACTGCATTGATGGGGGCATGTGTAACGCTCCTGCGTTTTTGTAGTAGGCTGGATTTGCAGCTGCAGAATCTCCACTCAGTAGTCATGTAGAGATGTGTTGAATAACCAGATCCAACTCTCCAGACTCATCACTGTGGGCCTGTCAGCTTCAGCATACAGATATACACACTCAATAAGATGTTCCTGGAGTGATAGGATGTATATAACAGTATGAAGATGATGTGCTGAAGGGACAGGTGTGAACAGTGACAGAGATGGCAAGCACTTGATAGAAATGTTCAGGAGAGTATTAGATGGTATTAGGTAGAATGCAGATAGGTTAGTAATCGAGTATGGTAACAGGTGGTAAGGACAGCAGATGACAAATACAGGATAGACTAACCCAGTGCAAGGATAGATGGTAGTAGACTCAAGAGCTAGCAATCTATGTAACAGTGCAGATGATAGAATTAGTATGCATAGATAGTAACAGTCCTTATGTGCAGAGGTAGATAGTGTAAGTAAGGTTATAGAGGATTCCTCTGTGGGGTACTTATCACTAGTAAAGTTAGTAGTAGCAGGGTCCAGTAGTAAGGGAGTGATCCAGTAGCGAGATACAGGGATCGGTAGCAAGGTTCCGGTCTGTTTCCAAGTAAAAGAGAATAGCTGGAGGTTCCGGTAGCAAGGCAAGCTTGTAAGCATGTGGACACACGGCAGGTTGAACGAACGATGTGAGAGAGAACGCCGGCGGTTGAAATAGCCGCTCTGCGGCGCTCGGTGATGACGTCATCCGTCTTAAAGGTGTATGCGTACCACCTAATTAGAAAGGTGGGACGCATATTTGAAAGAAAAGTGGAAAATAAGGGTACCAGAGGTACCAGAATCTTACAGTACCCCCCCCCTTAAGGCCGGCTCCGGAAGGCCTATAGCACTGGTTTCTCCGGGTATTTCGAGTGAAATCTTCGTATAAGCCTAGGTGCATGAACATCAGTGGTATCCAACCAGGTGTCGTCTTGGGGTCCATAGTTCTTCCATCTTATGAGATACTGGAGTCTTCTTCTGTGGATACGAGAATCCAAAATCTCCTTAATCTCATATTCTTCTCCGCCTTCAACTTGTACTGGAGGTGGAGGCAAGATGGTAGGCCTTATTCCCTGATTAGGAACATGGGGTTTCAGTAGCGACACATGGAAGATGGGATGGATCTTGAGATCTGCTGGTAAGGTGAGCTGTACTGCAGCTTTTCCAATAAGTTTCTTAATTGGGAAGGGTCCCAGAAAATCGGATTTTTGTAAGATCTTACCGTAAAATCCTTTTCTCTTAAGCTCATTGACAGACATAGTCTTCTTGATTCTCAAGAGCTGGGTTATGTTGTCTCCGCAGGAGTAGGACTAGGCAGAAAGACAAAACGTTCTGGCTCCACCTTAGGGGCAGTCCCTGAGGGTATATCCTCCCTCTCTCTGCTACAGGGAATCAGTTCTGTTCTAAAGCAGTAACAGAGAATTTAACCCAACCCAACTCAATGATAGAGGGGCGGGTACTACGTCTGTCAATGAGCTTAAGAGAAAAGGATTTTACGGTAAGATCTTACAAAAATCCGATTTTCTCTATCGCTCATTGACAGACGTAGTCTTCTTGATTCTCAAGAGCTGGGACATCCAGAAGCAGTGCCACAAATGAAGGGTGGGATTGACAAAAATCAAAATCCAATCTAGAAGGCCCAACCGGTGCCAAACTAGAAGTTTTAAAGGCTCATTATAAACAAAGAATGAGACTCAAATGAAAAATTTCCAACGGAAAAAAACCCTTGAGGCAGACCACTGGTCTCCTCAAATGGCGGCCTGCAAAACCTTGCGGCCAAACGCGGCATCAGATGATGCCATTACATCAACTTTATAATGTTTTGTAAAGGTATGCACCGACGACCAGGTAGCCGCCTTGCACACCTGGACCACTGACGCCTGATGGCGAAAGGCCCATGACGCACTAAGCGCCCGAGTGGAGTGCGCCTTAACAGGGAACGGGGGCTCCCGACCCTTAATAGAATAAGCCTGTACCACCGTCTGTCTGATCCATTTGGAAATAGTCGCGGCAGATGCAGGCAACCCCTTTTTGGGTCCATCCGGGATCACAAAAAGTGAATCCGTCTTGCGAAACGAGTCTGTCGTTTTCAAGTATACCCTTATCGCCCGGACCACATCCAAGGAGTGTAAAGCAAACTCCCGAGGATGACTGGGCTTAGGACACAGGGAAGGTAATACAATTTCTTCATTCAGATGAAATTCGGAAACCACTTTTGGTAGGAAGGATGGATTCGGACGAAGAACCACCTTATCTCTATGAACCACCAGATATGGGGAATGACAAGATAATGCGGCCAGTTCTGACACCCTGCGTGCAGAAGTGATAGCCACCAAGAAAGCCACCTTCTGGGACAACGTAGGTAGAGGAATCCCCCTAATATCTTCAAAGGGAGGTTTCTGAAGAACCGACAATACTAAATTAAGATCCCAGGGTGGTAACGGCGCGCGCACTGACGGAGCCAGATGTCGCACCCCCTGGATGAAATTCCGCACCAAGGAATGAGTAGCCAAAGGCTTCTGAAAGAAGATAGCTAATGCTGAGACCTGACCCTTGATAGTGCTCAAGGCCAGTTTCTACTCAACCCCTTGTTGCAGAAAAGCTAATATTCGACTAACCGAATAAGACCGTGGACGGAACCCCAGAGGTTCACACCATGCAATGTAGGACTTCCATGTACGATGATAAGTCTTTCTGGAAGTCGCTTTCCTTGCTTCAACTAGAGTAGGAATAACTGAAGCTGACAAACCTTTGTCCTTCAGCACCTGGGTCTCAATAGCCAGGCCGTTAAAGCCAGCGATCGTAAAGCAGGATGGAAGATCGGTCCCTGAGACAGTAGGTCCTCCCTGAGAGGAAGTCTCCACGGGACGTCCGCCACCAGTCTGACCACGTCGGCGTACCAAGCTCGACGAGGCCAGTCCGGAGCTACCAGAATTACTGGAATTCCTTCCTCCTCTATCCTGTGAAGAAGTCTTGGCAGTAACCCGAGAGGAGGGAAGGCATACATTAGCTGGTAATGCCCCCACGGGGCGATCAGTGCGTCTGCGGTCTCTGCTAGAGGATCGCGGGAACGAGCCACGAATCTCTGTACTTTCCTGTTGAATCGTGATGCCAACAGATCCACATCCGGGTGCCCCACCGTAGGCACAACTGGTGGAAAACTTCTGGATGGAGGGACCATTCCCCCTGATCCAGAGTCTGACGGCTGAGATAATCTGCCTGCCAATTCTCCACCCCCGGAATGAACACCGCAGAGATAGCTGGAACAAATCGTTCCGCCCAGGTAAGAATGCAAGCCACTTCTTTGGCCGCTCGGACACTCTTGGTGCCCCCCTGGTGATTGACATAAGCCACGGCCGTGGCATTGTCCGACTGGATCCGAACCGGGCTGCCCTGGAGCTGCTCGGTCCAGTGAATCAGACAAAGTCTGATCGCTCTCAGTTCCAATACATTTATCGGCAACCTGGATTCTTCCAGGGACCAAAGTCCCTGGACAGATAACTGACCGAGAATTCCTCCCCATCCGGATAGACTGGCATCCGTGGTCACTATCGTTCAATATATTGGCAGAAATGACTTTCCCTGGCTGAGCATCGGAGACCGAAGCCACCAGACCAGAGACTCTCTGGTCTGTTTGCTCAATCGGATCTGATTTTCCAGGGATTCCGGATTCCGATTCCATCTGAGAAGAATCTCTTGCTGAAGAATTCGGGTATGGGACTGGGCAAATGGGACTGCTTCGAAGGAAGCCACCATCAACCCCAGAACCCTCATGCAAGTTCGAAGAGAAGACCAGCTGTTGGATAGTAACAACTGGACTGCTAATTGAATCTTCCGGAGTTTCCCTACCGGAAGAAAAACTCTTGTCCTGAGTGTGTCTAGAATTAGACCCAGATATTCGAGCCTCTGGGTGGGAACCAGAACTGACTTTTGCTGGTTCACCAGCCACCCGAATTCCTGTAAAGAAATTATAGTAATTTCTATGTTTTGTAGCAGGGTCTGAGGAGACTCTGCATGAAGCAGAAGATCGTCTAGGTAACCTAGAATCGATATGCCTCTTTGGCGCAGTAGTGCCAACATTGGGGCCAACACCTTCGTGAAGACCCGAGGAGCCGTGGCGAGACCGAAAGGTAACGCCACAAACTGATAGTGGTTCTCTTCTACGGAAAAGCGTAGAAACCGCTGATGTCCTGCGAAAATGGGAATGTGAAGATATGCGTCCTTGATGTCTATGGACGCTAGGACATCCCCTGGATGCAGGGAGGCCGCTACTGTGCGAATGGATTCCATTCTGAATTTTCTTATGTTGACAAAAGAATTGAGTGCCCTTAAGTCCAGAATTGGACGCACTTTGCCCTCTTTCCTGGGTATTGTAAATAGGTTTGAATAAAACCCCTGAAAACGTTCTGTCCAAGGAACGTGGACTACCACTCCTTGTTGTAGTAAATCCGTGACTGCTCTCCGCAGATCTTCTAAACGATCCGGGGATAGTCGAATATTGGAAGGGAAGAATCGCGCCGGTGGGAGAGATCGAAACTCGATCTTGTACCCTGACCTTATGACTTCGCAAACCCACTTGTCCGGGATTCTGGAAAGCCATGGATCCGGGAACCGGCGAAGACGTCCCCCCACCCCAGTTATGGGTGGGGGCGCACCTTCAGGCTTTGGACGATTTATCTTCAGGTCTGGAGGGGGCGGGCTTTTGCTTGCCCGACCAACGTCCCCTGAAGCCTCCTGAAGGAGCTTTGGAGGACTTAATTTTTTCACCCGCGGGACGAAAAAACTTTTTGTGAGCAGAGAAAGAAGGCCCTCGTTTTTGACGAGTTCCTTTACCTTTAACATTTTGCGGTAAAAAGGTGCTCTTTCCACCCGTGAGATCCTTAATGATCTCATCTAAGTTGGCTCCAAAAAGACGCTCTCCTAAAAAGGGGATACTAGCCAATGCTTTTTTGGAACCTTGGTCGGCTAACCAACCTTTTAGCCACAGTGTACGCCTGAGAACTACTGCTGAGACTGATGCTCGCGCCAATAATGGAGTGGCGTCTAACGCCGCATCACACACAAACTGTAACCCCTGTATCATTTGTTCCAACAAATCTGATACCGCCTGAGGGACCTCTTCTAAGTCCCGGCGTAACCATTTGGTCCATTCAGTTACAGTCTGCGAAACCAGACCAATAGCAATTATTGGTCTGAAAGCTGATCCAATCAAGGTAAACATGGTGCGAGACATAGCTTCTATCTTGCGATCCACTGGATCTTTAAAAGACGGAGCGTCTTCTAGAGGAATAACCGTGGCTTTATTCAATCTAGCAATTGGTGAATCCACCACAGGTGGTTCTGTCCATTTCTTAATGAGGGTTTCCTCAAACGGATAACGCCTGTTAATGCGTTTAGAAATAGCAGAAGTGCGTTTTGGCAGACGCCATTCTTCTTCGATTGGATTGCCAAAACATTTGGGCAATGGAAAAACCTTCGCCACTTTGATGCGTTTTTTAGTCCCAAAAGGGATTTCAGTTTCAGCTATTTCCGACGGAATACCCTGTAATCTTAAGGTTTCTTGAACAGATACAATGAGTGCGTTTACCAACGCTTCCTCTCTGGCTATGGCTGATGCCGAAACATCCTCCTCACTGTCTGAAGAGACAGTACACGAGACACCAATCCCAGATGAAGTACCTGCAACTGCAGAAATAGGCTCAGAGTCTGAATCCGAGGTTTCAGATAATAAGGGGTTAGGCGGGGCTTCGCTTTCTTGCGCCCTGTCCCTGACAAGCCACTTCCACCCGGGACACAAAAGTTTCCATAATAGCTGACAATGATTCAATCGTCAGTGGGGTGCTGGAGGATCCTGCAGACACCTCGAGGGGATCCGGAGGAGATACATGAGTGGCAGGGTCCATGTTAATTCAGGACACCTTTGCCAGAAAAAACAAAAAAACTTTTTTCTTTTTTTTTTTTTTTAAATCAAAAAACAAAAATACCTCTTTTTTTTTTTTTTATGTGTCTCCCCCTAGCGCAATAGCGCCCCTCAGAGTACCTGCTTCTCGATCCCCACAGAGAGAGAGAGGGACCCCCAAGGCTCACCAACCGATGCAGTGAAGTTTCCAACCAACTGCAGTCAGAGTCTGTCTTTTACAGACTGGAAGGAGCTGTTGCTTTTTCCCGGGTAGAAGGACGTGGCTCCGCCCCCTGTGTACGCCTTCCGGCGTTCCCAGCTCTCCACGAGGTAGCTGGGCTCAAGAAACATGGCCGCCCCCATACAAGAGACAATAGACTCCAAAAACATGGCGGCCGGCGTGACCCGAGGACATACATGCACCTGGTCTACGGCAAAATGGCGGCGGACCGCCGAAATCCTTTTTCCCAGCACATCCACCTGCATCTCTGCTAGGTGGCGGTTTATTGATCTGCAGGAGATACACTACAATTAAGGTAGGATTATACCTCCTATGTCTGCTGTAATGCTACAGTCTGCTGGGTAGAGTGTTAGCTCTCAAACCAAGTCCACTTCCCACCAAACACATACTGTATTTACAAGGGGGACTTTTAGTGTCAGATATATACTGACCATGTATGGAGGGGCCCATAATTCATACTGCCTCATAACGAGGAAAAAAAGGGAACGTTTACTCACCATACCGAACCGACAGGCACCCTCTCTTCACAATACCCTCTCCACCGGGGTGGGGGGTTGTGGACCACTCCGGACGCCTCGACTCTCTGGTTCCTGGCGTCCAAGCAAGACTTTTAACTCGCAAGGTCAGTCCCTCCACTGGGACTCCGTCGCGGCCGACCCAGCGCGGAGCTCTGGTCTGCACGCGCTCGTAGGCAGAAACCGGGGTGACCACTGGATCTCAACACCCAGCCCGTCGCCCGGCCCCGCATACTTACTTGAATGTGTCGCGGCCGACCAAGCGCAATGCAATGGTCTGCGCGCGCTCGTAGGCCGGCTGGGGTGACCACTAGTGTCGCCCAGTCCGGCGTATTTGCTTGAAGATCTCACAGGAAAAAACACTGGAGGAAAACTGCCTAAAAAAAAATCTTTTTCTTTTTTTTTTTTTTTTAAAGAAAAAATCTTGCCAGGACCCAAAAGATCCCAGCAAGGAACTTAGGTCCTTACTCCTGACTAGACAGAAAAAAACTGATTCCCTGTAGCAGAGAGAGGGAGGATATACCCTCAGGGACTGCCCCTAAGCTGGAGCCAGAACGTTTTGTCTTTCTGCCTAGTCCTACTCCTGCGGAGACAACATAACCCAGCTCTTGAAAATCAAGAAGACTACGTCTGTCAATGAGCGATAGAGAAATAAAGGTCCAAGCTTTTTGCTAGGGATCTTTAATCTTAAATTTCTTGTCGATAGCCAAACGAGGTCCCCAATAGCATACTGAGGAGAAGGTCTTCTACGTAGGTTGTAGTACTTCTTTTGTTGGCTATGGGCGTGTGAGATAGTGGTATTAAGTAAACCCAGAGAGTCCTTTATTTGGGTAAGATAGTCTGAGGCTACTGGGTTACTTGATGGTAGGATACGTGGTGGAAGAAGTGTGGGATGAAACCCATAGTTCAAGTAGAACGGACTTTGCTTAGTAGTACTGTGGGTTGCGTTGTTATAAGCAAATTCCGCCAGAGGGAGGAGGTCCACCCAATCATCCTGTAGATATGATGTGTAGCAACGTAGATATTGTTCTATACACTGGTTGACTCTTTCAGTCTGTCCGTTGGTCTGAGGGTGGTAGGGAGAAGTGAGCTTTCGCTCAATCCGTAATATTTGACAAAGAGCTTGCCAAAATTTGGAGATGAACTGTGAACCACGGTCGGATAAAAGAGTCTTTGGTATTCCGTGTAACTTGAACACATGTTTCATCAGTAGTTCCGCTGTTTGTTTGGATGAAGGTAGTCTACGGATAGCGATGAAATGTGCCATCTTTGTCAGGTGGTCCACTGACACTAGAATGGTATTAAATCCTTTAGAAGGTGGTAGTTCTACTATAAAGTCTAAGGATACAACCTCCCATGGAACCTGGGGTATTGGTAGACTGCAGAGTAGACCAGATGGTTTTGTAGTGTCAATTTTGGACCTTGCACAGATGTCACATGAAGATACAAATTTTTGTACAGAAGTCTTCATATCAGGCCACCAAAACTGCCTAGTAAGCAAATTAAGGGTTTTCGTCATACCCATATGTCCTGCCATGGGCACATCATGTGATAACTCCAAGATCTTGGTACGCATAGTAGGGGGTATGTAGAGTTTGTCGTTGTAGTAGAGGAAGCCTTCTGCATCAGTACTTAGTTGTGGTGGAGGTGAATCCAATCTTATACTGTGCAAAATCTCTTCCTTCAGGGAACGAACAACCCCAATAATACGTTCATAGGGTATTATAGGAATAGAAGGGATTTCAGCGCAGTTATCTTCGGTTAATCGTGATAGCGCATCCGCTTTTTTATTTTTGTCTGCAGGCGTGTAGGTCACTAAGAAGTTGAATCTTAGGAAAAATAATGACCATCGTACCTGCCGGTGAAAGAGAGTTTTGTTAGTCTGGAGGTATTGAAGGTTTTTGTGATCTGTATATATTAGTATTGGTAACCGGGTACCCTCAAGTAGATGTCGCCAATTCTCCAGTGCCAGTTTTATGGCAAGCAACTCCTTTTCACCCACTGGGTAATTCACCTCTGGGCTGCTTAATGATTTTGAAAAGAAAGCAACTGGGTGGAGTGGTGAAGTATTTGTTGGTCGTTGGGAGAGAACTGCTCCTACTGCCATATTTGACGCATCTACCTCCAGAATATATTGGAGGGATGGGTCTGGATGGCGTAGTATGGGAGCAGAAGTAAAGCTTGATTTTAACAAGCAGAAAGCTCGATTTGCTTCTTCTGACCATTTGAATGGTTTCTTTATACTTGTCAGTTGTGTGAGAGGTCTCACAATGGCAGAAAAGTTCTTGATGAACTTCCTATAGAAGTTTGAAAATCCAAGGAATCGCTGTAATGCCTTACGAGTTGTTGGTATAGGCCAGTCCAGAATACAGGATATCTTGCTCATATCCATCTTAATTCCGGTTTTGGATATGATGTATCCCAGGAATAATATTTCTTCTTCATGAAATAGGCATTTTTTTAATTTCACGTATAGATTGTGTGCGAGTAATCTGGATAACACAAGTCTTACATGTTTTATATGTTCAGAGAGAGATCGAGAATAGATAAGTATATCGTCCAGATATACTACAACACAGACATCAAGTAAGTCTCTAAAGATGTCGTTTATGAACCTTTGGAAGGCTGCGGGAGCATTACACAACCCGAATGGCATCACAAGATATTCGAATAATCCGTATCTGGTTCTGAATGCTGTTTTCCACTCATCTCCGTCACGGATTCGGATTAGGTTGTATGCCCCTTTCAGGTCTAATTTAGAGAAATAAGTAGCCCCACGCACTTGTTCAATGAGTTCAGGGATGAGCGGTAAAGGATAGCGATCCTTTATTGTAATCGTATTTAATTGCCTATAATCGATAATAGGCCTAAGACTTGAATCCTTATTGCGGACAAAAAAAAGTTCTGCAGCTGTGGAAGAAGTAGAGGGTCTGATGAACCCTTTTGTCAAATTCTCATCCAAGTATTCCTTGAGATGAGAAAGTTCATCCTGTGAAAGAGGATAAACATGACCGAAAGGCAATTTGCTGTTAGGGAGTAGATCGATAGTGCAATCATAATCCCTATGGGGAGGCAACATTTGAGCATTTTTTTCAAGGAATACTTCGGACAGATCCTGATAGCATAGTGGTGCAATCTCATCTGACACCACAGACAGGATCTTTCCATAAGATGGGAGGTTACACGTAATCCCACAATAGTGAGAAGGGAAAGACAAAGTCCGTTTTTTTCCAATCTATGATTGGTTGATGTGTGTGTAACCAGGGGAGTCCCAAAATAATAGAAAAATGGGGTGAAGATAGTATATCAAAAGTGGTGGTCTCCATATGAGACTCGTTAGTAGTGACGAGGAGTGCTTGTGTCTGGTTGGTGATTGGACCAGAAGATAGTGGGATACCGTTAATGAAACTAACAGAAACAGGTTTAAGGTAACAAAACATGTATCAATATAGTTTCCACAAGATCCGGTGTCGATCATAGCCTTGGTGGTAATCCTAGTCTGGTCCCACTGTAATGTCAAATGAACAAAGAGATAGGGGTTAGAAAAGGAAGTCGTTAATCCTCCTAGCAAAACATATGAACACTCACCCTCTTTTTTGCGGACAAGGGGACAGACGCTTATCAAATGATCCGGGGATGCGCAGTACATGCAGAGGTTTCTGGATCTTCTTCTGGCTCGTTCAGTAGTTGATAAAGGTGGGCGTATGGTTCCTACCTCCATGGGAGTAGGGTCAACGGCCGAAATCCGAGAAGGACTAGACAATGGCATTCCCATTTTCTCAGCCCTTCTTTCACGCAGTCGCCTGTCGATGTTGATACTGAGTTGTATTAAGGCATCCAAGGTGCCAGGTAAATCCGCTCGGGCGAGCTCGTCTTTAACAGCTTCTGACAACCCGAGTCTGAATTGAGTTCGCAGAGATGTATCATTCCACCCTGAATCAAGGGTCCATCTTTTGAACTCAGCTACAAAGTCTTCTACAGGTCTCCTTCCTTGTTTTAAAGCCCTCAATTGAATATCAGCAGTACTCTGGCTGTTGGGGTCATCATATAAACTAGCGAGTTCCGCTAGGAATAAAGAATAGGAGTTCAGAAGCTGATCATTTTTCTCAAAGAGAGAGTCTGCCCAGGCCCGTGGATCGCCCGTTAAGTATGAGATAACGGTACAGACTTTAATTTGATCAGTAGGGTATGTACGAGGTTTTAACAAAAAAAGTAATTGACATGCGTTTTTGAATTCACAAAATTTTTTCCGATCACCTGTAAACACTAGAGGAGGGTTTATTTTAGGTTCAGGGGGTTGAGCAGCAGTGAGCCGTGAAAGACGGGTTACCTGCTGTATCAGCAGTTGGATTTTCTTCTTTTACTTCAGTAAGAGCAAGCATTAATGCATTTACTTGTTGTGTTAATTGTGTCACTTGAGTGGGTAATTCTGCTGAATCCATTTTTTAGGTTCGTTCAATCTGTAACGCTCCTGCGTTTTTGTAGTAGGCTGGATTTGAAGCTGCAGAATCTCCACTCAGTAGTCATGTAGAGATGTGTTGAATAACCAGATCCAACTCTCCAGACTCATCACTGTGGGCCTGTCAGCTTCAGCATACAGATATACACACTCAATAAGATGTTCCTGGAGTGATAGGATGTATATAACAGTATGAAGATGATGTGCTGAAGGGACAGGTGTGAACAGTGACAGAGATGGCAAGCACTTGATAGAATTGTTCAGGAGAGTATTAGATGGTATTAGGTAGAATGCAGATAGGTTAGTAATCGAGTATGGCAACAGGTGGTAAGGACAGCAGATGACAAATACAGGATAGACTAACCCAGTGCAAGGATAGATGGTAGTAGACTCAAGAGCTAGCAATCTATGTAACAGTGCAGATGATAGAATTAGTATGCATAGATAGTAACAGTCCTTATGTGCAGAGGTAGATAGTGTAAGTAAGGTTATAGAGGATTCCCCTGTGGGGTACTTATCACTAGTAAAGTTAGTAGTAGCAGGGTCCAGTAGTGTAACGCTCCTGCGTTTTATGTATGATGTGGATTTTCAGCTGCAGAAATATTCCACTTCAGTAGTCATGTAGAGAAACGCTGAGACACCATTCCCAACTTTCAATGACTCATCATGTGTGGATGATCTCAATTCAGCAAGTAAATACACACACTCAATAAGATGTTTCCTAGAGTGACTTATGTATATAGTAACACAGTGATGATAGGCTGAAGAGACAGGTTGGGTAGAGATGGTAGATGACAGACACTTGAAAGGAAATGTTCTTGAAAGTAAGATAGTAGCAGATGGGATGCAGATAGGTTTAGCAATCATGTATGGTAGCAGATGACAGAGTAGCAGGTGGACATACAAGAGAGATCAACCCAGTGCAAGAACAGGTGGTAGTAGGCTCAAGAGCTAGCAATCTTAGATAATGCAGATGTAGTAATAGTCCTTAGTATGCAGAGCTAGATAGTGTAAGCTTTAGTATGAAAGTTATAGAGGTTTCCCCTGTGGGGTACTAACTAATATCAATGTAGCAGAGGAGAGGTCCGGCAAGAGCAGATGATCCGGTAGCGGGATACAGGGATCAGCGCAGCGTGGTTCCGACAGCGAGGTATGCTTGCAAGCATGAGAGCTTCAAGACAGGTTAGCATCAAGGCACAAAGCAGTTTGAACGAACACATGTGAGTGAGAGCCGGCGATCTAAATAGCCATCCAGTCCGGCGGTCAGTGATGACAGCATCAGTCTTAAAGGTGTATGCGCACCTTACCAAAAGAGAATGGTGGGGCGCATACACTTATGAAAGAGTAATTAGGGTACCCAAAGGTACCAGAACATTACAGTACCCCCCCCCTTAAGGCCGGCTCCTGAAGGCCTCTGGAGCTGGTTTGTCTGGGTACTTTGCATGAAAATTGCGGATTAATCTAGAGGCATGTATGTCAGAGGTGTTTAGCCAGGTGTCGTCTTGGGGCCCATAGTTCTTCCATCGAACCAAGTACTGAAGTCTTCCTCTGTGGATACGAGAATCCAGAATCTCTTTTATCTCATATTCTTCTCCACCTTCAACTTGTACAGGAGGAGGAGGTGGGATAGTAGGCCTTATTCCTTGGTCAGGAACATGGGGCTTCAGTAGCGACACATGGAAAATGGGATGTATTTTGAAGTCTATTGGCAATGTAAGCTGTACTGCAGCTTTTCCAATAAGTTTCTTGATTGGGAAAGGTCCCAAGAACAGAGGTCCAAGTTTTTTGCTAGGGATTTTCAGTCTTAAATTTTTTGTTGAGAGCCAAACGAGGTCCCCGATAGCGTACTGAGGAGAAGGTCTTCTGCGAAGATCATAGTACTTCTTTTGTTGACTATGAGTGTGTGCAATGGTAGTATTAAGCAAACCCAGAGAGTCCTTTATTTGGGTAAGATAGTCTGAAGCTACTGGGTTATTTGAAGGAAGGTTTCGTGGTGGAAGAATAGAGGGATGAAACCCATAGTTCAAGTAGAACGGACTCTGCTTGGTCGTACTGTGGGTTGTGTTGTTGTAGGCAAATTCTGCCAGAGGGAGAAGATCCACCCAATCATCCTGTTGGTAAGAAGTGTAACTTGCCAGAACTTGGAAATAAATTGTGATCCACGGTCAGACAGAAGAGTTTTTGGGATACCATGTAACTTAAAGACATGTTTCATCAGGAGTTCTGCCGTTTGTTTGGACGAAGGTAGTCTGCGAATAGCAATGAAATGTGCCATTTTTGTCAGATGGTCCACTGACACTAAGATGGTATTAAATCCTTTGGAAGGAGGCAATTCCACTATAAAGTCCAAGGACACAACTTCCCATGGAGTTTGGGGTATTGGTAGACTGCATAGTAGACCGGATGGTCTCGTAGTGTCAATTTTGGACCTGGCACAGACATTGCATGAAGAGACGAATTTTTGTATAGATGTTTTCATGTCAGGCCACCAGAATTGCCTGGTAATCAGATTAAGAGTCTTTGTCATACCCATATGTCCTGCCATAGGCACATCATGCGATAATTCCAAGATCTTGGTGCGTATGGTAGGTGGTATGTAAAGTTTGTCGTTGTAGTAGAGGAAGCCTTCTGCATCAGTATTTAGTTGTGGTGGGGGTATATCCAAACTTATACCATGCAAAACCTCTTCCTTCAAGGAACGGACAACTCCAATAATGCGTTTGTGAGGTATTATAGGAACGGAAGGGATTCCGAAGTAGTTTTCTTCAGTTAGTCGTGATAGTGCATCCGCCTTTTTGTTCTTATCTGCAGGTGTGTAGGTCACTAGGAAGTTAAACCTTAGAAAGAATAGTGACCATCATACCTGTCGGTGCGAGAGAGTTTTGTTAGTCTGAAGATATTGGAGATTTTTATGGTCCGTGTATATAAGTATTGGTAATTGGGTGCCTTCGAGTAGATGTCGCCAGTTCTCCAGAGCCAATTTTATAGCAAGCAGTTCCTTTTCACCCACGGGGTAATTTATCTCTGGACTGCTTAGGGATTTAGAAAAAAAGGCGACTGGATGAAGTGGTGAAGTGTGAGTTGGTCGTTGGGAGAGTATTGCTCCTACTGCCATGTTTGACGCATCTACTTCCAGAATGTATTGGAGGGATGGGTCTGGATGGTGTAGTATGGGAGCAGAAGTAAACCTTGTCTTTAACCGGTGAAAAGCTTTATTTGCTTCATCTGACCATTTGAATGGTTTTTTAATGCTAGTGAGCTGTGTGAGGGGTCTCACAATGGCAGAGAAGTTTCTAATGAACTTCTTGTAGAAATTCGAAAATCCAAGGAATCGCTGTAGCGCCTTGCGTGTGGTTGGTGTAGGCCAATCCTGAATGCAGGATATCTTACTCATGTCCATCTCGATTCCTGTTTTGGATATGATGTAGCCTAGAAACAGTACCTCTTCTTTATGAAACAAGCATTTTTTCAGTTTCACATAAAGGTTGTGTGCAAGCAATCTCGATAATACTAGTCTTACATGTCTTATGTGTTCAGACAGGGATCGTGAATATATAAGTATATCGTCCAGATATACCACAACACAGACATCTAGTAAGTCTCTGAAAATATCGTTTATAAATCGTTGAAAAACTGCAGGGGCGTTGCATAGCCCGAATGGCATTACAAGATATTCGAACAAACCGTATCTGGTTCTGAATGCAGTCTTCCACTCGTGTCCATCACGGATTCAAATGAGATTGTATGCTCCTTTCAGGTCCAATTTTGAAAAATAGGTAGCTCCACGCACCTGCTCAATGAGCTCAGGGATAAGCGGTAGAGGATAGCGATCTTTTATTGTAATAGCATTCAATTGCCTATAGTCGATGATTTGAGTCATTATTGCGGACAAAAAAGAGTCCTGCTGCTGTGGAAGAAGTGGAAGGTCTAATAAAACCTTTTTCCAAATTCTCATCCAAATAGTCTTTGAGATGGGAAAGTTCATCCTGTGAAAGAGGATAAACATGACCGAACGGCAATTTGCTATTTGGGAGTAGATCAATGCTACAATCATAGTCTCGATGGGGAGGTAGTGCTTGAGCATTTTTCTCAAGAAAAACCTCAGAGAGATCCTGATAACATAGTGGTGCAATCTCATCTGTCACCACAGACAGGATCTTCCCGAAAGACGGGAGGTTACACGTACCCTCGCAATAGCAAGAGAGGAAGGTCAGGGTCCGTTCCTTCCAATCTATGGTTGGTTGATGTGTGTGCAACCAGGGAAGTCCCAAAACAATGGGAAAGTGAGGTGAAGGTATTAGATCGAAGGTAGTGGTCTCCATATGAGACCCGTTAGTAGTGACTAGGAGTGCCTGTGTCTGATCAGTGATCGGACCAGAGGATAAAGGAACACCGTTAATAAGACTCACTGAGACAGGTTTAAGTTTAGAAGTAATAGGAACTTTATTTAAAGCAGCAAAACGTATGTCAATATAATTTCCACAAGATCCTGTGTCAATCATGGCCTTAGTAGTAATCCTGTTCTGGTCCCACTGTAATGTTAAGCAAACAGAAAGGTAAGGGTTAGTGATTGAAGTTGTCAATCCCCCTAGGAGGACATGTGAACACTCACCCTTCTTTTTGTAGACTAGGGGACAGACGTTTATCTTGTGATCCGGGGATGCACAGTACAAGCAGAGATTACCAGATCGTCTTCTGGCTCTTTCCATAGTTGATAGAGGTGGGCGTATGGTTCCTACCTCCATAGGAACGGGGTCAACGGCCGAAATCCGAGAAGAACTGGATAATGGCATTCCCATTTTCTCAGCCTTTCTTTCTCGTAGTCTTCTATCTATGGTGATACTGAGTTGTATCAATGCATCCAGGGTTTTTGGCAGATCCGCTCGGGCGAGCTCGTCTTTAACGGCCTCTGATAGGCCAAGCCTAAATTGGGATTTCAGAGATGCATCATTCCATTCTGAATCAAGGGTCCATCTCTTGAATTCTGCGACAAAGTCTTCTACAGGTCTCCCACCTTGTTTCAAGGATCTTAATTGAAGATCGGCAGTACTCTGCCTATTGGGATCATCATATAGGCTAGTGAGTGTATGCGTACCACCTAATTACAAAGGTGGGACGCATATTTGAAAGAAAAGTGGAAAATAAGGGTACCAGAGGTACCAGAATCTTACAGCATGGCAAGCTGGTCACTGCATTGAAGGGGGCACGGCAAGCTGGTCACTGCATTGATGGGGGCACGGCAAGCTGGTCACTGCATTGAAGGGAGCACGGCAAGCTGGTCACTGCATTGAAGGGGGCACGGCAAGCTGGTCACTGCATTGATGGGGGCACGGCACGCTGGTCACTGCATTGATGGGGGCACGGCACGCTGGTCACTGCATTGATGGGGGCACGGCACGCTAGTCACTGCATTGATGGGGGCACGGCACGCTAGTCACTGCATTGATGGGAGGCATGCTGGTCACTGCATTGAATGGGGGCATGATGAGGTAACTCTGCATTGAATGGGGGCACGCTGTAGTATCTCTGCATTGAATGGGGGCACGCTGTAGTAACTCTGCATTGAATGGGGGCACGCTGTAGTAACTCTGCATTGAATGGGGGCACGCTGTAGTAACTCTGCATTGAATGGGGGCACGCTGTAGTAACTCTGCATTGATGGGGGCACACTATACTTTGATTACTGAAGGCCCCTTTCACACTTTTGTGACCTCAAAGTCATGCAATTTTTTGCCGCGTTTTTTGCCGCAAAGCAATGCCTATTAGATTTCTTCTGTTTGCGCCCCCCCCCCCCCCAAAAAAATTTTTGAGCACCAGCCGCCACTGCTATCTTGTAGACCAATCAATCAGATGTTAACTTTCATTCTTATGACTACTGTTTTTTAGGGACAAATATATCTTTATTGTTTACAACAAAGAAAAAAAAAAAGAACAGTAGAGGGATACCCTCACATCAATCATCATTGATAAGAATAATGAGTGTGTGAACATTAAAGGTTGAGGGGTAAGGTAACTTAGAGGAGAAGAGAAAGAGAAAGAATAGAAGGAAAGTAAAAAAGAGGCAGAGGGGTAGGCCCAGGTAGGCAAAGGATGGCCTAGAGAGGAGAGAAGAGAAAAAACATGAGCAACTCCCAAGGACCAGATTGTGAACATACTATAACAGTACAGTCTCAGAATTACCGACTGGCGATAACATACTGTATCTTTTAGGACATCAGAGGTAGAAAGTCGAGCCAAGCTACCATGAAATGTTATACTTCTCAAATGTATCATTATCCAGCGCTAGCATTTCCTCCATACGCATAATTTTATTTACTGTGGAGACCCACATGGATATGGAAGGGGAGACATCTGTTTTCCAAAACAATGTAATTAGTTGTCGGTCTGCTGAGAGGAAGAAGCGTAAAAGGCTTCATTTTTGAGATGCCACCGAGCCCGGGGGCATTGATAGGAGTGCAATCTCTGGAGTAGGTGTCAGGGACTCTTTGTATATTTTGTTATGAACAGTAAAACTTGGGACCAAAAGGGTCGGACCACGCTGCACTCCCATCGGATATGTCATTATTTAACTTCTGCTGAGCCACATCTCCGACAAGTGGTTGGTGTGAACAGAAACATCCTGAATAAGGAGAGGGATGACTACTGGTTTTTAGATGTTGCTAAGCTTTGCACATGGGCATCTGCAGGTAGGGGCAACTTCCTATTTAAAGTGGCTGTTAGGCCACTTTATACCATCCTGTCTGGTCTGTTTAATAATCATGTGTGCCCCTGTGTCTGTTTTTTAAAAAAAAATAAGTAGTTCTTTACCAATTTTTATAGCGCTGAGCGCCGCACATGTGACCCGTCGGCTCTCTCCTTTCCCCGTCTGACAGCTACCTGCCGCAGGCGGGGCTGAGTATTCCTTGCTGACGTCAGTCAGGAGAGGAGGAGGAGGGGAGGGGGAGAGAAGGAGAGAGGCGGCGGGTCACGTGAGCGGCGATTGGCGCTCTGAAAGCTTTTTATAAAACACAGACACAGGGGCACACAGGATTATTAAACAGACTGTAGACAGGATATGAAACTTTAAATTAAACTACAGCAGACGGAGGGGAGGGGATTGGGTGGGCACTGACACAAGAGCAGACAGGCAGGGAGGGAGGGGGGAGGGAGGACAGAGGAGGACAGGAGAGCTGCGGATGATGAAGAAACTTAAACTGACCATGGTGCCAGGGCTCAGCAGCCATGGTATACTGTGGTCAGTTTACAGTGGGGAGGACTTAGCCAGACAGCATCAGCCAGGTATTTTAGGTGATAGAAGGGGCCAAATTACACAGCACAAGCATTGTGCTGTATAACATGCTTTAACCACTTCAATACAGGGCACTTTCCTCCCTTCCTGCCCAGGCCAATTTTCCCCTTTTAGCGCTGTTGCATTTTGAATGACAATTGCGCGGTCATGCAACACTGTACCTACACCAAATTTATGTCATTTTCCCCCCACAAATAGAGCTTTCTTTTGGTGGTATTTGATCACCTCTGGGTTTTTTCCTTGTTGCTAAACAAATAAAAAAAGACCGAAAAGTTTGAAAAAAAAAAAAGTTTTTTTTGTTTATGTTATACAATTTTGTAAATAAATAAGTTTGTGCACTGATGAGCACTGATGAGACTGCACTGACAGGCACTGATGAGGAGGCACTGATGGGGTGGTACTGATAGGCAGCACTGATAGGCGGCACTGATAGGTAGCACAGATATGCAGCATTGGTGGGCACTGATAGGCGGCACTGCTAGGCACTGATAGGCGGCATTGATGGGCACTGACGGTCACTGATAGGTGGCACTGATGGGCACTGATAGGCGGCACTGGTGGGCACTGATGGGCACTAATGGGCGGCACTGATTGGCACTGACGGACGGCACTGATGGGCACTAATGGGCACTGATAGGCGGCACTGGTGGGCAATAATGGGCACTGGTGGGCGACACTGAAATCTGGCAATGATGGGCACTTGTGGGCAGCACTGATAGGGAGGGCACTGGCGGGCAGCACTGATGGGGAGGGCAATGGGGGGCTCCCTGAGCCCTGATTGCCATCCCTGGTGGCCATAGTGGGCATCCCTGGGGTCATAAGTGGGCATCCCTGGGGTCATGGGTGGGCATCCCTGTTCTAGTGGCATCCCCCCCTGAGGGTCTGCACTGGTAATCAATGATCTGATTACCAGTGCCGACCCCCCCCCCCGTCAGGGGAGCCGCCGATCTGCGCTCCTTTACTCGTGCCTGTCAGGCACGAACTAAGGAAAGCCGATCAACGGCTGTTCCTGTTTACTTTGTGACCAGCCGTGATTGGACACGGCTGATCACATGGTAAAGAGCCTACGTCAGAGGCTCTTTACCGAGATCGGAGATGCAGGGTGTCAGGCTGACACCTCGCATCACCGATCGCCGCTCTGCGTCATATGACGTCCGGTCAGGATAATGCAACCACATTCCCACCGTCATTTGCCTATAGGGTGGGCGGGAAGTGGTTAACGGAACAGGATCAGTTTTTTATTTTTTTTTAGGTTAACAAATGCTTTAAAAATAAATGCTGCCGTTTGCCCTTTAAAAATAAATACTCAAAATAAGTATAATGACTAAGCCCCTCCCCTTCATGACATTGTTGAAAAGGGGCGGAGCATGGGTGATCTTAAAATTATGCCCCCCCCTGAAAAAAGTTCTGCGGACGCCCATGGCTTTGCATATTGCTCTTTCTCTCATTACCTAATGCAAATGTCAATTCAAAATAAAAAGGTACATGTTTCTGCAACACATTTTCCAAAGTTTTATCCATTCAGCAAGTACAGAAAAATACTGTATACAGGCAATATTGTATAGCTGAAGATCAGGGAAATTATGGGCCACCGTAGCTGTAGGCCGAGATTTATAATTTATAATATTCTTAAACTTTTATTTCACTATAGGAAATTAACAAAAGCCCTATTTGATCTGCTCACATCCAAATGTTTGAGTAGAGGAGGGAGGGTCTGATGGATTTATCAAAGTCTTCGAAAGGTAATCATTGGCAATCTACCCCTCAAAGAAAGTGGCAGTTCTTTCCACCAGTTTAATTCCTGAGGGATTTTTTTAATAACTGGAAGAAAATTCAGGTTTTATAAGTCCATTGCATTCCTTAAGAATTTTGTGCCTAAAAAGGTAAGTGATTTCTTTGTTCTTTGGAAACCTATCAAACTCAAGCCATTCAGAATCTACACGGGAATAAAAAATCTCACTATTAGAATGATTTATTTTTAATCCCGAAAAAAAGGTGGTCCTTTGGGTTAGAGAAGAAGAATAAAATGTCATTTGCATACATGTAGAAAGAACAGGTTTTTTTTTTGCATTTATCAAAAAGATATATTAACATATTTTCATTTTTATATTTAACAGTCCAAAATGGAGCAAAAAAGGTAAGCTTGTTGTTAGACCTAAAGCCAACTAAGACTCTAACCAATATCCTGCTCTCTTCTTTAATCTAATTTGCAAACTTTTTTTTTTTCACACAATTATCTGATTGGGGCTTTGGGCTCCCTTTTACGTTTCAGTCCTGGTGTTACATTCAAGTTACAGCAAAGGGTGGGCTCTGTGCAGGGCTGCTGTTAAAAATCTCGAGGCCCCATACACCCTACCTGACAGGGCCCCCTTTCCCGGCCGAAAGTGACTGAGGACATAGATTAATCTTTGTTTGCAGCCTCAGCAGCACAGATTAATGAAAAGGAAACGCCCTGAGGCTTCCTGCTCATTCACAAACTGAAGCATAGTAAGCACAGTTTACTATGTTTCAGTGATGAATAGACACAGGAGTGATTGGTACAGATCAAGTAAAGGAAGTGGTCAGTAAATTACATATTTACCAGCCCCTTCCCTCACTCTGTATCCTGAAACATCTCCCTTTGTGCCCGCAGTAGCTGCTAGTAGGAGAGGAGGGAAGCCGGAAGTGCTGTGGGAGAAAAGGGCAAATGGGGGGGGGGGGGCCCGGAAAACAGATGGAAAGGGCGCATGTGCTAGAACAAATCCCACTGCAGTGCAGCCGAAGTGAGAAAGAGCAGCTGGCAGCACTGCAGAGGGAGGCAGAAGAGGAAAGGTGGCTGCAATAAGACAGTACAGCCGACCCTCCTGCTCAGCAGATGCCTGGGCACCCCCTATTTGTACTGATGGTGCCTGGCCCAGTACAGGAGGGTACTGCCTTATCAGCAGCCCTGGCTCTGTGCACACTCAATGCAGTCTCTATCTGTAACCAAAGCTGGAGGGAGTCCAGAGAACTTTCAGCTTAGGGGTGATTTTTGAAGATCACTTTAGAGAGCAGAGGAGGGTTTGGATTTAGGTAAGCTTCAGGGCTCATGCAAACAGGTGAAGGGCAAGATATCAGCATCTTTCCAAGCCAAGAGTCACAGGTGTTGGCGTACAGTACTGGCCAACAGCCTGTACATTCCAAAGACAGGCCATCAGAAGCCACAACTGTAGGCCTGACAATTCTTATCCATCCATGAACGTATATGACCTCTCAGATGTGCTGTTACAGGTGTACAGTTTTTGGGTCTGACAGCCTGTCATTGATATGTAAAGGGTTGCTGGCTGCAGCTGTATGTAAAAGAATACTGAATTCTTGCACTGTCTGCCTGTATGCATCCATGAGTCCTTAACGACTATCTACCTAAGCCAATTCTGACTTCAGGTTGGGACTAAATTGTTGCAACACTTTATAGTTCATCTCTAATGTGAGGACATGCTGGGAGCAGGATTTATTAGAGCCCCAAATCCCATTCTCTGACTTTTTCTTGATATTAAAGTCTGTTGTCCATTTAGTTGTGTGTGCAGAAGAGCAATGCCCCCCCCCCCCCCCCCGTAATCTGGAGATAGGCTTTGATGTAAGCAGCAACTTTACAAATATCTAACCACTTAAACTCTCTCCCTTGTACATCTCCTATGGACCAGGGCATTTTTCACTTCAAATAAAGTTCAGTGAAAAAAATGGAGCTGAATCACACACCACACTACCCCCTACTGCAGCCGCGATGGACTGAGGTTTACCTCTCTGGCAACTGTCCGTGCTGTGTGAATTAGCCATATATTACTTTATTTGAAGTGTACCAAAGTACACTTCATTTATGCCACTGTACAGGAGTGTGATGCGCTGTGCCGTGGTACACTGACATGCGATCCTGTACGGTATGCTTTGATGAAATGCATGTCTGCATTTTATCGCAACTCACTACATTGCAGTGTAAATGGGACACATAGAAAACAATTGTTTTCTGTGTGTCCTTGTGGTGACCGGGATTTTACAATGTAGTAAAACACTGGTCACCACACACAGCTAAGTTAATTGTTATACTAGGTATTCCTGCAAAAACAGTGACCATAATTTTTTGGAAAAAGCTCAGAGTCAAGCACAGCCTGAAAGGCATATGTTTAAAACAATAAAGTTCCAGATGTCTAATTAAAGCTGTTAGGTTCCTGGCCTGCATTGTAAGTGGGATTTGTAAATAGCCTTTATAGAGGTCTAGTTTAGTTGAGATATTTGACCCATGGCATTGGGTAATTAAATCCCCTATGAAATGCAATGGGTAACAGTCCAGTAATTTTACTTTGCTTACCAGATGAAGACCAACATATTATTTGTCCACCTTTCCTATTGGCATTGACTAAGTTGGAAACCCATGGGGAAGTGTCAAAGGGTCCTATAACATCCTCTTGCAAGAGTTTTACTGAATAACTGGAGATATCTATGTGTTCAGAGTTATATTATGAGAACATTTGTGTATGCACCATGATCCAGTAGAGGTCCGTGGGTATCTTTCTTTCTAGGCACTGTCTACCAGGCATACTAAGCATCTGTCTGATCCAGAACTTGAAATACAAATTCCTAAAACAAATCCAGTCCCAATAGGTTGGCTTCTTTTCAGTGACATATAACGTAAAACTGCCTAAATCCTTGTTTCTGTGTATGGTAATCTTACCTTAAGCCCCGTACACAGGAGCTGACATTCCGCCCGTTTGACCAGCTTCTGTTAGACGAGCATGTTGAAAAACAAGCAGCTGATCGACTCCCAATAAGTGCTCTCAGCCAATGTCCCCCTGTCAGAACACAACATTTTAGCAGGGGAGATCGCTGCACTAACTTTGCATAGTTACTACAGCGGCTCTGACTGGAAAGTGTGAAAGTAAGGCCCCTTTCACACTTTTGCGACTTGTCCTGTGACTTGGGACTGCAACAAATAAAATTGCCCCTGCCCCCACCTATAACTGGCATTCATAGCAAAGAGCACATGGAAGGGCAACACATGTGAGACAAAAACAGTAAAAATTCCCAGCTCAATGCACCAACCAGTTTGCTTACCAACCGAATTAACCTGTCTAACAGTAGGCGTTAAAAACAGGGGTTTAGTAGCACACATTTGCAAATGCATGTGTAAGCTGCAGGGCCACTTCACGGCACCCTGTATTACCTGCAGTCCTAACTCCTGTAAAGTCACATGACAATTCGTGCTTCATGGATTCCAATGAGTACCATTCATATCTGTGCGACTTCAAGTCACAATGACTTTAAAGTAGTCCCTGCACTACTTTGGTCCAACTTTGATGTGTTTTGAGATCCATTGCTCCAAGTCCAGTCAAAATTGCGGCAAAATCGTGCGACTATTAGGTTTTACAAGTGTGAAAGGAGCCTAAATCATAAAGCAGAACTAAACCCAACAATTTAACAGTTTCAAAAAACAGTTACATTCCTGGAATGTCACATTTGCTTATGTACTGTCAAACTGTCAAATGACTGGTGTCATACCTGATCATATGTGCAGCACCATGGCAATTGCAGTATAAACAGAAGCAGCTTCCTTGTCTGTAAAGGATAGGAGGGTTTAATGCTGCTTTAAGGCTGTCAGCAGATCGGCCTCTACAAACTCAGCAGTGCCTAAAATAAAAAGAAAACAAAAAACAGGAGGTAAATGCTGCTGCCCGGAGCAGAAATTAGGTAGAAATTAGAATAGGGGATTAGTGAAAATATTCTACTTCTTCTAAAAAATCCCAGTGATTGAAAGTACTGTGCAATAAACAAATGAATAAATAATGTGCATTGAAAGGTAAATTCATAAAATAATACTGAAAAATGTTCACATTAAAAAATTTCCAATAAAGTGACTAAGTGCAAAGAAAGTGTCCATGTGCACAATAAATGAGATAAAAATTCAAAAATATGTGCATTGAAATATAAATTCATAAAATAGTTCCGATTAACCTTCACATTAAAAAAATTCCCTATATAGTGACTAGGTGCAACAAAAAAAAAAAAAGGTGTCCGTGTGCACAATCAATGAGATAAAAATCCAAAAACAATGTGTCACTAAGAATCACAATTGATATTTAATATTCAATCTTCAATGGTGATTCATGATCATGAAAGAACACGCATGCTCCCCCACTCTCCCAGGACCGCACTATAACTTTGCCCAGCTGGATATAAAACCACGTTTCCAATGCAGACAGATCTTGTCTCAAAGGCCATAGGTATATGAAAAGAAAGGTATCCACAGAATGTAAATCTGTATTAGGGCTGCAACTAACGATTAATTTGTCTGTCGACTAATCTATCGATTATTTTTACGATTAGTCGACTAATCTAACGATTATTTAAATTTTTTCTTTTTTTGCTTAATCTAGTGTTCTTTCTTTGATTAGTTAAATAATCTTTTGAATTACTTTACAAAAAATGATACGTACAACTTCTAATATAATATTTCAACTTTTGTTAAAGTTTTTCCAAAAAATACTTCAATGTGGTTGAAGTTTAAGTGGCAAAAATAAAATGTAAACAACACTTTAACATCAGGCAGGAATAATGCCATTAATTCAAAACCAAAAGCATTCAAAATGCCATATACATTATAAAGCACTGCAGTGCTCAACAACACTGTGCAACTGTGCAAAAATATATGAGAGACACATAAAGTGCCAAACACTTTAGGGCATCAGGCATGAAAAATGCCGTATCTGCCTAACACTTTAACTTCTTTAAACTACAAGTCAGCTCTCTGCCTTCAGGTAATCTTTTGCTGTATTGGCCATTATTTTTGGCCATTACTTTTGCACAGTGTTGAGCAGTGCTTTTGTTGGACTAGTTGGCTCCTTTAAAACTTGGTTACTTTTTAGGTATGTTTTCCATATACAGTGTTATTGTTGACCAGTATTTTTTTTGGTGTGTGTGTTACTTGTAAATGTAAAACATACCTAAAAAGTAACCATATACAGTGTTATTGTTGACCAGTATTTTTTTTGGTGTGTGTGTTACTTGTAAATGTAAAACATACCTAAAAACTAACATAGTTTTAAAGGAGCCAAGTCCAACAAAAAGCAAGCACCGCTCAACACTGTGCAAATTATAATGGCCAATTACTGAGGAATGATTACCTGAAGGCAGCCAACAGCCATCTTGTAGTTTAAAGAAGTCCAACAATACAACCCAAGAGTGCAACAGGTACAGGTTAGGGGCCTGTATCTATAATATAGCATTGCAATGGAGGAAGGTTAGCATATCGGCATGCTCTGCAGTTAGGCTTGCTCTTTTTTTAGTCACAATGTTGCCAGCAACTGAGAAAAGCCTTTCAGATGGGGTTGATGTTGCAGGCACAGACAAGTAACTCTTTGCCAGCATGGCCAAGATGGGAAACCTCCCTTCATTTTCCTTCCACCATTTCAGTGGATTTTCTTCCTTTGGAATGGCCTGCTCGCTAAAGTACATGTGTATCTCATTCCTCACAACTTCACTGTGAATTTCTGGATCTTGGATGTGACCAGTGTCATCCTCACCATTACTGTGGTGTTCATCTGAATCTGAACCGAGCAAAGAGTCCAACATAGACACTTGCCTCTTTTCTGAAAGTTTCATGTCTGGACTCATTGCACTGGCTGACTGAACCTGTCCCTCACATTGACGTTGATGTGTTTGCTCTTCCTCATATCTTCTTTTCTCTTCAAGAGCAAGAGCTTGGACCTTGAGGTGAACCTTTAAACTATCCTCTGCTGCCAGGAA
Organism: Pelophylax lessonae; assembly: GCF_965119305.1. NCBI lineage: Eukaryota > Metazoa > Chordata > Amphibia > Anura > Ranidae > Pelophylax > Pelophylax lessonae. The sequence continues at coordinate 225,855,661 of NC_138768.1, forward strand.
TTTTAGCTTGCGGAATCTGGGGTCCAGGGCTGCTGCAATAAGACATATATTTTCTCCACCGTCATCTCTGAATTTAGTTTCCCGCTCCCATCTTGTGGTCATCTCCTGTGCAGCAACATTTTGGAAAGCCTTGACTGCCGCTGTCTTTCAAATTGTGCTCTGTATGGATTTCTGGAGGCCTTTTACCAAAGGAGGTAGAGCGGAACCAGTCACATAGGACTCTCCACTCAAGAAAACAGTAGCACACTCAAAAGGCTTCAAGACTTGTTCCACTTCCTCAAGTAAGCTCCACTGATCATGTTTTAAATCCAGGAAGCGATTCCCTCGTGGTGTGACATCAGGATCGGAAAGTGTTGCAGTCACAGGCCACCTCTGTTCAAGCAGGCGACTGATGATGTGTAAAGTACTGTTCCATCTTACAGATACATCATTTATTAGTGCATGATCAGGGGTACCCATTTGTTATTGCTTTGCTTTAAGCTTTGTAGTGGCCAGCTCACTTTTTTTAAAATGTTCCACAAGGCACTTCGCAGCCCTCAGTGTCTTGCTGATCTGGGGATCCCTCAGGGCATGGTTGACAACTAACTGCAATGTATGACCAGCACACCTGAGAGAAGAGATGCCAGGATGATTTTCTTCCAAAATACACAAAGCAGCGACAACATTTGCAGCATTATCATGAACAACTGCAATTACATTGGCCATGGATATCTCAAACTTCTCAGCTGCTTTTCTCCCCCAGGATCAGAAGTCGCCATTACCGCTGCTATGTTCCGCTATTTACAAGCAACTCGCGCGAGATGCGTGTGACGTCACGTGTTGACGCGTCAACGCCTTTCACGCACGTCGACGATTTTTTGTAGTCGACGCGTCGTGGCAGCCCTAATCTGTATAGTCCATGAAGTTTATTTAAATATAGGTAATATACTCACAAAACAGCAATAATACAATCGCAGTGTAATAAACCGGTTAAGAGACAGTGCTTCCGGAATGCTGTGTGTTTCATGGGCCGGAAGTGACGTGGTGACGCTCTATGCGTTTCGTCGATGTGACGTTATCAGGAGCAGTGCCTAAAAATGCCTAAAATGGGAGAGCAACTGAGCATGTGCAGAGCAGGGTGAAATAGTGTATTACTGGATTTTAAACAGTATAGACATTTATTTTAATGTTTTACATAGCTTTAATTGCAAAATGGGCCAGCCTAAAGTGATCTAATAGGACTTAATTTTCTGAGTAAAGTTCCACTTAGAGGAGGCTGGGTTCACACATGTCTGGTGCGAATTGTATGTCCGTTTTCACTACAATTAAAAAAAGCATTTGTTTAGCGGTTTAGGTGCGTTTTTTATTCAGTTCTGATGCGAATTTGCAAGGCTCAGGACTGGATTTTTGTCACAGCTGCGGTTTTACATTATACCTGTAATAGGAGAGCAATTCGTGCTGAAATCCTGAACTAAATCCTGAACACATGTGCAATTCAGACGCATTCCCATAAAACTCAAGAGCCTCGAATTAGCACCAGAACTGCTCTGCAGTGCTCAGAAAGCACACAGAACTCTTTTTAAACTCGCACTGCGGCTGTACCGCATATATGTGAACAGCATGCAAATCGGTTGCAGTTCAAAATGTATACAATTCACATATATGTGAACCAAGCATTATAGTTGAACAATATCGCATCATTTTTAGCTTTCAGGGATTATCAAATGCTATCAGTTGGCTATGATATTTATTGCTTCAACTTTTTCATGAGATGGGTTTTCCCTCAAAATCATTGATTGTGTTGCCAAGCAATTGTTAGCAAAGCACACAGACTGAAAAATTGATAGTATATGCTCTATTAATCCATAGGATGAATGCATTTTTATGATTATTAGGCAGGCAATAAAATGCATTTTCATGTTTTATTTATATGAAGTATAGTATTTGGTAACATTTTGTACTGGTGTTTCCAACTATGGCTGCTGTTGAAGTATCAATCCTCCTGCTGCAGTCGGAGATGTCTCGCTACTCCTGTTTTATTTACTGCAACGTAAAACAGATTAACAATTCAAGAAAAAGAAGGAGAAGCATTTATAAAGACTAGTGGATGATTGTTGCATCAATATTCAATTCGGTCTCTTGGCCAACCTAAGTCTTGGAATAATAGGTTGTATTGAATGCTTAAAATCACATTGAAGAGGTAATGTCTGTGTAGTATCTAATGAGTCAGGTTTTCTCTGGGAATATTGTGTTGTGAAGAAGGAGCTTTGCTGCATGTTGATTTGAAGCCAGTGGCTGTGTGCAAGAATCTGGCATCCTGACAGCAGCTCTAAAAGTTGAATGTGCTTGGAAAAGGTACTGCAGTCTGTGTGTGAAGCCCTCATCCCTTCCAAGTCAGAGAAGAAAACTACTCAGTCTGCTTTGGCATTGCTTTACTTTCTATATTTGTTTTTAAAATGGAGAACAGATTTTCATGTTTGACAATAATTTTGAGGATTAAAAACAAGAAGAAACGCACACAAAAGCTTAATACATATGATTCAAATGGAGAAAAAAGTTGTAAGGAGAATAATGAGTGCCTTCATTCATTTTTATACTGAATGGTAATGCAACTTAAAGTTGAATGCCAGGTAACTATAAGGAATGGCAGCATTTCAGTTATGCATTAATTAACCTTCACTGAGGGAGGGCCCATTCACACTTGTGTGTTGCAGAAACTCTCACATTAATGCATGTTTCCACAAAGCAAGGCAATGCACCTGCCCTATGCATTGCAGGGCCATTCCATGTAAACGGCAATCGAGCACATTGTACAGTAGAGCACAATGCAAAGAATAGCATTATGCACATAATATTACTTGTAGTCCACTGCATTGCTAAAGTACATTTTTGATAATTTGTTGTGTTTTGGCAGACCATTTGCTGTATTATGAATGCCTTATAGCAATGCACATTAACGAATGTCATAATGTGCCGCATTAGAATGCTTAAAGCGGATCTTCACCCTTCTCCCCATTTTTTTGAAACCTCTGCTTAGCAATAAGTGTCTTGTGCACAACTCAGATACTCACCCACTGAGCCAATCCAGTGTTGTCCTGCTGAGATCCTATTTTCTTCTGCCACCTCGCAGTCCTGCGCTGCCATGTTGTTGCATGACATCACTGGGAGGTTGCCAGTTCTTCCGGGTTCTGGGCGGCCCAGATAGATTAGAAGGACCCGGGCATACAATTATGGGACCCTTCCTTTTTGAATTGAGGGAGTCAGAAAATAACTTGCATTCAGAAGATGGTGATATGTGTGAACTTTCAGATAATGATATATATATATATATATATATATATAGCACTGCCCCCGCAAGGACTGCCAGGTTTTATACTTTACGGGTCCCCCTGATGTTGTAAGCACTCTATAGTGACAGAGTCCACGGATATTTAGTTGGTTTGTGTTTATTATAAACTAGGGATATGAGAAAGGAATAGTGGGATACTCCAAATGAACTATGCACAATGGTTGAGGACTCCTTTTTACAGGTACAGCCGGGCTGTTAAATTACCCTTCCACTATGGGTGATTTTAGATTAAGTCTCTTTTCCTAAGATGACTTGCCGAACTAGCAATTATTTTCAGGATACTCTCCCTAGTATCCTCTTTCTTTTCGCTGCTGACACCCGTCCACTGACTATCCTACACATGGGGTGGCCCCCCTTAGGTCAGGCCCCTTGACACAAGTCCCTGTATTCATGATACTGTGGTCCCAGAGTCTCCAGTTTCTCCCCGTCAGTCAGCTCTCCTGGACCTCTGAGTTCAGCTTCTCTCATCTGTTCCTCCGACCCTCAGGATGACCTCCTGCGACCGCATGTTACTGCTACAGAGGAGGAGGCAGCCACCCCCCACCCTCCGGAACTCTGCTCTCCAACCAAAGACCCCACAGCACATGTGCTCCTGGCTTTTATACAGTATCTCAGAATGCACTGAGGCAACCTGCCCTCTGCCAATCACTATGACTGTATCAAAGCCTATGCACCTATTCTTCAGGTTTCCTCTCACTGTCCAACATGCCTCCCTATTGGACCAGTGTGAAACACTTTCTAGACTGAATGAATCGCATTCTGAGCACAACGAGCAGACCTCACTACCAGATCCTGCTCTCTAGTAGGCAGAAAGCAATATAGATTTACCTGCAGCTCCTCTGGAAAGCAGACAGAGCTCAAAACTATACATTCTCACTAGCACCTACCTAGGAGGGCGCTACATATATATAAATAATCACATAATACTCCCAGTTCATCATATAATATAGCTTGCAGTTGGGTGTAGATGTTTACAGGTTTCATCAGTCTTAAAAAAATTATTTAACCACTTGCCGACCGCCCACGGTATATTTACTGTGGCAGTCAGCCCCGTACAAGCAAAGTGACGTAGTACTACGTCGCTAGCCTGAGAGCCTCTAGGGGGCGAGCGAGCACTGCCGGAGGCGCGCTCCCGCCCCGCTCGTTCCCTAACATGTCTGCGTGTGTGAACGGTGGACACGATGTCCGCCGGTCACTCGCGATCTCCCGCTGCAGAGGGAGAAAGGCAGGCGGCTAATGTAAACAAAGCCGCCTGTCCTTCTCCTTGATCTAACTGCAGAGATCATACGATCCTGCTATGTAGGATGTGGTTACATCACTAGCCACACCCCTTTACAGTTAGAAGCACACCCCTAGGGACACACTTAACCCCTGCATCACCAATAAAGTTAACCCCTTCTCTGCCAGTGTCATATTTACAGTAACAGTGCATATGTATAGCACTGATTCCTGTAGTAATGTCACTGGTACCCCCAAAAGTGCCAAAAATGTCAGTCAAGGGTCCAATCTGTCCACCGCAATGTCGCAGTCCCGCAAAACAAATCGCAGATCACCGCCATTACTCGTTAAAAAAAAAAACAATAAAAATGACAAAAATCTTTCCCTTAGTTAGTAAACGCAATAACTTTTGCGCAAACCAATCAAAATAAGCTTATTGCGATTTTTTTTACCAAACATATGTAGCAGAAAACAAATTGGCCTAAACTGTTAAAAAATTTAGATTTTTACATTTTTTTGGGGAATTTCATATAAAAAATGTGAAAAATATTTTTTCAAAATTGTCCCTCTTTTTTTGTTTATAGCGCAAAAAGTAAAAATCGCACAGGTGATCAAATACCACCAAAAGAAAGCTCTGTTTGTGGGAGAAAAAGGACTTCAATTTCATTTGGGTAGAGCGTCGTACGACCGCGCAATTGTCCGTTAAAGTGACGCAGTGCAGAATCGCAAAATAGGGCCTGGTCTTTGGGCAGCCAAATCCTCCGGGGCTTAAGCGGTTAAGAGCCATCTGAGTCAAAACTTACCTGTAATGTAGACAGCAGAAGGGAACAACATGTTGTAACCTATGCTTTATATTACATTTGTCATTACAGATTTTGCTTTTTTTGCTTTTTTGAACACAACAATGGTTAAAAGGTACAAGGTCCAGCCTTAAAGTGGCCAATGCCATTTCTCTTGCTATCTCATGATAGAAACTGTTATAAATTCCTTATCCCCCCCCCCATCCCATATCACAGCCCTTTATCAAGCCTTAGGGTCCTTTGATTTTTCAATCAAGGGGTACTGAGCACGAGGTGGCCAACAGGGCCACCCACTGATAAAATGTTGGAACCATCTAAATTCGTACAGTGTATGGCAGCTTGAAATGATATTAAAGTCATTTTTTTTTTTTAATAACAAGCATGTCATACTTAGCTGCTTTCTGCAATGGTTTTGCACAGAGGAGCCCCGATCCTCATCTTCTCAGATCCCTCGCTGGCGCTTCTGACCCCTCCGTCCTGCCGAGTGCCCCAAGAGCAAGCAGTTTGCAATGGGGTCACCCGAGCAGGTTTGCTTTCAAGCTGAGGCTCTGCGTGTCCATTCATACACAGAGCTGTGGCTGACACTTCTCTCTTACATCTAAAAATTATAATTTTTTTTGCCAGAAAACTACACGGAACCCCCAAATGTTATATATGTTTTTTTAGCAGAGACCCTAGGGAATAAAATGGTGGTCACTGCAACTTTGTATGTCACACAATATTTGCGCAGCAATTTACAAACGCTTTTTTTGTGAAAAAAAACTGTTTCATTAAATTAAAAAAAAACAAAATACTAAAGTTAGCCTGATTTTTTTGCATAATGTGAAAGATGACGTTACGCCAAGTAAATAGATACCTAACATGTCACGCTTTAAAACTTTGCACACTCGTAGAATGGCGCAAAACTTCGGTACTTAAAAATCTCCATAGACGCTTTAAATTTTTTTACAGGTTACCTGTTTAGAGTTACAGAGAAGGTCTTGGGCTAGAATTATTGCTCTCCCTCTAACGTTTGTGGTGATAACTCACACGTGTGGTTTGAGCGCTGTTTACAAATTTGGGCGCAACGTACCTATGCATTCGCTTCTGCGTGTGAGCATGCGGGGACAGGATCGCTTTAAATGTAATTATTTTTTTTATTGTTTATTTTAACACTTTCCCTTTACATTTTTTCAATCACTTTTATTCCTATTACAAGGAATGTAAACATCCCTTGCAATAAGAAGAGGGCATGATAGGTCCTCTTTACAGAGACTTCTGGGGTCTATAAGTCCCCAGATCTCTCCAATAGGCTGGAAAGCCTAAAATAAAAAAAACGATCTCGGCTTTCCAGCCGAATACACAGCAATATTTACAACTGCCCAGGCCGGACGTGACATCATAACATTGCATCCGGCCTACGAATGTCATAGAGATGACTGGGGACCATCTGGTTTTTGGCCAGCTCTATGGTAAATGGTCGCCGCCGGCCAATTCATTCTCTGGCACGCTGATTGTACAAGCCAGGAGAAGCACCGGAGGGCAGCAGGAGGGGGAGGATGAACAGCTGCTGTGATTGCTTTTACGGTGCAGGGAATCACTGGCTGAAAAATAAAATATCTGAATGAGGTCTGTAGCTGCACCCATCATTCAGATATCACCACTCAAAATCCAGGATGTCATATGATGTCCTTGGGTGGAAAGTGGTTAAGTCTGCCCAGATACAATAACATTATCCCTATTTTCCCAATGTGTTGGATTTTTGTTTTCTATTGGCTGAGGTTGCAGTGGTAACAAAACCTTGGGTGTATAAGGTACACTGAACATACTTACAGTTCAGGGTGTCTGCTGCAGCCAGGGCAACCTCAGGCATCCTGCCTTAAGTGGTTCCTATAGGCACTGTGTACTATGCCTTATGTAAACTACAGCCTATATGCAGATGTTACGTACATATTACCTTAGCTCGGGCTCCATCAAGTCTTGAATGCTCAGAAGAGACATATGTAAAAGTTACATGCTTTCGGGTTTCATCATTGTCAAGCTCCTTCTCCCTGTTTGTCAAAAACTTCCACAAACCTCTCCATGGGGACAATGATCTTTAAATCATCAGAGCAGTGCCATATTCACAGCACACATGCATCTTTTGTTGAAAAAAAAACATTCCCCTCTGGGTGATCTGTGTACACTGCAGGGATTTTAACAAATTTTGTTGCAGATTCCTACATTTTGTTATTCTTTAGGAATTGCTGTTTGTTTGTCTGTGTCTATATGCTATGTCCGAGTACATTTGTATGGGAGTGGTTTTATCAATCAGCTGCTGCACCTGTAGGGCTCTAATGGGAAAAGTGGCAGGGTCTGCATCCCTTTAGGAGTGATTTCCTTTTGGGAGTATCTCACCAAAAATAACATTTTTGTTGCAGGGGAAGCTCAAAATCTGACTTGTATCTTAATGCAGACTTCTGGGAAAATCAGTAAGCCAATTACACAAGATGGAAATTACATTTCTGGGGGGGCGTTCTGTACACATTCTGTGTACAGAACACCTCTAGGTTGCCATATTGCAATAAATTACAACGCTGCAGACTGAAAAGGAAAGGTACTAATTTTTTTTTTCCTCACAAAAGTGGAGTTACCCTTTAAATATGGCTACATGCTTAGTAAAGGTCTGTGACCCACTAAGTAGTTAGGCCAGGATGGGAATGACAGCTCCAGAGTCTGCACCATTAAAGAGGTTGTAAACCCAAGAAACTTTTTTTTTTTTTTTGCTGCAACCTGAAAGAGAAACCCATAATGAGCTAGTATGCATCGCATACTAGCTCATTATGAAATACTTACCTAGGAACGAGCCCCCGCCGTGCCACCCGCTCACCTGTATTCCGGGATCGCAGCATCCGGCCCTCTGATTGGCCGAAGCCGCGGTGACGTTACTCCCGCGCACGTGCGCGGAAGCCGACAGTCACGGCACGGGGCTCTGAAGAAACGGCACCAGCGGCCGTTCCTTCAGAGTGCATGTGCCAGTGACGTCACTGGCTGCATGTAAGGTAAATATGTTCTAAACGGTGCATGTTTAGGAGATATTTACAGTACCTATAGGTAAGCCTTAATATAGGCTTACCTATAGGTAAAAGTGTCAGAGGAGGGTTTACTTCCTCTTTAAAGACAAGTCAGCAATAACAAATTCCAACATAGTTTAACTTTAACCTTTAGAACATACTGTATGTGTATATATGTATGAAGGAAAATAATTGGTGACTGTGCCATAAGCTGAAACAAATTGATATGTGTTCCTGTCCAGGGACATTATAATTACTTGTACTAGGATTTCCACTAGAGTGTCGACATTGTAGGAGCCAAAGAGATTTGGTGAAAACAGGAATACCAACTGCCTGTAGTCTTTATGGGTAGTCAGATTTACTTCCAATGCCTGATTAAAACAGGTCTACTGTACATGTAAGCAGGTGCACTTAGCTAGTCTGCCACTAGGTGGCTCTGTCCCAGAAAAGAATCAGGTGCTAGGTCTCTTTTAGTTAGAGCCCTTCTGTAGTGATGTCATAGGTGAGTCAGTGCCCATATATAAACCAGGTTGGGAGGAGCCTAAGTTGCATCTGGGCTATGGGAGTCAGCTATCCCTCGGTGTGCTGCAAAGCAGACCTGCTAAACCATTAAACCACAGTGATGACAACAGATTACTATTTCCTGTGTAGTTATGGCCTTAGTGACAGAGCTACCTTAATGCTTGTTTGAATCCTGGCCAGGGTGCTATCTGCATGGAGTTTACATGTTCTCTGCCAATGTCCTCCCACACTCCAATACATGCTGGAAGTTTAATAGGCTCCTGTCGAAATGGGTCCTATTATGTGTATGTTTGCATGTGGGATAGGGATCTTAGACTGTAAGCTCCTTGAGGGCAGGGGCTGATGTGATTGTAAAGAGTAAATAAATTCCTGAGGCTATATTAAATATAATATTGTGAGATTTAAAGCTGTCAGTGCGGCACATTGAATAGGCCCCTCTGGGAAGGTAAAAAATGAGAAGAATAAACTTCAGCTTTCAACATTGACAAATGATGTCATAAGAAACGCAATGATTTCTGTGAGATGTGAATTAAGGTAACTGCCAACAAGTGATTCCCTAGCCTAAGGGATTCATACCACACCACCAATATCCTTATGGGCTTCTGTGATGACAATTCAGCCATCATGGACAGTGTATTAGAACATACCACACAAAAGGTAGATGCAATATTATACAGTATAATGAAGTCTTATCTATAAGTACAGTTCATACCAATAATGAACCTGTTATATAATACAATAAACTAATCTGCTTCCAAAAAAAAATATGCTGTGCTGAAAAATGTAACTAAGTTTATTTATATTAAGAACAGGACAATATAATGGAGTTTTTAAGAGAGTAACAAATTCATAACGTCTTCTAATAATAGCTGCAGAAATTAATAATAATTATGTCTTCTAATAATAGCTGCATAAATAGACATTACCATTTATTATTGCTAATGTCCTCATATTAAATGGGTCCTTGCAAAGATATGTCTTCATAGACCCAAACCAAAAACAAATGTGCTTGAGCAAAAGAATAATTTAAATGTGTTATTTATGGTATTTGAATTTGTAAGGGGGACAATGACATCAGCGTATACTTTTCTAGTGCTATGGATTGCTCATTTAGCTAGCTAGATGTAAGGACTTGTCACTACATGAGTCAAGTGTTCACTGCTGGTACACAGAAAATCACACGTGTCTAAATTTAAACATGACAAATTCTGCTTGCGTCATTGCATACAGGACTGAGCAGAGGCAGAAGAGGCATCTGCCTTGGGCACCATGTTGTAGGGAGTGCAGCTAGGGTGAAATCTTCACCTGTCTTTGCATTGTCTGCCATCTCCTGCATACTGTGTTGGTCTGAGCTGTCAAACTGCGTGTGATCATTTTTCTCTACATATTCAGAATAGGAATTTTGTTGATGTCACCATTTCAGTATTGTCAAATACGGTAAGAGATCAGGTATGTAAAGTACTCATGTGTAGGAAAAAAAATTACAACCACTTTTGTATCACTATTTGTTTTTGAATGATGAAGTGGTGAACAGTTATTTCTGCAGGGCTATTTATTAAAGCGGAGTTTTAGCTAAAAAATACTCCCGGGACAGTCAGGGCTAGTACATTCCATAATGGATAGCCTCTGAACTGTCCCGGGTCGCACTTACCTGTAAGAAGAAATACTTACCTTGAAAATTTCTTCTCCAGCGCTGCCATCTCAGGTGTGGGCAGCTGAAGCCGCAGCGTCCCTCTTCGTGTCCTCTTCCGTGACGTCGGAGTCCCACAATGGACTGCACCGGCCCCGCTCGTCATTTCCGGTGCAGGCGCGGCATCCCTACACAGCTTCTGGGCATGCCCAGAAGCTGTTTAGCAGTGAATGCTGCGCCTGCACCAGAAGTGACGAGCAGGGACGGTGCAGGCGCATTGATTCCTGTGAGCGATGACGTTCAGCTCCCAGGAATCATCGCAAACCGGAAGTGATGGCGCGGGCCGCGGCCGCTAAGGGAGGAAGTGGAAGAAAGGTGAGTATATTTTCTTCTATAATAAGGTAAGTGACAAAAAAAAAATTTCTTTTTCAGGTTGCCCTCAGCAAGTGGATGGCCCAAAATCGATGTTATCGATTTTGAGGCCGGAACTCCGCTTTAAGGCCACTGCAGAAGTAGCTGTTGGGTGGCAAGTGCACCTTTTTAATAATACACTGTGTCTACATACAGAGCTGTCCTGAGTGGCTCTGTAGCTTTTGTATGCTATAATAGTCAATCACAGCATTCACAAATGTAAATATTCTGACTCCAATAGTTGTAATAGTGAATTATCATTTCCTGAGACCCCTTTGTCTGGCCTGAATATAGTTGAGATTTACAGCAGACAATCTTCATCAGATAGCTGAACTCACCAAACACTTGGCATCCTTGAATATCTTTATTGTATGCAGAATGTTGAAGCAAACAACACGATTTAGTGAATGAGATACTAAAGTGTTTAGGGCAGTCAAAACAAATATTAGATTTTCAGTGTGTGCCTTGTAGGAAGGATACAGGAGCTCACAAAACATCATACAAAGGGGAGGAAATAACAGAAAATTGCCTGTAAAAAGCATAGGCTACATACACAAATGCAACCGCATTGTTCAAAAAACTGATGTAGGCAGCATGGGAAACATACTACAGTGTACTTTGTTGATCCCTCCCCTTCCATTTACAGTGGTGGAACAAGAAAAAATCATAGTCATTTTGTCACGTATCTAGTGGAGATCAAGAATGAAAGGGCTTCTTTTGCACCTCTTGTCCAACACCTCTGGTAGTGGTGACAAGAGGTGTGATGACACACAGTTGCGCGAAGGCCAATGTCGCAGGTAGCACCAGCTGTTGGTTGCAGGATACAGATGACTGGGGATCACCAGACATGGACAAGAGGTCGGAATACAGTGACACTCGATCAGCAACAGGAGTGAAGCCAGGAAACAAGCCAAAAGGTCATCAACGGACGGACATCAAGACACAGGAACATCAAGCAGAGGCAGAGTCGGGATAAAGGTAGGGGTCTATTCACTGCTGAGCAGCAAACTACAGAAACGTAAGGTCACAACAGGTAGGCAGGAATCCAAAAACAGATCAGACACTAGCCAGGTCATGCACAAGGTGGCAAAAATAGAAGATCATGGCACAGGTAAAACAGGAACTAGCTGAAGATCACTCAACAAGATGTTCATGTCACAATTCAGCCGAAATAGGCCTTTTGCACAGTAATACATTTGCAAAAGTATTCTCGTTCTGGACTTTTCTTACAAATGTACTGTATTTTATAGGAAATAAATTACTTGATCAACAGTGGATTTTTTTAAATTAAAACCCTATTACTCCCTCCCCCCAACTTGTACATTAACCCCCCTCATCTCTATCCTGCCACTTTATGTGACCTGTACATTAAACCCTTCACCTTCTTCTCCCTCTGTGTATAATCTATATATTAATATATTAATGTATCTGATATACCATTACTAAGCTCCATGTTTTAACCACCTCAATACAAGCATGTTTCTTTGTTTCCAAAAAAATTGTGGCCAAAAAACCTTAGAAACCCTGGGGCGCCTACTTTCTAAAAAGGGGTCATTTCAGGGGTTTTTGCACTGTCCTAGCATTTTCATTTAATATTTTTTTTGTACAGAAAGAATGGGAAACAGTTTTTTTTTTCTAACTTTTTGGTCTTTTTTTTTCCTTTTTATAATAAAAACCCAGTGTTTTTTTTAACCCCTTCATGCCGACCGTACGCAAATATGTAGCCCCACTGGACTGGGCTTTTTTTTGGTGGGGTTGCAAATTTGCGTATTCCTCTTTGTATTGAGAGCGCACCCACTGCGCGCTCCGAGCACAGAGATCGGGATCGCACCGAGGGCCCGGGGCCCCTCTGGAGCTCCAAATTCCGGGTCACCTGATCGCTGTTGTAGCCTGCGATTGGCTATCACAGTAATCAGTCACTGTGAAGTCCGCTCCCGTGTTTGCTATCTCTGTGAATGGACAAGAGGGATAAATTGTATTTTTCTCTGTCCTTGCAGTGTGTGTAGAAAAAAAATAATTATAATAATAATAAAAAAAAAAAAATCTCTAGATCAAGGTTTGATCTAGGTCAGCCCCAGGGTTAGTGTTTGGGTCAAGGTCAATATTTTTTGGACAGTATACTTTTTAAAATTAGTATCAGTTTCAGTTAGTGTCAGTGTCTGTGTGTTTTAGGCAGGATAAAAAAAAGCAAAATGCGCATGATTGTTTCTTGGCTGTACTACAGGTACAACAAACAACTAACAGGCACTGTGAGGTCGGGCACTGATTTGGACAAGAAGGCCTGGCTTGCAGTCTCTGCTCTAATTCATCCAAAATGTGTTCTTTCGGTTTGGGGTCAGGCCTGTCAAGGCCAGTCAAGTTCCTCCACCCCATGCTCATCTATGTCTTTATGGACCTTGTTTGTGCATGTAGGGTTGCACGAAAAAAAACTGTCAGCTCCAGTTGGAGACACTGTACTAACCATGCGAGGTTAGTACTGCGATCTCCCCCACTGAGCTGTTGTTTTCTGACAGGGGGATGGCTCCACCTCCAGAACACTCCGATCAGTGCTTTCTGTGCCATTGGGTGAGAGCGCTGATTGGGAGTCGGTTGGCTGCTGGTTTTCTAGCATGCACGTCCGACAGAAGCTGGCCAAACAGCCCAGCTTCTGTCAGACAGACCGACATACACACGGCCAAAATTTAGGACATTTTATTTATTGAACCGGCCAATGTCTCCCAATTTTACCCTATTTCATAGTGCTGCACAAAGCTCACGTGACTGCTCACTGCTCTCTCTCCCGATCTGACAGCTACAGGGGGAGGGGCCGAGAATCCCCCTCCCTGATGTGGGGGGGGGGGCACTGTCACGAGCTGATAAGCAGGGAGGAGGGGAAGAGGACAGAGGAGAGCTGTGGATGACGAAGACACGTAAACTGACCACGGTGTCAGGGCTCAGCAGCCATAATAAACCGTGGTCAGTTTACAGAGGGGAGAGCAGAACCAGGCAGGATCAGTCAGGTATTTCAGGTGATAGAAAGGGCCAAATTACACAGCACAAGCACTGTGCTGTATAACGGGATCAATATATTTGTTTTAGGGTAACAAGAACAGGGCAGTAATATTATTTTATTATATGTCTATAATGTATTTCCACTTCATAAGGTTTATTTGTTAGTTTAGATAATGTGCAATATATGATATGAATCATTAGGATAAATTGTGCTCCATCGTTGGTGTCATTGGGAGGAATTGTGCCCCATCATTTGTGTAATTGTGAGGAATTGTGCCCCATCGTTGGTGTCATTGGGATGAATTGTGCCCCATTGTTGGTGTCATTGGGAGGAATCTTCACCATTGTTGGTGTCATTGGGAGGAATTGTATCCCATTGTTAATATCAGTGGAGGAAATAGGGCCCCAAGGGCTGAATAAAAGCAAGCAAAGGACCACATCTGGCCCCCGGGCCACAGTTTGGAGGCCACTGCTATTGCATCACTCTTAGGGAATTAGTCTGTCAAGGTTTGACAGTGATATCCTTACGGATCTTCCTGGACCTCATTTTTCAACTGTTTGTGCTCCTTGAACATATTAATTGCGACGGTTTCCTTTTTGTTTGACGATAAACTAAGCTCTCTTTTGTTTTCTTTTGTCATTCTAAGCCCTTGTGTTGGTGGATAGGATGCTTCAATGTTATTTTCTTAAAACTTGAATAAAATATTTGTACCAGAAAATCACAAATAATATTTGTAAGAATTAAATATCAGGTTGTGGAGAGGCATCTTGGAGATTGACTGACAGGAGCCAATTGTCTGAACAAAGCACTATTATGGTCTCTATGGATTCCATTCTAAAATACCTGCTTTTTACAAAATGGTTTAGATTGAAATCTAAAGTCCACCTGAATCCATTGGTAGATTTAACCAATAAAAGGGTTAAGGAGAACCCCTGGCCACTTTTTACAATGGTATTGGCACCACCACTTTGTTTAAAATCAGTGTATCAACTTATTCTTGAAGTCAGGCCCTTTTTGCAAGAGATATGGAAATGTGCATTTTGGGAAGCTCTGAAACTCCATGATACAGCCCCTTTAAATTACTGACTGACTAAGTGACTGATTGTTCTTTGATGGTATTCACCCAGATCCTTGCACCCACCTAAATAGACCTTTTTTTCAGAGGGTCCTTGCTGCAGGTTTGGAAGGAAATCCGAGCTCTCCTCAAGGGAGTTCTGAGGTACTGTCTTCTCTACTGGGGCGGTATCCTCTGGTGTGTCCATTGCAAAAACTCAATTGCCTGTGTCCTAAAAGGAATGCGGTTTTCACTTCTGAGGAATAATAGCTGACTTTCCATCAATCACTATTTTAATGGTGTAATTCAAGGGAGAGCCAATAAGCTTCTTGTCATCGTAGGGGATTAAATACAAACCTTGTTTTGAGTAAGCATCAGTCAGCCACTACTTCATCCAGAGGGCCCTTCTAGCAGAAACAGAAAATAGCTAAATCCTTTCTACATTCGATTTTGGAACCTCTTCAATATTATTCATCGAAAATCTAAGCACTCCTAAAACTGAAGTGAAGGCAGTAGAAGGTTTAGAAGCTGCAAAATAAACCTTAATGTCTGTATCTGCTCGCTTTAAAGTCTTTAAAAAATATCAGCATTGTCCAAAAGGTATTGTAACATGTCTTTCAGCATTGTCCAAAGGTAACATAACATTTCTTGCCAGATGCACAAGTCCTGCATCCATACCAGGGGAAAAAACACACAACATACAATCTTAGTGGTGTGATCTTAAGGCCTCTTGCACACGATACTCCTGTTTGAGCATCTCCTTTTGCACACAATACTCCTGTTTGAGCATCTACTATTTTCCAGACCTTTTTTTTTGTATGTATTTGCGAGTATTTGAGAGTATTCGCGAGTATTCGTGAGTATTTGCGAGCATTGAGGCTTAAATTACTGACCAAAAATGCAGATTTTTCTATTTTGTTCTTACTGAAGAATGCACAGCGCTTGTTTACGCGCCTGTGTGCATAGGCACATTACAATTAATGGGCTGTATTTTAGCTCAAAAAGCTGTACTGAGCATTTTCAAGCCACGAGATGCTCAAACAGGAGTATCGTGTGCAAGAGGCCTTAGAATGCCAGCATGTGTATTCTGGGAAAAATGATTTGAGAATGATCTGCGAGGATGCTGTCTATGTGAAGTAGAAGATGCCAGTTTATGTTCCCTGGCACTGGAAACAGCAAAATGTCCTAGATGTCGGGGAGTCGTTTCTGGAGGTTCTATTCCTGTCTTTCCTCTGGGCACTTGTTGCAGGATTGGAGGAAACCTGTGAGATGGACCCTTTTAAATACATAGCTGACAAACAAAAATACTCCCACCTAACCACTGGAGAATCCTTCTGGTGGTGCTGGGGTCTGGGGCAGATTCATGAGAATGTCTGACAAAAACAGAATATGAACATACCTCTGAAGTGATCTACCAGCAGGCATAAGCATAAAAAGAGAACCATGGAAATCCTTACCTCAAAGCAGGCAGAAAAGAAAGAAAAGGCAAGATACAGTGGTGATCGAAAGTTTGGGCACCCCATGTAAACATTTGTATTAATGTGCATAAAAAAGCCAAGGAAAGATGGAAAAATCTCCAAAAGGCATCAAATTACAGATTAGACATTCTTATAATATGTCAACCAAAGTTAGATTTTATTTCCATCATTTACACTGTCAAAATAACAGAAAACAAAAAAATGGCATCTGAAAGTTTGGGCACCCTGCAGAGTTAATATTTTGTACTGCCCCCTTTGGCAAGTATCACAGCTTGTAAAGGCTTTTTGTAGTCAGCCAAGAGTCTTTCAATTCTTGTTTGAGGTATCTTTGCCCATTCTTCCTTACAAAAGTCTTCCAGTTCTTTGAGATTTCTGGGCTGTCTGTCACGCACTGCTCTTTTAAGGTGTATCCATAGATTTTCAATTATGTTGAGGGCAGGAGATTGTGAAGGCCATGGCAAAACCTTCAGTTTACGCCTCTTGATGTAATCCCCTGTGGATTTCGAGGTGTGTTTAGGATCATTATCCATTTGTAGAAGCCATCCTCTCTTTAACTTCAGCTTTTTCACAGATGGCATCAAGTTACCATCCAAAATTTGCTGAAATTTTATTGAATCCATTTTTCCTTCTACTCGTGAGATGTTC
Organism: Pelophylax lessonae; assembly: GCF_965119305.1. NCBI lineage: Eukaryota > Metazoa > Chordata > Amphibia > Anura > Ranidae > Pelophylax > Pelophylax lessonae. The sequence continues at coordinate 225,872,771 of NC_138768.1, forward strand.
CCTGTGCCACTGGCTGCAATACAACCCCAAAGCATGATTGATCCCTCCCATGCTTAACAGTTGGACAGAGGTTCTTTTCATTAAATTCTGTGCCCCTTCTTCTCCAAACGTACCTTTGCTCATTGCGGCCAAAAATTTCAATTTTAACCTCATTGGTCCACAGAACTTGTTTTCAAAAGGCATCAGGCTTGTCTATATGTTCATTTGCAAAGTTCAAATGCTGATTTTTGTGGAGAGGACGTAGAAGAGGTTTTCTTCTGATGACTCTTCCATGAAGACCATATTTGTACAAGTATCTCTTTATAGTGGAATAGTGTACCACAACTCCAGTGTCTGACAGATCTTTCTGGACGGATCGTGCAGTCAATCGTGGGTTTTGAATTGTTTTTCTCACAATCCTGCGAGCTGTTTTGTCTGATATTTTTCTTGGTCTTCCAGATCTTGCTTTAACTTCCACTGTTCCTGATGACTGCCACTTCTTAATTACATTCAGAACAGAGGATATTGACATCTGAAAACGCTTTGCTATCTTCTTATAGCCTTTTCCAGCTTTGTGAGCGTCAACTATTTTTAGTTTCAGTTTTCTAGACAACTGCTTAGAAGATCCCATGGTGCTGATTGTTGGGGCAGGGTCAGATGAGTCTGGGCATTTAAAACCTTTGAGATTGACATCACCTGGTCAGACGAGGGAATTGAGAACAATCCATGACACTGGCAGGTCTCAGCCTTGCAAAGGGGGCAGTGCATGCTATAAATTCTGCAGGGTGCCCAAACTTTTGCAGACGCCATTTTTTTTTGTTTTCTGTAATTTTGAAAGTGTAAATGATGGAAATAAAATCTAACTTTTGTTGACATATTATAAGAATGTCTAATCTGTAATTTGATGCCTTTGATATTTTTCCATCTCTCCTTGGCTTCTTTATGCACATTAATACAAATTTTTACCTGGGGTGCCCAAACTTTCGATCACCACTGTAGGCACTGACACCAACAATGGGGCACTATTCCTCCCACTGACACTGAGGGGCAATATTCCTCCTCCCACCGACACTAAAAATAGGGCACTATTTGTTCCCCATTGGCCATGGTCCACCCCCCTAAAGTCTGAGGCACAATAAACTGGCTCCTGGTTTACAGCTTCACCATGTGTAATCTTCAACCTCTAGTACAATTTAATAGGTGTGTAGTGTTTGTTATGCTCTAAACCAGGGGTCTCCAAACTTTCTAAACAAAGGGTCAGTTTACAATCCTTCAAACTTTAGGGGTAGGGGGGTCAGACTGTGACCAGTGGGAGTAAACAATGCTCCATCTTTGGTATTAGGGGCAGGAATAGTGCCTCATCATTGGTGTCAGTGGGAGTAATATTTCTCTATTGTTGGTGTCAGTGGGAGGAATAGTGCCCCATCATTGGTGTCAGTGGGAGGAATAGTGCCACCCCCTCAGTGGTGTCTGTGGGAAGAATAGTGCACCATTGTCGGTGGCAGTGGCAGGAACTATGCCCCACTGTTTATGAAAATGGGAGGAATAATGCCAGCCAAAGGCCAGATAAAAGCTAGCAATGGGCTGCATTTGGCCCCAGGGCCGCAGTTAGGAGACCACTGCTCTAAACAGAAGGCAATGTGGGTGTATGTACAGTGCCTTGAAAAAGTTTTCATACCCCTTGAAATTTTCCACATGTCATGTTACAACCAAAAATGTAAATGTATTTTTATTGTGATTTTATGTGATAGACCAAAACAGAGTGGCACATAATTGTGAAGTGGAAGAAAAATGAGAAATAGTTTTCAAAATTTTTTACAAATAAATATCTGAAAAGTATGGCGTGGTTTTCGGTTGTACCAACACAAAATGTGGAAAATTTCAAGGGGTATAAATACTTTTTTTCAAAACACTGTACATGTAAAATAAGTTGTGAACATCAAAAAAAAAATGTATTTTAAAAATATGCTTAGGTGTTGAGTGTAAAGTCATAAATAACAGATTTATCTTTAAATACTGATTTTTGGGAGTTTTGCTGCAATCCTCATTAGATCTATAAATGTCTCATGCCTCAAATTTATTTACAAAAACACATCTATAAAAACATAAATTCACATTGCAGCTGGCAACCTTTCTTCTATTTTGTTAGTCAACTATTGCTATCATATATTGCCATTGTTTGTATAGGAAAATGGTGCTTATAAGCACTGTGCCTTTTGCCTAAAATGTATAAATAGATAAAAGCACTATTGATTGAGCAAACGTCTAAGAACGGGCAGACTGTGCCAGGCATGTGTCATCCCACTGCAATTTATAAATAACAATTCTGCTGTTTCCAGCACAATCCTTGCTTTGCTTGAAGAAACTGAACATGCAGTACAGCTGAGAGAACAAATGCAGGTATATTCTATATGAAACAGTCTGACTCAGGCACTGGCACAGCTACTAATCTGGTTTAAGATACAAGTGCATTTTCAATAGCTTCAGAACAGGTCCTGGAGAAACAGTTCCTTCGTGTGTTTAGAATACCATTACAAAATGACTACAATGACCTTTACAAAAATCAAATGCAGCCCTGCAGGGAACACAGCATTCTCTCTCTAAACAGTATCCGTATGAACCTATGAAGCCACTGGTTGTCCTGTTGTTCAGCGGTGTACAATTAATTTATTTATCTAAAGGAGGAACAGACTATGTTGTCTATCAAAACCAGTTACTCTTTGTCATTTTCCTAGCCAGTTTCTGACAGTACAAGAAGAAGCTGGTTGACAATTAAAGTGGTATTAAACCCAAAACCAAAAATGTAGTATATTGCAGCTTACCAATCATAGATGTGATGGCTGCATCAGTACCATCTTAAGAGCATTATAGGCCCCCGGGCAATGCAGTTCACTGGGACCCTGCCTACACAATCACCCACGAGAATAAAAATGCAAGTTATCGATAGGGCTATATTTATTGGTACAACAGTGCTAATGACCAATTCCAAGTTGGGCGGCTGGGTCGGGTGAAAACACACATGGACAGGAGTCAGACTCGACTGTCCTGTGTGGGCCTGTTCCCGTGGAGGCGGACAGGCATTTCTGCAGTTGTAGGCTCCCCTTCCATGGCCCAAGTGGCCGGACAGCAGCGCAGGGCCGAAAGGCTTTTGCCACCTGCTAAATTCGGTGGTAGGATGACCACGGGAATCAGGACTAATGCTGCATTGGGTCGCTGGGCAGGTGGGGCCCCCGGCAACTGCCCAGCATGCCTATTCAGTAAGATGGCCCTGGGCTGCATTGGTTTTTTTAGGCTTTTTGCCCCTCTGTTTTCACCTTGTAATCTGGCCAGTAACACACCTTCTGAATTACAGTGCTCCCACTCTGGGTGAAGGAGCACAGAGGGCACCTTTAGACAACAGCATGGTCAGTCTGGGGGAGGGGAATGTTATATGTACTAGCAGATTTAGATACACCAACAAGTTAAAGCCAAACTCCAGCTAACACTTTATAATCAGTTATAATCAGTTTTTTTTTTTTTTTTTCATTTTAGGATAAAGGTTTTACATACATAAATAAAAGCAGACCATTATCAGCACCCTGTCAGTGGTAAATGGTTTGTCTCATCCCGGTAACTTCTACATCTGAAAGGATAGTTTGTTATTTTCAAAATCAACAGAGTTATTGGCAGGATCACCAGATAAAAATTGAAGAAAGAAAGCCTAAAAAAAGAAACGTATTGCACCTAAAACATCTAAGAATTGGTAAGTTGCAATCTAATAAAGGTTTGCTTTAATATCACTTTAAGAACAATACAGGTAGTTCTGCTTTTAATTATCATTCATTCCATTCTGTCTAGAAGGCTCCTTTTTTCTGCACTGGATAAATATAGGTCACTGCAAGGACACATAGAAAAACTGAATTTTTGTAAAATCTTACCATAAAATTCTTTTCTCTGAGTCCTCTGACAGTCGCCGCCCACTCATACAGTCTTCACTTATGGGTATTGACCTCTTATCCACAGGAGTAAGCTAGGCAGAAGATTTTGTTAGAAACATTCACAAAACTTTGCATAGACACACCTACAGGGGGCTGTCCCTCTGGTCCAATACCCGCAGCTAGCCTCATTCCCAATTCAGCAAGCAGTAGATAGTCCATGAACCCCAAAAGAGGGGTGGGGGGCGGCGACTGTCAGAGAACTCAGAGAACAGAATTTTACGGTAAGATTTTACAAAAATTCCGTTTTCTCTTACGTCCTCTGACAGTCGCCGCCCACTCATACAGTCTTCACTTATGGGATGTCCCAAAGCAGTGTAGACATGAGGGGTGGGAAACGCAACCGTCTCAAAGGTAACGAAGCACCCAAGGTCAAGAATCGTATCTGAACCAGAAAGGTAACCCACTGGGTAACAGGAAAGCTCAACGGGAGCAAACAAACCTAGGAAGGCAAAATAACCAAGGGGGGAAAAAACCCCAACAGGACGGGACTGGCTAAAAACGCCATGTCTCCCCCACAAGTACAGCCGCACTCAGAGCTTTGCGGCCAAAGGAGGCATCTGCCGATGCCTAAACACCAAGTTTGTAAATTTTGTAAAGGTGTGCACGGACGACCAGGTCGCTGCTTGCACACCCGGGACACCGACGCCTGATGGCGAAAGGCCCAAGACACACCCACCGCTCGGAAGTGTGCGCGTGACAGGGAAGGGCGAAACCCGTTCCCTAGCGAAGAAGCCTGTACAACCGTCCATCTGAACTATTCAGAAATGGTTGCCGCAGACGCAGTCATACCCTTCCGAGGTCCCTCAGGAAGGACAAAAAAAGAGAATCCGACTTTCTGAAGAAATCGGTAGACGACAGGTAAACCCTGATCGCCCAGACAACATCCAAAGAATGCCCAGGCAAACTTCTTAGGATGCGTAGGATTCGCACACAGCGAAGGTAAAACAATGTCCTCATGGAGATGGATTTCCGACACCACCTTCGGAAGGAAGGATTGATGAGGTCGCAAGACCACCTTATCCCTATGAACCACCAGGTAGGGGGAGCGGCAAGATAGGGCCGCCAACTCCGACACTCTGCAGATGTGATCGCCACCAGAAGGGCGACTTTCCGTGACAGCGAAGGCAGAGGAATCTCCCTGATGTTCTCAAAGGGAAGACGTTGCAAAATGGACAGAACTAAATTCAAGTCCCAAGGGGGTAAGGGCGCCCTCCGAGGGGGGGCCAGATGACGTACCCCTTGAATAAAGGTGCGGATCAAGGAATTTGACGCCAAGGGCGCTGGAAAAGAATGGCCAGCGCAGATAGCTGACCCTTAATAGTGGTCAGCGCACTACGTTAGTCCACACCGGATTGCAGGAAGGCCAACACCCTCGCCACCGAAAAGGAGTGAGGATGGAAACCCTGCGACTCGCACCAGGCGAAGTAAGCCTTCCAGGTATGATAATAAATCTTACCGGATGAGGCCTTCCCAGCTCTAGGCAAGGTAGGAATGACCGGCGACGAGAGACCCCAATCTCTCAAGACCTGGCTTTTAACAGCCACGCCGTCAAAGCCAGCGACTGCAAAGCAGGATGGAAGAGCAGCCCCTGAGACACAGATCGTCTCGTAAGGGGAGCTGCCAGGGAGGCTCGACGACCACTGGCATGATGTCCGTGTACCAAGACCGGCACGGCCAGTCTGGGCCCCCAGGACCACCAACCACGGTTCCGAGGCCAACCTGCGAAGGAACCGTGACAACAACTGGATCGGGGGGAAGGCATGAATCAGGCGATACTGATTCCAAGGCACCACCAGCGCGTCTGAGGCAGCTGCCAGAGGATTGCGTGTTCTTGCAACGAACCTTCCCACTTGTTGTTTAGAGGAGGCGCGCCATCGCGCACACAGCATCTGAAAACACCTCCGGGTGTAGGGACCATTTCCCCTGGTCCGGGGCCTGGCGACTCATAGTCGGTCTGCCAGTTTTCCACATCCAGAATGTGAACTGCCGAAGGCGCCGAGACCCGCGTCTCGGCCCAAGACAGAATCTCGGCCACTTCCTTGGCCGCCCGGGCACTCCTGGTGCCCCCTTGGTGATTAATGTACGCCACCGCAGTGATGTTGTCCGTCTGCAAACGCACAGGGTGGCCCTGAAGACGATCCCACCAACGGAGCAAACAGTCTGATCGCTCTCAGTTCCAAGAAATTTATCGGTAGGGAGGATTCCTCCTTCAACCAAGTGCCCTGGGCAGACAATTTGCCCAGAATGCCACCCCAGCCCGACAGGCTGGCGTCCGTGGTGATCACCGTCCAAAACAACGGCTGGAAGGATTTCCCTTCCGTCAGAACCGGAGACTGGAGCCACCACAGAAGGTCCGCTCTGACCCGGTGACTAAAAGATATCCTCCTTTCCAAGGACTGAGGATGCCTGTCCCACCTGGCTAGGATCTCCGCTTGCAGAGATCGCGTGTGGAACGGTGCAAACAGCGTTGCCTCAAAGGCTGACACCATCAATCCTAGGGACCGCATGCAGGTCCTGAGTGATGAGGATTTGTTGTCCCTGAGGGACCTGACCTTGTTCTGCAGAGTCCGGAGTATGTCCTCCGGCAGGAAAACTCTCGCATGGTCGGAGTCCAGGACCATTCCCAGGTAAGGGAGAAGAACAGAAGGGGACAATGTTGACTTCTTTAATTTGATGGCCCACCCGAACTCCTGGAGCGTCTGAACCGTGGTTGACGTGGTGATCGACCTTAACAGGAGATCGTCCAGATATCCAAGGATTGCGATCCCCTGCGCCCACAACAGGGCCAGAACAGGAGAGGTACCTCTGATGACCCTCGAATATAGGGATGTGTAGATACGCATCCTTGAGGTCGATTGAAGCCAGGAATCTCCCGGGCTCAGAGAGGCCACCACCAATCGGAGGGATTCCATACAGAATTTTTTAACCTACACAAAGCGGTTTAGACACTTTAGGTCCAGAATTGGACGCACGTTGCCCTCCTTTCTGGGCACCGTGAACAGATTCTAGTAAAACCTCCGAAATCTGTCCTGATGTGGCACGGGACGATCACCCCCTGGACGAAGAGATCCTGAATCGCCCGTTGGAGATCTTGGAAACGATCTGGGTTCAAATGAAGATTTGAGGGAAAGAATCTGTCTGCTGGGCGCGATGGAAATTCGATCTTGTACCCCGACCGATTGAGTTCCTGAATCCATCTGTCCTGAATAGCGGACTGGGCCGCCGTGCCATAGTGGGCGGCCATAGACTTGCCGGCCCAAGGCTTCTTCTGGCCACCAGAGGCCTCGGAGGATTTGCCCTTGTCTTGTGCCCTAAAGGCACGAAAGGACCCCTGGTTAGGTTTAAAGGAATGGCCCCGCTTACCGCAGAAAAAACCTACCCTTGGACACATGGGGCAGCAGAGTGCTTTTACCCCCAGTGACCCCCTTAACCAACTCGTCCAGGGAGTCCCCAAAAAGGCGATTCCCTGCATAAGGGACGTCAGACACGTCTTCCTGGAAGTCTGCTCGGCCAACCAGCTCTACAGCCACACAAGGCGACGGATTATCACTGCGACAGCAGATAAGTGGGAGACTAAAGGGGCCTCATCCAAGGCCGCATCACACAGGCATAAAACCGCCTGAATAATTTGGTCCACCATCTCCAAGTAGCAGGAGGGGCGGAATCAGCCACAAGGGTGCTTCTGAGCACCTTAGTCCACTCCACCACAGCCTGAGAGACCATTACTGAGGCGAACACGGGCTTCAGCAAGGAACCTGCCACCACATAGGAGTGGCGGGTAATAGATTCCACCCGCATATCCGCCGGGTCTCTAAGCACCGGATAAGCCTCCGTGGGCATCAGAGTGGCCTTGTGTAATCCGGATACCGTGTGGTCCACCTTAGGGGCCACAGTCCAGCGCGAATCCGTTGGAGACGCAAAAGGATAGCGGTACTGAAACCGCTTGGGTACCACAAAATTGCGCTTTAAATTGCGTCATTGTTCGTTCACCGTTTTGTGAAACTCAGCGGGACAGGGAAATACCTGAGCCGTTTTCTGGGTTCTGCGGGTCCCAAAGGAAGACCGCTTACCCGGCGGGTGGGGCTCCTCTAAGTGTAGCGTGTCCTTAACAGAACTAATAAGCGCAGACACAGCAGCGCGTTCTTTGGCCGACCCAGAGGGGGAGTCGTCCCCCTCATCATCCTCCTCCTCCCCTTCCGACTGAGAGGACTGGGACCCTTCAGGGGGCACACAGTCCATGGCAACCATATCTAGCTCTGAATCAGAAGATTGAGAAAGCCTGAGCCGTTTCCTAGAAGCCCACTCAGACATCAACAGATCCACTTTTTGACGTTAAATCGCAAGTGCAGCAGTAAGGGAGCTCATCGCAGAGGATTCAGGGTACCTGAAGCCTCTACCAGAGCTGGGGAGAATTTGCTGTCCTGGGACTCCATAAATCACACTTAAAATTTTTTATGGCGCTGGCCCTTTAAATAAGTTCCACCGCAATGCACCGTAATGAGAACTAGCTCGTTGTGCTAAAGAACTGAATAGTAATACTGCCAGCAAGGGAGTACCCCAAAAAACCCAGCATAAAAGCCCCCCAGAAGTGCAGCAGTACAATACCGCTCACAGCATGATCGGACCGTCAGGAGAAGGGAATGACGTCACGCCGCTAGAGGCCAACTGCAGTACTGAGCTAAGGAAACATGGTTGTCAATGGAAGTCAATGGGGAGGCTCCGGGAAAATGGCCGCCGAGCACATGAATAAATAACATTGCCACACTAAGTAGGGCGCGAATGCACTAGGGAAAATGGCTGCTGATGCCCACAACATGAAGCCAGAACGGTCTGCCCACACCCATAATGGCGGCCCCGTGATTTTTACACCGCAGCGGGCCCCACAAACATGCCTGTACCCCCGTGACACAAAACACACCCGAGGGACTCAGGGACCCCCACAAACCCCCCACAAAGCGGCATGACCGCAAATAGCACCCCCGCAGGGACCGTGAGGGAGACACGGGGACCACACAGACAGACATGAGGGGGATAACACAGACTCTAAACAGACTGCCATCCCCATGAGAGATGCCCCACACACACCCCCAGACATACAATGTCATAGACAGAGGGGGTAGCATGTTACTTACCAAACCATGCGACATCGTGGGTGCCACTCTACGACGGGAAGCCTACCACCCCGGCTGGTGGGGGTGCCGTCAGCCAAAACAGGATACTAGCAAAACGCGGCGTACCGCAGTTGAGACATCCTAGCGAAGTGGCCACTTCGCGGGCAGTGTCTCCGAGGACAGGGACAGGTCGTTTGCGAGGCCAGGGCGTACGCATAGCCTGCTAAATGCTCGATGGCAGGCTGGGATTCCGTAAGGGTCTAGTACAACCAGTCCGACTCCCAGCTCCGCAAATGCTGTCTTCTTCCGAAGTCTGACTAACTAAGCTCAGGAACAAATAAAAAGCTATTAGTGCAAATTAAACACACTTAGCATAAAAAAAAAATGTAATAAAAGAGAGAAAAGGCTGAGACTGCAGCCCCAGCACAGGGAATCCTGCCTACTCCTAAGATAGGCAAAACTGAATTGGGAATGAGGCTAGCCGGAGGTATTGAACCAGAGGGACAGCCCCCTGTATGCGTGTCTATGCAAAGTTTTGTGAATGTTTCTAACAAAATCTTCTGCCTAGCTTACTCCTGTGGATAAGAGGTCAATACCCATAAGTGAAGACTGTATGAGTGGGCGGCGACTGTCAGAGGACGTTAGAGAAACAATGATTTTCTATGCAGCTTGTACACACTGCAACACATAATAGAGCATATAAACGTATTATGAAAAAAATGCATGCAATTGATCCAACTGCACATGCATTTTCAGTGCAGTTTAGTGTGAAAGGAACCTAAAAGGGGTATTACAGTTTTACTTTCAGTAAGGGCATACTTGGGTTACTATAATTACGTAATTTAAATTTCACACGAGATTGCAGGGTTTTCCATGAGCTGACTAACCCATAATTATCAGTGATTCATGGTGACATTTACTCTATTCTGAGTCTATTGAGGGATTTCTTAGGTCATATACTGGCCTTCAGCTCAAAGGGTAGTCACATAGTTATATAGTTGGTGAGGTTGAAAAAAAGACACCAGTCCAACCTATAATGGGTGTGTGTGTACAGTGCCTTGCGAAAGTATTCGGCCCCCTTGAACTTTGCGATCTTTTGCCACATTTCAGGCTTCAAACAAAGATATAAAACAATTTTTTTGTGAAGAATCAACAAGTGGGACACAATCATGAAGTGAAACAAAGTTTATTGGATATTTCAAACTTTGTTAAATAAAAAACTGAAAAATTGGGCGTGCAAAATTATTCAGCTCCTTTACTTTCAGTGCAGCAAACTCTCTCCAGAAGTTCAGTGAGGATCTCTGAATGATCCAATGTTGACCTAAATGACTAATGATGATAAATAGAATCCACCTGTGTGTAATCAAGTCTCCCTATAAATGCACCTGCACTGTGATAGTCTCAGAGGTAGTTTAAAGCACAGAGAGCATCATGAAGAACAAGGAACACACCAGGCAGGTCCGAGATACTGTTGTGGAGAAGTTTAAAGCCAGATTTTGATACAAAAAGATTTCCCAAGCTTTAAACATCCCAAGGAGCACTGTGCAAGTGATAATATTGAAATGGAAGGAGTATCAGACCACTGCAAATCTACGAAGACCTGGCCGTCCCTCTAAACTTTCAGCTCATACAAGGAGAAGACTGATCAGAGATGCAGCCAAGAGGCCCATGATCACTCTGGATGAACTGCAGAGATCTACAGCTGAGGTGGGAGACTCTGTCCATAGGACAACAATCAGTCGTATACTGCACAAATCTGGCCTTTATGGAAGAGTGGCAAGAAGAAAGCCATTTCTTAAAAATATCCATAAAAAGTGTCGTTTAAAGTTTGCCACAAGCCACCTGGGAGACACACCAAACATGTGGAAGAAGGTGCTCTGGTCAGATGAAACCAAAATCGAACTTTTTGGCAACAATGCTAAACATTATGTTTGGTGTAAAAGCAACACACCTCTTCACCCTGAACACACCATCCCCACTGTCAAACATGGTGGTGGCAGCATCATGGTTTGAGCCTGCTTTTATTCACCAGGCACAGGGAAGATGGTTAAAATTGATGGGAAGATGGATGGAGCCAAATACAGGACCATTCTGGAAGAAAACCTGATGGAGTCTGCAAAAGACCTGAGACTGGGATGGAGATTTGTCTTCCAACAAGACGATGATCAAAACAAAGCAAAATCTACAATGGAATGGTTCACAAATAAACATATCCAGGTGTTAGAATGGCCAAATCAAAGTCCAGACCTGAATCCAATCGAGAATCTGTGGAAAGAACTGAAAACTGCTGTTCACAAACGCTCTCCATCCAACCTCACTGATCTCGAGCTGTTTTGCAAGGAGGAATGGGCAAAAATTTTAGTCACTCGATGTGCAAAACTGATAGAGACATACCCCAAGCTACTTACAGCTGTAATCGCAGCAAAAGGTGGCACTAAAAAGTATTAACTTAAGGGGGCTGAATAATTTTGCACGCCCAATTTTTCAGTTTTTTATTTGTTAAAAAAGTTTGAAATATCCAATAAATTTTCGTTCCACTTCATGATTGTGTACAACTTGTTGTTGATTCTTCAAAAAAAATTACAGTTTTATATCTTTATGTTTGAAGCCTGAAATGTGGCAAAAGGTCGAAAAGTTCAAGGGGGCCGAATACTTTCGCAATGCACTGTATAAAAACTGACACCAGTGTCGGAACTACTAGGGTCGCAAAGATCACACTTGTGAATGGTCTCTGGCGTTCTACTACCGTGAGGGGGCCCCAAGACGATAGGAAGGTGGCCCGCTGTGGGACTGTAGTAAAAGGGTCCCTCGATGAGAGTAAAGGGCCCTGGTATCAGTGGGAAGGGCCCTGGTCCGGGGGGCCCTTCATGGTTTCTTTCACCAGAGCCTTGAAGGTTCTCGTTACGCCTCTGTATGTAATAATTATGTTAAGTATAAGGGCATGATCCTACCAACATTCAGCTACTTCAGTCCACAGGTGAGGCTAAAATGATTTCAGTAAAGAATGGAAATTGATGAACTTGGCAGACAGGTGCTGCCAGGACTCCCTAACACTATTGATTAGGGCAGGTTTTTCTAACCTGCTGGAAAAGACGGTTTGAAAAGAATTAGAACTCTATTGGCATTCATATAGATGTTAAATGTGTATGTAGCCATTTTCCAGCTTAAACGTCAGACCTTTTGCAAGCAGTGGTGAAAACATATGGACATTGAATCAGCAGCCAAACTCAATATTTTTCATAAATTAGGAACTGGTTTATTTTTTTGTATCAGGAAAAAAACAGCAAGAGCAAACTTAAATATAAGAACCGAAGATAAAACCCAAAACGTATACATGCAGACATTCTGTACAAGTGACAGAAAAAGTCAATAGGCAACTTAAAATGTTCTTTTACAAATAAATACAGTTAGACAGGAAGGCAGCACCTCTAGGGAGTTATTTAGATTGCACTAGAGTACTTATATATTGTACAACACATTTAAATTTTACTATTACAACTGCAATATTAAAGGCCTAATGTCAGAGAACCAACAGAGGACCCTTGTCACTAAAGGGACAATTGTGGGAGGACACTTCTATAAGCCATCTGGAACATCAGCTGAATTTTTTAAAGATTTTCACCTTGTTAGATTGTAACATGCTAGCTTTTATTTGCTGTCAATAAAGTCATACGATGCAAAACTATTGACTGTATAGAGTGAATATTGTGTTACAACAAGAACATTATGCGTGCCGAAGAATAATATCTAACAGTATAGGAATACTGCTCAATTGTTTAAACCAAACTCCACAAAAAAAAGTCCAAATTAAAAACTACTTATACCTTAAGACTTAGTATAATATTATTGGCCTAGGGCTTGAAAAATAGATTTAGGCTGCATCTTGCTTTTCTAGTTCTGGAAAAAAAAATTAAGTAGCCATTACACACAATGCAGTTCTATACAAAGCTGAACCCTCAAAATCTGGATTTTTTCTCTGTTGTGGTGTCAGTTTTTTTCATTATAACTCTCAATAGACAAGACTAGTAGAAAAAACAAAACACATGTATGTTATACCTATATTGTTGATTAATCCTGAGCTGCAACAATAGCTAGCCTAGAAAGTTACAATATACAAAGCTACCCGAAGCTGAGGGTATGATTCTAGTTGTTTAAACGGCGTGTCCAAAAAAGACAGACACATAGAAATAAACTTTTCATTTTGCATAATAATGACCAAGAATTGCGTTTTGTCAGGTCTTCTGCCTTAAATCCACAGAACTGTTTTCTCGGCTTTTGGCAACATGTACATTATGGGTTGGAGTGCCATAAAATGTACATTATACGATGGAGTGCCGTATATGGCTAAAGGATCCATACTACTCTTGCCATTCCCAGCACAGATGTAGTTGAACTGCCACTTTAGTAAACTGTATGGTTCAAGTTCAATGTTCAATTGAGACCAAATTCTGTCTGAAAAGGTCTTGAGCCAACGTATTTACAGTTACTAATTTAATAATAACTCTCTCCCCTATTTAATAGGGCAACATGCAGTGTGCAAAGTGCAGTAATGCATAGCAACCAATCAGAAATCATATTTTACGGTTCAAAAGGGCTGTGAGCCAATAAATACTCAGATCTGTTTGTCTGCAATTAGTTTGTGTATTAATTTTGCCATTATTAAGTAAAATAATTCAGTTTTCCATGAAATGCCATTCATATCTTACAAACTTCGAAATTGTAATTTTGTACGGAAAATATAATTAACAGATATTAACATTGCTATTCTCTGTTTATTTAGGCTAAAAGATTTCACATGTATTTCAGCATCTCCATTCCGTTAAACATATAGGTTACATTATTTCTTTATGGCATTGTTATTATACCATATTAACATCACCCTCTTTCAGAAGGGAAGAGATTACAGTGAAACAGAAGTTCAATAAACATGACTTTAAAATAAGTCATGGAAATTGGAAGATTGAAGCTTTTTTATAACAGAGTACATAAGGCAGGAGGCTTAACAGCTTATTTAAAATAGAAAGCATTACCGTTTATATCTTTCATCCTTTTGTACCAGAAACTATATTAGAAATGTGCTATAAATAAAGAACTCTGGGTTTCTCATAGTCCAGCAATCAAGCTGGTGGGATTTCTTTGGGTGACATTCCCTTATCCCATTCCAAATGGAAAACAAAGATGACCCAAAGAGATATCGGAGGATATAGAACCAAAAAAACACCCATTGCTATTTGCCTCTTTTTCCACGCCCCTTTCGTGATTTGCCTGATGTTTGAGGTGAACTAGATGATGCCACAGCTATGTTGATCTGACCATCTTGAATCTCCTGCCGAGCATCTTCTGGCATTTGGTTGATTTTTCTCTGAGCTTCCAAGTAGAACATGACATCTCGTAGTTGTTCTTGCATTTCCACAATCTGAAGATCTTTCTGCTCACCAACTTCTTTCCGCATATTCTCCTCCTCTCTAAGTTTGGTTTGGAGCAATGCCTGGTTGGCTCTGAGGCACTTGTTCATTTCCTGTTCTTCCTTCAGCTCATTGGATAGCTTAGACAACTTTGTGTTTAGCTGGGTACACCTTAGAAGCAAACAGAACAAACAATTATTAACAGGTTCTGTTGCATAGAAACTTCCCATAGTTTGTATCAAGAAAGATAAATAAATTATTATTCATGGATGGTAAACAGGCTAAAGTTATGTATTTGTAGTCCTTGTCAACAGTATCAGCAGTTATACAGTGTATGTCTTGGGCACATGCGAAACAGAAGCTTATGGCTTTAAAACAAGTTAGTAAGAAAGCTGATCACAAATCTTGGCAGACCTTTTTTGTGTGCCTGAACTTGACAGTACTACGTACCAGCCAACTTCCTGGCGATGGCTTAGTTGCCAAGTGTCCCAGATTCTTGACTCTGTCCCTCAGTGTCCGTGTGCAGTGGGCAGAACCTAGTGTACAGAACCTAGTACACAGAAGGATCAAAGTACTGGGCACTAGAACACCATCTGCATTCCACCTAGCATCTTGCACTGAGATGCTGTTACTGTCAGATGGAGTAATCTCTGCCAGACAGTACAACAGTCCTGGCCCTACATCCTCTTAGAGAAAGTCAGTGACACTGGAGCAAGTGCTCAGGTAAGATTACACTGAGCACTAATGCAGAGGGTAATGCCACTGGCCACCAATGCTGGGGGATAAATATCACTGCTACTGATTACCAATGGAGGGAATTAAATGTCAATGACATGGACCACCACTGCAGGGGGTTTAAATTTCACTGCAAAGATACCCGTGATTGGCCACAGCTTTTACGTAGGACCAACCCTGTCCTAGAAGTGTGTTTGGCCCCCAGAGAGTCCTGATCTCAACATTGAGTCTGTCTGGGATTACATGAAGAGACAGACGAATTTGAGGCAGCCTACATCCACAGAAGATCTATGGTTAGTTCTCCAAGATGTTTGGAACATCCTACCTGCTGTGTTCCTTCAAAAATGATGTGCAAGTGTACCTAAAAGAATTGAATACCAAAAGGGTAGTCACACCAATGCTGCTTCCTACAGGAGTAGGACACTAGGCAGAAAATAAAAAAAAAGAACTTTACCACGCCTATGGAGCAATCCCTAAAGCAGGGGTCTTCAAACGATGGCCCTCCAGTTGTTCAGGAACTACAAATTCCCATCATGCCTAGTCATGTCTGTGAATGTCAGAGTTTTACAATGCATCATGGGATATGTAGTTCTGCAACAGCTGGAGGGCCGTAGTTTAAGGATCCCTGCCCTAAAGGCATACACCCACTCACTCTGCTATAGGATTCAGTTTTGTTGCAAGCAGTGTCAGAAGTGAAAAACCTCAACCCATTCAGAGATAGAGGGGTGGGTGCTGCGCAAGTCCAAAATTTTCTCTATTGTTCATTGACAAACGCAGCTCCATATTCTTTTTAACCATTGGGACGTTCCAAAGCAGTATTTGCATGAGGTGTGGGAAAACAATGCAGGGAAAGAATGTAATTCCCCAAAGGCTAAACTTAGCCAACCAGGTAACATGGAGCCCAACCAGGAACAACTGGAGCTTACCTAGAAACATACACCGTCAAAGAGAAAAAAATGCTCTTTTAACCACTTCCCCACCAGGCCTATTTCGGACACTTTTGTTTACAAGTTAAAACCAGTATTTTTTTCCTAGAAAACTACTTAGAACCCCCAAACATTATATATATTTTTTTAGCAAAGACTCTGGAGAATAAAATGGCGGTCATTGCAATATTTTTTGTCACGCGGTATTTGCGCAGCGGTCTTTAAAACGCCATTTTTTTGGGAAAAATTAAATTTCACTGCATTTAAAAAATACTAAACCGTAAAGTTAGCCCATTTTTTTTGTATATTGTGAAAGATGATGTCACGCCGAGTAAATAGATACCCAACATGTTACGGTTTAAAATTGCACCCCCCGTGGGATGGCGACAAACTACGGTCAATAGAGATCTCAATAGGCGACACTTTAAATTTATTTAACGGTTACCAGTTTAGAGTTAGAGTGTAGCTCTTTTTTTAAAATTATTGCTCACGCTCTGGCGATCGCGGCGATACCTCACGTGTGGTTTGAACAGCGATTTCATTCACGGCTCGACTTCCGTATACTTTTTCTTTTGTGCGCGAGCTAACGGTGATCGGGGCGGCTAATTTTTTTTTTTCCCCCCCATTTATTTTATTTTTTTAACTTTATTACAGTTTAAAAAAAAAAAAAAAATCTGATCACTTTTATTGCTGTCACAAGCAATGTAAACATCCCTTGTGACAGCAATATGCAGTGACAGGTACACTTTATGGAGGGATCGAGGGTCTAAGAGACCCTAGACCCCTCCACTACACTTCCCTGTATGCAAAACGCTGAAAAACGGCGTTTTTGCATACAGCCGTTTTTCAAATTTGCCGCCGTTTTGCAGCACACTAACCCGGAAGTGACGTCATGGACGCCGCCTCCGCGTTACGTCATCGGAGACCCGATTGATGCCGTTTCCGGCATTTATCGGGACTCCATCCAGCCGGCGGACGCGCCGGCTGGGTGCTCGGGGCTCCCGGTGGGACGGGAGCCCCGATAAAAGCCGCGGAAGGCGGCGGGAGGGGGGGGGGACGATGTCCCCTCCCGCCCCCCCGGGTAACGATCGAGCGGCTCCCGAGCCGCATCGATCGGTACCGACGGAAAGTCGACCGTCGGCTTCAAACAACGGTACCGGGATGATGCCTCTAGCTAGAGGCATCATCCCGGTATACCCCCGCAAAGTTTACGACGTCATATGATGTCCACCCAGGGGGGAAGTGGTTAAATAGCAGCCTGCAAAACCTTGCAGCCAAAAGAAGCATCCAAGGATGCCAACACATCTACTTTGTAGAATTTTGTGAACGTGTGCACAGACGACCAAGTTGCCATCTTGCAAACTTGTATTACTGAGGCCTGATGGCGAAAGGCCCAAGAGGCACTCAGCACCCTAGCAGAATGTGCCTTCACAGGTAAAAGTGGAACCTGACACTTAAGTGAATACGCCTGTACCACCGTCTGCCTGGTCCATCTGGATATTGTCGCAGCAGACGCAGCCAATCCCTTCCGAGGTCCTTCTGTGAGGACAAAAGGAGAGTTTGATTTCTTGAAAGACTCAGTAACCCCCAGGCAAACCCTAATTGCCCGAACCACAGCCAAAGAATGCAAGGCATTTTTCTTGGGATGCTTGGGCTTAGGACCGAGTGAAGGCAGTACAATGTCTTCATTCAATGGAAATCAGAAACCACCTTAAGAAATGACTAATTAGGTTGAAGTACCACTTAATCTCTGTGGACCACCAGAAAAGGAGAACGTCAGGACAGTGCCGTCAATTCAGACACTCTGTGGGCAATAGCCACCAAAAAGGCTACCTTCTGTGACAGTGTAAGCAGAGGAATCTCCCTAAGTTTTCAAATGGAGATTTTTGAAGAACAGACAGTACCAATTTAAGATCCCACGGTGGTAACAGGGACCGTATCGGAGGAGCCACATAACGAACTCCCTGGATAAAAGTGCCAATCAAAGAATGCATAGCTAAAGGACGTTGAAAAAACACAGCCAAAGCCGACACCTGGCCGTTAATAGTACCCAAGGCCAACCGCTGCTCAACCCGTATTTGGAGGAAAGCCAATATCCTAGCCACAGAAAAGGAGCGTGGATGCACCTTAATCGATTCACACTGAGATGTACGATTCCACGTACGATCATAAATCTTCCTGGAGGTAGATTTTCTAGTCTTCAACAGTGTAAGAATCACGGAGTCAGAAAGACACCTATTCTACAATACCTGGCTTTCAACAGCCATGCCGTTAAAGCAATCGACTGTAAAGCAGGATGGAAGATCGGCCTTTGAGACAACAGATCTTCCCTGAGAGGAAGCCTCCAAGGAACATCAGCGACCAGCCTTACCAGATCGGCATACCAAGACTGGCGAGGCCAGTCTGGGGCCACCAGAATGACCGGAATCCCTTCCACCCCTATTCAGCGCAAAAGCCTTGGCAGAAGTTTCAGTGGAGGAAACGCATAGATCAGCCAATAATGACCCCAAGGAGCCACCATTGCATCTGTGGCGTCGGCCAGAGGATCCCGAGACCTGGCTAAAAACCTCTGTACCTTCATGTTGAGCCAAAAAACTAATAGGTCTACCTCGGGTGTCCCCCACCGGACACACAACAGGTGAAACACCTCTGGGTGTAAGGACCATTTACCCCTGATCCAACACCTAACGACTCAAGTATTCCGCCTGTCAGTTCTCCAGTCCAGGTATATGCACGGCGGAGAGGGCTGGAACAAAATGTTCTGCCCATATTAAGATCTCGGCCACCTCCCAAGCCGCCAGGACACTCTTACTCTCACTCACCCCTTGATGATTTATGTAAACCACAGCCGTGGCGTTGTCTGATTGAATCCAAACTGGACAACCCTGCAGACGATTTGTCCAGTGACTCGAGCAAAGCTTTATCGCTCCAGAATATTGATCCGAAGTCTGGACTCTTTCAGAGTCCAGGTCCCAATGGACACAGCTTTCCAAGCACTCCCCTCCCCCCAGCCAGACAGGTTAGCATCCGTGGATACCACAGTCCAATATAATGGAAGGAAGGGCTTGCCCTGACGCAGGGCCAAGGAACGAAGCCACCACAGAAGAGCACTTCTGCATTATGACTCAACCAAATCAGATTGTCCAAAGATTTTGGATCCTTGTTCCACTTGACAAGAATACCCCTTTGCAGAAATCTCATCTGGAACCGAGCAAACTGAACCACTCCGAAGGTAGACACCAGGCCTCAAGCTCACATGCAAGTCCGCAATAAGAACAGAGTACTGGATAAATCCAACTGAATCACCTTCTGCAACTTTTGCAGCTTTTTCCGGGGGGGGGGGGACACCCTCCCAGAGGCTGAGTCCAAAGTCAGTCCCAGATAAACCATTTTGGAGGCTGGAAACAGAGCAAATTTTCTGAAATTGATGGTCCAACAGAACTCTTGCAGAGACCGTACAGTGATTGACAAATCGCCCACCAGAACTGAGTGGGAGTCTGCTCTTAAGAGGAGATCGTCCAGGTACCCTAGTACCGCAATCTCCCACTGTCACAGTAATGCCAATACCGGAGCCAACACGTTTGTGAAGACCCTGGAGGCGGAGGCGAGACCAAAGGGTAACGCCACAAATTGAGAATGTTCCTCTCCTACAGCGAAGCAAAGAAAAACGCTGGTGTCCAGCGTAAATAGGGATGTGCTGATATGCGTCCTAGATATCGATAGAGACCAAAAAGCCCCCTTGGTGTAGGAAAGCCACTACCATGCGAATGGACTCCATTCTAAACTTCTGTACCCGCACAAAGCGATTTAGAGCCTCGAGGTTCAGAAGTGGACGCACTTTCCCTTCTTTCCTGGGAACAGTAAACAGGTTTGAATAAAACCCTTGAAAGTGTTCCCGAGGGGGAACCGGCACAATCACCTTTTGCGGAAGCAGATCTTGTACCGCCTCTTGTAGATCCCTTAACTGATCTAAAGATAGGTGTAGTTTGGACGGGAAGAATCTGTCCCGATGGTCAGGACCTGAATTCGATCTTGTAACCGGATCAGGGCAGCTCTTGGGCCTATTTGTCCTGAATCAAGGAGGTCCCTGGTTCCGAACAGAAAACAAAGACACCCACCCCAGATACGGGTGAGGGCACCCCTTAATGCAGATGGAAATTTGTCCGCAGATCTGGAGGGGCCTGTTCCCGGCTCACCCGACCACGTCTTCTTGGAACCCCCAGATGACCGAAATAGCTTAGGTCCTTTCTCCTGCGTACCGAACGCACAAAGGGACCGTCTGTGTGCTGAAACATAAGGGCCCCATCTATTACAGTGACTTGCCCTTAGCGGATAGAGGAAAAAAAAAAAAAAAAAAAAAAAAAGAGTACTCTTCCCACCTGTGAGTCCTTTAATCAGTTCATCCAACAAAGACATAAATAGGCGGTCCCCCGTAAAGGGGAGATCTGATAGAGCCTTTTTAGAAACCTGGTCCGCAGATCAGCTCTTAAGCCATACCATGCGTGGTTACTTATTGCGTTTAGAACAACTCCATTGACTTGCAACAATTTTGTTACAATAGGTGGGAAAAGGGATTACCTTTGCCGCTTTTAGGTGATCTGTGGGCCCCGAGGGGACTGGTGCCTCCCATGTTAACAATTTTCTGCACCAATACAATCAGTGCATCCACCAGCGCATGTGCAGTAAAAAAAAAAAAGGACTCATCCTCACCGCAGAGCACCCAAAGTGCGTGGATGCAGACCCAGTAGAGTTGCTATATGCTAAGCTCACCCTCAGAACATACCAAGCAGGGGAGGTCCCCAACCACAGTCCCGCAAGGAGACGCCGGCTTAAGTTCCACAAAAAGACCCTTATTAGACCTAAGGGTCGCCCACCATAAAAGGACATAGCTCCCTATAAAGGGGAAGAGGGGGCCCGCTGTGATGCAGACGGGCAAGCATAGTACCCCCACGGCGCCACCAGGTTCAAGGGGGGCGCCAGGCAGTCCATATGTCCACCCCCGGGGGGGGGGGGGTAAGGGCAGACACCCATCCGCTGCTCTATCACCCCGGTCAGCAGCTCAAACAGACTGGTCAACAGTTCAGCCAGCAGCTCGGACAGCCAGCCGTGAGTAGGCCGCAGAGCCACAGCCTAAGATTGGGGCCCAATCCGGTCTGGTCACGAGTCCGCCGTCAGGTCTGTCAGCGTGATCAGCAACTCGGTTAAGAGCTCAGACAGCCTGGTCAGTCACTCAGACAGGCAGCTCTGTCAGCCGCGATTAGGCCACAAGCCGTGGCCTTAATTTTTGGCTCGATCTGGCTGCGGGAGGCATCCGCCAGTCATCTTGATCAGGCACTTCATCTCAGTCAGCTTGGTCAGGCACCTCATCTCGGTCAGGCACTCGGTCAGCTTGATCAGGTACCCGGATTGCCGCGAGTAGGCCGCAACGCCGCGGACTAAATTTTGGGCCCAACCCAGACACGTGAGGCGCAGACCCGCGCACGAAGATACATCCGCTCCCGCCCTAAGCCTATAACCACTGCAGGGAGCCCAAAGGACATCCCTGCCCCAGTCAAAACCCCCCAAGGGGCCGGGAACTTTCTCAAAGAACCCCGTATGTGATCCGGACAGCCTGGTCAGCAACAACAGCATCCCCCCCTTTACTGGAGCAAGTGGCAAAGCCAGCTCCTACCTAACCCCGGAAGGGGGGGCATGGGGGTAGGTTGGGGCCGAAAGACCACCGTGACGGTTAGAGGGGCTGGGGGAAATGGAAGGGAATCCGGGGCCCACGTCCACCATGAGACCACAGAAGCTATGGGCTGACACTACTCCCCATACCAACGACAATCAGGTCGGCGCCACTCCGGACAGACTACCTCTCCACTTGGGGTGGGGGTGCTGACGGCCAAGAGGCACGCTGGGACTAAGGGCGAACCAGGTCGTGTGCATCCAGACGATGTATTACACTCGCGGGCCAGCCCCCATCCATTGAGGGTCTGTCGTGGAGAGGCCTAGCACGGGGCTAGAACCTGCACACGCTCGCTGGCTGGACTGGGAGACCAAAAAAAGATCTAGGATATCCAGTCCGAAACCCAGTCCAGCTGTTGATTTCAGTTCTCTCAGGAACATAACTAGCCTATAATTAAAATTTCAATAAAAGGATCCCTTTAAAATAAAAAAAAACAAGCTAAGACCGAAGTCCCAGCCGGGAACTAGGTCCTACTCCAAAACTAGGCGGAAAAAAACGGAATCCTATAGCAGAGTAAGTGGGTGTATGCCTTCAGGGACTGCCCCATAGGCGTGGTAAAGTTTTTTTCCTGCCTAGTGTCCTAGTCCTGTAGGGGGCAGCATAACCCAATGGTTAAGAAGACTATGGAGCTGCGTCTGTCAATGAACGACAGAGAAATACATATTTTTGAAAGCATTCTTACTTTCCGAACTAAGGTGACATTGCACTGCTGTGCTGGTATTCTTAAAAAGAAAAAGGCTGGCTGCTATCACTGTATGCCAGTGCTGCCAGCCAATGTCTCTGATTACTCCCACAGCAGTACAATGTCACGAGACCAGTACTGCCAGTCAGTGGGCTCAATTCATGAAACTGCATCTACTGCTTTAAGATCAGCGGTAAAATGGCTCATATCGTTTAAAAAAAAGAAAAAAACTGTTTTTTTTTTTGCAATCTACTAAAACAAAATGCTACTAAAATACCACATGCACTATTTCTTGAAGTGATGCAGTATTCTAGTAGTAAAAACATGTGGTAATTTAACGCTGGCAGCCACCAGTGTATAACAACTAGTGAACCATGGTGAAGATGCACCATGCCTCTTATTAAATATTTTGTTATGGGGGGGGGGGGTTATTTGTACGGTCCTGGCATCTTATGGCCTTAATAAATTAGATAGGCAGCCAGAAGATCAGGACCAATCGATATCAACACACACACACACCCACACCCACTAGTCTGTGGACTGAAGAGTTTTTAAAACAGAAATGTTGGCTTACTGAAAAGTATGTCCTCAATACTTGGTCGGGGCTCCTTTCACATGAATTACTGCATCAATGCGGTGTGACATTGAGGAGAGAGTCGCGACAGAGTTGTTCTACATCTAGTGAGTGCAGTGATCAACAGCGACACAAGTTATGTATTCTGTTCGGTGATAAGTGATAACAGTGACCAACAAACACTCTGACACACGTTCTGTATCTCTCTGTTCTGTAACACAGCCGCCGCGGCCACCCACCCACAGCTGCCCGGTGCCAGCCAGCAACCTAGTCCCACACAGTCCACTGTGTAGTGTGTACCAGCCAGCCACAGGCCCTGCCTGAGTTCTCCACCTGACTGTACCAGCTCTCCAGCCACAAGCCCTGGGCCTGTACGTGCCAGGCCAGCCAGCCACCCACCCCACCAAGTGCCAGCCAGCCACGAAAGGGTGCCAGCCAGCCACCCACCACAGGGTGCAAGCCAGCCAGCCACCCACCACAGGGTGTCACAGTCAGCCAGCCACCACAGGGTGTCACAGCCAAACACCCACCACAGGGTGCCAGTCAGGCAGCCACCCACCACAGGGTGCCAAGCCAGGCAGCCACCCACCACAAGGTGCCAAGCCAGGCAGCCAGCCAGCCACCACAGGGTGTCACAGTCAGCCAGCCACCACAGGGTGCCAGCCAGGCAGCCACCCACCACAGGGTGCCAGCCAGGCAGCCACCCACCACAGGGTGCCAGCCAGGCAGCCACCCACCACAGGGTGCCAGCCAGGCAGCCACCTACCACAGGGTGCCAGCCAGGCAGCCACCTACCACAGGGTGCCAGCCAGGCAGCCACCTACCACAGGGTGCCAAGCCAGGCAGCCACCCACCACAGGGTGCCAGCCAGCCATTTTGTGTAAGCCTATATTAGTGTCTGACCCTTTCTTGCTTCAATGGAAATAGATGGAGATAGAAAAATTAAAAAATTGTGGTCTCCGAGTATTTCTCTTCTCCATCTCCAGGAAAATAAGCAGCACTGTGCAAGACGTGCAAAAACAATGCAAGCATGGGATCAATAAGTGCAAGAACTAAAAATACGTCTAATATTTGGGCCCATCTAAGAGTTCATCATCTTGAATTGTATAATGCAGCACAGAAAAAACAAAATGAATCACAAGGTGAATCATCCCTATCTCAGGCACCAATAACAGATATGTTTCAGAAAAAAAACAGGTGGCTAAAATCTGATGGAAGATCGCAACTGCTGGACAGAGTAATCACAGAGATGATGGTGACTGATAACCAGCCATTTACAATAGTGTCTGACTCTGGATTTAAGCGGTTGATGTCCATACTTGAGCCAAGGTACACACTGAAGAGTGACAAGTTTTTTTATCGAACTGAAATGCTGCAAAAGATTCACCAAAAGGTCGTTGACAAAGTTAAGACTATACTGCAACAAGAGAATGCTGGCAACTCACTCTCATTCACGGCGGACTGCTGGTCAGGACAAACAGAATCACTAATGAGTCTTACAAGCCACTTCATTGACAGCAGATAGACAAGAAGGCATTTGGTGTTGAATACAAAAGTGATGCAAGGGTCCCACACTGGGGAGTACATTAAAGAAAGGTTTCTAGGCATGCTAGAAGAATGGTGAATCACCAAAGACCGAGTGATGCTTGTGCTGCGAGACAGTGGAGCGAACATGATTAAAGGTATGAGACTTGCTGCAGTGTCAGACCTCAGTTGCATGGCACACACCCTCCAACTGGTGGTAAATGATGGTATGTCAAACCAGAAAGCGTTGCTGGACATTATTACCATGCTGAAGAAGTGCGCAGGGCATTTCCACCATTCTGTTCTTGCCAAGCAGCGACTGAGGTGCATTCAGGTGCACTCTCACTATATAGTCTGGTGAATATGGACATGGAGGACATTCTTGCCCTACAGCAGATCAGTGGGACATAGTAGCCAACATTATAGAAACGCTCGTACCCATTGAGGAAGTGACACTAGAGGTGGGTCATTATGACTCATCTGTTTCCTCTGTGAAACCATGTGTGAGAGTCCTGAAGATGCTTCTTCAAAAGAATGAAGGACCCAACACATATGGCATCAAAGCATGTAGGCAGGCCATGAGGGACAGCCTCGCCAAAAGGTTTGAGAAGCATGAGGAGAATAAAAATGTTGTGCTTGCATGTCTTTTGGATCCTCGATACAAGAACCATCCTTTTTCCTCGGATGATGTATTGGCCAAGGCAAAGCAATGGCTGACAGAAGATATTCAACAGAAGGTACAGGAGGTTCTTCCTGAGGAAAAAAAAAAATCAAGGACAAGAAGAGAATGTTTCTGATGTGGAAGAGCAGGATGCAGGAGAAAAAATGTCCCAAAAGACAACAGACAGAAGAGAAAATTCATTGTGGTCAAATAGATGCAATGTTCAGCATTTTATTGGGGCCTCATGTAGAGGATACATCAGAATCTGCAATAATGATCCTGGATGATGAACTTCATCTCTATTTGAAGGAACCAGTAATTGACAGAAAAAAGTGATCCTCTTCAGTGGTGGAAAGAAAATGAGGCACGCTACAAAAGACTTGCTTCCCATGCTAGAAGATACCCTTCTGCTCCTCCTTCCTCAGTATCAAGTGAGTGAGTTTTTAGTGAAGTGGCAGCAATTTATGAAAAGAAAAGAAGCCGTTTAACTGGTGAACATGCTGAAATGTTATGCTTTCGGCACTATAATATTGTTCTACTTAACTGGGAGTATTGATTTGAAAGTGTAGTAGTAGTGTCTGTCCAGTGTCCACCAGTCCACTGAGTCTGTCCAATCCACTGTCTAGCTTGTGTCTATCTATTTTTTTTTTCTAACAGTTTTGTACTGACTACGCTGCGATGCAGTCAGTGAAAAAGTGCTAGAAAAAAAAAAATAGACAGTGGATTGGAGTCAGTGCCAGTGGACAACTGCTGCCATAATTTTAAATCACTACCGCAGTAGTGATATCAAATTATTGCAGTGAGTGAGTGCCCTACTGCAGCGGTAGTACAGTCCAATCCACTGTGTAGCTGTTGCCTTGCTTTTCTTCTAGCAGTATTGCACTGACTGCAATAGTTGCAGAGTGTGCCATACTGCAGATAGTCCTCCACTGACTCCAGTCCAATCCACTGTGACATGCGTAGCTGTTGCCTTGCTCTTTTTATAGCAGTTGTATGCATGTGTATTTTATTGTGTAGCTGCTCTTGTTGCCTATTTTTTTTTCCTCGCAGTTTTGCACTGACTGCACTGCAGTAGTGAATTAAAAATATTGCAGTCCACTACTGCAGCACTTTATTATACATTAATGCACAATCCGATGAAGTGAAATGCTTATGTCCAACTCCTTTCAATTGAAGTTATCCTATCAGTTTTTATGCAGTTAAGGTGCGAAGAACGAGCACTTCAACAATGTTGAAAATGTTAATAAATAAAGATCAACATGTTTGTTAAGAGATTTGTGTTTTTTTGGGGAAATTTTACATGTCTAAAAATATCGGCCGATAACGATATGCAATGGGCGAAATATCGGTATCGGCAACGAAAAAAAAGATATCGGTCGAAAACTAATTTAAATGATACGAGTTTCACTTTTTGAACTGAATTACTGAAATTAACTTTCTGTTAATATTTTAATTTTATGAGATGCACGCGTATTTTGTAAATTTTAAATGGTGCTTTTTTGCGAAATGGTGAAAAGCAAAAGTATGTAAAAATATAAACATCCAAATTTCTCTAAAAATATGGAGGTTTTAGTTTTTTTTTTCTAACAGCTTTTAGAGTTTGTAAAAGACCCTCCAAACCATATATTTTCTGAAAGCACATGACCTGTAGAATAAAACAGACCCCTAATGTCTCTTTTTGAGACACAGAAAGGGACTGAAGACCTTTCTCCGAAAACTGGCCTGCCTTGTAATAACACCTCAGCAGTGCCACAGGCTGATCGCCTCCATGCCCCACCGCATTGATGCAGTAATTCATGCAAAAGGAGCCCCGGCCAAGTATTGAGTGCATGCTATACGGTACACGGACAAATGTTTCAGTAGGCCTAATTTCTGTATTAAAAGCCCTTTTCTTATTGGTCTTAAGTAATATTTTAAGTTTCTGAGATACTGAATTTTAGGTTTTCATTAGCTGTAAGCAATAATCAAAATTTAGAAAGAAATGCTTGAAATATTTATCACTCTGTGTGTAATGCATGTATATAAATTATATGAGTTTAATTTATTTAAGTAATTCAATTAAAAAAGTGAAACTTTAAGATATTCTAATTATCTGAGATGTACCTGTAGTTTGTCCAATATATAGTAAAGGGAGAAGGTGTAACACAACATGCCACATGACATGAAGTCATATCCACGTGATTGAGAGGGTGCAAAAACCTAAACTTAAACCTAGTCTCTGACAGAAACTTGTACAATTTTATGTCAGATTTATCAAAACCTAAACACTTTCAATGTGTGTGCAATCAGGCAGGCACTACATAGTTGAAGGTACATCCTAAAGGAAATAGAATAAGAAAATTATATATTGAATGGACAGCCTAACTCCTATAACTAAATTTTGAAGTTCAATGTTCTTCTTGCTGTTTCTCCTAGACCGCATCGCCAAAAAGGATTCTTCTCAATGCTCCCATTAGAACTTTCCTTTCAACTTTTGTCATGATGCAATCTGAACATCGCCCAATAAAGACAGTGGTCAGAAAGAGACCTGAGAGAAAAGCCTACCGACACCAGCCAGGGAATCAGGGCCCTAGAGAGCAGAATCATGTCAATACGAGACGTAGACTGATGTGTGGATGAGAAACAAGAAAATGCCTGCTGTAGGGGAAATTTGGCCCTCCATGTATCCATCCACCAGACCCACACTCTCCACTAAACGAGCAAATCTAGTACATGTTGGAAGCTGCGGTGTCTGGGGGTTAGCTTGTAGTCTATCCAAGGTAGGGTTCAAAACATTATTAAAATCCCCCAACCAGACGGCCAGTATAGACGGGTTCTGTGACATGTATGTGAGGCCTTCAGTAATGATGGACAGAGAAGTGTGGGTGGGGGGGGGGGGGGGCACGTAAAAGGTCAGGATCAGCAGGGGCTCCCCATACACCAACACCCGCAAAAAAACCAACCTATCCTGGAGGTCCACCCGAGTCCCCTGGAGCTGAAAATGAACCGATTTAGCCACCAGTACCGCCACGCCCCTGGAACGAGAGGTATATGCGGAATGGTACACCCAGCCAATCCAGGGTCTTTTTAGCGACAGGTGCATAGGGCCCTCAAGGTGAGTCTCCACAAGGATTAGAACATCCACTTGTTGGTTGCTTTTTTAGAGAAGCAAAGGCCGCAGAGTGCTTGACCTTATCACAGAGTCCCCGGACATGCCATGTCATCAATTTTAAGGTGGCCATCTACAGGAAGGTAAAATCAAAAGGTGCGACAGCACCAGGATCTCGGGTATCGCCCCAAAACATGTTAACCACTTAAGCCCCGGAAGATTTTACCCCCATTCCGACCAGGGGGTATTTTACGACTCGGCACTGCGTGACTTTAACTGACAATTGTGCGGTCATGCAATGTGGTACCCAAACGAAATTTACGTCCTTTTTTTCCCACAAACAGAGCTTTCTTTTGGTGGTATTTGATCACCTCTGCGCTTTTTATTTTTTGCGATATTAATAAAAAAAGAGCGAAAATTTTGCAAAAAAATGACATTTTCAACTTGGTCTTTTAAAAAATATCCAATATACTCAATTTATGTATTTTTTTTTGGCTAAAATATATTTAGCTACATGTCTTTGACAAAAAAAAATTCAATGAGCGTATTTTTATTGGTTTGCGCAAAAGTTATAGCGTCTACAAACTATGGTGTAAATACAGAAATTTACGCAGCTTTAATTTTTGACTGCCTATCTCATTTCATGAAGTGCTAAAATGGCAGGGCAGTACAAAACCCCCCCAAACTACCACTTTTTGGAAAGTAGACATCCTAAGGAATGTTCTGAGAGGCATGTTGAGCTCATTGAATATTTCATTTTTTTGTCACAGGTGTTTGAAAAATGACTTTTTTTTATTTTTTTTATTTTTTTTTACACAAAGTTGTCATTGAAATGATATATTGCTCACACATGCCATGGGTATATGTGTAATTACACCCCAAAATATATTCTGCTGCTTCTCCTGAGTACAGGGATACCACATATGTGGGACTTTTTGGGAGCCTAGCTGTGTACGGGACCACAAAAACAAATCCCCACCATCAGAATTTCAAAGGGCGTACATTTTTCATTGCATTTTCTCACTACCTCTAACGGTTTAGGAGGCCCTGAAATGTCAAGATACCACAAAACCCCCCCAAATGACCCCATTTTGGAAAGTAGACACCCCAAGCTGTTTGCTAAGAGGCATGGTGAGTCCATGGAATATTTTATATTTTACCACAAGTTTTGGGAATATTACTATTTTTTTTTTTTTATTTTTTTTTTTTACACAACGTTGTCACTAAAAGATAAAATTCTCACACATGACATGGGTATATGTGGAATTACACCCCAAAATACATTCTGCCACTTCTCCTGAGTATGGGGATGCCCCATGTGTGAGACTTTTTGGGAGCCTAGCTGTGTACAGGACCGCGAAAACCAATCAACACTCCCAGGTTTTCTAATGGCGTAAATTGTGCATGTCACCTCTGCACTACCTGTCACAGTTTCGGAGGCCCTAAAATTCCAAGATAGCACAAACCCCCCCCAAATGACCCCATTTTGGAAAGTAGACACCCCAAGCTATTTGCTGAGAGGCATGGTGAGTCCATGGAATATTTTATATTCTGCCACAAGTTCCGGGAAATACATATATATATATATATATATATATATATATATATATATATATTTTTTTTTTTTTTCACAAAGTTGTCAGTAAATGAAATATTGCTCACACATGCCATGGGTATATGTGAAATGACACCCCAAAATACATTCTGCTGCTTCTCCTGAGTACAGGGATACCCCATGTGTGAGACTTTTTTGCAGTCTAGCCGAGTACAGGTCCCCGAAAACCAGTCCCCGCTTTCAGGCTTTCCAAGGGCGTAAATTGTTGATTTCACTCCTGACTACCTATCACAGTTTCGGAGGCCCTAAAATTCCAAGATAGCACAAAACCCCCCCAAATGACCCCATTTTGGAAAGTAGACACCCCAAGCTATTTGCTGAGAGGCATGGTGAGTCCATGGAATATTTTATATTTTGCCACAAGTTCCGGGAAATATATATATATATATATATTTTTTTTTTACACAAAGTTGTCAGTAAATGATATATTGCTCACACATGCCATGGGTATATGTGAACTGACACCCCAAAATACATTCTGCTGCTTCTCCTGAGTATAGGGATACCCCATGTGTGAGACTTTTTTGCAGTCTAGCCGAGTACAGGACCCCGAAAACCAATCATCGCCTTCAGGCTTTCCAAGGGCGTAAATTGTTGATTTCACTCCTGACTACCTATCACAGTTTTGGAGGCCATGAAATGCCAAGACAGCACAACCCCCCCCCAAATGACCCCTTTTCGGAAAGTAGACACCCTGAGCTATTTGCAGAGAGGCATGTTGAGTGTTTTGCAGATCTCACTTTTTGTCACAAAGTTTTGGAAATTGAAAAAAGAGAAAAAAAAATGCATTTTCCTGTTTTTTCTTCATTTTCCAAAAAAAATTAGAGCTGCAAAATACTCACCATGCCTCTCAGCAAATAGATTGGAGTGTCTACTTTGCAAAATGGGGTCATTTGGGGGGGGGTTTGTGCAATCTTGGCTTTTTATGGACTTCAAAACTGTGATAGGTAGTAAGGAGTGAGATCAACAATTTACGCCCTTAGAAAGCCTAAAGGTGCGCATTGGTTTTCCGGGTCCTGTACGCGGCTAGACTGGCAAAAAGTCTCACACATGGGGTATCATTGTACTCAGGAGAAGCAGCAGAATGTATTTTGGGGTGTCATTTCACATATACCCATGGCCTGTGTGAGCAATATATCATTTACTGACAACTTTGTGTAAAAAAATAAAAAAAAATAAAAAAAATTTTTTTCCTCGAAACTTGTGGCAAAATATAAACTATTCCATGGACTCACCATACTTCTCAGCCAGTAGCTTGGAGTGTCTACTTTGCAAAATGGGGTCATTTGGGGGGGTTTTGTGCCATCTTGAAATTTCAGGGCCTCTGAAACTGTGACAGGTAGTCAGGGGTAAAATCAGCAATTTACGCCATTAGAAAACCTGAAGATGTGGATTGGTTTTCGGGGGCGCGTACACAGCTAGGCTCCCAAAAAGTCTCACACATGTGGTATCCCTGTACTCAGGAGAAGCAAAAGAATGTATTTTGGGGTGTCATTTCACATATTCCCATGGCATGCATGAGCAATATATCATTTAGTGACAACTTTCTGTAAAAAAAACAACAAAAAAAAAAAAAAATAATAATTTTACCGAAACTTGTGGCAAAATATAAAATACTCCATGGACTCACCATGCCTCTCAGAAAAAAGCTTTGGGTGTCTACTTTTCAAAAAGGGGTCATTAGGGGGGTGTTTGAACAGTTCCGGCATTTTATACTCAATCTTATCCACACATCACCCACTCTTCTAACCACTTGAAAACCAAGCCTTTTCTGTGCCTTTTTGTTTACATGAAAAAATATTTTTTTTTTACTAGAAAATTACTTTGAACCCCCAAACATTATATATTTTTTTAAAGCAGAGGCCCTATAGAATAAAATGGTGGATGTTGCAAATTTTTTTGTCACACGGTATTTGCGCACAGATTTTCCAAACGCAATTTTTGCGAAAAAAATACATTTTTTTTAATTTATTGCACAAATACACTATATAATTCCAATTTTTTTGGTAAAATTTAAAAGATGATCTTATGCCGAGTTCATAGACACCTAACATGACATGCTTTAAAAATTGCGCATGCCTGCGCAGCGACAAAAACGTATGTACATTTTTGAAAACCTTTAAAAGTCTCTACAGGTTACCACTTTAGACTTACAGAGGAGGTCTACTGCAAGAATTACTGCACTTGATCTGGCGATCACGGCGATACCTCACATGCATGCTGCAATTGTGGTTTACATATGACACTAGACCACCGCTTGCGTGCGCCATTGCGCGCAAGCACCGGGGGTAAGGGGGGGGGCTCAATTTTTTTTTTTTTTCTTTTGCTTTTTTATGTTATTTTGACACCTTTCCTTTAATTTTTTTTTTTTTAAATCATTTTTATTGTTATCATAGTGAATTTAAATATCCCCTATGATAGCAATCTGTGGTGACAGGTACTCTTTTTTAAAAAAATTGGGGTCTTTTAGACTCTAGATCTCTCCTCTGACCTTAACGCATCTGACCACACCAAAATTGGTGTGATAAAATACTTTCCCAATTTCCCAATGGCCCTGTTTATTTCTGGCGAAACAGAAGTCATAAAATGCTCGTAGCCTCCGGCATCTTAGGCCATAGAGATGATTGGAGCCATTCTCATCTCCAATTAGCTCTATGGTTAGATAATTGAACCACCGGCTGCACTCTCGGGTTAACCGGTGGGACAGGAGAGCCAGAGAAAAACCATGGAAGGCTGCGGAAGGCGGCGGTGGGGGGGGGGGGGGAGGCCCCTCCCACTGCATGTAAAAGCAGTCTAGCGGCCAATTACCTGCTAGAATTGCTTTTACATGTAAGCCGACCGCTGGCTGTAAAAAACGATACCAAGATGATGCCTAAATCTGCAGGCATCATCCTGGTATAACCACTCAAAGTCCAGCAACGTTCCAGTACATTGCTGGTCCTTGTTTGGCACATAGGTTTTTTTTTTTTTCATGCAGCCTGTGGGCTGAACGGAAAAAAAGAGAACCTATCAGAAATCAGCACAGGAATAATGCGTAGTATTACTCATCATTAACCGCCCAAACAACCACCCACTGAATTTAATGATGGGTATACACGACACTATCCACGTATACCAAAATAGGATTTTAACTGCAGTGCTGAAATCAGAAAATCACCACAGCTGCTATCAGCAAAGGTATCCATATATGCTGAGCGCAAACGCTGTTTGTGTCAGAATATATAAAATCAATGCGTGGTAGCCGACGAGGGACCTGCAAGAGAAACAGGTCACAAAAGAATGAAAAAACAAACAAAGGACATTGAAAAAAAGTATAGTAGGAAGGAGTAGAAGGACATATAAAATGACTGGGCGGTTAATGATGAAGATCCAAAAACTGTTGTTGTCAAACAACCACCCACTGAATTTAATGATGGGTATACACGGCGCTATCCACGTATACCAAAATAGGATTTTAACTGCAGTGCTGAAATCAGAAAATCACCACAGCTGCTATCAGCAAAGGTATCCATATATGCTGAGCGCAAACACTGTTTGTGTCAGAATATATAAAATCAATGCGTGGTAGCCGACAAGTACCTGCAAGAGAAACAGGTCACAAAAGAATGAAAAAACAAACAAAGGACATTGAAAAAAGTATAGTAGGAAGGAGTAGAAGGACATATAAAATTACTGACACCACAACAGTTTTTGGATCCTTTTATTTTTCTTTCTAACTGTTCCTTTACTTCTTGATTTGGGAGGGACTGCGATCTTCTCTTCCAGCTTGGGTCTCTCAAAATGTCGATGGACATCCAACATCCTTCGAGACCCTGTGTTTATGTGCCCTACACTGTGTCGTGCTGTACCCTACGCTAATAATCCACTAGTGTATGGTAGCGCTCGAAACATTCCCCGATGCAGAGACCAGGTTGGTCAGGACATTTGGGACAATAATAACGGGTGTCACGCCTAAATCCGCGCTTGCTACAGACACGACATCTTCTTTGGGGCCATCTTTGGGTAGGGGTACTCGGGAGGACATGTGAAAAATGCCTCTCATGCAGCCGGCTCACTGCATCTGGAAGGGGAAGTTGGGCAGGCATGCCTCCTGGGTACAGGTAGGCAAGGATGATCTCTTCCTGGAATTCCCGGAAAGATCCAGTTCGTCCTGACGCCCTGTATAGGACAAAGGCGTTCAGCATAGCCAATTGGTATAGGTAAACAGACATTTTTTTGTACCAGCGTCTGGCTTTACGGGCAACTAAATACGGCGCCAAAAGCTGGTCGTTAAGGTCCACCCCTCCCATATTAAGGTTATATTCGTGGACACAGAGGGGTTTCTCCATAACGCCAGTTGCCGTAGGAATTTGGATCGTCGTGTCTGGGTGAAGGGAGGACAGAACATAAACATCCCGTGTATCCTTCCACTTCACCGCAAGTAATTTGTCCGTTTTCAAGCAGGCTCTCGCCCCCCGACTAAGATGGGAATCTACAAGCCGTTGGGGGAAGCCCCGGCGATTAGGTCGCACGGTGCCACATGCGCCAATTTGTAAATCGAGAAGGTGACTAAATAGTGGCACGCTTGTATAAAAGTTGTCCACGTACAAATGGTACCCCTTTCCGGATAAGGGTGACACCAAGTCCCAAACGATCTTACCGCTGCTCCCTATGTAGTCTGGGCAGTTGGGGGGCTCCACACAGCTATCTTTTCCCTCATAGACCCGGAAACTAACTGTATAGCCTGTGGCCCTGTCACACAATTTATACAGTTTGACCCCGTACTTGGCACGCTTGCTGGGGAGGTACTGTTTCATAGCAAGGCGACCAGTAAATTTAATCAGGGACTCGTCAACGCAGACAACTTGTTCGGGGGTAAACAAGGCTGCAAACCGCTGATTGAAGTGGTCTATGAGGGGCCGAATTTTGTGGAGCCGATCGTATGCAGGGTCTCCCCGATGAAATGCATAAATCGCAGAATTTGCTCGTATCTCGTCCTGGACATAGAGGCAGAGTACATGCGCATATGGTGAACTGGGCTAGTGGACCAATATAGCCGCAATTCACTCTGTTTAGTTATGCCCATGTGGAGGGAAAGGCCCAGAAAGATCTTAAATTCGGAAACCGTTATAGGTTTCCAGCCGAATTGTCTGGCAAGGTGTGAATTTGGGTTGGCGGCGATGAACTGTTGTGCATATAAATTTGATTGATCCACAATAGATCTGTAAAGATCTTCCGTGAAGAACAGCTCAAAAAAGTTCAGGGGCGTAAAACCAGCTGTCTCCGCGTGGATTCCAGGTTGGGCGGTGAATGGGGGAAGTACTGGCGCTGTAGTATCAGTGGGTTGCCAATTAGGAAATGCCAGCGCATCAGGGAGGGCACTATGGGCTCTACGGGCCTGTCTTCGAATACGCGGTGGCTGCGGGCCACTACTTGTGCTAGCCACCGCACCAGCTTCAACTGCACTTAGGGGACTCGCCACGTCACCAGGTCTTACTGCAGTGCTGGTTGTACTAGGTCCAGGTTGTACTAGGCCGCTGGCGCTTGCCAGGTCGCCAGAAGGATGAGCGGCACTAGTACCCACACTCTGCTCCATACGAGCACCCTGCGATTCCTGCATCACAACAACTTCAGAATGGGGTCGGGTACGCCTGGGTCTAACAGGGACCCATCTGTCGTCGGAGCTATCTGTCAGGGAGCCGCTGCCGTCATCAGGTTCATATACTGACACTAATTCGGTCATTGTAGCTTCCCCTTCGCTATCAGATGACTCGGTCAGCATAAAACTGATAAGCTCTTCATCCCTGTACGAACGTTTGGTCATTTTGGTAACTAAATTTACTCGTACAATGATGCGACTCACAGGTAATAAAAGCACCTGGTTGTCGAAGATTATTTCAAGCGCTACAAAAAAAAACTGCTAATGCTAGCAGGGATCAGGCCTGACTCTGCTAATACAGCGGTTTTGTGTCTTGTGTTTTTTTGCAACTGACAGTAATCTATTGATTACTACACTTGCCTGGGTGAAAGGGTTAAACGCAGGTGCTGGCCGGAATCAGTACTGATCGTGCAAACACCGCGTTTTGGGAACCCTAAACTATGGGGGCGCTAGTATAGTTCTGATCAGATCAGATATTGATCTGTTCAAACACTATACTAGAAATGGAAGTGTAGGTGCGTGCGTGCGTGCGTGTGTGGCAATCAAGGGGTTACTTCTAAACTATGCGCTGGGGATCTGGGGGGGGGGGGTGGCAGGGACCCTAAACCTCCTTTGGGAAAGAAACTAGCTAGCTAGCGCAACCTCAAGTCACAATGACACCAATACAAAATACAGTAAAAACAGTATATTATGTGTGTATTAGTGCTAATGTGACAGAGGGTGTAGGGGTTAACGGGATGTGATCAGGGGGGGATCAGGGGTTTAAATCTTTATTGGAAGGGACTGGCGGGTATCCTAAGGATAAAAGGAACGGTGGCAAGCGCTAAACCTGGTCACAAGTCACACTTATACGGGTATACAGAAAATGCTATATACTGTATACAGTGTGCGTTGTGGCAGGGGGTGTAGGGGTGATCAGGAGGGGATCAGGGGATTAAATCTTTATTGGGCGGGTGGCGGGGACCCTAAACCTCCTTGGGACACAAACTTAGTCGCCTGCGCTAATTCTGATCACAATGACACTAATACAAAAATACAAAAACACAGTATATTACGTTTGTATTAGTGCTGATGTGACAGAGGGTGTAGGGGTTAACTAGCGGTGATCAGGGGGGGATCAGGTGGGATCAGGGGCTTAAATCTTTATTAGGGGGGGGTGGCGGGTAATTCAAGTGGAAAAAGGGGGGTCGCAAGCGCTAGACCTGACCACAAATCACACTTATACGGGTATATAGCAAAATGCTATATACTGTATACGGTGTGTGTTATGGCAGGGGGTGTAGGGGTGATCAGGGGGGGGTCAGGGGCTTAAATCTTTATTGGGCGGGTGGCGGGGACCCTAAACCTTCTTGGGACAGAAACTTAGTCGCCTGCGCTAATTCTGATCACAATGACACTAATACAAAAATACAATAACACCGTATATTGCGTTTGTATTAGTGCTGATGTGACAGAGGGTGTAGGGGTTAACGGCGGTGATCAGGGGGGGGGTCAGGGGAGATCAGTGGGTTAAATCTTTATTAGGGGGGGGTGGGGGGTAATTTGAGTGGAAAAGGGGGGGTCGCAAGTGCTACACCTGTTCACAAATCACACTTATACAGGTATATAGGTATATGCTATATGCTGTATATAGTGTGTGTTGTGTCAGGTGCTGTAGGGGTTAATTGGGGGGGCGATCGGGGGTGAAATGTGCCTATCTAACTGTGTGTGGGTGTGCTTGGTGCAGTACTCACAGTAAGATGTGCTCTCCTCTCACGCTGGATCCAAAAAGACCGTTGTGGGGGGAGGGCACATCTCCTCTAAGCCTGTGTTTACATTTCACAGGCTTAGAGGATGATCTGATTGGGCAGGACCGATCAACAGGTCCAGACCAAAAATGATTGGCCTGGACCTGATGACTGATCGGTTCTGAACCCAATCGAGTCATCATCGGCGGCGGGGACGCGCGGGAGCGCGCACAGGGCCGGCAAATTGTGCTGACGTAGGCCTACGTCAGTTTGCCTGGCCAGGGCTGAGTGCCGACGTAGATCGTCGTGCGCCGGTCGTAAAGTGGTTAAAAGAATCTACAGTAATAAACAGTGCCCATTAGGGAAAGAGCTATTAAGATCAGCACCATATTGTCTCCATACACTGACATACAGTAATACTGTCCATGCACATTAAGATCAATTGCACAGTCCAGAAAATAACATCCCCCCTCCCCGCCCTGCACCAACCCCAACATGTGTGGGCATTGAGTCCCAACAAACCCTGAAAAAGAGTCCCTGAGTGGTAGGTACACAACTGGAAAAAAGGGTAGGCCCACCCGTCCGAGGATTCAGGTGGCACAGCCGAGGCAAGTGGTGTATAAAGTGCTGCAGTGGGCCTCAGGAAAAAAAAAAAACAGGAAAAAAACCAAAGGGACCGTACACCTGATACAAGCAGGTGTAGGGGGGCCAAAAAACGCTCGGCATCATGCCGGGCCTGATTCCCGGCCCAAGCAATAGAGCGGGTCTCAGTGGAGCCGGGACCCTCCATCGGAAGTAACTGAGTGTCCCCAAAGCAGGCAGGGGAAGCGAGCAAATGTGGTAATAGCTGCATACTATTCCAAAGCCAGTGACCCCTCTCCACCTCATAGCAAACACACAGGCCATTCCAAGGGGGAAGTGAGGAGGAGGGGGGAGAAGAACAACAAGGAGCTCAGCACCAGGTGAAGGGGCAAGTAGGGGTAGCAGTCTAAAGGAGTTATTGGAGAAATAGGAACAGCAGGAATCAAAATCCTTCAA
Source organism: Pelophylax lessonae (assembly GCF_965119305.1). Taxonomy (NCBI): domain Eukaryota; kingdom Metazoa; phylum Chordata; class Amphibia; order Anura; family Ranidae; genus Pelophylax; species Pelophylax lessonae. The sequence continues at coordinate 225,911,179 of NC_138768.1, forward strand.
AACCCTAGTCAGCCACAGGCGTCAAGGTGTTCCAGCCAAGAAATGACCGTTTCAGGGTCATCAAAGAAGTGAGCACAATCGTCACCCTCTACTCTGAGAAGTGCAGGATACATCATGGCATACTTGATATGCTTGACCCACAGTCTGCGCTTGGCCTCCATAAAGCCCTTGCGCTGCCGTTGGACATCCGCAGAAAAGTCAGGGAATATTGCAACTCTGCCGTTACCCATAGGAATGTATCCCTTTTCCCTTGCCAGGCGCAGGATAGTGTTCCTCTCAACTTTTAAACTAACCTTTCTTTGCCAACATTTACCAACTGCCACTATATATGAACTACTTTGCAGTAGAGATGGGCATATTAGAGTTCCCACGTGCCACATCCTGCCAGGAAGCCGACACCGCACACTGCTAATCACAGGCACTAAGACATTTCTTGATCTGTTCAGCTGCGGATCGGGAAAGGTCTCACTGCCTGCGATTAGCGGTGTGCAGTGTTGGCTTCCTGGCTGGATCGGGCACATGGGAACTCTAACACGCCCGAGCCCATCTCTACTTGGCATATTAACTTGTGCAAAATGGGTAAGCAAGTTCTCTGCTTCAGTCTGCCCGCTAACCACCTCAATACCAGACACTTTCTTTATCCCCTTCCTACCCAGGCCATTTTTAAGTTTTCAGCACTGTCACACTTTGAATGACAAGCAACACTGTACCCAAATTAATTTTATTATTATTTTTGAGACAAATAGAGCTTTCTTTTGGTGGTATGTAATCAGTAAAGTTTTTTTTTTTTTTTTTTTTATCAAAAATGTTAAAAAAACAAAAGATTTTCTTTGTTATAACATTTTGAATAAGATTTCATCATAAATGTAGGTCAACCTATATTCTGCTGCATTTCTGTGGTAAAAATAACCCAAATCAGTGTATATTATTTAGTCTGTGTGAAAGTTAGAGTCTAAAACTTATGGTATATACAGTACATGTAGCGCACCCTATGTAGGAGCTGCGGGTGAATAGGGATCCCCCACCCTGCACAGCCAGGCACACTTGAGTCAGGAAAACAGGTAATAAACTTGGATGGTGATAGGGGTATTATGGGGCACCCACTTGACTGGAACAAAGTTCTCTTCAAGGAAACTGCATCCATTTACAGTTTATGTACACTCATTTTCTGCCTCCTGCACAAACTTGCTTGCAGATCCCATATTGGTGTCATCCTTGTAAAAGTTAGTAGCAATAGCCCTTTACAGGCAGGAACTGCGGGGCCCCTATACTGAAGTAAGATGGGGTGACACCACAGACACTTTTACTACACTTCCTCCTGTGGTCATTGGTCCCAGTACCACCTCTTTAGGAACTGTCAGCCCGCCTGGCTGCAGCAACCCCTTTCACCAGCCCACCTGGCTACATCCCACAGTTCTCCCAGAGTGCACCCTCACCAGCCCAGGACGTGCTTGCTGGTCCCTGCTGTCCTTGCTCTTGCTCCCGTGCCTCTGGACAGGACTCCTTCATGTGTTGTACGAGGATCCCTTCAGCACCTGAGCCCTAGGCCCGAGGTCACCCCCCACAGACTAGAGGATTACCCTATAGGGCCACGACAGCCTCCTCAGCACTCTCCAGCTTCCACCCGATTCCACTGCCCCAGGCTGGTCTGACCTTGAGTATTTTTAAGCAGGTGCTTACCCCCTGCCGGCCCTTTTACTGGGGATTGGCTGGGGCCCTCCTCAATACTCCAGGCAACTCCTAACCTCCCTCCTATTCATTCTACTGGAAGCTTCTCCAACGTTCCAGCAAGTAGGGAAGGTACCAGAGGTGCTGCCTGATGAATCATTCACCCTGACTTAGATTAAGCCAGTAAGAACTTCTGTAAAATCTGTTTCTCTGATGTCCATTGACAGATGCAGCCTTATCTTCATGAGCTGTGTGGGTTATGCTGCCACCTGCAACAGTAGTCTAGGCAATACGTTAGTACAAAATTTTACATATACACGCCCATGGGACTGTCCCTCCAGACATAACCCTCACAGACATAGCCCAGCACATCAGTTTAAATGCAGGCAGTGAAGACACAAAAACCATCCCCATCAGAGGGGCAGGTTCTGCGTCTGTCAATGGACATCAGAGAAACAGTTTTTACGGTAAGTTCTTACAAAAATCTTATTTTCTCTATCGTCCATTGACAGACACAGCCTCTACCTCATGAGCTGTGTGGGATGTCCCAAAGCAGTATAGGCATGAGGGGTGGGAAAAACGGAACCAAAAAGTAACGTAAACTCCAAAGGCTAAACCTAGCCAACTGGGTAACAGGAGGCTCAACCAAAACAACATGAGCTCACCCAGGTAAAAGACCCCTAAGAGAATAAGAAAAAACATTCTCTTATGAAACAGCAGCCTGCAAAACCTTGCGGCCGAAAGAGGCATCTGAAGAAGCCAACAAATCCACCTTGTAAAATTTTGTAAACGTGTGCACAGCCGACCAAGTCACTGCCTTACAAACCTGTACAACTGAGGCCTGATGGCGAAAAGCCCAAGAAGCACTCAGTACTCTAGTAGAATGAGCCTTCACAGGGAAAGAAGGAACCTGACCCATGATTGAATAAGCCTGAACAACCGTCTGCCCAATTATCTCCAAATGGTCACAGCTGACGCAGCCAAACCTTTATGAGGAGCGTCCGTAAGGACAAAGAGTCCGATTTTCTAAAGGACTCAGTAACCGACAGATAAACCCTTATCGCCCGAACCACATCCAGAGAGTGCAAGGCAATCTCCTTGGGATGTTGAAGCTTAGGACATAAGGAAGGCAACACAATGTCTTCATTAGGATGAAAATCCGACACCACCTCAGGAAGAAAGTACGGTTTTGGTCTGAGGACCACTTTATCCCTGTGGACCACCAAATAAGGCGGACAGGATAGTGCCACCAACTCGGAAACTTTGCGAGCAGAAGTGATAGCCACCAGGAGGGCAACCTTCTGTGACAACAAAAGCAGAGAAATCTCCCTAATATTCTCAAAGGGAGGCTTTTGAACAGACAAGACCAGATTGAGATCCCACAGCGGTAACGGGGATCTCACTGGAGGAGCCAGATGACGCAACCCCTGGATGAAAGTGCAAATCAAGCTATTAGTAGCCAACAGATGTTGTAAGTAATTAGCCAAGGCCGACACCTGGCCCTTAATAGTACCCAAGTGCTGCTTAACCCCTTTTTGTAAAAAAGCCAAAACCCTAGCTACAGAAAACAAGAGAGGGTGCATTTGCCGCAATTCCCACCATGAAAAATGGATTTTTGTAAGAACTTACCGTAAAATCCTTTTCTCTTAAGCTCATTGACAGACGTAGTCTTCTTGATTCTCAAGAGCTGGGTTATGTTGTCTCCGCAGGAGTTGGACTAGGCAGAATGACAAATCGTTCTGGCTCCACCTTAGGGGCAGTCCCTGAGGGTATATCCTCCCTCTCTCTGCTACAGGGAATCAGTTCTGTTTAAAGCAGTACAGAGAATTTAACCCAACCCAACTCAATGATAGAGGGGCGGGTACTACGTCTGTCAATGAGCTTAAGAGAAAAGGATTTTACGGTAAGTTCTTACAAAAATCCATTTTTCTCTATCGCTCATTGACAGACGTAGTCTTCTTGATTCTCAAGAGCTGGGACATCCAGAAGCAGTGCCACAAATGAGGGGTGGGATTGACAAAATCAAATCCAATCTAGAAGGCCCAACCGGTGCCAAACTAGAAGTTTTAAAGGCTCATTATAAACAAAGAATGAGACTAAAGAAAAATTTTCCAACGGAAAAAACCCTCGAGGTAGACCACTGGTCTCCTCAAATTGCGGCCTGCAAAACCTTGCGGCCAAACGAGGCATCAGATGATGCCATTACATCAACTTTATAATGTTTAGTAAAGGTATGCACCGACGACCAGGTAGCCGCCTTGCACACCTGGACCACTGACGCCTGATGGCGAAAGGCCCATGACGCACTAAGCGCCCGAGTGGAGTGCGCCTTAACAGGGAACGGGGGCTCCCGACCCTTAATAGAATAAGCCTGTACTACCGTCTGTCTGATCCATCTGGAAATGGTCGCGGCAGATGCAGGCAACCCCTTTTTGGGTCCATCTGGGATCACAAAAAGTGAATCCGTCTTGCGAAACGAGTCTGTCGTTTTCAAGTATACCCTGATCGCCCGGACCACATCCAAGGAGTGTAACGCAAACTCCCGAGGATGACTGGGCTTAGGACACAGGGAAGGTAATACAATTTCTTCATTCAGATGAAATTCTGAAACCACTTTTGGTAGGAAGGATGGATTCGGACGAAGAACCACCTTATCTCTATGAACCACCAGATATGGTGAACGACAAGATAATGCGGCCAGTTCTGACACCCTGCGTGCAGAAGTAATAGCCACCAAGAAGGCCACCTTCTGGGACAACGTGGGTAGAGGAATCTCCCTAATATCTTCAAAGGGAGGTTTCTGAAGAACCGACAACACTAAATTAAGATCCCAGGGGGGTAACGGCGTGTGCACTGGCGGAGCCAGATGTCGCACCCCCTGGATGAAATTCCGCACCAAGGAATGAGTAGCCAAAGGCTTCTGAAAGAAGATGGCTAATGCTGAGACCTGACCCTTGATAGTACTCAAGGCCAGTTTCTGCTCAACCCCTTGTTGCAGAAAAGCCAATATTCGACTAATCGAATAAGACCGAGGACGGAACCCCAAAGGTTCACACCATGCAATGTAGGACTTCCATGTGCGATGATAAATCTTTCTGGAAGTCGCTTTCCTTGCTTCAACTAGAGTAGGAATAACTGAAGCTGACAAACCTTTGTCCTTCAGCACCTGGGTCTCAATAGCCAGGCCGTTAAAGCCAGCGATCGTAAAGCAGGATGGAAGATCGGTCCCTGAGACAGTAGATCCTCCCTGAGAGGAAGTCTCCACGGGACGTCCGCCACCAGTCTGACCATGTCGGCGTATCAAGCTCGACGAGGCCAGTCCGGAGCTACCAGGATTACTGGGATTCCTTCCTCCTCTATTCTGCGAAGAAGTCTTGGCAGTAACGCGAGAGGAGGGAAGGCATATATTAGCTGGTATTGCCCCCACGGGGCGATCAGTGCGTCTGCGGTTTCTGCTAGAGGATCGCGGGAGCGAGCCACGAATCTCTGAACTTTCCTGTTGAATCGTGATGCCAACAGATCCACATCCGGGGTGCCCCACCGTAGGCACAACTGGTGGAAAACGTCTGGATGGAGGGACCATTCCCCCTGATCCAGGGTCTGACGGCTGAGATAATCTGCCTGCCAATTCTCCACCCCCGGAATGAACACCGTAGAGATTGCTGGAACAAATCGTTCCGCCCAGCGAAGAATGCAAGCCACTTCTTTGGCCGCTCGGGCACTCTTGGTGCCCCCCTGGTGATTGACATAAGCCACGGCCGTGGCATTGTCCGACTGGATCCGAACCGAGCTGCCCTGGAGCTGCTCGGTCCAGTGAATCAGACAAAGTCTGATCGCTCTCAGTTCCAATACATTTATCGGTAACCTGGATTCTTCCGGGGACCAAAGTCCCTGGACAGATAACTGACCGAGAATTCCTCCCCATCCGGATAGACTGGCATCCGTGGTCACTGTCGTCCAATATATTGGCAGAAATGACTTTCCCTGGCTGAGCATCGGAGACCGAAGCCACCATACCAGAGACTCTCTGGTCTGTTTGCTCAATCGGATCTGATTGTCCAGGGATTCCGGATTCCGATTCCATCTGAGAAGAATCTCTTGCTGAAGAATTCGGGTATGGGACTGGGCAAATGGGACTGCTTCGAACGAAGCCACCATCAACCCCAGAACCCTCATGCAAGTCCGAAGGGAAGACCAGCTGTTGGACAGTAACAACTGGACTGCAGATTGAATCTTTCGGAGTTTCCCTACCGGAAGAAAAACTCTTGTCCTGACTGTGTCTAGAATTAGACCCAGATATTCGAGCCTCTGGGTGGGAACCAGAAATGACTTTTGCTGGTTCACCAGCCACCCGAATTCCTGTAAAGAAATCATAGTAATTTCTATGTTTTGTAGCAAGGTCTGAGGAGACTCTGCATGAAGCAGAAGATCGTCTAGGTAACCAAGGATCGATATACCTCTTTGGCGCAGAAGTGCCAACATTGGGGCCAACACCTTTGTGAAGACCCGCGGAGCCGTGGCGAGACCGAAAGGTAACGCCACAAACTGATAGTGGTTCTCCTCTACGGAAAAGCGTAGAAAACGCTGATGTCCTGCGAAAATGGGAATGTGAAGATAGGCGTCCTTGATGTCTATGGACGCTAGGACATCCCCTGGATGCAGGAAGGCTGCTACCGTGCGAATGGACTCCATTCTGAATCTTCTTATGTTGACGAAAGAATTGAGTGCTCTTAAGTCCAGAATTGGACGCACTTTGCCCTCTTTCCTGGGTATTGTAAACAGGTTTGAATAAAACCCTTGAAACCGTTCTGTCCAAGGAACGTGGACTACCACTCCTTGTTGTAGTAAATCTGTGACTGCTCTCCGCAGATCTTCTAAACGATCTGAGGATAGTCGGATATTGGAAGGGAAGAATCGCGCCGGTGGGAGAGATCGAAACTCGATCTTGTACCCTGACCTTATGACTTCGCAAACCCATTTGTCCGGGATTCTGGAAAGCCCTGGATCCGGGAACCGGCGAAGACGTCCCCCCACCCCAGTTATGGGTGGGGGCGCACCTTCAGGCTTTGGATGGTTTATCTTCAGGTCTGGAGGGGGCGGGCTTTTGCTTGCCCGACCAACGACCCCTGACGCCTCCTGCAGGAGCTTTGGAGGACTTAGTTTTTTCACCCGCTGGACGAAAAAACCTCTTGTGAGCAGAAAAAGAAGGCCCTCGTCTTTGACGAGTTCCTCTACCTTTAAAATTTTGCGGTAAAAAGGTGCTCTTTCCACCGGTGAGATTCTTAATGATCTCATCTAAGTTGGCTCCAAATAGACGCTCTCCTGAAAAGGGGATATTAGCCAATGCTTTCTTGGAACCTTGGTCGGCTAACCAACCTTTTAGCCACAGTGTACGCCTGAGAACCACTGCTGAGACTGATGCTCGCGCCATTAATGGAGTGGCGTCTAACGCCGCATCACATACAAACTGTAACCCCTGTATCATTTGTTCCAACAAATCTGATACCGCCTGAGGGACTTCTTCTAAGTCCCGGCGTAACCACTTGGTCCATTCAGTTACAGCCTGCGAAACCAGACCAATAGCAATTATTGGTCTGAAAGCTGATCCAATCAAGGAAAACATGGTGCGAGACATAGCTTCTATCTTGCGATCCACTGGATCTTTAAAAGACGGAGCGTCTTCTAAAGGAATAACCGTGGTTTTATTCAATCTAGCAATAGGTGAATCCACCACAGGTGGTTCTGTCCATTTCTTAATAAGGGTTTCCTCAAACGGATAACGCCTGTCAATGCGTTTAGAAATATTAAAAGTGCGTTTTGGCAGACGCCATTCTTCTTCGATTGGATTGCCAAAACATTTGGGCAATGGAAAAACCTTCGCCACTTTGATGCGCTTTTTAGTCCCAAAAGGGATCTCAGTTTCAGCTATTTCTGATGGAATACCCTGTAACCTTAAAGTCTCTTGAACAGATACAATGAGTGCGTTTACCAACGCTTCCTCTCGGGCTATGGCGGATGCCGAAACATCCTCCTCACTGTCTGAAGAGACAGGACCCGAGACACCAATACCAGATGAAGTACCTGCAACTGCAGAAATAGGCTCAGAGTCTGAATCCGAGGTTTCAGATAATAAGGGGTTAGGCGGGGGTCGCTTTCTTGCGCCCTGTCCCTGACAAGCCACTTCCACCCGGGACACAAAAGTTTCCATAATAGCTGACAAAGATTCAATTGTCAATGGGGTGCTGGAGGATCCCGCAGACCCCTCGAGGGGATCCGGAGGAGATACATGAGTGGCAGGGTCCATGTTAATACAGGACACCTTTGCCAGCAAAACAAAAAAACTTTTTCTTTTTTTTTTTTTTGTGTGTCTCCCCCTAGCGCAATAGCGCCCCTCAGAGTACCTGCTTCTCGATCCCAGAGAGAGAGAGAGAGAGAGAGAGAGGGACCCCCAAGGCTCACCAACCGATGCAGTGCAGTTTCCAACAAACTGCAGTCAGCGTCTGTCTTACACAGACTGGAAGGAGCTGTTTGCTTTTTCCCGGGCAGAAGGCGTGGCTCCGCCCCCTGTGTACGCCTTCCGGCGTTCCCAGCCCTCCACGAGGTAGCTGGGCTCACAAAACATGGCCGCCCCCATAGAAGAGACATAAGACTCCAAAAACATGGCGGCCGGCGTGACCTGAGGACATACATGCATTCGGTCTACGGCAAAATGGCGGCGGACCGCCGATATCGTCTTCCCAGCACATCCACCTGCACTCTGCTAATAGGTGACATATGGATCTACAGAGATACACTGCACATAAGGTAGGATTATACCTCCTATGTCTGCTGTAATGTTACAGTCTGCTGGGTAGAGTGTTAGCTCTTGAACCAAGTCCACTTCCCACAAACACATGCTGTATTACAAGGGGGACTTGTAAGTATCAGATATATACTGACCATATATGGAGGGGCCCATAATATATACTGCCTCATAATGAGGAAAAAAGGGAACGTTTACTCACCATACCGAACCGACAGGCACCCTCTCTTCACAATACCCTCTCCACCGGGGTGGGGGTTTGTGGACGCCTCGACTCTCTGGTACCTGGCGTCCAAGCGAGACTTTTAACTTGCAAAGTCAGTCCCTTTACTGGGACTCCGTCGCGGCCGACCCAGCGCACTGGTCTGCACGCGCTCGTAGGCAGAAACCGGGGTGACCACTGGATCTCAACATCCAGCCCGTCGCCCGGCCCCGCATACTTATTTGAATATGTCGCGGCCGACCAAGCGCAATGCCATGGTCTGCGCGCGCTCGTAGGCCGGCTGGGGTGACCACAAGTGTCGCCCAGTCCGGCATTTTTGCTTGAAGATCTCACAGGAAAAAAACACTGGAGAAAACTACCTAAAAAATGTATTTTTCTTAAAGAAAAAAAAGTCTTGCCAGGACCAAAAGATCCCAGCAAGGAACTTAGGTCCTTACTCCTGACTAGACAGAAAAAAACTGATTCCCTGTAGCAGAGAGAGGGAGGATATACCCTCAGGGACTGCCCCTAAGGTGGAGCCAGAACGATTTGTCATTCTGCCTAGTCCTACTCCTGCGGAGACAACATAACCCAGCTCTTGAGAATCAAGAAGACTACGTCTGTCAATGAGCGATAGAGAAATGCTTGATTCCCACATACGATGATGGATCTTCCTGGAAGTCAACTTCCTGGCCAGCGACCATACAGCAGGATGGAAGCTCAGTCCTTGAGATAGTAGATCTTCTCGCAGATGAAGATGCCATGAAGGATCCACGACCATTTTTACCAGCTCTGCCACCATAACGACAGGAATGCCTTCCATCGCCACCCGGCAAAGAAACCGAGGCAGGAGTACAAGCCGAGGAAAGGCATAAGTCAGCCGATACTGGCTCCAAAGAATCACCAGAGTGTCTGTGGCGTCGGCTTAAGGATCCCGAGACCTGGCCACAAACCGCTGAGCTTTACTGTTAAGGCGTGAAGCAAACAGATAAATGTCCGGGGTCCCCCACCGGACACACAGGAGATGAAACCCCTCCGGATAAAGGGACCATTCCTCTTAATCCAACACCTGACGGAGCCGGAACATTGGCTTCCGCCCAAATCAGAGTCTCGGCCACCTCCTTGGCCGCTAGAGAACTCTTGGAGCACTCTCGTCCAGTGAAGCAGGCAGAGCTCCTCCGACACACAAATCCCCTGGGCACAGAGCTTTCCCAGCACTCCACCCCAACCTGACAGGATGGTGTCCGTGGTGACCACCATCCAAAATACCGGCAGGAAGGACTTGCCCTGGCACAGGGCAGGAGACTGGAGCCACCAAGAAAGAGCCGCCTTTGTAAAATGGCTCAAGCAAATCTTCTCGTCCAATGACCGAGGATCTCTGATCCATTTTGCCAGAATCTCCTTTTGCAAGGGTCTCGAGTGAGACTGAGCATACAGGACTGCTTCGAAGGTCGAAACCATCAGACCCAGGGCCTGCATGGAAGCCCGCAAGGAGGACTGATCAGTCTCCATCAGCAACCTGACTGCTTTTTGCAGCTTCTAAAGTTTGTCCAGGGGGAGAAAGACCCTCGCCAGAGCAGAGTCAAGAGTCAGCCCCAGATAAGTGACCTGTACTGATGGCGTCAGAGCAGATTTTAAATTTATCGTCCACCCGAATTCCTGAAGGGTCTGAATAGTGATCGAGACGTTGCCCAGCAGATCTGAGCGGGAGACTGCTCGCAACAGGAGATCGTCCAGATATCCCACAATTGAGATACCTCGCTGACTTAACAAGGCCAGCACTGGGACCAGAACCTTGGTAAATACTCTGGGAGGCGAGACCAAAGGGTAATGCCACAAATTGAAAGTGCTCCTCTGCCACCACAAAGTGGAGGAATCACTGAAATTGATGGAGGCAAGAAAATCCCCCTGATTCAATGATGCCACCACTGACTGAATGGACTCCATTCGAAACTTCTGCACCCGCACAAAGCAGTTCAGAGCATTGAGGTCCAGAATTGGGCGCACCTTGCCCTCTTTTCTGGGCACTATGAACAGGTTTGAATAGAGACCTTGAGAACCTTCCTGCAGAGGAACTGGCACAATCACTCCTTGAGCCAGGAGGTCCTGCACAGCTTCCTAAAGATCTTTCAAATGCTCTGGAGACAGGTGAAGATTTGACTGAAAAAACCTGTCCCCTGGCCGGGACCAGAATTCGATCTCGCACCCGGAACAAATCAGTTTGCGAACCCAATCGTCCTGAACGATAGAAGTCCAGGGTTCCCGAAAGAAGCGCTGGTGTCCCCCCACCCCTGAGCCAGGTGAGGGCGCCCCTTCATGCTGAAGAGGACTTGTCAGCAGTACCTGACTGACCAACCTTGGGCTTACCCCAATGCTTTTTAGCCCCTACAGAAGCTCTGAACGGCTTAACTTTTTCTTGCACTCAGGGGGGAGTCTTACCCTTGGAGGATTGAGGAAGAAAAGTACTCTTTCCGCCAGTCAAGCCCTTGATCAACTCATCCAATGAGTCGCCAAACAAACACTCTCCCAGAAAGTGGAGGTCAACTAGGGCTTTCTTAGAAGCTTGGTCAGCCGACCAGCTCTTCAGCCAAACCATGCATCTCAAAGCAATGCCCACGGCCGAAACCATGGCCACCAGGGGAGCCGCATCCATAGACGCATCACACAGGAACACCAGAGCCTGGATCACCTGGTCCAACAGTTCCAGCTGTTCTGAAGAAACAGTCTCGGGGTCCAAAGACTTCCGCAAACCCCTAATCCATTCCGTCACGTCTGTGAGACTAAAAACAGACACAAAAAACGGTTTCAAAATTGAACCCGCCAACATGTGAAGATGGCGGGAAAGGGATTCCTCCCGCCTGTCAACCGGGTCCATAAAGACCGGGAAATCTTCCACAGGCGCAAGGGTAGATTTTTAAATCTGGAGACAGCATGATCCACTTTAGGTGGCACCGTCCAACGGTTGGAGACCTTTTCAGAAAAAGGATACCAGCGTTTAAAGCGTTTTGGCACAGCTAACATGTGCTTAACGCGCCACCATTGGTTATTCACAATATCGTGAAAGTGTTGGGAAAAGACACACAGACCGTGCACCGGGCAGGCCAGGGGGATCTTTCAAGAGGCACAAATCCTATTATCCCCAGGAGAGGATCCACATCCCCCCAAGGCCAGCAGGGTGGGCTCCACTCCGGGCAGACTGCCTCCCACCCGAAGTGGGGGTGCTGCCAGCTGAGGGGTATGTTGCGAATCAGGGCATTCCAGGTCGTCGTGTCCCGACAAGGCATCCGCTCGCAGGCTTGTCCCCATCCGGAAAAGGGGCACCGTTGTGGCTAGGCCTAGTGCGGGACTATAACCTGCTCATGCTCGTAGGCCAGGCTGGGGGGACCATAGGGATCTAGATTATCCAGTGCGAAGCCCCAGCCGGCATCGTTGCTTGTAGAGCACCAGGAAATTCTTCCCTGAACACTAGCTAGCAAGTGAGAAATAAAGGAAAATATTCTGAAAAGAATACAAAAAACTGAGACCGGAGTCCCAGCAGGAAACCTAGGTCCTACTCCTTCTCTAGGCAGAAACAAACTGATGTGCTGGGCTGTGTCTGTGAGGGTTATGTCTGGAGGGACAGCCCCGTGGTCGTGTATATGTAAAACTTTGTACTAACGTACTGCCTAGACTACTCCTGCAGGTGGCATCATAACCCACACAGCTCATGAAGATGAGGCTGCGTCTGTCAATGGACGATAGAGAAATATAAATTTTCCAACACACATTGAAGGCATACTTTGAGTTACACACCAAAACCCATTTTTCTACACCTCTCGCGTATGGGGATACCACGTCAGACTTTCACAGCCTAGCCTCACAGAGGGGTGTAAAATCCAGGGACCATTTTCAGGCTAAGGGCCCTAATTTTATGCATCTAATTTCCTGACTACCCATCACATTTTTGGAGGCCCTGGAGCACTCGGACAGTGGAAACACCCATACAATGAACACAATTTGGAAAGCAAACTCCCCAAGTGGTTTCTAAGAGGAGTGGGGAGTATTTGAAGACATACATTTTTTGCCACGTTTTTGGAAAATGCGGAATGAAAATGAAATGTAATTTTTTTTTTTTTTTTTTACGCAAAGTAGTCAATTTAATAATACACAAAGTAGTCAATTTAATAAGATATTTCTCACATACTGCATGGGCATGCTTAGAATTACAACCCAAAAACACATTCTACTGCTTTTTCTGGAGTATGAAGATACCACGTGTGAGACTTTCAGTGCCTGGACTGACTACGTACCAGACATTGTATCCTGTGTATCACACAAATCAACCAACTGTTATCAAAACCAATGTACTGTAATGGCCACCTATATACGAGTGACAAGGAATTATAGCTTAGAGTAACATCACATATAGCATTCCCAGTTCCTATAAGGCAAGCAAGCTTTGGCTATGGAATGCCATGTTCACTGGCCAGGGGACACAAGAGGCTAAAGAAAGGATGAAGAAAGGAGTTACTTTCTTTACAGCAGTCCTCAGAGATAAGATCTCAGGCCAAAACAAAAAAGGATAATATTGGAACAAAATCAAATATGCCTCTAAATACCAACAACTGCTCTTAAAAAACTTGGCCTTAGGCACAGTCAATGGCCTCTCTTTTGGCCCTTTATTTGACTGGGGCCAGACTGTCTGATAAACCTTTGTTGTATTCTTGACCCCAATAATTTAAATGTTTTCCCTATCCCACCACCCCCTTTTTTTCTCTCCTTTACACAAAGCAGTTTCCCTTGCATCTACATGCCATGTATACTTTCCTTTTACTCCTCTACTCAAGTCCTACTTCCCTTAGATTTTAGGGTACCCTACTTGGACACTGTTTTTCGCTCTTCTATGCTGGAAAATTTGAAAATATTAGGTGCCATCACACACCATTGTACTATGTCGGACACTGCATATAGCCTGTATGATACTCAGGTTATGGATACCTGTCCCTCACCTTTAATGTAATGATTTGTACTTTGCGTGGTATTGTTCAAAAAATAAAGCTCTAAAAGAGCAATCAGAACATGGATGGCCCCTTTAGAGAGCATCACACTGTAACTAGTGCGACGGTGATTAGGCATACTGTAACCAGTGTGGTGGTTTATTTACAATTTTTATTTTTTACATTTTGTCAGTAGTGCAGTGTCAGAGTAGTGAAAAGCTCTACCGCTGTATCTGAAATTCAGGACCTGGAGGTCAGTGATCTGACTGAGGGGTTCCAACTGCAAAAATGACAAGTACTGATCAGGTGAAAGCCAGCAACTCGGACTGCTCTTGCAAAGAAAATTCTTTGTTGGCATACTACGGGGAAACCTGCATAATCAAAAAACATTAGCATCGACTGTATTGTGTTTTTATACACTTAGCCAATAAAGAATTTTCCTTGCAACAGCCCTCAGTTTCCAGCTTTCACCTGATCATTACTGGCCAGATCACCAGAAGAACAGACAAAGGAAGCTTAAAAAAAAAAAAGAAAATGAATGCAGCAACTGCATATAAGAATTTGTAAGCTGCCATTCATAAATGAATAATAAACTTGCTTCACTTTAATTTGCACATAAAATAAATACATGGTTTGAAATTCGGCCAGTTCAGCATGGGCCAGCCAAATTTCCACCCATGTATGGGCAGGCTGGTTGTACAAAAGTCTATCCACCAATCTAATTCTGTGCAACCACCCGCTCAGGTTTTCCCTTGTCTTCCAAGTCTCCCCGCTGTCAGAATACAATATCTCAGCGGGAAGGATTTCCCCATATACCTCGAGTGTGTGAATTGGGTTCATTTTATTTCATTCAACCTAGCAGTTGGAACGAAAAAAAAAAAAAATATGGGCTGCCTAACAGTATTCAAGATTTCTACTCACTTTCTTTCCACAGCTTGTTTCTCCTTGAGAAGATCATTTAGCCTGTGCTCCAGGCTGTCACACTTATCTATTGTCTCCTTGAACTTCGCTTTCATGTTGTTAATCTGAGAAAACAAAAGCCAAGTCATAAAACACAAATCTTCATGTAATATGAGTCATCAGGAGGCCTGATGACAGGAACTTTGGTCTTATCATTCAGGTTAAGAAGCTTTAAAGCTACAAACTAAGTAACTGCTATTCATAAAATTATGTTATTTAAATGATACAAAGTACAATCCTTCCGCAACCACCAGAATCATGTGTGAAACTGTCAGGTGAAAGCATTCGGGCAGCCGTGCTGCTGCCTGATTGCTCACACACACCCCCGGTACCGTCCGCTCTCTTCCCCTTCTTGTTGTGACCCGGAAAACAACGTCTATGAAGTCCCTTCCGGGTCAGCCCTCCGTGTCCCTGGCTAACTTAGCTGAAAAAGGATGTTTTGCAATGCTAGATGCTTTTTGTTCCCTATGTGATGAAAAAAAAAAAATTTAAAGTTACACCCAAGCACATGAAATCCCCCCACCCCCACATATATGCATGTTTGAACAAAAATGCATGCATCTGGGTGAAAACGTAGATTGTGATACACTTTACATTTTGCCGCACATGTCAGAGCAATCATTTGAACACAAAGCCTCCTCCGTAAAACTAATCTGATACCTATAGGGGGTGCTTTTGCAGCATCTCCTATAGAAAATATAAGGTACTAAAGTTTATCGCCATTTTACGGGCGCACACAAATTTAAGTTTTGACATGTTGGGTATCTATTTATTGGGTGCAACCTCGTCTTTTCTATTTTACCAAACATTTTGGTAGTTTATTGTGTTTGTTAGCCCAAAATTTCACTTTAAGGTGTTTGCGGCAATAAGGTGTGACATAAAAAACTAGAACTACCACTACTTTATACTCTAGGGTGTCTGCTTTCAGAAAATATAGAATATTTGGGGGTTTTATGTAATCTTCAGGCCTAAAATTATTTTTGTAACCACTTCCTTACCGCTGGACATCCAGGGCTTTAAGTGGGAATATCTGAATGATGGGTGCAGCTGCAGGCATCATTCAGATATTTTTTTCAGGCGGCGATTCCCTGCACCAAAAGAACATAGCAGCTGTCAAGCATCATAGCGGCTGTCAAGCCGCTTGATCGTTCTTACAAGCGGAGGGAGGAGACAACCCCCCCCCCTCCTGCGGCCCTCCGGTGCTTCTACCGGCGAGCCCGTGCAACCGGCGAGCCAGAGAAGGAATCCCCCGGCGGCGGAAGTACACCATAGAGTCTGCCGAGGACCAGATGTTCCCTGGCAGTCTCTATGACTCTGAGGCCCAGGAGCGATGTGATGACATCACGCCCAGCCTGGCACTTGTCTATACGGCCATGATCTCAGCTGGATAGTGTTTTTTTTTTTTTTTTTTTTATTTCAGGCTTTCTAGCCTGTAGGAGAGATCTGCGGTCTTATTGACCCCAGATCTCCCCATAAAGAGGACCTGTCATTCACTAATCCTATTACAAGGGATGTTTACATTCCTTGTAATAGGAATAAAAGTGATCAATTAAAAAAATTAAATTAAAAGGGAAAGCGTAGAAATAAAATAATAAAAATACATTTTTTATTTTTTTTTAAAGTGCCCCTGTCCCCGGGTGCTTGCACGCAGAAGCGAACGCATGCGTACGTCGCGGGCACATATGTAAACGGCGTTCAATCCATACATGGGAGATATCACCGCGAACGTTAGAGCGAGAGCAACAATTCTAGCCCAAGACCTCCTCTAACTCTAAACTGGTAATCTGTAAAAATTTTTAAAGCATTGCCTATGGAGATTTTTAAGTACCTAAGTGTGGCATCATTCCACAAGTGTGTGCAATTTTAAAGCGTGACAGGTTAGGTATCCTTTTACTTGGCGTAACATCTTTCACAATATATAAAAAAATTGGGCTAACTTTAGAGTTTTTTTTTTTTTTAATTCATAAACTTTTTTTTCTTCTAAAAATTTCTGCGCAAATATCGTGTGACATAAAAAGGTGCAATGACCGCCATTTTATTCCCTGGGATCTCTGCTATAAAAAAAAATATAACGTTTGGGGGTTCTGAGTAATTTTCTAGCAAAAAAAAAAAGATTTCTCCATGTAGGAGCGGAGCGCCAGAAATGGCCCGGTATGGAAGTGGATAAACATGTTTGCAAAAAACACAAAACGGCTCTGGCAGTGAAAAGGTTAAAGCATCTGTAGTCACAGTATGTAAATGCATTATTTTTATTGGGTTGTGGAATTTTTTTCTGCTGCTTTAGAATGACCTACACATGGTTTATTCTGATGAAACTGAACATATAACACTAATTTATCTTTTGTGAGCAATTGTATCCTAAGTTTTGTTTAGCCATGAACATCTTTGTTGGTCTCTGGTGGGGTTTATCTACCTTTTGCAACAAAGTTTTTATTCTGTAGCTGTACTACCTTTTTTTCATATATTCTCTTTGTTTTTTATTCTTTTTCTGCTGTGCGTTTAAGGAGCCCAAGATCTACCGGAAAATCTGGACAGTTCTTAACAGTGAAAACCACAGAGCCTTCCTAAAACAAAAAAAAGGTACCCCTGCATTTCTAACTTCCATAAAAAAAAAAAAAAAAAAAAAAAAAAACAGAACTTTTGTAAAATCTTACCTGTAAAATTCCTTTCTCTGAGTCCTCCGACAGTCGCCGCCTCCTCTAAGTCATCACTGTTGGGTATTAACTTCCGCTCCGCAGGAGTAGCTAGGCATAAAGACTTAGTCAAAAGAACAAAGGCATTTACATATACACACCCATGGGGGCTGTCCCATCTGGTCAATACCCCCCTGCAGTGACCACTCCCAACTCAGTTTGGTAGCATAGCAGTAGGTAATAAGAACCCCAAAAGAGGGGCGGCAACTGTCGGAGGACTCAGAGAAAGGAATTTTACAGGTAAGATTTTACAAAAATTCAGTTTTCTCTTACGTCCTCCGACAGTCGCCGCCTCCTCCAAGTCATCACTGTTGAGATGTCCCAAAGCAGTATAGACATGAGGGGTGGGAGACGCAACCGTAGAAAAGGCAACGCAGTACCCACATCAGAGAAAGGAACCTTACATGCACAGTAAGAGAACCTCTGGGCAACAGAAAACAATGCTCAACAGGAGCAACAGCCCAGGAAAGCAAATACCAACAGCCAGAGACTCATAAAAAAACAAGGGTCCTTCATGGCACTGCCGCACTGAGAACTTTGCGGCCAAAGGAGGCATCAGCTGATGCCAGAACATCTACCTTGTAGAATTTGGAAAAAGTGTGCACCGACGACCAAGTCGCAGCCTTGCACACCTGGGCCACCGAGGCCCGATGCCAATAGGCCCAGGAAGCACTCACAGATCTGGTAGAGTGCGCCTTAACAGGGAAGGGTGGAACCCGTTCCTTCAAAGCATAAGCCTGTTCAATGGTCTGTCTGATCCATTTGGCAATAGTCGCTGTGGATGCAGCCATGCCCTTCCGAGGTCCCTCAGGAAGGACAAAGAGGGAATCCGTCTTCCGAAAAAATTCCGTAGAGGACAGGTAAACCCTGATCGCCCTGACAACATCCAAAGAATGCAGAGCAACCTCCTTAGGATGCTTAGGCTTCGTACAAAGCGAAGGTAAGGACAATGTCCTCATTAATGTGGAACTCAGAGACCACCTTAGGAAGAAAGGAGGGATGCGGACGCAAAACCACCTTATCCCGGTGAATCACCAAGTATGGAGAACGGCAAGATAACGCTGCCAGTTCCGACACCCTGCGAGCCGAAGTGATTGCCACCAAAAAGGCAACCTTCTTAAGACAGCAGAGGCAACGATATATCCCGAATGTTTTCAAAGGGAGCACGGTGTAACACGGACAGAACCAAGTTCAAGTCCCATGGAGGTAAAGGCTCCTTCCTGGGAGGAGAGCCAAATGTCGCGCACCTTGAATGAAGGTGCGAACCAGAGAATGAGACGCCACAGGGCGTTGGAAAGGAATAGCCAGTGTGGACACCTGGCCCTTGATCGTGGCTAGCGCCAGGCGCTGATCCACCCCAGACTGGAGGAAGGCCAAAACTCTCGACACCGAGTATGAGCAAGGGGAGAACCCCCTGGACTCACACCAGGCGAAATAAGCCTTCCAGGTACGGTAATAGATTTACCAGAGGAGGATTTTCTATCCCTGACAAGGGTAGGAATGACCTCAGAGGGGAGACCCCTGTCCCTCAGGACCTGGGTCTCAACAGCCAGGCCGTTAAAGCCAGCGACTGTAAAGCAGGATGGAAGATCGGACCCTGAGACAGATCTTCCCGCATTGGCAGCCGCCACGGAGGCGCCACTGCCAGGTGAACAACGTCGGCGTACCAGGACCGGCGTGGCCAGTCCGGCGCCACCAGAATCACCAGGTGCGGGTCCGAGGCTAACCTGCGGAGGAACCTGGATAGCAACTGAATCGGAGGAAAGGCATACATCAGACGATACTGATGCCAAGGGGCCACTAACGCATCCGAGGCGTCCGCCAGCGGATCGCACGTTCTTGCCACGAACCCTTCCACCTTTCGGTTTAGCCGAGATGCGAACAGATCCACGTCCGGGGATCCCCACTTCGCACACAGCACTTGGAAGACCTCCGGGTGTAGGGACCATTCCCCATGGTCCAGGGTCTGGCAGCTCAGATAGTCGGCCTGCCAATTCTCCACACCCGGAATGTGGACTGCCGAAATTGCTGGGACATGAGTCTCGGCCCAAGACAGAATGTCGGACACCTCCCGGGCCGCTCGAGCACTCCTGGTGCCCCCTTGGTGGTTGATGTAAGCCACCGCAGTAGCATTGTCCGTCTGTACCCGAACAGGACGGCCCCAAAGTCGTTCCGACCACTGGAAGAGACAGAGTCTTATCGCTCGCAATCCCAGCACATTTATCGGGAGGGAGGACTGCTCCTCCGACCAAGTGCCCTGGGCAGACAGGTTGCCCAGGACTCCACCCCAGCGCGACAGGCTGGCATCCGTGGTAATCACCGTCCACACCAACGGACAGAAGGACTTGCCTTCCGCCACCGACGGGGACTGGAGCCACCACAGAAGCGCCAATCTGGTCTGACGACTCAAGGAGACACTCAGATCCAGGGACTGAGGTAGTCTGTCCCACCTGTCCAGGATCTCCGCTTGGAGAGCCCGCGTGTGAAACTGAGCAAAGGGTATCGCCTCAAAGGCCGAAACCATCAACCCCAGGCCCCGCATACAGGTCCTGAGTGACGAGGACGGGTTGTCCCTGAGGGACCTGATCTCGTCCTGCAAGGTCCGGAGCTTGTCCTCCGGCAAAAACACCTTTGCCTGAGCAGAGTCCAGAATCATTCCCAGATAGGGAAGACGAAGCGATGGAGACAACGTCGATTTCTGAACGTTGATGGTCCACCCGAACTCCTGGAGCGTCTGTACTGTAGTGGACAGATCGCGCACTAGGTCCTGGCTGGCACGTGATCTCAGAAGTAGATCGTCCAGGTAACCCAAGACCGCAATGCCCTGAGCCCTCAGCAGGCCCAGAACCGGCGCCAACACTTTGGTAAAAACCCTTGGTGCCAAAGCGAGACCGAAAGGTAACGCCACAAACTGGTAGTGGTCCTCTGCGATAGCAAACCGAAGGTACCGCTGATGACCCTCGAAAATGGGGATGTGCAGGTATGCATCTTTTAGATCCATCGAGGCCAGGAATTCTCCTGGACTCAAGGAGGCCACCACCGAACGGAGAGACTCCATACGGAACTTCCAAACACGCACAAAGCGGTTCAGCGCTTTCAGGTCCAGAATAGGACGCACTTTGCCCTCCTTTCTGGGCACAGTGAACAGATTTGAATAAAACCCCCGAAACCTGTCCCGATGAGGCACCGGGACAATCACCCCCTGAGCAAGAAGGTCCTGTACCACTTGTTGCAGGTCCTGCAGACGCCCCGGAGGCAAATGAAGATTTGAGGGAAAGAATCTGTCCGCCGGCCGGGAAAGGAATTCGATCTTGTATCCCAATCGAATGATTTCCAGAACCCACCTGTCCGATATCCGGAGCAGCCAAGGTTGGAGGAAACCGCACAAACGTCCCCCCACCCCTGAAACGGGTGAGGGCGCCCCTTCAGGCAGAGTCGGACTGACCCACCGAGCCGGCATTGCCTGACTTCTGCTTACCCGCCCAGGGCTTCTTCTGACTGCCCTGGGCCTTGAAGGGCTTGCCCTTGGATTGGTTCCGAAAGGCACGAAAGGACCCCTGAGTGGATCTAGGCGCAGAACCCCGCTTGCCTCGAAAGGACTTGTTCTTCGGGTTCTGGGGCAGCAAAGTGCCCCCCGTGACGCCTTTTACCAGGGTATCCAACGCCTCGCCAAAAAGGCGAGAGCCAGCATAGGGAAAATCAGCAACTGTTTTTCGTGAGGACTGGTCAGCTGACCAGCTCTTCAGCCATATCAGTCGCCGGTTAAGTACCGAGACACTAGAGAGGCGTGCCACTAAAGGGGCCTCATTCAAGGCCGCATCACACAGATACATGATTCCCTGGTGGATTTGATCCACCATTTCCAGCCGGGCAGGCGGAACATCATCAGACACGAGGTTGCTCCTAAGCACCATTGTCCAATCAGCCACCGCCTGAGCCACCAAAACGGGTCTGAGCAACGAACCCGCCACCGTATAGGAATGGCGGGCCAGAGACTCCAACCGCCGATCCGTGGGATCCCGGAAAACCGGGGTATCCTCAGAAGGAACCAAGGTGGCCTTGTTTAACATGGCCACAGTGTGATCTACCTGTGGAGGCACACACCATCGTGATTCCGTAGCCGGTGCAAACGGATAAAGAAATTTGAACCGACTAGGCACCAGGAATGGACGTTTTAACGTGCGCCACATTTCATTAAAAGTGTAATGAAACTCAGCTGGGCAGGGAAAAACCTGCACCGACTTGCGGGTCCTGTGCGTCCCAAATGAGGACACAATGCCCGGAGGACAGGGTTCATCCTCCAAATGTAGTGTTTCCTTAACAGAAACAATTAATTCATCCATGGTCGCCCGCTCTTCAGGCGACCCCGGGGAAGAGGTATCAACCCCTTCCACCTCTGCCTCCCCCTCAGACCCCAACAGGTCCAAGGATGAGCGAGACCCTGAAAAGGGCACGCTCTCAGCAGCAGCAGCCATATCACCATCTGAATCAGAGGAAAGAGACAATCTGGGCCTCTTTTTAGCAGCACGTTCAGCCATCAGCATTACCATATTTGACACCAAGGTCGCCACTACAGCGGCCAAATCAGGTCTCAGAGGGGCCACAGGAGAACTGGGGACCCCCACCAGAGCTGGGGGGAATTTGCTGTCCTGAGAATCCATTGCTCAAGGTGACAAAAAACAACAGTGCAATAAAGTTAGTACTGTCCCTTTAAGATCGCTGCGGAGTGCGCAGCCCACCGCTTCAGCTACAGTGACAAAGACCCCCAAACAGGAGAGAAAAAACTGAGCCAGAAATGACAATACAGAAAGATATTGAGAGCAATAACCTGCAGACCCCCACAGAGTGTTGCCACAGAGTGTCCTGCTTCAGAGGAAAAGGAAGCGCTGCTAGAGTAGGCTGAACTTATAGGCTGCATGACTCAGGGAAAATGGCTGCCCCATAGGATTGCATGGAAGGCTCCGCCAAAATGGCCGCCGGACATGCGGTCGGAAATATCGTTCGGCTACCGCAAAATGGCGGCGGATGGCGCCAAAAACAGCATGTAGATTGCCCATAGAGAAGCTAAACATGCCTGCCCATACCTAAAATGGCGGACCGCGCGTTTTTTTCCCCGCCGCAGCCGCCACACACACAGTCTGCACCCCCAACAAGCACCAAAGTGACACAGGGAAGGGGAGCCCCAAAAACATACAGCACCGCAGCGCATGCACAAGCGATCTCCGCAGGGGAGGGACACACAGCAACACAGGACTGCCACCCCAGACAGAGGCCCCACACAGAAGTACTTACCTGTACCAGATGGAGTGGGGTGCCTCTATGAACGGAAAGCTGCTGTCCTCATATGACAGGGAGTGCCGTTTGCCAGGGACATGACACTGCAGCATCGCAGATGTGTCCTGTGAGGTAGCCACCTCACGGCTGCATCCTTGCTGCGAACAGGGATGGGTCGTTCATAGTGCCAGGACGAACCACGGCTGAGCGCTCGATGGCGGGCTGGGGGTCCATCTGACCCTCTGCCCTGGAAAACCAGGGCGGTCAGTCCGAATCCCAGCACCGCAGGAATCCATCTTCTTCCGAAGAATCGACAAACTAAAGCTGACAAAATAAACAGCTAGTAAAGTAAGAAAATCAAATAAAAAAAAAGATTAGATAGGCTGAGACTGAAGCCCCAGCACAGGGAAGCCTAACTACTCCTGACGCTAGGCAGATTAAAACTGAGTTGGGAGTGGTCACTGCAGGGGGGGTTTGACCAGATGGGACAGCCCCCATGGGTGTGTATATGCAAATACCTTTGTTCTTTTGACTAAGTCTTTATGCCTAGCTACTCCTGCGGAGCGGAAGTTAATACCCAACAGTGATGACTTAGAGGAGGCGGCGACTGTCGGAGGACGTAAGAGAAAAAGGTTTATTTTGGTTTATTTCTCTTTGCAGAACAGCGAACTGAACTATGCAAATCATTCTTTTATGCCCAAGGGACAACAATATATCTTCTGGTTTACATCAGATATAAAACCCCAAATTTAAAGACGTGTTGCTGCCACCAATTTCAAAATTATCTATTTTCGTAAAAAAAATTCTCAATTTAAACATTTGATATGTTTTTTCTATTGTAAATAAAATATGGGCTTTTGAGATTTTCAAATCATTGCATTCTGTTTTATGTAGATTTTAGAGAGCATTTTAGACATAACATTTATGGAACTGGGGCTAGAAGTAGCTTAAACATTAAAAGAAGAAAAACTACCACAAGAGGACACAGTTTTAAATTAGAGGGGCAAAGGTTTAAAAGTAATATGAGGAAGTATTACTTTACTGAGAGAGTAGTGGATGCATGGAATAACCTTCCTGCAGAAGTGGTAGCTGCAAATACAGTGAAGGAGTTTAAGCATGCATGGGATAGGCATAAGGCTATCCTTCATATAAGATAGGGCCAGGGACTATTCATAGGATTCAGATATATTGGGCAGACTAGATGGGCCAAATGGTTCTTATCTGCCGACACATTCTATGTTTCTATGTTTCTATAGGTTCACACTGAGGCTGGTTTAAAAATGTAAGAGTTCAGCTGAACTCGCACGATTTCAAACCAGCATTTTCCATCCGACTTCGGGGGTGATTTCGCAGACATCTGTGTGAGTTGCCAAAAAAAGTACAAAAACTACTTTTGGGAATCGGTGCGGCGCCACAAAGTCGGCGTCGCATAGATTCAGATGGTGCCATGAACGGAAATTTGCTCCGATTTGACATGTCAAAACGGACTGATATGAACGTGGGCTAAAGGATAGGTTCACCTTCAGAACATGTAACATGTTCCACCCATATTCAGGGTTCCAGCACAATATCTTCATTCAAATATAAATCAGAGACCACCTTAGGAAGAAAAGACAGATTTGGTCAAAGTACCACTTTATCTCTGTGAACCACCAGATAGGGTGAACGGCAGGATAGCGCCGCCAATTCAGACACTCAGCGCGCAGAGGTAATAGCCACCAAAAGGCTACCTTCTGTGACAGTGTAAGCAGAGGAATCTCCCTAATGTTTTCAAAGGGAGGTTTCTGAAGAAAAGACAGTACCAAGTTAAGATCCCACAGAGGTAACAGAGACCATATCGGAGGAGCCATATGGCGAACTCCTTGGATAAAGGTGCGAATGAAAGAATGCGTGGCGAAGGGACGTTGAACAAACACCGCCAAGGCCGACACCTGGCCCTTAATGGTACCCAAGGCCAACCGCCACTCAACTCCTCTCTGTAGGAAGGCCAATATCCTAGCCACTGAAAAAGTGCATGGATGCACCTTAATCGATTCACACCATGCGATATACATCTTCCAAGTACGATGATAAATCTTCCTAGAGGTAGATTTTCTAGCCTTCAATAGTGTAGGAATCACTGAGTCAGAAAGACCCCTATCCTTCAATACCTGGTTTTCAACAGCAACGCGCCATTAAAGCCAGCGACTGTAAAGCAGGATGTAAGATCGGCCCTTGATACAGAAGATCTTCCCTCAGAGGAAGTCTCCAAGGAACATCGGCGACCAACCTTACCAGACCGGCGAGGCCAGTCTGGAGCCACCAAAATGACTGGAATTCCTTTCACCTCTATTCTGCGCAGAAGCTTTAGCGGAGGAAACACATAGATCAGCTGATACTGACCCCAAGGAGCCACCAGTGCGTCTGTGGCATCGGCCAGAGAATCCCGAGACCTGGCCACAAACCATACCTTCTTGTTGAGCCGAGAGGCTAACAGGTCCACATTGGGTGTCCCCCACTTGGCACACAGCAGGTGAAACACCTCCGGGTGAAGGGACCATTCCCCCTGGTCCAACACCTGACTCCTCAAGTAATCCGCCTGCCAATTTTTCACTCAGGGAATATGAACGGCGGAGAGGGCTGGAACAAAGTTTTCTGCCAATTTTAGGATCTAGGCCACCTCCCGGGCCGCCAGGACACTCTTGGTGCCCCCTTGATGATTGACGCAAGCCACTGCCGTGGCATTGTCTGATTGAATCCGAACCGGACAACCTTGCAGATGATTCATCCAGGAAGGAAGGACTTGCCCTGATGCAGAGCCAAGGAACGGAGCCACCAGTGTAGAGCACTTCTTGTGTTTTGACTTAGTGGAATCAGATTGCCCAAAGAATTTGGATCCTTGTTCCACTTGACAAGAATTTCCTCTTTGCAGAGGTCTCATGTGGAACTGAGCAAATTAAACCGCCTGGAAGGTAGACACCAACAGGCCTAGCGCTCGCATGCAAGTCCGCAGAGAGGACAGATTGCTGGATAACAGCAAGCCAATCGCCCTCTGCAACTTTTGCAGCTTTTCCAGAGGGAGAAACACCCTCGCTGAGGCTGAATCCAGAGTCAGTCCCAGATAATCCAGTTTGGAAAATGGGACCAGAGAAGATTTTTTTAAAATTGATGTTCCAACCGAACTCTTGCAGAGTCCGTACAGAGATTGAGAAGTCACCCAACAGGACTGAATGTGAGTCTGTCACATTAATGCCAATACCGGAGTCAACACCTTGGTGAAGACCCTGGGACCAGAGGCGAGACCAAAGGGTAACGCCACAAATTGATAATGTTCCTCTCCTACAGCGAAGCGAAGAAAATGCTGTTTTTTCTGCCCATTTTGTGTTCAGTCTGGAGACCGGATGATCCACCTTCGGTGGAACGGTCCATTTATTGACTACAGCGCCCGCAAAGGGGTAGCGCCTCTTAAAGCGCTTTCGGCACCACTAACACGTATTTAAGGGGCCCCCCACTGTTCAGTGACAATTTTGTCAAAAAGTTCCAGACAAGGAAAAACCTTGCCCGACTTCTGGGATTTGCGTGTGCCAAAGGACACCTGCGTCCCTGACACTGTAGAATCATCTGCCATTTTTAGAGTTTCCCGCACTGACACTATAATTGCCTCCACCAGCATGTTTTCCCGCGGGCTGCAGATGAGGATATTTCATCCTCGCCATCAGAGTGCGATGACACAGATCCCTCTCAGGGTGACGCGCGTCCGTGGTGGCAATATCAACCTCAGCATCTGAGGATACAGATGAGGCAGGTAGGAGCCACTCTGGACAGACCACCTCTCCACCCGGGTTGGAGGTGCTGACGCTCAAGGGGTACGCTGCGACTCAAGACACACCAGGTCGTGTGTGTCCCGACGAGGTGTTTCACTCGCGGGCCAGCCCCCGTCCAGTGGGGCTATGTCGTGGTGAGGCTTAGCGCAGAGCAGCGACCTGCACATGCTCGCTGGCCAGACTGGGAAGCCATAAGGATCTAGAATATCCAGTCCAACCCCCAGTCCGTCTGTTGATTGTAGCTCTCTCAGGAACATACCTAGCTAAAAAAAATAAAAATTTTGACACAAGGTTGCCTTTTTTTTTACATAAAAACATGCTAGGACTGAAATCCCAGCAGGGAACTAGTTCTTACTCTTGAACTAGGCAGAAAAAAACTGAATCCTATAGCCGAGTGAGTGTGTAACCCCAGGGTATAATCCCATAGGCGTGGTAAAGGTTTTTCCTGCCTAGTGTCCTACTCCTGTAAGGGCAGCATAACCCAATGGTTAAGAAGAATATGGAGCTGCATCTGTCAAACAATAGAGAAAATCTGCATTTCCTGCAGCGCTGAACCTAGGTTTGAATAGGTAGTACACAGTTATGTTTGCTCCTTGAGCTCCTGCTGTTTTTCAAACAGGACCTAGGGTTTATATGTCCGGACTGGGAAATTGTTTACGCTGCAAATAGGCAGGAATGCCTCTTTTAAATCAATTAATGCAGAATAGTAACAAATGGCACAGGTAGGTAGCGTAAACTCCGAAGAAACAGTTTTCTTGGTTGTCACTCACCTCATCTGCTGTATCTTTCTCCAAACGCACAATCTTGTTTTCCCAGTAGATGCGCTGAGATTCCAGCTGGCTAGTAAGCAGATATGAATACTGTAACCAGAAAGGGAGAAAATTGTAAGATAAAATAAAATAATCACATAATATTATATCAAAGATCTCACCGACTATACATACTGGGCGTTAATGTATAAAAGATCTGCAAAGCACTAGAACCAATATTTCTTAATAAAGACCCTATTTATATAAAGGGCTCATTCACTTTGGAGCATTTTGTAACTTGAAACTACAAAAAATACTCAACATTAAAAAAAACAAAACAAAAAACTATTGATTGAAATAGTGCCTGTTCAAGCCTTAACGTTTGGGTGAATGCCACTCAAAAAAAATAATAAATAAATAAAAAGAACGACCACTACTTTTCAGGTAGATTTGTCCCTTTATGGCCCAAAATACAGCTGTAGCTGTAAAAGTTTTGAGAATGACACAAATATTAATTTTTACAAACTCCGCTGCCTCAGTGTTTTTAGATCTTTCTATGGTATACTGAAGTATAATTACAAGCATTTCATAAGCGTCAAAGGTTTTTATTGACAATTTTTTTAGGGTTATGCAAAGAGTCAATATTTGCAGCGATGACCCTTCTTTTTCAAGACCTCTGCAATTCGCCCTGGTATGCGGTCAATCTGGACCACATCCTGACTGATAACAGCCCATTCTTGCATAATTAATGCTTGGAGTCTGGCAGAATTTGTGGGGTTTTCACACGCCTCTTGAGGAGTGACCACAAGTTCTCAATGTGATTAAGGTCTGGGTAGTTTCCTGGCCATGACCCCAAAATTTTGAGGTTTTGTTGCCCCAACCCAGTTAGTAATCACTTTTGCCTTATGTCACGATGCTCCATTAAGCTGGAAAAGGCATTGTTCGTCACTAAACGGTCCTCGGGTTGGCTGGGAAAAGTTGCTCTATTTGGTTATGATAGATTTGATGGTGCTCCCGGGGATCAAAAATTCGGAATTTTTTTTTATAACCTAACCCTGACTTGTACTTCTCAACAACATTGTTCCTTACTTGTTTGGAGAGTTCCTTGGTCTTCATGGCAGTGTTTGGTTAGTAATGCCTCTGGCTTAGGTGTTGCAGCCTCAAAAAAGGAGTGTATATGTAATGACAGATCATGTGACACATAGATTGCACACAGGTGGACATCATTTCACAAATTATGTGACTTCTGAAGTTAATTGGTTGTACCAGAGCTTTTTATGGACTTCATAACAAAGGGGGTGAATACATACGCACATGCCAATTTTCTGTTATCTATTTCTAAAAAATAGTTTTATGTAAATATTTTTCTCATTTCAGTTTACCAACTTAGACTATTGTGTTCTGATCTATCACATAAAATTCAGATTAACAAAACATTGAACTTAAGGCTGTAATGTAACAAAATAGGTAAAAAGTTAAGGGGGTGAATACTTTTGCAAGGCACTGTATATAGTCTGAAAAATAAAAGGCGGTCACCTTGTATATAGCACACAGAAAGTTTTTTCAAAAACAGACCACAAAAAAGGAAAAAACTGGATTTTGACTTACTGTAAAATCCTTTTCTCTTAAGTTCATTGACGGACGCAGTTCTCTCTGATCCATATCAGTAGGGTTATACTGCCCCCTACAGGAGTAGGACACTAGGCAGAAAAAAGTTCTGGCTATGCCTATGGCCAGTCCCGGAGGGTACACCCTCTCTCTTACTGCATAGGATGTCAGTTTTAATCTGCCTAGACTGTGCCCTGGTGCGTGACTTCTTCCAGGGGGTGCGACACTTGGTACTTCCACTGCGACCTCCGTCACCAACTGGGGACCTTGATTGGTGCAGTCGGTTCTTTAAGAACCTCCGTTTGCGAGTATTCGAGGGTATCCCCAGGAAACCTTATTACGGAAGATGGCCTTCTTGATTGCCGTCACTCTGCGTGCAGGTTTCGGCACTGGCGACATTGTCCTGTTCTCCCTATATGTTGATCATGGGGCCAAGTGGTACTTCGTCCCGATCGTCCTTCCCTCCGAAGGTGGTTTCTAATGTTCACTTGCACGGGGACATTGTATTCCCATCTTGTGTCCTGAGCCCTCACATCCTAAGGAATGTGCATTGCTTACTCTAGTTAGAGTGCGGGCACTCAAGGTGTACTTGGCGACTACCAGTGGATCAAGGGGCATAAGAACAGATTTAGACCAGTTCATGGTAAATCCAGAGAATTCCCCAAATGTAGTGATTGTACCCATTAGAGTTCGCAAGGAGTCATTAGTGTCTCCTAAATATAACAATGCATCATCCGCATAAAGAGATATCTTATCTTCCAAAGGACTTCTACAGAAGCCTACAATGGCAGGGTTCCTACGCATCAACATGGCTAAAGGTTCCACCTCCAGTTCGAATAAGAGTGGGGACAATGGACACCCTTGACGAGTTCCTCTATGCAGGGAAAAAAAAGGAGAAGAGAGGGAATTGATCATGTGGATCCTAGCACTGGTAGCAGAGTCCCCCAAGCCAAACCGAGACAGAATCTCCCAGAGGTAGGGCCACTAAATGCTTTTAAAACCTTAGCAGCGTCTAAAGATAGAATGGCCCTACCCCCAGGATTAGCCACCGGTATCTGTAGGTTTGGAAATAGTCGTCTTATATTATCTGCCATTGTGTTGGGATAAACCCAGACTGGTCTTAATGAACCAGACAGACAATTATCCTAGACAGCCTATTAGCAAGGAGCTTACCATGCGTATTTAATAAAGAAATAGGACGGTTTGAATCCGGCATGAGTCTGTCTATACCCGGCTTAGGGAGCACCACTGTTATGGCCTCCTTCATGGATGGAATCAGGTAGATGACCTGTTCTAGCCACCTCATGGAAGGCAATTGCAGTTTAAACAGAGGGCAAAATGGCAGCTTCCTTGGTTGAAAACGATAGGAGGGTTTACTTCCACTTTAATGTGCCATTTTGCAGAGAAGCATTTCAAAAAGTGGTCAGGGAAGTGGCATCTTCACAACTGTTGTAGTAGACAAAGCTGTACAACTAAAAATTAGGGACTGATCCACACCACCTATACAGCCAGAAAGTCTTTTAACCATCCATATATGAAGCCCCAAAAGGCATACTGCCAGTAAGCAATATGCTACATGCAGTTGTTTTGGCGCACGCAAATTACTGCGGAAAAAACTTAAGATCCTTAAAAATGCAACCTATGGTCTGCTAATATGTGTCTTGAATTGGCATTAAGTCTCTTTATTGTATATAATGAATATTTAAAGCATGAAATCACTGCCCCACCTCTTCCATCTCCAATCAGAGAAGGATCAAGTCCACTTCCCTTAGAGCGGCTTCCCTTGATGACCGATGTAGGCCATGGCAATACCATTACATTGCTTTACTGGATTCTTGTTGGGTGTCCTTGCAATACAGAAGTCCAGCACTGAGGGGACATCAAATCCTCCCATGTTCCAGAATGCAAGATTCTTCCAACAACCAAGTTCCTGGTACTGATAGGGTGTTGACTAATGCTTCCCAGCCTAATAGGCTAGAATCCAGCATGAGACCCTTCTGTGACTGCGGGAAAAAAAAAATCCATGTGGAAATCCGCCATGCTAAGATAATCTAGTCTTGATGGGTAGATGCATGGGGCAGTCCAAGAACAGAGTTTGTCTGTCACACGTGGCCAAAATGCTGAGCTGCAACAATCTGGAGTGAAATTAAGCCAACCATACAGCCTCAAAAAGGAGGCAACCATGAGATTCAAGCCCCTCATGCACAAGTCAAGGCCTTCCTTTGGGCCCTGGTTTAAAAAGGAAAAGTCAGAAGTTTGTTCTGAGGCAGAATAGTTCTGAACGAGGCATAAGACCTAGGTATTCCAATCTGTGAGATGGGTCCAGCAATGACTTCCTCAGCCTGAGGATACAACCGAAGCTCTGCAGGGCATGTACTTTTGGGTGTTGACTGACAGGGACAGGAAGAACTGATCTATAAGACATTATAAAACCTACCTACCAGTGCACTGATCATGCAGTTTCACTATGTCATTTGTTGGCCTGTACATACAGTCTACAGTGGAGTAAATCTACACATTCCAATGCCAAAAGGTTTGGTTTGCATTCAAACATGAGACATGGCATTGTACAGGTTTATGCATGAACTCTGTAGTCTAAGAACTGACACTTCATGTTAAGAAACTACATATCCCACAATTACTGGGTCTCTCAGTCCAGTGTTTTGCACAGGCACAAGCAGGCAGAGCAATGAAGGGAAGAAATGTGTTTTCATCACATTAGCACTCCCGCATTTGTGAGGCAACACAGAGGAAATAGTGAGGCACCAACTGAATGCTGCGTGACCCGAATAAGAGGCTAATTGTCACAACTACACCATCACAGGTTGGTACTGTGGGTGTATAAAACCTTGTGCAAAGTGTCACATCCTAATTAATAAGCAAAAGGCATAGCTGGAAAACATGGACTTTAGGCACCAAATATCAAAAGAAGTCATTTAATTGGTATAAATTCTTGACAAAGCATTCATAAAAAACAATATTTTAAAATATGTATAATCAGATCAGGCTACCAGTGTATAAAGATAACCCAGACCAATCCCATAAGGATAATACAACAGCAGTATATTAGGCTTGAAGGCTGGTTGAGTCCAGGAGAAATGGGCACAGGTCACGGTAGCATGCTATAGCTCAACAAGTTCCTCAGGAGCTTAGATAAGTTTTCTGGATAAATAAGAATATATACTGTATTTTCTGGCGTATAAGACTACTTTTGAACCTCAAAGTCCCACAAAAATGGGGGGGTCGTCTTATACGCCAAGTATAATATCTCCAAGGTAACCTAAGTATAAGTATTACCGGTAGATGAAAATTAGGGGGAGTCTTATACGCCCAGTCGTCTTATACGCCGGAAAATACGGTAATCAAAATCTCCAAAAATACATAAGCCACATGCATCATGTTTACTTGAAACGGTATTAATAGTAATCAATGTTATTACTATTACTAAAGTGGTTGTAAAGGCAGAAGGTATTTTATCTTAATGCATTCTATGAGCGCGAGAGAGAAAGAGCGCACGAGAGAGAGCGAGAGAGCGAGCGCGCGAGAGAACGAGAGAGTGCGCGCGAGAGAGAGATGGACTGCGGCTCCATGTCTGAATAGACACAGGGAGCTGCGACGCAGCTCAGGTGCCCCTATAGCAAGCAGCTTACTGTGGGGGGCAGTAAACAGGAGGGAGGCGCCAAAGAGGGACCCGAGAAATAGAGGATCTGGGCTGCATAGTGCAGGGTAAGTATAAACATGTTATTTTTATTTTGTGTTAAAAATAACTGAGACTTTAGTATCACTTTAATGTTATTATTGTTTCAAGTAAACCTGATGAATGTGGTTTATATATTTTTAGTGAAAAGTGGGGCATACTGATCACTGTGAGAAGGCTTATAAAAGACCAATATGGTTTTTCCGGGGCCGATACCAATATTTTGGCCATTGCATATCGGTATTGGCCGATATTTCGTACATTTAAAGTTGTGAAAAATAAAGACAATTTTCAACATAAATCTGGTACTGAATATGTTAATTTTTGTTTGATGCTTCATGGCTGGCTTGCTGGCACCCTGTGGTGGGTGGCTGGCCGCCACAGGGCCTGTGGGCGGCTGGCTATCTGGCACCCTGTCTGTGGGTGGCTGGCTGGTACAGGGCCTGTGGATGTGGGTGGCTGGCTGACACCAGGCTGCGGTGGGTGGGTGTAGGCGGTGATACACTCCCGCGAGACTATTCCCGAGTCCAGACGAGGCTATCCAAGGCGGCCTAAAAAGGCAAAATGACGTCACAAAAATATCGTCAATATCGGCCAGTCCAGGGGCCGATACCGGTATATAGGGGGAAAGTGCATATCGGACCTTGATATATCGGCCTGGCCGATAATCGGTCTATCTCTAATAGGTATGTATTATATTACAATCCTGTCTGAAAATCTGCAAAATTACAGTGTTTTAGGCAGTGGTGGAATTTGGCCGGTTCGTACCGGTTTGTTCGAACCCGTTACTAACACTTTAAAAGTTGGCCAAACTGGTGCAAGCCGGAGATGAGGCCAGTCTAAATCGCCTATAAAAAGGCCGCAGCACTCCCCTCTCCCTGTCCTGCATGAGCCGGGTATAGGTTCTGCACTGCAGGCAGACTTTGCTTCCTGGTTGGCACTGACGTTTTCCCCTAGAGGAAGCTGGCTGGGCTGAGACTCCGCTACCTATTGGATGAGGAGGTAGCAGGAGGCGGGCTGCACCGCCTTCCCTTGCCTCTCAGCCAATGGGTGCATTGCCCATTACGTCCAGCAGGCTTCCTGTGAAGTGGCATGGAGCTGCTCTGCAACTGCAAATGTTTCCCCTTAATGACCAGGCCATTTTTTGCGATTCGGCACTGCGTTAATTTAACTGACAATTGCCCGGTCCAGCGACGCTGTATCCAAATAAAATTGATGTCCATTTTTTCCCACAAATAGAGCTTTCTTTTGGTGGTATTTGATCACCTGTGAGATTTTTATTTTTTGTGCTATAAACAAAAAAACAGCGGACAATTCTGAAAAAAAAATATTTTTCACTTTCTACTATATATAACATTCCCTTTAAAAAAAAAATTTAAAAAAATAAAATTTTTTTCATCATTTTAGGCCAATTTTGCTACATATTTTTGTTAATAAAATCCCAATAAGCGTATTTTGATTGGTTTGCGCAAAAGTTATAGCGTCTACAAACTAGAGGAAGGATTTAGGTCTTTTATTTATTTTTTTTTACTAATAATGGCAGTGATCTGCGATTTTTAGCGGGACTGCAACATTGCAGCGGACCCCTAACTGACATTAGATAAAAGAAATAACACCATGCTTGAAAGTCGGAACTGGTTTCTAAAATCTTTGAATCCCACCACTGGTTTTAGGTCTTTTTCAAAAACATTTTTGATCTCGGAGTCTGATGACATGTACCAGAGTCAACCTCTATCTCTTCTGCCTGTTATTCTCAGAGTGGATTCGATATTTTATTACCTAACTATATAGCTGGTTATTTATATTTACCACTGCATATACAGTAGATATCCATGAAGATATTGTTTTTTTAAACTTTACATGGTAACTAAAATTATACAAACAAACTTTTTATTTTTTTTTTATTTTTAGGTTTTTATCCCATTAATCGAAAAAAAAAAAAAAAAAAAAAAAATCGGCCAACTAATTTATTATGAAAACAATAATTAGTTGCAGCCCTGTGGTAATATTAGGTTAGGATATATACAGTACCTTGAAAAAGTATTTATACCCCTTGAAATTTTACACATTTTTTCAGGTTACAACCAAAAAACGTAAATGTATTTTTTTGGGATTTTATGTGATAGATCAACACAAAATAACACAGAATTGTAAAGTGGAAGGAAAATGATAAATGGTTTTCAACATTTATTACAAATAAATATCTGAAAAGTGTGGCATGCATTTGTATTCAGCCAGCTTTACTCTGATACCCCTAACTAAATTCTAGTGGAACCAATTGCCTTCAGAAGCCACCTAATTAGTAAATGGAGTCCACCTGTGTGAAATGTAATCTCAGTATAAATATAGCTGTTCTGTGTGTTCAATCCGTCATCCGAAAATGGAAAGAGTATGGCACAACAGCAACATACCAAGACATGGCCATCCACCTAAACTGACAGGCCAGGCAAGGAAAGCATTAGAGAAGCAGCCAAGAGGCCCATGGTAACTCTGGAGGAGCTGCAAAGATTTACAGCTCAGGAGGGGGAAATCGGTCTACAGGACAACTATTAGGCGTGCACTTCACAAATCTGGCCTTTATGGAAGAGTGGCAAGAAGAAAGCCATTGTTGAAAGAAAGCAATAAGAAGTCCCGTTTGCGAAAAACTATGTGGGGGACACAACAAACATGTAGAAGAAGGTGCTCTGGTCAGATGAGACCAAAATTGAACTTTTTAGCCTAAAAACAAAACGCTATTGTGGCGGAAAACTAACACTGCACATCACCCTGAACACACCATTTCCACTGTGAAACACAGTGGTGGCAGCATCATGTTGTGGGGATGCTTTTCTTCAGCAGGGACAGGGAAGCTGGTCAGAGTTGATGGGAAGATGATGGATGGAGCCAGATACAGGGCAATCTTAGAAGAAAACCTGTAAGAGTCTGTAAAATAATTGAGATTGGGGTGGAGGTTTAGTTTCCAGCAGGACAACAACCCTAAACATACAATCAAAACTACAATGGTATGGTTTGGATCAAAGCATATTTATGTGTTAGAATGGCCCAGTAATTGTTCATACGAAAATCCAATTAAGAAACTGTGGCTCGAAGACTTAAAAATTGCTGTTCACAGACGCTCTCCATCCAATCTGACAATCTGACAGAGCTTGAGCTATTTTACAAAGAAGAATGGGCAAAAATGTTACTCTGTAAAACCCTACACTTACTCCTTTGTGGTCAAGACAACACACACCCTTTGAAACCCTAAACCCTGGCAACGAGCCACAAAGGCATCTCATCTTGGAAATCTATATGATGCTCTTCTCTAAAGAATCACCCATTCATATCAAGGCCTGTCAACAATGGCAAAAAGATCTAGAGGTTTCCCTCTCAACAGAAGACTGGGAACATATATTCCTTCACATACACAAAAGCTCGGTTAATTTCTCAGCACAAGAAAGCGGTTTCAAACTCTTGTCATGCTGGTATAGAACCCCCTCTTGACTTCATAAAAGATCACCAAAGTTCACAAAGACCTGGGTATGCTGGTTCCATTTTAGGGAAACGGCAGACTACGCAAAATCCATAAATCCCTCATAACTTCGTCCATACTGAGACCTAGGGGAAGGGGGATGGATAATCAACTCCCCTCCCTTACTTTCTATAACCAGTAATGCCCTCCTACTCCCTCCTCATACCTTCACTTCCTGCTCCTTTCCCCCACTTACCCACTCCCAACCCACCCCTTCCCCCCCTTTTTGTCCTTTCTTCTAACTTCTCTCCCTTCTGCCATTCTACCAGAAGAACTTACAGTACAAAACTCGTATACTCTATTTTAGCCAAGCTAGGTTACTTACAGACGACCTTCGCTTTCAACTTCCCCAATCAAGTTGCAGCTCTCCCCACCACTGTCAACTTCTAGACACCATACCCAGTCAGACAGCATCACAGTATAGATCTTTACATATCCCTCCCTGCACCCTGACCTTAGGTCATAGGGGTGTTCATTCTGACGCAGTTGATACACATCTATATATGCACATCATCTGTGCTATATTACAGTAAGTCACTCACCTGCCCATAGGACATAAGTGTTCTATGCAGGTATATGACCTATTGCTTCACTGTGTCCATGAGAAAGTTGAGAAGCTACGAAATTCTATATTGTTATATAAATGTGCCTTACTGTTCTCTCAAACTTTTAGCTATTGGGGTTGGTTCCCATTTTAAAAAAGAAAGTTCCACTGCCTGACTCTCTCTGTTTCAAAATTATAGATAGATTGTGATATTGTTCTGTTATTCTTTAAAACCAAATGAACATTTTGGAATAAAAAAAAAAAAAAAAAGTTATTCTGTAGATGTGCAAAGCTGATAGAGACAGACCCCAAAGACTTGCCGCTGTAATTGCAGCAAAAGGTGGTTTTACAAAGTAGAAGGAGGGCTGAATACAAATGCACGCCACATTTTTCACATATTTATTCTTAAAAAATTTTTATAAACCATTTATCATTTTTCTTCCAGTTAACAATTATGTGTCACTTTCTGATGGTCTAGCACATAAAATCCCAATAAAATACATTTACGTTTTTGGGTGTAACATGACAAAATGTGGAAAATTTCAAATGTAGGAATACTTTTTCAAGGCACTGTATACAGCTGCAGTTGGCTAAGGGGTATATATATATATATATATATATATATATATATATATATATAGAGCATTTTATTACCTCTGTTAATAAAGTTCATAGTTATTAAACCACGCATTTATTTTCTGAGCTGGAATTACAATTCCTATAAAAACATTCCTTTCAGCAGAATGCATATTACTAAAGTCCTACATTTTTTTTGTCAGGTAATCAGCACTGGAGAAGCCTGTAGCTGCATTTCTCCACATTACAACTCTGTTAACAAAGCTTTAGAATAAAAGTTTAATATGAGTCCACCTAGTTACCCACCTCTAACTGCAGAGAATCTATCTTCTCCTCCTGACACGTGTCTCCCTCACATTCATACTGAACAATTTTTCCATCGGTCTTACTAGCAACCAGGCGATGAACATAGTTGTCTAGAGAAAAGGAACATACAAAGCACTGCAGATTACTTACAGTTTATATTTAAAATACATGAATACAACTCAGGAACACAAATCGAAAACTTTTGACAGGTAACAGCCATGTTGTCAGTGTCATTAGTAATTGAATCTAAAAAATGTATGAATAGACTATACACCTGTTAGAACTATTGTGAAGAAATATATTATATATATTTCCATCATTTCAAATTTGGAGACATGAATGTTTAAAACAAAATGATTTTTGAATAGGCCAAAATATTCAAGGCATTAATTTAAGGACACAGTCATGCCAGTTTTTCAAAATAAGACCATGTGTTTTTCTCACTCTGATGGAGGTCTGTAAACAAGCCTGTTTGCCGAACTAGTTGATAGAACAAGTATGCATTTTTCCTCCTCACCTGAAGCCAAGAATAAGTCTATTTTTATAGACACCAAATAGAATTTATTTGATGATCCTTGGACCAGACAAAGAGACTAACTTTCCAAGGCAAAAATACACAATGTCTGAATAGAGTGTAAAGATTACCCCTGATTGGAGGTTTACACGAAGGTGGAGTATGAAGGCACTATGTATATTTAGATGGACTTGTGTGGTTATATAGTTATTAGCCATTGTCTCAGCTCTGAGAATGATAAACACAGAGCGAGACCCTCCTTAGGGTCCTTTCACACGGTCCGCATCCGCCGACGGACTCTGTTCTGCTCAGCGGGGATCGATGCGCCTATCCCCTTTTCTGTGTGCAGAGACGGAGCTGTCAGATCCCTGCTGTCCTCTATGGGAAGATCGGATGAGAACGGACCGCCTGTCTGTTCTCATCTGATTGATCCTCCAGACGGATGGAAAATTAGGGTTTCCATGCGTCCAGGTATCAAGGACAGGATCGGATCGGATAGCATCGGGTGTCAGTGGAGATGTCTCCGCTGACACCCGCTGCCCCATAGGGATGCATGGGGCATCAGATCTGGTCCGCCTGAAAAACTGACAGGCAGATCTGATCGGATTGTTTGTGTGAAAGGACCCTTACAGAAAGGAGCTATTTTTCCTGTAACAATTTCACCAGCTAAAGACACTCCTATACTATAAAGTCACTTCACAATTTCTATGTTGCAAATCATCAGGACCCTGTGTGATATTATATATATATATATATATAAATAATTGAATGGGGGTGGTGGTGCGCTTCAAAGGTGAATTAAAATAAAAAATTATATATATTTTTATGAGGACTTTTTATGAGGACTTTCACTGCAAGCACTGAGCACTTTAAATAGCACTTCTAAGTAACACGTTTATATGATAGAATTGTAGATCTAGGATATGATCATTTATTCATCTATATACAGTTTGATATATGTTATATGATTCATCGAATGGAATTTATATTTATTAATTTATTGTGACAGAATAAATGGAAAACAGCACTAAAAAGGGCATATAGCACATATCCACAACAACATTCAATATTAATCACTAATTACACGCAAGCACTTTAAATTACATTTTTTTTTATATATCATTTTTTATTAATTTAATTCACCTTTGAAGCGCACCACCACCCCCATTGAATTATCATTTAAACTGTTTTATAGTATCAGTATTTGTGGTGCAGCATCAAGGGAATAAGCAGAATCCAAGATAGCGCAGGAACCACATTACATATATTATATATATATATATATATATATATATATATATATATATATATATATATATATACGATTATAAGCGATTCTACCTGACAAACATAATGGACATTTATATGATTGCAAATGTAAAAAACAGTATACCTGGTGAAAAGGGTGTTATTTGTGATCTCTATTATTAGGGGAAGGTGTGTGTGACATAACTATTTTCAATGAATAGTTTGTTTTAGTATTTTCTAAGCATTTTATGTATTCCAACTTCTGATATTCAAAAATTTGTACAGTTAAATATTGCTGTATCAGAAATGTATATTCAGTGCCAGGACAAGGTCAATGGGTGCCCAGGGCGAAGATGGGAAACTGCGCCCCCCCCTCCCAGGTGTAAAGAAAGAGTCCGTGTCATTTCAAAACAAGTAAATACTTAAAACCATACAAATTAAATTAGGTTTAATTCAATAGAAACAGAGTTCACTCACACATTTTAATCATATCTATTTTTATTAGATGCGCTTAAAGTGCTTTGAAAAACTGAATTTTTGTAAAATCTTACCGTAAAATTCCTTTCTCTGAGTCCTCCGACAGTCGCCGCCCCTTCCCAAGTCTTCACCAATGGGTATTGACCTTTTCTCCGCAGGAGTAGCTAGGCAACAAGATTTGTTAATAACAAAAGCTTTTAGCATAGACACACCCCTAGGGGCTGTCCCCTTAGTCAATACCTCCCTGCACCAGCATTCCCAACTCAGTTTGGTAGCATAGCAGTAAGAGTACACAAAAACCCCAAAAGAGGGGCGGGGGGCGGCGACTGTCTGAGGACTGTCTGAGGATTTTACAAAAATTCCATTTTCTCGTACGTCCTCCGACAGTCGCCGCCCCTTCCCAAGTCTTCACCAATGGGACATCCCAAAGCAGTGTAGACCTGAGGGGTGGGAGACGCAGCCGCAGAAAAGCAACGCAGTACCCACATCAGAGAAAGGAGCCTTACACACAGTAAGAGAACCAACCGGGCAACAGGAAAATCGTGCTCAACAGGAGCAACAACCCAGGAAAAAACAAGTAACCCAGGGGTAAAACACCCCAACAGCCAAGGACCCAAAAACAGGGGTCCCTAAGGCACTGCCGCACTGAGAACTTTACGGCCAAAGGAGGCATCAGCCGATGCCTGAACATCCACTTTATAGAACTTTGAGAAGGTGTGAACGGACGACCAAGTCGCCGCCTTACACACCTGGGCCACATAAGCCTGATGCCTGTAAGCCCAAGACGTACTCAAAGACCTGGTAGAGTGCGCTTTCACAGGGAAGGGAGGGACCTTCCCCTTCAAGGCATAGGCCTGCACAATGGTTTGTCTAATCCATTTGGCGATAGTCGCCGCCGACGCCGCCATGCCCTTCCGAGGTCCCTCAGGAAGGACAAAGAGGGAATCCGCCTTGCGAAAAGGCTTAGTGGACGACAGGTAAACCCTGATCGCCCGGACAACATCCAACGAATGTAAGGCAACCTCCTCAGGATGCTTTGGCTTCGCGCAGAGCGAAGGCAAGACAATTTCCTCATTAAGGTGAAAATCCGAGATCACCTTCGGCAGAAAGGACGGGATAGGTCGCAGAACCACCTTATCCTTGTGGATCACCAAGTAGGGAGAGCTGCAGGACAAAGCCGCCAGCTCCGACACCCTGCAAGCCGAAGTGATCGCCACCAAAAAAGCCACCTTTTTGGACAACAGAGGCAACGAGATCTCCCTGATCTTTTCAAAAGGAGCATGTTGCAACGCGGACAGAACCAGGTTTAAGTCCCACGGAGGCAAAGGCTCCCTCCGCGGAGGGGCCAAATGGCGCACCCCTTGAACAAAGGTGCGAATCAACGAGTTTGACGCCACAGGGCGCTGAAAAAGGATGGCCAGTGCAGAAATCTGGCCTTTAATCGTGGCCAACGCCAAACGCTGGTCCACACCAGTTTGGAGGAAAGCCAACACTCTGGACACCGAGTACGAGTGAGGGGAAAACCCCCTGGACTCACACCAGGCAAGGCCAGGCGAGGCCAGTCCGGTGCCACCAGAATCACCGTGTGCAGTTCCGAGGCTTACCTGCGAAGGAGCCTGGATAGCAGCTGAATCGGTGGAAAGGCATACATCAGACGATACTGATGCCAGGGCGCCACTAACGCGTCTGAGGCGTCTGCCTGAGGATCGCGCGTCCTTGCCACGAACCTTTCCACCTTGTTATTTAGACGAGACGCGAACAGGTCCACATCTGGGGAACCCCACTTCGCGCACAACATCTGGAAGACATCCGGGTGAAGGGACCATTCTCCCTGGTCCAGGGTCTGGCGACTCAGATAATCCGCCTGCCAGTTCTCCACCCCCGGAATGTGAACTGCCGTTATCGCCGGGACGTGCGTCTCGGCCCAAGACAGAATGTCGGCTACTTCTCGAGCCGCTCGGGCACTCCTGGTGCCCCCTTGGTGGTTGATGTAGGCCACCGCGGTGGCATTGTCCGTCTGAACCCGAACCAGACGGCCTTGAAGCCGTTCAGACCATTGCAGAAGGCAAAGCTTTATCGCTCGCAATTCCAGAATGTTGATCGGAAGGGAGGACTCCTCCTCCGACCATGTCCCCTGGGCGGACAGATTGCCCAGGACACCACCCCAGCCCGTCAGGCTGGCATCCGTGGTGACCACCATCCACAGCAAAGGACGAAAAGACTTGCCCCCGACACTGCTGGGGACTGGAGCCACCACAGAAGACACTGTCTGGTGCGGTGGCTCAACGAGATCCGCAGATCCAAGGCCTGCGGACGCCCGTCCCACTTCGCCAGAATCTCCGCCTGGAGACCCTGCGTGTGGAACTGGGCAAAGGGGATCGCCTCGAAGGCTGAGACCATCAACCCCAGACATCTCATGCATGTCCGGAGGGACGAGCTGTGGTTGGCCCTGAGGGCCCCGATCTCGTCCTGAAGCGTCCGGAGTTTTTCCTCCGGAAGGAAAACTTTCCCCTGTACAGAGTCCAGAATCATCCCCAGATAGGGAAGGCGAACCGAAGGACACAGAGTCGACTTCGGAAAGTTTATGATCCAACCGAACTCTTGCAGAGTCTGCACCGTGGTGGACAGGTCGGCCAGCAGGCTCTGGCTGGAAGTTGACCGTATGAGGAGATCGTCCAGATACCCCAAGACCGCAATACCCTGTGCCCGCAACAGGGTCAGGACCGGCACCAGCACCTTGGTAAAAACCCGCGGAGCCGAAGCGAGACCGAAAGGTAACGCCACAAATTGGTAGTGTTCCTCCGCAATGGCGAATCGAAGGTACCGTTGATGACCCTCGAAGATGGGGATGTGTAGGTACGCATCCTTCAGATCAATGGAGGCCATGAACTCCCCCGGACTCAGGGCAGCCACCACCGAGCGCAGGGATTCCATGCGGAACTTGCGCACCCGCACAAAGCGGTTCAGAGCTTTCAAATCCAGAATCGGACGCACCTTGCCCTCCTTTCTGGGCACAGTGAACAGATTGGAGTAGAACCCCCGAAACCTGTCCCGATGAGGCACTGGGACCACCACTCCTTGGGTCCGCAGGTCCCGCACCGCTAGGTGCAGATCCTGCAAACGCTCCGGAGACAGCTGAAGATTTGAGGGAAAAAATCTGCCCGCCGGCCGAGAGAGAAATTCAATCTTGTAACCAGATCGAACGATTTCCTGAACCCATCTGTCCTGAATGCGGATCAGCCAAGGTTGGAGGAAACCGCGCAGACGTCCCCCCCACCCCAGAAACGGGCGAGGGCGTCCCTTCAGGCGGAACTAGCGTGGGTAGTGGAACCGGACTGACCGGATTTTTGCTTACCCGCCCACGGCTTCTTCTGGGAGCCTTGGCCCTTGGATTGTGACCGAAAGGCACGAAAGGACCCCTGGGAGGGCCTAAACGAGGGGTTCCGTTTTCCACGGAAAGACTTGTGCTTGGGATTCTGGGGTAAGAGAGTACTCTTGCCCCCAGTAACACCCTTAATCAGAGTATCCAAAGCCTCGCCGAAGAGGCGAGATCCCACGTAGGGAAAATCCGCCAACGTCTTGTGAGAAGATTGGTCCACAGACCAATTCTTCAGCCATATCAGGCGACGGTTGAGCACCGACACGCCAGACAGACGTGCAGCCAAAGGAGCCAAATTCAAGTCCGCATCACACAAGTACATGACGCCTTGATGGATTTGATCCACCATGGCCAATGTGGTGGGCGGAGCCGAAGCAGCCACCAGGGTGCGCCTGAGCACCTTCGTCCAATCGGCAACCGCCTGGGCCGCCATAACCGAAGCAAAAATAGGTTTTAGCATAGAACCAGCAACCATGTAGGCATGACGGGCAAGAGACTCCAATCTCCTGTCCGTAGGGTCCCGGAAAACCGGGGTATCCTCAGAAGGAATCGCAGTAGCTTTGTTCAAAACGGCTACCGCGTGATCCGCCTGAGGCGCCACACACCAATGCTTGTCGGTGGATGGCGCGAATGGATAAAGCAGTTTAAAATTTATTCGGCACTGTAAAGGGCTTCTTTAAATTGCGCCACTGCTCATTAACCGTATGGAGAAATTCAGCAGGGCAGGGAAAAACCTGCGCAGATTTGCGGGTCCTTTGCGTCCTAAAGGAGGACACCCTAGTAGGAGGAGCTGGCTCATCCTCCAAGTGCAAAGTATCCTTAATGGAAGCGATCAGCTCATCCATGAGTGTAAGCTCTTCAGGCGAGCCAGGGGGAGAAGTATCAACCCCTTCCACCTCCCCCTCAGACCTCACGTGGTCCAGAGATGAGCGAGACCCTGAGAAGGGCACGCCAGCCCCAGCAGCCATATCGCCCTCTGAATCAGAGGAAATGGATAACCTGGCCCTTTTTGCTGATCGTTCAGCCATCAGCATCTGCACCTGAGACACCAAGGATGCCACTACAGTGGCCAGATCGGCCCCCTCGGGGGATGCAGCAGCCCCCTGGTCCCCCACCAGGGCGGGGGGAAACTTGCTATCCTGAGAATCCATGCCTACAGTATTAAAATCAAAAAGGGGTACTGTCCCTTTAACACCCGGCGATCGCAGCCCACCGCACACTACTGCATGCACCGATCCCACAGGGATAGAGAACACTGAGCAAGGAATGACAGGACAAGAAGGAAAAAACCTGGAGAGAGCACAAACAGGCTGCTGCCACCGATCGCTGTCCCAGAGAAAGAGGAAGTGATGCAATAACCGGCTGACTCTTATAGCCTATGAAGGCTCCGCAAAAATGGCCGCTCAGGCTGAGGGATCGAGGCTACAAGAAAATGGCGCCGACATGTGCTCGAGCGAGCGCGGCCAAAACACAGCGCTGTACAGGACAGGGCCATCCACAGCATTTTCTTGCAAAAAGAAATGGTGGGCCGC
This sequence comes from Pelophylax lessonae, assembly GCF_965119305.1. Taxonomy (NCBI): domain Eukaryota; kingdom Metazoa; phylum Chordata; class Amphibia; order Anura; family Ranidae; genus Pelophylax; species Pelophylax lessonae. The sequence continues at coordinate 225,955,698 of NC_138768.1, forward strand.
ATAGCGGTCGCCGCTCAGGCATGTCTGACTATTCAGTTCCACAGAAACTCACAGCAGAGCGGGAGGTTCCCCGCCCCCTAGCAGCCCAAAAGGCATGCATCCATACAGGGATCTGACAGGGAGCCCGCACAGCACACAGACATGAGGGTACACACAGCCACAGACTGAACACCCATACAGATGGTCCCCACACAGAAGGTGCTTACCGTACCGGATGGCGTGGGGAGCCTTCTCCAGCGACAAACCGCTATCAGGATGACAGGGAGTGCCGCAGCCAGGACGCAGTGGACCGCAGCAAAAGACCGCAGAATGGCGTCCAGTGAGGTAGCCACCTCACAGGCAGCATCCCTGCAGCGAACAGAGATGGGTCGTTCATAGCGCCAGGGCGAACCGTAGCTGAACGCTCGATGGCAGGCTGGGGATCCATCTGGCTCTCAGCCCTGGGATCCAGGGCGGCCAGTCCGAGACCCAGCTCCGCATGATCATCTTCATCCGAAGATCCCTAAACTAAAGCTGACAAAACAACAGCTAGTAAAGAAAAGAAAAAATACTTGAAATAAAATCAAAAAAGGGAAGAAGGCTGAGACTGAAGCCCCAGCACAGGAAAGCCTGCTACTCCTAAGCTAGGCAAGATCAAACTGAGTTGGGAATGCTGGTGCAGGGAGGTATTGACTAAGGGGACAGCCCTAGGGGTGTGTCTATGCTAAAAGCTTTTGTTATTAACAAATCTTGTTGCCTAGCTACTCCTGCGGAGCAAAGGTCAATACCCATTGGTGAAGACTTGGGAAGGGGCGGCGACTGTCGGAGGACGTAAGAGAAAAATAATGCAGCAAATGTGGGCTAGGGGCTCATTAACCACTTGAGCTCTGGACGATTTTACCCCCTTCCTGACCAGTCCATTTTTTGCTACCATAATTAGAACTACGTTACTTTAACTGGTGTTTGCACGGTCATCCAACACTGTACCCAAACAAAATTTATATCATTTTTTTCACACAAATAAAGCTTTCTTTTGGTGATATTTGCAAACCACTGTTTTTTTTTTTTTAACTTTTATTGTATGAACAAAAAAAAAAAAAAAGAAAAAACCTGTATCAATTGGTTTGTGTGAACGCTATAGTGCCTACAAATATATGGGATATATACAGGATTTTTTTTTTTTTTATACTATTAATGGCAGAGATTAGCAACCTATAGTGGGACTGTGATAGTGACACTAACTTACAATTTGTGGGAAGTGACTAACTGCCGCTGACATCACCAGTGACATTAATACAGTGATCAGTGATAATAGTATACATATAATATATATTATATATGTCACTGTACTAATGACACTGGCTGGGAAGGGGTTAACATCTAGGGGGCAATCAAGGGATTGTGTGCCTAACAATGTGTAATGTGTGCTGCTTTTTGCTAATGATAAAATTTTCTTTGCAGGGAAAAAAAAAAAAAAAAAAAAAAAAAAAAAAAAAGATTATTCCCTCTGTAACGAGCCCCGTATTGATTACCAACACAGGGCTCTGGGCTGTGATGTCACACAGCTGGTTAGCAGGTCCCGGCCATAAATCATTGGTTGGGATCTGCTGGCAGACTCCACTCTGTCAAATCACAGGGGAGTAGGTGGGTGGGGGCATGTGTCCGAAATCCTGAAACAGGCAGTGACATATAGGTAGGTCGCAGTGCCTGTAACTGCCATTTGTTCTATCAGATTACCGCTACCCATCAGATTGTGTAACGGAAGTGAAATTCCAACCAAAAAAAACGTATTGCCCATGTGTTCCATGCCGCTATGCATTCCAAACACTTCATGATCTGACGGGTAGCGGAAATCTGATAGAACACCCAAGCAGACATCTTACTACACCCAGCTACGTCTTCAATTTCAGAGTCATTTTAGCAATAAAGTGAGCGTATATCAATAAATATAGTATATTAGTATATTGATATCTGTGATGCGGTTTGGAGGTTTAATTTGGAAAGCATTAAGGTTTAGCGCTGAGCAGTGCAGGGTGTACCAACATGGCACCTGCCACCTTCCTACTGCTGGTGTCCGACTTCTTTTAAAATGGAACATCAAAACAGCATCACAGATATCAATATACTATATTTTTTTATATCCGCACTCTTTATTGCTAAAATGACCCTGAAATTCAAGACGTAGCTGGGTGTAGTAAGATGTCTGCATAGGTGTTCTATCAGATTACCGCTACCCGTCATGGAACACTTGTTGGAACGCATAGTGCATGCGCAGTAAGTGTTTTTTGTCAGAACGTCACTTCCATTACACAATCTGAGGGGTAGTGGTAATCTGACAGAGCGCCCACCCCCGTTGCAGTATATGTACTGCGGCGGGTCGGCAAGTGGTTAATTACCAATGGCATTTGTAATATGCAGCATGAGGGGTTAATGTATTACCACTGGTCACTGATGCATAAGTAATACATTAACCCTCTCATGCTGCATATTACATATACCATTGGCAATTATTCCCCCCCCTCCCCAACCCAAACAAACAGTTAATGAATCTGCACATGGCCATCTGCTTACTTGCTGTGTGATACACACATGCTTCCTCTTCTCACTCGCAGGTCCCAGCTCCGACAGGCAGCAGCACGCTATGCTCCTTCCCCACCCCGACTCCGGCTGGCCTCTGTGACCTCACGTCGGCGGGGACTAGGAAGTGCCTGTCAGGCGGAGATACTCCGCTGATCTCTGCCTGACAGGGAAGTGAAGGGCTGGTGGTCCGTCCTATGCTTGTGCCGGGTGCAGGAGCACACTCGGCACAGCATTGTATCTATGAAGCAGTAGCACGGCCGGCGTGTAGTCAGACAGATTGTAGCAGCACACTGCCGACACTTCACCTGCGGCTGTGCCCCCCTTCCTCCTGTAATTTGTTCTGCCCAGGGCACCCGATCCCTCCGCCCCCCCCCCCCCCCTGTACCGGCTCTAAATCTTAGAATTTTTCCCACCTTTATTGTGACCTATAAACTGTACAACTCATTTGAACAACAAACTGAAATCTTTTAGGTAGGGGCAAGTAAAAATAAAAAACGAAAAAAAAAAATATGGTTGCGCAATTGTGCACACCCTTAAACTAATACTTTGTAGAAGCAACTTTTGATTTTATTACAGCACTCAGTCTTTTTGGGTATGAGTCTATCAATATGGCACATCTTGACTTGGCAATATTTGCCCACCCTTCTTTGCAAAAACACTCCAAATCTGTCAGATTGCGAGGGCCACCACCATGCTTCACTATGGGCATGGCATTCTTTTGGTGATGCACAGTGTTTTTGCGTCAAATATATCTTTTGGAATTATGGGTAAAAAGTAAAGTTCAAACTTTGTTTCATCAGACCACAACACATTATCCTACATGCTTTCGAGAGGCTTCAGATGTGTTTTTGCAAAATTTAGCCGGGCTTGGTTGTTTTTCTTAAGAAAAAGCTTCCGTCTTGCCACTCTACCCCATAGCCCAGACGCATGAAGAATGCGGGAGATTGTTGTCAAAGCCAGTACTTGCCAGATATTCCTGCAGCTGCTTTATTGTTGCTGTAGGCCTCTTGGCAGCCTCCCTGACCAGTTTTCTTCTCATCTTTTCATCAATTTTGAAGGGATGTCCAGTTCTTGGTAAGGTCGCTGTTGTGCCATATTTTCACCACTTGAGGAGGACTGTCTTCACTGTGTTCCATGATATATCCAATGCCTTGGAAATTCTTACCCTTCTCCTGACTGATACCTTTTAACAATAAAATCCCTCTGATGCTTTGGAATCTCTCCAGCCAGGAAAGGCCAACTAGAACAGCTGAACTTTATTTGGGGTTAATCAGAGGCAGGTGTTTACTGACTCATATTTAACATGAGTTTGAATGGGATTGTTTAATTCTGAACACAGCTACATCCCCACTTAAAAGAGGACGTGCACACTTATGCAACCACATTATTTTAGCTTTACTTTCTGAAATTATTTATCTGTGTCATTTTTTTTACATCACAGAAACCTGATATTTTGACAGGGGTGTGTGGACTTTTTATATCCACTGTGTAATATTATATATATATATATATATATATATACACACACACACACACACACACACATATACACACACACACATATATATTACATACACACACACACACACACACACACACACACACACACACACACACAATAAATATATGGTCATGCCTGTACCATGAGAAAATGGACATTTATAACAGATTTAGAAGAATCATTTAGAACAAATATCCCTTTTCCTAGAATGACACTTGGTGGCTAAGAGGCAATGCTTGAAAAAAACAATGAATACTTAGCCACATGAATCAATGAAAAGAAGTTCCACCTTCTGGGCTAAGCTTTTTACATTTTTTATGAACTTCTTGTTCAGAATGGTTATTTAGGATAGGAAGCCATTGGGATCACTCTTCATCCACCAGACATACACTTCACTTCATCCACACACATCCATCCAGAGAGATACTCATCTGATCTCAGTGACGCCAAGACACAGCTCCTCCCCAACGAGATGCCATTTTCCGGCACTCTGGTAATGACTATTGTAAGCCAGCAGCCATTTTGCGAGGGTAGCTATAATACATTGACCTTTTCATGATTCCTTGCTTATTTTGCTATACCCATTATTGATTTCTTGTGATGCTTAGATTGTTCTTCCCCTGATATAATACCACTTTGATTTTTCTTTCATTTTGTTTTTCCAATTTTATTCATTTCTTCTATTGCGCTATAGTAGCATACCATTATTAGGTAGTTTTAACCCGCGCTCCTTCTGTAGGGGAGTAACTGTTGGGCTTTGTGAAAAACAGACTATTGCCTGATAGATATAGCTAGATATTATTGTTATATGTCATTTTGTCCACAGGGAGAAGTTAATCCTTTTGTTTTAGTCATATACCTAGCAATATACATTAACGAGTGTTGCATACAATCTTGTTATTTCTATGCAAGATTGTTGTCTATGTCCAACCACAAATCTAACTATTTATTGTGAACACAGTTCTAGTGAATAAATAATTCCATATTTAGTCTGTATTCATATCGATTGATTTGTGTTTTTTCAAAGATTTATGCTTTGGTCAAAAAAAAGGACTCAATGTAATTAATCGTTCAGGCAATTCCTAACACACCAGGATCTCATTTGTTTTTTTTTTTATGTACATTCCTGAAATGATGGAATAGGATATTTTCAAAGTTTAATTCCAGGGAAAATGTTTAATTTTAGTACAGTGGTCTGTTTTCTTATTGGATAGATTTCCCCACACTACATTTCAGGACAGAACTTTTTTGTATAATAGAATTTTACTGAAGTTTATTACCAGAACAGTACATAGTTGAGAAACAAAATGGCAAATAATAGGAGTTAGACTGGACAATTGGCACAACACATACCCTAACATTTTTGCATATTTGTTTCAGTGGTCATATGCCATAAAACAAAAATCCTTGCAATGACCTCCTAGAACATAAAAAAGGTGCCCCGTGTGGTGCAAGGAGGGTGCTACATGTACATACTAATGCATTAGGTGGGGAGGAAAGGGGAATGGGGTAAGGAGGGGGCCTGAAAGGAACAGACATTATTATATATGTCATGCTTTCACACACTATAAAAAAAAAAAAATTATGAGAGTTGTGCTTTACTCATGACAGTATAAATAAGGACTGCTGACATTTGGGAAATGTCACAAACTGAAAATGTAACAGAAATCTCTGCTCAGTTAAAAATGAGTTGCAGCAACTTTTCTGGCTCTGAGGAAGGGGGTTCGCCCCTGAAACGCGTTAGCCCAGCCACAGCAGCCCCATACGGCACTCTGCATGCCATTTAGCTACGTGTGGGACCTTGGCTACCTTGGAGATGTTATATGCAATGTTGATGTGTGTACTATCACACCTGCTTTGTGAGTATATTGTATACTTATTAATATTTTAATAAATGGTTTTAGTGGTGATTAGGGTTGAGCGAACACCTAGATGTCCGTGTTCGACGGGTTCGGCCGAACTTTAAAAAAAAGTCCGGGTCCGTGTCCCGGACTTTTACCGAACTTTTCCCGGACACCGAACCCCATTGAAGTCAATGGGGACCCGAACTTTAAGGCACTAAAATGGCTCTAAAACACCAAAGGAAAGGGCTAGAGTGCTGCAAATGGCAGCAAAACGTAATTAAGAGCATGGCAAGTGCTCTGCAAACAAATGTGGATAGGGAAATAACTTAAAACAACAAAAAAAAAACAGAAAAATAAAACAATGTTCTTCTTCATCTCTGAAGGACGAGGCCCATATGGAGTAGGAGGGAGGTTGAGGTGGTGGTGGATGTGGCGGTGACATAGGCGTGCGCACAGGGTGTGCTGGGTGTGCCTGGGCACACCCTAATCACCTAGGGCACATAGCATTGCCAGTGAGGAGATGGGAAAGATCTCCCTGGGACCTGCTCTGCTCTATTTCTCCTTGCCTACAGGTACATGGCCCCGATACATTACTCTCCCTGCTGGCAAACACATGCATGTGTATTTCAACTTTGGGGTGCACACCTTAATGCAATAGGCTGCGCACACCTATGGGCGGTGTAGGTGGAAGCGGCGGTGGAGGAGGACCAGGGCCGGATTAACAGCATCATGGGCTTGGTGCTGAGGATTTTGAAGGGCCTTAAGGGCCGTGCCTTGCCATGCACCCAGAGGAGGAAGGGTGCAGCCATGCATGCCTAATTCAACATGGGATGCTGTCTCTGAAGCCCATAAACACATCCATGCATCGCCAACTGTCCCTCCTTGTCCGGCCTTCACGCTGTGTGGGGAGGTTCTGAGGGTGCTGCCTGGGGAAGCGAGCATAGAAGCCAGACTTCTGTGTTTACAAGTGACAGAAGAGCGGTAACAGTGAATATGGCCAACCCGGGGCCTATATAAAAGGTAGGGGCCTGGAGCTGCAGCTCCAATAGCCCCTACATTAATCTGGCCCTGAGGAGGAGGACGAGGTAGCCAACACTGCTTCTTTTCAAAAATTTTAAATGAGGGTACACCCCAAAAGAGTGAGAAAGAGCAAAAATGGAACAATGGGTGGGTAAGGTCGGTATCCATTGCTATTCTGCATAAGGTACGGAAAAGTCCCGTGGGATCCATGCCTGGTTCATTTTAATGAACGTGAGCTTGTCCACATTGTCTCTGGACAGGCGGCTGCGCTTGTCTGTTATAACGCCCCCAGCCGTGCTAAATACCCGTTCAGATAATACACTGGCTGCAGGGCACGCCAGCACCTCCAAGGCGTAAAGGGCAAGCTCAAGCCATGTGCCCAATTTGGAGACCCAGAAGTTGAAGGGGGCAGACCCGTCATTCACTACATGTAGGCGTGTGCACACATACTGCTCCACCATGTTGGTAAAATGCTGCCTCCTGCTAAGACGTTCCATCTGAGCTGCTGGTGCTGCTGTTTGTTGTGGCGTGCTGACAAAGCTTTTCCACATTTCGGCCATGCTAACCCTGCCTTCTGAGGTGCTGGCGGTGCCCTGGTTGCGTTGGCGACCTCCTCCTCCTCCTCCTCTGCCTTGTGCTTCCACTGTGGCCCCGCTGTCAGATGGGAATGCCAGCAGCATGGCGTCTACCAGCGTGCGCTTGTACTCGCGCATCTTGCGATCGCGCTCCAGTGAGTGAATTAAGGACGGTACGTTGTCCTTGTAACGGGGATCCAGCAGCGTGGCCACCCAGTAATCAGCACAAGTTAGAATGTGGGCAACTCGGCGGTCGTTGTGGAGACACTGCAGCATGTAATCGCTCATGTGTGCCAGGCTGCCCAGAGGCAACGAAAGGCTGTCCTCTGTGGGAGGTGTATCGTCCGTGTCCTCTGTATCCCCCCAGCCACGCACCAGTGATGGCCATGAGCTGGCCTGGGTGCCACCCTGCTGTGAACATGGTTCCATCTCCTCCTCCAGCTCCTCCTCCTCCTCATCCTCCTCATCCTCCAGAACTGTGCCCCTGCTGGACAATTGCGTCTCTGGCGTTTGCGTGTGCAGGAACCCACCCTCGGAGCCCCTTGCGAATGACTGCCCTGAAAGCCTTGGAAATGTTACCTCTTCATCCTCCTCCTCCTCCTCATCCTGTGCCACATCCTCTTCCATCATCGCCCGAATTGTTTTTTCAAGGAGGCATAGAAGTGGGATAGTTAAGCTGAGAACGGCGTCATTGCCACTGGCCATGTTGGTGGAGTACTCAAAACAGCGCAACAAGGCACACAGGTCTCGCATGGAGGCCCAGTTAAATTAAATAGCGGAATAGAAAATATGATCCAAAAAAAGTGTATGTATATCACACGTACACAACCACACTGGGCCCCAATTACTATTGTTTGTACCCCTAAAAGGCTAGATGAGGAGTAGGGGGAGTATGGAACAGGCAGCACCCTCAAACCTTCAGAAGTATGAGATGAACCCCAACAACTTGGAAAGGTGGATCTCTCTCACATGTACCGACACAGACTATCCCGCAATTCAATTGATCCTCAAAGGTTTTTATTGAATAGCGGAATAGGAAATATGATCAAAAAAAGTGTATGTATCTCGCACGTACACAACCACACTAGGCCCCAATTACTATTGTTTGTACCCCTAAAAGGCTAGATGAGGAGTAGGGGGGGTATGGAACAGGCAGCACCCTCAAACCTTCAGAAGTATGAGATGAACCCCAACAACTTGGAAAGGTGGATCTCTCTCACACGTACCGACACAGACTATCCCCCAATTTAACTGATCCCCAAAGGTTTTTGATTAAATAGCGGAATAGAAAATATGATCCAAAAAAAGTGTATGTATATCACACGTACACAACCACACTAGGCCCCAATTACTATTGTTTGTACCCCTAAAAGGCTAGATGAGGAGTAGGGGGGGTATGGAACAGGCAGCACCCTCAAACCTTCAGAAGTATGAGATGAACCCCAACAACTTGGAAAGGTGGATCTCTCTCACACGTACCGACACAGACTATCCCCCAATTTAACTGATCCCCAAAGGTTTTTGATTAAATAGCGGAATAGAAAATATGATCCAAAAAAAGTGTATGTATATCACACGTACACAACCACACTAGGCCCCAATTACTATTGTTTGTACCCCTAAAAGGCTAGATGAGGAGTAGGGGGGAGTATGGAACAGGCAGCACCCTCAAACCTTCAGAGGTATGAGATGAACCCCAACAACTTGGAAAGGTGGATCTCTCTCACACGTACCGACACAGACTATCCCGCAATTCAATTGATCCTCAAAGGTTTTTATTGAATAGCGGAATAGGAAATATGATCAAAAAAAGTGTATGTATCTCGCACGTACACAACCACACTAGGCCCCAATTACTATTGTTTGTACCCCTAAAAGGCTAGATGAGGAGTAGGGGGGGTATGGAACAGGCAGCACCCTCAAACCTTCAGAAGTATGAGATGAACCCCAACAACTTGGAAAGGTGGATCTCTCTCACACGTACCGACACAGACTATCCCCCAATTTAACTGATCCCCAAAGGTTTTTGATTAAATAGCGGAATAGAAAATATGATCCAAAAAAAGTGTATGTATATCACACGTACACAACCACACTGGGGCCCAATTACTATTGTTTGTACCCCTAAAAGGCTAGATGAGGAGTAGGGGGAGTATGGAACAGGCAGCACCCTCAAACCTTCAGAAGTATGAGATGAACCCCAACAACTTGGAAAGGTGGATCTCTCTCACACGTACCGACACAGACTATCCCGCAATTCAATTGATCCTCAAAGGTTTTTATTGAATAGCGGAATAGGAAATATGATCAAAAAAAGTGTATGTATCTCGCACGTACACAACCACACTAGGCCCCAATTACTATTGTTTGTACCCCTAAAAGGCTAGATGAGGAGTAGGGGGGGTATGGAACAGGCAGCACCCTCAAACCTTCAGAAGTATGAGATGAACCCCAACAACTTGGAAAGGTGGATCTCTCTCACACGTACCGACACAGACTATCCCCCAATTTAACTGATCCCCAAAGGTTTTTGATTAAATAGCGGAATAGAAAATATGATCCCAAAAAAGTGTATGTATATCACACGTACACAACCACACTGGGCCCCAATTACTATTGTTTGTACCCCTAAAAGGCTAGATGAGGAGTAGGGGGAGTATGGAACAGGCAGCACCCTCAAACCTTCAGAAGTATGAGATGAACCCCAACAACTTGGAAAGGTGGATCTCTCTCACACGTACCAACACAGACTATCCCCCAATTTAACTGATCCCCAAAGGTTTTTGATTAAATAGAGGAATAGAAAATATGATCCAAAAAAAGTGTATGTATATCACACGTACACAACCACACTAGGCCCCAATTACTATTGTTTGTACCCCTAAAAGGCTAGATGAGGAGTAGGGGGAGTATGGAACAGGCAGCACCCTCAAACCTTCAGAAGTATGAGATGAACCCCAACAACTTGGAAAGGTGGATCTCTCTCACACGTACCGACACAGACTATCCCGCAATTCAATTGATCCTCAAAGGTTTTTATTGAATAGCGGAATAGGAAATATGATCAAAAAAAGTGTATGTATCTCGCACGTACACAACCACACTAGGCCCCAATTACTATTGTTTGTACCCCTAAAAGGCTAGATGAGGAGTAGGGGGGGTATGGAACAGGCAGCACCCTCAAACCTTCAGAAGTATGAGATGAACCCCAACAACTTGGAAAGGTGGATCTCTCTCACACGTACCGACACAGACTATCCCCCAATTTAACTGATCCCCAAAGGTTTTTGATTAAATAGCGGAATAGAAAATATGATCCCAAAAAAGTGTATGTATATCACACGTACACAACCACACTGGGCCCCAATTACTATTGTTTGTACCCCTAAAAGGCTAGATGAGGAGTAGGGGGAGTATGGAACAGGCAGCACCCTCAAACCTTCAGAAGTATGAGATGAACCCCAACAACTTGGAAAGGTGGATCTCTCTCACACGTACCAACACAGACTATCCCCCAATTTAACTGATCCCCAAAGGTTTTTGATTAAATAGCGGAATAGAAAATATGATCCAAAAAAAGTGTATGTATATCACACGTACACAACCACACTAGGCCCCAATTACTATTGTTTGTACCCCTAAAAGGCTAGGAGTAGGGGGAGTATGGAACAGGCAGCACCCTCAAACCTTCAGAAGTATGAGATGAACCCCAACAACTTGGAAAGGTGGATCTCTCTCACACGTACCAACACAGACTATCCCCCAATTTAACTGATCCCCAAAGGTTTTTGATTAAATAGCGGAATAGAAAATATGATCCCAAAAAAGTGTATGTATATCACACGTACACAACCACACTAGGCCCCAATTACTATTGTTTGTACCCCTAAAAGGCTAGGAGTAGGGGGAGTATGGAACAGGCAGCACCCTCAAACCTTCAGAAGTATGAGATGAACCCCAACAACTTGGAAAGGTGGATCTCTCTCACACGTACCAACACAGACTATCCCCCAATTTAACTGATCCCCAAAGGTTTTTGATTAAATAGCGGAATAGAAAATATGATCCCAAAAAAGTGTATGTATATCACACGTACACAACCACACTAGGCCCCAATTACTATTGTTTGTACCCCTAAAAGGCTAGGAGTAGGGGGGAGTATGGAACAGGCAGCACCCTCAAACCTTCAGAAGTATGAGATGAACCCCAACAACTTGGAAAGGTGGATCTCTCTCACACGTACCAACACAGACTATCCCCCAATTTAACTGATCCCCAAAGGTTTTTGATTAAATAGCGGAATAGAAAATATGATCCCAAAAAAGTGTATGTATATCACACGTACACAACCACACTAGGCCCCAATTACTATTGTTTGTACCCCTAAAAGGCTAGGAGTAGGGGGAGTATGGAACAGGCAGCACCCTCAAACCTTCAGAAGTATGAGATGAACCCCAACAACTTGGAAAGGTGGATCTCTCTCACACGTACCAACACAGACTATCCCCCAATTTAACTGATCCCCAAAGGTTTTTGATTAAATAGCGGAATAGAAAATATGATCCCAAAAAAGTGTATGTATATCACACGTACACAACCACACTAGGCCCCAATTACTATTGTTTGTACCCCTAAAAGGCTAGGAGTAGGGGGAGTATGGAACAGGCAGCACCCTCAAACCTTCAGAAGTATGAGATGAACCCCAACAACTTGGAAAGGTGGATCTCTCTCACACGTACCAACACAGACTATCCCCCAATTTAACTGATCCCCAAAGGTTTTTGATTAAATAGCGGAATAGAAAATATGATCCCAAAAAAGTGTATGTATATCACACGTACACAACCACACTAGGCCCCAATTACTATTGTTTGTACCCCTAAAAGGCTAGGAGTAGGGGGAGTATGGAACAGGCAGCACCCTCAAACCTTCAGAAGTATGAGATGAACCCCAACAACTTGGAAAGGTGGATCTCTCTCACACGTACCAACACAGACTATCCCCCAATTTAACTGATCCCCAAAGGTTTTTGATTAAATAGCGGAATAGAAAATATGATCCCAAAAAAGTGTATGTATATCACACGTACACAACCACACTAGGCCCCAATTACTATTGTTTGTACCCCTAAAAGGCTAGGAGTAGGGGGAGTATGGAACAGGCAGCACCCTCAAACCTTCAGAAGTATGAGATGAACCCCAACAACTTGGAAAGGTGGATCTCTCTCACACGTACCGACACAGACTATCCCGCAATTCAATTGATCCTCAAAGGTTTTTATTGAATAGCGGAATAGGAAATATGATCAAAAAAAGTGTATGTATCTCGCACGTACACAACCACACTAGGCCCCAATTACTATTGTTTGTACCCCTAAAAGGCTAGATGAGGAGTAGGGGGGGTATGGAACAGGCAGCACCCTCAAACCTTCAGAAGTATGAGATGAACCCCAACAACTTGGAAAGGTGGATCTCTCTCACACGTACCGACACAGACTATCCCCCAATTTAACTGATCCCCAAAGGTTTTTGATTAAATAGCGGAATAGAAAATATGATCCCAAAAAAGTGTATGTATATCACACGTACACAACCACACTGGGCCCCAATTACTATTGTTTGTACCCCTAAAAGGCTAGATGAGGAGTAGGGGGAGTATGGAACAGGCAGCACCCTCAAACCTTCAGAAGTATGAGATGAACCCCAACAACTTGGAAAGGTGGATCTCTCTCACACGTACCAACACAGACTATCCCCCAATTTAACTGATCCCCAAAGGTTTTTGATTAAATAGAGGAATAGAAAATATGATCCAAAAAAAGTGTATGTATATCACACGTACACAACCACACTAGGCCCCAATTACTATTGTTTGTACCCCTAAAAGGCTAGATGAGGAGTAGGGGGAGTATGGAACAGGCAGCACCCTCAAACCTTCAGAAGTATGAGATGAACCCCAACAACTTGGAAAGGTGGATCTCTCTCACACGTACCGACACAGACTATCCCGCAATTCAATTGATCCTCAAAGGTTTTTATTGAATAGCGGAATAGGAAATATGATCAAAAAAAGTGTATGTATCTCGCACGTACACAACCACACTAGGCCCCAATTACTATTGTTTGTACCCCTAAAAGGCTAGATGAGGAGTAGGGGGGGTATGGAACAGGCAGCACCCTCAAACCTTCAGAAGTATGAGATGAACCCCAACAACTTGGAAAGGTGGATCTCTCTCACACGTACCGACACAGACTATCCCCCAATTTAACTGATCCCCAAAGGTTTTTGATTAAATAGCGGAATAGAAAATATGATCCCAAAAAAGTGTATGTATATCACACGTACACAACCACACTGGGCCCCAATTACTATTGTTTGTACCCCTAAAAGGCTAGATGAGGAGTAGGGGGAGTATGGAACAGGCAGCACCCTCAAACCTTCAGAAGTATGAGATGAACCCCAACAACTTGGAAAGGTGGATCTCTCTCACACGTACCAACACAGACTATCCCCCAATTTAACTGATCCCCAAAGGTTTTTGATTAAATAGCGGAATAGAAAATATGATCCAAAAAAAGTGTATGTATATCACACGTACACAACCACACTAGGCCCCAATTACTATTGTTTGTACCCCTAAAAGGCTAGGAGTAGGGGGAGTATGGAACAGGCAGCACCCTCAAACCTTCAGAAGTATGAGATGAACCCCAACAACTTGGAAAGGTGGATCTCTCTCACACGTACCAACACAGACTATCCCACAATTTAACTGATCCCCAAAGGTTTTTGATTAAATAGCGGAATAGAAAATATGATCCCAAAAAAGTGTATGTATATCACACGTACACAACCACACTAGGCCCCAATTACTATTGTTTGTACCCCTAAAAGGCTAGGAGTAGGGGGAGTATGGAACAGGCAGCACCCTCAAACCTTCAGAAGTATGAGATGAACCCCAACAACTTGGAAAGGTGGATCTCTCTCACACGTACCAACACAGACTATCCCCCAATTTAACTGATCCCCAAAGGTTTTTGATTAAATAGCGGAATAGAAAATATGATCCCAAAAAAGTGTATGTATATCACACGTACACAACCACACTAGGCCCCAATTACTATTGTTTGTACCCCTAAAAGGCTAGGAGTAGGGGGGAGTATGGAACAGGCAGCACCCTCAAACCTTCAGAAGTATGAGATGAACCCCAACAACTTGGAAAGGTGGATCTCTCTCACACGTACCAACACAGACTATCCCCCAATTTAACTGATCCCCAAAGGTTTTTGATTAAATAGCGGAATAGAAAATATGATCCCAAAAAAGTGTATGTATATCACACGTACACAACCACACTAGGCCCCAATTACTATTGTTTGTACCCCTAAAAGGCTAGGAGTAGGGGGAGTATGGAACAGGCAGCACCCTCAAACCTTCAGAAGTATGAGATGAACCCCAACAACTTGGAAAGGTGGATCTCTCTCACACGTACCAACACAGACTATCCCCCAATTTAACTGATCCCCAAAGGTTTTTGATTAAATAGCGGAATAGAAAATATGATCCCAAAAAAGTGTATGTATATCACACGTACACAACCACACTAGGCCCCAATTACTATTGTTTGTACCCCTAAAAGGCTAGGAGTAGGGGGAGTATGGAACAGGCAGCACCCTCAAACCTTCAGAAGTATGAGATGAACCCCAACAACTTGGAAAGGTGGATCTCTCTCACACGTACCAACACAGACTATCCCCCAATTTAACTGATCCCCAAAGGTTTTTGATTAAATAGCGGAATAGAAAATATGATCCCAAAAAAGTGTATGTATATCACACGTACACAACCACACTAGGCCCCAATTACTATTGTTTGTACCCCTAAAAGGCTAGGAGTAGGGGGAGTATGGAACAGGCAGCACCCTCAAACCTTCAGAAGTATGAGATGAACCCCAACAACTTGGAAAGGTGGATCTCTCTCACACGTACCAACACAGACTATCCCCCAATTTAACTGATCCCCAAAGGTTTTTGATTAAATAGCGGAATAGAAAATATGATCCCAAAAAAGTGTATGTATATCACACGTACACAACCACACTAGGCCCCAATTACTATTGTTTGTACCCCTAAAAGGCTAGGAGTAGGGGGAGTATGGAACAGGCAGCACCCTCAAACCTTCAGAAGTATGAGATGAACCCCAACAACTTGGAAAGGTGGATCTCTCTCACACGTACCGACACAGACTATCCCCCAATTTAACTGATCCCCAAAGGTTTTTGATTAAATAGCGGAATAGAAAATATGATCCCAAAAAAGTGTATGTATATCACACGTACACAACCACACTAGGCCCCAATTACTATTGTTTGTACCAATAAAAGGCTAGATGAGGAGTAGGGGGAGTATGGAACAGGCAGCACCCTCAAACCTTCAGAAGTATGAGATTGTGTTCACTGTACCCCACAAAGATTGAGTTCACTGCACCCCACAATGATTGTGTTCACTGCACCCCACAAAGATTGTGTTCACTGCACCTCACAAAGATTGTGTTCACTGTACCCCCCAAAGATTGTGTTCACTGCACCCCACAAAGATTCTGTTCACTGTACCCCACAAAGATTGTGTTCACTGCACCCCAAAAAGATTGTGTTCACTGCACCCCAAAAAGGATGTTGTTCACTGCACCCCAAAAAGGATGTTGTTCACTCCACCCCAAAAAGATTGTGTTCACTGCACCCCACAAAGATTGTGTTCACTGCACCCCAAAAAGATTGTGTTCACTGCACCCCAAAAATGATTTTGTTCACTGCACCCCAAAAAGGATTTTGTTCACTGCACCCCAAAAAGGATGTTGTTCACTCCACCCCAAAAAGATTGTGTTCACTGCACCCCACAAAGGATTTTGTTCACTGCACCCCAAAAAGATTGTGTTCACTGCACCCCAAAAAGGATGTTGTTCACTGCACCCCAAAAAGGATTTTGTTCACTGCACCCCAAAAAGATTGTGTTCACTGCACCCCACAAAGGATTTTGTTCACTGCACCCCACAAAGATTGTGTTCACTGCACACCAAAAAGGATTGTGTTCACTGCACCCCAAAAAGATTTTGTTCACTGCACCCCAAAAAGATTGTGTTCACTGCAGCCCAAAAAGATTGTGTTCACTGCAGCCCAAAAAGATTGTGTTCACTGCAGCCCAAAAAGATTGTGTTCACTGCAGCCCAAAAAGATTGTGTTCACTGCAGCTCACACACAGAAAAATGGATGTGGATCACTGACACCTGCCTATCTCCAATCCCACACCACACAGCAATATCGATTGTAGTTTGTAGAACACAGTTTCCCTAAAATTCAGCAGACTCTGTCCCTAACAGGATTGAGAAGAGATCGTAGATCAGGATTGAGTGCAGATTCACCCCACCCCCCACACAGCAATATCGATTGTAGTTTGTAGAAGACACTGACCCTATAATTCAGCAGACTCTATCCCTAAAATGCCTACAACTCGCCCTGCCTAAACACTCCGACCTGTCCCTCAATTCTATCCGGACACAAATGGTTTTTTCCTGCCTATCTTTCCCTAATCAGCAGCCAGCACGTTGATGTGTGCTCTGTCCCTGAATCTAAGCAGCATAATGACGCCGCTGCGGCTGCCTCGAACTTATAAAGACTTGGTCACATGCTTCAGACGGCCAATCACAGCTACTGAGACATTTGCAGGCATGGCTGGGATGGCTTAAGGCACACCAGTTAAACGATTGTTGATTGGCTGTTGAAAGCCCGCCATGAAAAGAGCGCCAAAGCATGCAAAACCCGGAAATAAAACGACCGAACACGGATTTTTACCCGAACATACAGTAAAGTGTCCGTGTCCGTGTTCGGGTACAAAAAATCCAATTATTCGGTACGAACACGAATAATACAGTCCGTGTTCGCTCAACACTAGTGGTGATGCACTAGGTCGGTGTGCCCCTTTTCATTTGTCTTTTCTCTCAGTTTGGTTCTGGATACCATTGATCCTGAGGGGGCAGCAAGACCATTGGCTTTTTTCCACTTGAGTCTGAAGTATCCCTCTTCCCTCCGTCATATTCTACTTGAGCGCAGGAGATTTGCTTTACTAGTTAACCCCTTCACTGCCAGTGTCATTAGTACAGTAACAGTGCATATTTTTAGCACTGATTACTGTAGCAATGTCACTGGTCCCCCCAAAAGTGTCAAAACTATCAGGTAGGTGTCCGATCTGTCTGCCGCAATGTTGCAGTCCCGGTTAAAAAAAAAAAAAAAAAAAGTAGTACTTTAGTAAAAACTAGTAAAAATAAATAAAAATGACATAAATCTTTCCCCTAGTTTGTAGATGCGTTAACTTTTGCACAAACCAATAAAACTGCACTTATTGGGATTTTTTTTTACCAAAAATATGTAGCA
Organism: Pelophylax lessonae; assembly: GCF_965119305.1. Classification (NCBI taxonomy): domain Eukaryota; kingdom Metazoa; phylum Chordata; class Amphibia; order Anura; family Ranidae; genus Pelophylax; species Pelophylax lessonae. The sequence continues at coordinate 225,973,620 of NC_138768.1, forward strand.
GAACACATATAGGCCTAAAATGATGAAACAATTTGATTTTTAATTTTTTTTTTTTATTGGGAATGTGTTATAGCAGAAAGTAAAAAGATATTTTTTTTTTTTTATCCCCCAGAATTGTCGCTTTTTTTTGTTTATAGCACAAAAAAAATAAAAAAAAAGCACAAGTGATCAAATACCACCCAAAGAAAGCTCTATTTATGGGGGGAAAAAAAAGGACATCAATGTTTTAGGGTACAGCATCGCATGACCGCGCAATTGTCAGTTAAAGTAACGCAGTTCCGTATCGCAAAAAATGGTCTGGTCATTAAGGGGGTAAAACTTCCTGGTCCAGAGGTGGTTAAAAGGCACAATTCAGAGCCTCTAAATAGAAACAGAGTGGTTCTGCCAGGCTCCATAGCCACTACATATGAGCACGACATTATTTAAGACCTGGGTCATTATGTACACATTCTTTGGAGCATATATTTGTCTAGAGCAGTGGTTTCCAAACTGCGGCCCAAGATCCGAACGCAGCGCTTTGCCTGCCTTTTCCTGCCCTTGGGGCTAAGATACAAGGCACTATTCCTCCCACTGACACCAACGACGTGGTACTATTCCTCCCATTAACACCAACGACGTGGTACTATTCCTCCCACTGACACCAACAACGTGGTACTATTCCTCCCACTATCACCAACAACGTAGTACTATTCCTCCCGCTGACACCAACGACGTGGTGCCATTTCTCCCACTGACACCAACGACGTGGTGCCATTTCTCCCACTGACACCAACGACGTGGTGCCATTTCTCCCACTGACACCAACGACGTGGTGCTATTCCTCCCACTGACACCAACGACGTGGTGCTATTCCTCCCACTGACACCAACGACGTGGTACTATTCCTCCCACTGACCCCAATGATGGGGAACTATTCCTTCCCCTGATACCAACTATGGGGCACTATTCATCCAACTAATACCAATGATGGGGCACTGCTTACTGTCAGGCTTATTTGGGGAGGTTAAATTTACAAATAGGTTTACCCCAAACATGCTGTGTTGATCTAAGGTAATAAATAAATAGTCTGTTGACTTTCTTTAAGATAAAGTCTAAGACGCTATTCCAAGGTAATCTTATCTGTGTGTGGAATCATAAACCTTAGTCAGTATTTTCTATGCTTAAACCCATTTAAAAATAAGATTTACAGATATGTTATAATCTTATATGTAACATAATATTAACGATGAAATATATATATATATATATATATATATATATATATATATATATATATATATAACTAACATACATAGATATGTAGAAAACTGTTATATATTATAATTGTTTCATATTTTGCTAAATTCTAACTTTACTGATTTTGATGACTCATCACTGCATGTTTAGTAAGGCTTCAGTAAATAAGATCTTGTAAGTGGTAAAGCATCATAAAACTTTTCTGGCCTTGCCAGGTGTTTAGTCTAGGAGGTCTGAATTGTAAGCTCTTTGTCAATATAAGGTGCAAAGTTTATTTGAAGATAAATAATGCTGCTATATTGCTATATGTTGAAGTTAAGAGCAACACGATACTGCCATCTCTGGTGACTGACTGCCACTAGTTGAAGTCTTAGGTTAGAAAGTAATTTCCTATATATATATATATATATATAAAATAAGATATACAAAATATTAGAATGGTGTTACCAGGATTAATTCTTTATTTAGATACATGGTGGATATTAAATGGACATGTAATAGATGAGAGCATGGTTACATTTTATGTTGTTTTATGATATTCTTAAATGGAGAAATCCTATAGTTTTTAATATCCATATACTGGTTGACCAAGAGGTGTCACCCAATGACATCACCAGTTAATGGATAAGTTATCCCAACCAATGGGGATAATGTCACTCCTTCTGGGTTTAACTTATGGTAATTTTAATAGTCCTTTGTTCTATACCATATAAAAAGGCAACCCCAGATGAGAGAGGGACACATCACACATGACATTTTGCCCAATATACATCACACATACAACATACACGCTACTACAGCTATGCATAGACTCATCTATACAGACTCCATTTTGCTCCATCATGTATCTGAACCTTTGAGGGACACCAAACGAAACTCCTCCCTAATTGGCCACCATCTTGGAAATGCAGCCATCTTAAGAACTCTGGTAACGACCATTCTAAGCTAGCAGCCATTTTAAATATGGTAAATATGCCTTGCTGTTTATTTGATTATTTAATATTGTTTATGTACTTCCTTAAATGTTTTACATTGCATTTTCAAGGTTAACGAGAGTACAATCCCAGCAGTATAAACCATATGTAGATTTTTCTCTAAAAAGCTGATTTTTGTTTTTATAACATTTTTATGAATATCAGATTTAGCGCATATTGGCGTATTAGTCTCACGTTTTGCATAGCCTATTCTCGCTTCATCTGCAGTGGAGTGACTATCAGGCTGTGCATTGCGCAGACAATTGTGGTCTGATTATATAGAACATTCATTTATGGTTTATACTATACCTGGAGAAAACGTAATCTTGCTTTATTTTTACTTTCATTATTGAGCTACAAATCACATTGAATTTATTGTTTGAAGTTCATATTTTTGTAAAGTTATCTTTTTGTGTCATCTCAAGTTTGATCATTTATTGTGATTACATGTCTGGTGAATAAATATTCTTATATATATTCCATACTGTAGACTGTTTTCACTAAGATTGGTATATGCTTTTAAAAAGAAATGAATCAATAAAAAGAATTCGCTACATATTGATTTGTGGAAGTGGAGATTCTCCTTTTGCACAGATCTTTGCTTATTGACATAAATAGACACTGTTATATTCAGAGCAGTATAAACATTCTGACATAATGGAGGCGGCCCAGCGAGATATTATTAAATTCTGACATTACTACCACTGATGCCAAGCATTTTCTACTCACAGTGGCCACAGTTTGGCCCCCTTAGAATCTGAAGGATAGTAAACTGGCCCCTTGTTTAGAACGTATGCATGTATACCCCATGTGGCACCTTCTGTTCAAGGTGGCACCTTCTGCTACTTAGACGCAGAACAGCAGCTACAATTTCCAGAAATTGTTTTAACAAAAACAATCCAATAAGTATAATTCATAATTTGGAATGGGGCTCTTAAAAACATTTTCTGGGAGTCAAACTGAAAGGCCAAGGAGGATACCTGTAAAATATCGGATGTTCTAAATAGATACATAATACAATAAAAATAAAGCAGTTGTAAAGTATATATTTTATCAAAATAGCATGTTATACTTACCTGCTCTATGCAATAGTATTGCACAAAGCAGCCACAAACCTCCTGTTCTGAGGAACCCCGCCAGCACACTCTGCTCCTCCTCGTCTGTATCTAACTCCATAGCAAGCCACTTGTCCATAGACATACACAGTGCGGTCTCTGCCTGCCCCCTGCTCCCTTCTCACAGGATTTGACTGACAGTGGCTCCCACTGCTATCACTGCAGTCTGTGATAAGAAAAAACACAGACAAGTGCCACCGCAGACAAGCGCAGCGCTGGATCGAGATAGGAGTCGGGTAAGTATTTAGGGAGGTGAAGGGGCAATACAATTATTGGGACATTTTTTTACCCTAATGCAGGGAATACATTAAGGTAAAAAATGCTCTGACTTTAGAGACACCTAAAAGCTGACCTCCACGTTTAATGTCCCTTTAAATAGATTATTTAGGACAAGCTATCCCACATAAACCATTTACTGCACTGTACCCTCAGCTACATACAGTATATAGTGCTGTGTTCCGGTAGTGAGACAAAGACTTATCGTCTACCTCCCAGGACAAAATTGAGTTAGGCTGTGCAATGCTCAGTCATTTGTAGGAAGCTTTGTATTCTATGAATAAATACAAATCTTCCTCTGACTGGAAGGAGCACATGTGACGGCATCTGTGGGGTTCTCAGAGAAAGCTTTGTATTCATTAATAGAGTGGCTATCACAGCACCAGAACACAGTGTTGTGCTGTATAACGTATGTGATTGAGGCTACATACAATTAATACAGAGCAGCGGCCAGCAAGCACACCTGTTAATGCAGTAAAGAGTTTATTTGGGCTAGCTTGGCCCAAATTAACTATTTAAAGGGACATTTAATGTGGATATCAGCTTTAAAGTATAAAAGCCTAACACACAGCATTTACAAATTACTGAAAAGCTGAAAACTGAAAAGTAGGAATAAATGTACTTACCCCCAGCATAATCCCAGACTCTGTGATTTGTAAGCTGCATTGCATAAGTATGCTGCGTCTCCTCAAAATGTTTATAGGCATGTCTGCTAACATATCTACCACAGCCAATGTGACCACATATTAAACAGATCCAGAGGTTCTGCAAGACAGTGAGAAAACAATTCTGAAATAGGAGAAGAGAATCCTTGATTCATTTCCTTACAACAATGAATAGTTTTAACAATGTACAGCTGAAAAAGGGTGGTATTATTGTACTACATTGTTTTTTTACACTAAAATATTTCAATATTTATTCTATTTTACAGTTATCAATGGAAAAAAAATATTGTAAAAATATTTGGAGACGTCTGTTATCTTTTTTGAACACTCAAAATAACGTGGCCCATGCATTGCCCCAAGGGCCACAAACTACAATGTCAGCCCTGTGTCAACTGCATACCAGATTTAAAATGGTACCACATATCCAATCATGGCTTTATTCAAGCATCAGCTGTCATGATCAGGCCACATGTGGCTTTCTTTACAGAGATTGTGAAAGGCAGTTGTTATCAAACAAAAAAGAAAATCCTAAATTACCAGAAATGTGTGGCAGATGCTAGTTGTTTTGTTTAGTACACAGTATTTTTAAAGTGTATGTAATCCCCAGCTAGGCAACATTTAGTTAAAAAAAAAAAAAATTCAAAAAAACATTTTGCCAGTTTTTTTTTTTTTTTTTTCCCTTTCCACTTTTGCAGTCTAATTTGTGAAAACCATACTATATGCCTGTTATGTGTTTTCATTCACACAATTTACTTAAAAATAATATAGAGGCATGGCCACTTATAGTCTTGCACTGGAAGTGCATTTGATAGGGTGATAATGGAAGAGAGCATTTAGAAAACAGGTACAGAGTTGTCACTCCAAAACAGAAATATCTGAACAAGGACTTTCATGGCAGGATTACCAGGTTTTAGATTAACTAAACCTGTATATATTTAAAAAATTGGAAATAGCTTTTGAAATTACAAAAACATGTTAAAAGAGAAGTATTTAATATCAAAATAATGAACATAGATACTCACCTAGGTGGATGCAGCATTGGGGTGATGCTGCATCTATCTCTTGCCACCTCTAAACCCAAGAACTAAGCAAAAAAAAAAAATAAAAAAAAAAAAAAAAAAAAAAAAGAAAAAAGCTGATTGCTCAGTTCTCAGTCTTCAGTGAGCAAAGAGCTCACAGTCAGTCACCAGCTCTTTGCTCTTACCCTTCAGCGCTCACTGGGCTGTGGAGATGGCGGGAGTTGCTGGCTAAGGCTCTCAGAGGTGCGCTGGGGAGGCTGAACTGGCTGCTTGTTGGGTATTTGGGTGTATCCCGATATTAAATTAGGGATCATCCATAGTCTGATGTCAGCCAACAGCGGACTTTAACCCATTATCAAGCCAAAGAAGTTCAGAACTTCTTTGTGCAAAGAGTGCACGCCTGTGACCCACCACAGAAGAAATAGGACTAAGATTTGGACCTACTTCTCCTTTAAAACAGGTTTAACGTCTAATTTTAAACAATGTGTATGCTCAAATAATCCCCACATCAACAGCATTTGGCAGGTCCTGGCTGTTCATCCTTCTCAGTGAGTCACCTCTGCCCCTCTATGGCCAGTTGGTTATTTTTAAGCATTTCTTGTCATACAGCATAGAGAATGACAGTTCGAAAAATCTCAGGAAGCAAAACAACGGCTTCAAACGCCTGTAATGAAATCAAACATCCCAAAATAATGGACACTATATTAACTCCAGGGCAGGTCAACACATTCAACTTCACAAGCATAGTAACTGTGTTAGAAATAACATGCAGTCCAGCAACTGGAGAGTGGCAGTTTCTAGCAAACATTAATGAGACAGACCGTTCTTTTTTTTGTGATCGATTTCCTTTAACCGTAAAAAAAAAAAAAAAGTCTATACATTATCAGCTAGTTCCGAAAATATATTGCGAGTGTGCTAAAAACAGAAAACCCACCCAGTCTATCTTAATGTGAGAGTCACATGAAGGCCTAATATATTAAAATGGTAGGCTTTTTTACACTGCTTTGTTTGGAGCTGTAGCCTTCTGTCATATGGTATATGTCATATATGTCATAAGGCTGTAGAGGGCTCAGGTAGATGGTGATGTTTAATCTAGTGAACACAAAGACATATAAGCCAGCCGTAGACAGATCAAATTTCAAGCAGTTCAGCGGGAACCTGACAAATTGCGATCCAACTATGAATAGGCTGGTTGTACCAAAATCGCTGTATAGATTGACTTCAGTACAGTCTACCTGTCTTTTTTTTTTTTTTTTGTGCAATCACTGCCGCTGGCTGCATCCAGCAGCAAGGAATACCGGTAATTGTATTCTGATAGCAGGAAACCTCCAACTGTTAGAATACAATAGCACAGCAGCAGAAATTTCTCCATCAAACACTAAATTTGTTTACTGCATTGTAAAAACGCCTGTCACCGCAAGGACACACAAAAAACAATATGGTTTTCTAGGTGTCCGATTCACACTGCAACACAGTACAGAGCTGTCCTAAAATGCAGGGATGATGCATTTTAACTGCAGTGCACATTGAAGTGTACTTTTGTACACTTCAAAAAAAGTTTATACAAAAACAAAACAAAAAAAGCGAGCCGTGTGTGATGCACTGAATCGTGCACCACACTGGCTGACAGCTGTCGGAGAGGTAAAGCTCCGGCAGCTGCCCATCCTTGTGTGTACCAGCCCTTACAGAAAACTAGTCTCTATTATCAGTTTGGATAAACAAGTGAGCTTAATGATAAAGACCTGCTTTTCAAAATGTCAAATGCATGGCTGTTATGCTGCCCCTCTAGCTTTCTAAATCTAAAAGAGGATGTAAATTAGGAAAGTTAAATTATTTAAAAAGTGGTTATATAATGCATGTACTAAATGACTTTAAAAGCAAACGATTCAGCATGTCAGCCACGCAACTAGGGTTTTCAGAGAATGGTCAGCAGTGCCAGACGTTTCTCTCATGACAGGTTTCTGTTCACTTTTCATGACCAGAGGTCATGGATGTTTAGATGACCAGGCCAAATGTAGGCAGAGTAAGCTAACTAGACAATAACTCTAGAACTAATTTACCTACCTAAATCATTTTAAATATTTAGGTATATATTTGGTACACGGTTTTAATAATAACCCAGCATCTGTTTCTTTCTTATACGCAAATGTGCAAAAATCCCTATTTTTTATTTTTGATTCGCATGCGGTCTCACATTAGCGGTCCGGTGTGTCCCGCTTCTCTGTTTCAGGGACAAATCAGGCCTGAATTTTTGCCTGAATTCAGACCTGAAATGGAGCCAAAGACGCACAGGACCCCTGTGCAATTCACTTCGCAGTCGCCCCGGAGATGTGTGAACTGGCTCCATTGGGACACCATTGGGTCACAGTCTCCTGTCATGCGAGTTGGATGCAGGGAAAGCCGCGTGTGAACCCAGCCTAATATTTTTACAATTAAAGTTTCTGAGCTGTCAGTAACAGCTGGGATTAAGAGCCAACAGCCAACACTTTTCACATCTGCTGGCTTTAAATACCAGCTGTAAAGTCTTTATAAAAGTAATTCATTTTTTCAAAACCTTTTGTTTTTTTCTACATATAGTTTGCAATTCTACATGTTTATGAAGGCAGCTATATTTGCCACCGAAATACAGGGGATTATGAGTTAAATTAGTCCTTTTATTCACAATGCAAACATCAGTTCCGAGACAGAACAATTCGCTCAGTGTGTTTTATGCAAAAGACACAAATATCAAATCCACATGTCTCCCATGCTTAGTCCCAAAAATGTCAACTTACTTCCTGCACACCGCACTCAAAGCATTTGTTTTCCTCCACTGGTTCTGGGGTTTGGCAGTATCTACACACCGGACATCTGTAACAAAGATATTTTTTTACATACAAATCTGGAACATGCAAGTGATTTAATTATTGTAAGCTGGGACAAAGGATGACTTGGTGAAATCCATCAGGAACAAAGAATCAAATTGTTTTATTATACACATTTGTAGTTTGCAATAATGGTATATACAATTACCATTCATTAAAGTGTTGTATTAAGGCTTGTACACACAGCTGAATATTGGCCAGTTTAACAGAAACCAGCCGACATTTGGCCCGTTTGTACAAGCTCAAAATTGACAGCCCACACATTTTTAGGACAGGTTTACTCTAATCAAGCACAGCTGAATAATTTCTAACTATTTATTGGTATTTCTTACAAAATGCAACTGCCTAGTTTTCAACCAGTACAAGATTTAATACAAACTCTGGTGATAAACAAGACAGAAAATGAAAAATCATCTTCATTTGCAGTACCATAGCAACACATGCCCACTAAAGCTATATGTTGTCTGTCAAGAATATGGGTTATTGCATATGCTATTTATCAGATATCTTCCTTAAGCCAGCCATAGACGGTTCGAATTTTGTTTAGTTTAGCAGGAAACGGGCAAGATTCTAACCATATATGGGCAGGCTGAATGTACTCAATTTGATCAAATCGATCAACTTGGGTGCAACCAGTCTGTTGGATTTTACATGCGATTATAAAGGGGCTGTTCTAGTCGCAAGAAACAAATCACTGATGGCTCCACGGGAGGGATTGACCCATCATGTTGACTCATGGTTGCAGGAAAGAAAATTGCTTTGTCTATGGCAGGGCCTAAGTTTTCTGAATGTGTGCTACAGCTCCTCTAAGAAAATCGCAAAGGTCTTGCTTTAATGTCATCATTTATTAGCATGACAATGTAGGCCATATTCACATCAAGCCATTTTGTAATTGGAAGCTCCAAAAATGCTAGACATCCAATATTTCATGGTTTTCAATTGGACCTATTCACATCTGAGCGTAGTGTCCCTTAAAGTTCGAAAAAAGTACCCAAGCTTCTGTTGAGCTAAAATGGGGGCACCTAAAAAATGTGTGAAAACACACAATGTACATTTTCTTTTGTTCCCTAGTAACTAGCTTTACATTGGCTAAAAATAATAAAACCCTCAAGCCTCAGACACTGCAAAAATGCACAAAAACTCAAGAAAGCATGCAAAATGCAACCCAACAGCATGCTCATCTTGGGTTGGGGGTGGATATGAATAGGCAGAAACCCTTGCTGGCCTCTTTTTAATTCTCAAAGACTCGAGTGATGGGATCACTCTCTGGACTATCTAACATTATCCTTTTCTCCCAGTTAAAAATCAGTCAGTCAGTCAGTCAGTCATTCTACACAGAGTAAAAAAAAAAAAAAAAAAAAGAAAAAAAAAATCGTACAAGTAGTATTACCCCCCCCCCCCCTTACCCACATAAGGAGGCACAAAATGTTCCCAGTCAACCTGCTCACACAAAACTAAATACGTTTCCTATAGAGAAATAAAATTTGCTTTACCACTGGTCTCACTGTTGCCAACACTAACCAATCAGTCTCCAGCTGTCATTTTGCTAAAAAGAAAGGCAGCATAAAATTTGATATAAAAAGCAACAGTTCCATTTCTTGTGCTCCAATTTGTTTAATTAAATTAGTCAGATTAGATAAATAAAATCACCTACGTGGTGTCATCCCAGCGCTGCAAACATTGGCTGTGGAAGCTGTGATTGCACAGAGTTGTCAGAATACCATTTACAGACTCATCCATTCTCTCCAGGCACACGGTGCACTTAGGGAGCTCCGTCAGATCCATCACTGGCAGACTGGCACCCTGAAATTGACATTTCAAATGAACATTAAAAAGTTTACTAAAAACTCAAGGCCAGTCAGAAGCCAAAAAGAACTGTTATAATCGTCAACTCTTCATGGTTTCAACAGCAGCAAGGACATTAAAAACAAGGTTCTGAAATTAACAAAAACATTTTTTAGTATTACCATTTAGTATCAAAACATATTGTGTGTGCAGCTGGCGATCAAACAGAGAACAGACCAGGATCTACAACTCTAACCAGCCAATTTTCTTCTTCACCACATGGACATGTCCCCCTCCAAATACAAACAATCCCTTACAATTGATCTGCTGAATGCAGCCAAAACACGTATCCCCAGATACTGGATATCCATCAAGACTCTGGGATTTTCCGACTGGTTCTATGGTGTTGATCAGGTTGGAGAGATTGAAGAGCTGATGCACACGAGCAATGAAATGTCTTCAATTCTCTCCCTACATAGATAAGATGGTTCCTGTTTAAGGATTCCGATCTTTACAAACATCACCGTTCCCTTTGAAAGATCTGTCCTGGGTCTTGGCCTCCCATTGATCTAGGAGGTCTTTATCCCGTTTCAAAAGATCACATGTTGAGCCTGTCAACATTCCCTGGGGGTCCCCCCCCCTCCTCTCCCAGGACCCTGCTTTGGCCATTAGCAATCATTTTCTGTAGGGCCCTTTATATCTACTTCCATCCCTCCCTGCCATCCAAGAGTGATATTCACACTTTTGCCATCCCGTTTGTTATTCTGTTTCCCCACTTACTATCAGATAAGCCTAGGTTCTTACAGCTGGGCAACAGTCCAACTTAGAAGTTCATTGTCAATTTTTTTTTTATTTACATATGTTCACCATAACCAAAGAAGGATTCTGACTTATTACTAGTGCCTTTCTCATGCGGCTTACTGCCAGTGTATAAGTAAACTGATTATAATGGTCTCTGACAGATGATTTCGGTATTGTTCTTTTGGCTTTACTAAAAATCTAAAAAAAAAAAAAAGAAAAAAGTATCCAGCTCCATGACCGCAATTTTTTTTAATGTGCCCATGCAGCTCTGAAGGAGCATATTAGGGAAGTAGTTGCTGGGTAGAGGATGGGGTGCACGGTGCACAGCGGGGATACACAAGGCAGTGTCTGATGCTGAAGATTCAAGCTGCAGAGAGTTTGTAGCTCGGCAAGAAATAGGTGTAGGGCTTAAAGTTTTTTTTTTTTTTTTTTAAGGGTCCTTTCACACGGCCGCTCCGCTGCTTTCCGTGTGTCCGCAAATCATCCTATTTTTTTTGCGGATGATTTGCGGACATCAATATAAGTGAATGGCACTGCGGGTGTCAGCGGAATACCATCCGCTGACACCCGATTTTCCTCCTGTCAGTTCTGTTCCGTTTTTATGAACGGAACAGAACCCTATTTTTCCTTCCGTGTAAAAAACGGAAAGGAAGGAAAATCGGATGTCAGCGGTGTCATCCGCTTACATCCGCAGTGCCATAGACATACATTATGTCCGCATATCATCCGCAAACGGATGGGATGATATGCGGGCACACGGAGCGGATGACAGAAATGTCATCAGCTCCGTGGAAAAAAAAAAAAAAAGTCCCGCAGCGGACCTTTCACACGGAGCGGCCGTGTGAAAGGAGCCTAAAGGCTGGCTTTGTATTAAAAAAGTAATCTGACACACAGTTTTTGGTCTGCCTTGTCAGTAGAAGCATATATTCCAAACATTTTCTTTTATTGATTAACATGTCAAAAAAAAAAAATGTATCATCAAGCTAGTTCAGGGAGAGGTTTCAAGTTAAAACAAACACAAAAAAACCGGTAGGTTAATATGGCAAGGTTAAAAATGCTGAATCACAAAAGCTCTGCTCACAAAGGGGAAATCAAATGAAAAGAAAGGGCCTGATTTAAAAAGTTGCAGCAACACTTAGGACATGCTAAAGTGGCCCATAAGCAACATCATCACATTGCTTTAGATGTCACTTTAGTACATTTTGTAAGTGCTTTTGCAGCTTGATAAATTAGGTTCATAAAATCAAAAGTTTATACATAACAAGGCACAGGTCTCACCATCCACAAACATTCACAACACATCCATGCGATTTATTTTTTTCTTTCTGGATCATAAAAGGCTTAATACACTAAGGCTGGCCATACATTATACAATCCTATTGAACAATTTTCCTTTAGATTTACCATAACCATATAATACGAGGTCAAACCTAAACACTTTCAATTTGTATGCAATCAGGCAGGCCCTTGTACTTTATACTTGAAGGTCGATCTAAAGAAAACTAGCAACAGGAAAAACTAGCAACAGGAAAAGAAGCAATAAGGACTGCAAACAATAAAAGGCAAAAGTGTTATAGCTTTGTGAATTAAATCAATTCTCTATATTTCTGCTACAACTCTGTTGTTGCTACAGCTTTAAGCTCATGCTCAAACTGAGCGCATTAAGCTCATGAAAATGATATATACAGAATATACTCACATCTTCAGACTTTAAAACTTCTGCTCTTTCTACATAGACCAGCTGACAAACATCCTCTTCTATAGAATTGAACTGGCGTCCGTTGCTTTCTATGTAAAAGCTATCTGCATCTGCCTGCAGGCAAGAAAGAAAAATATAACAGAGGCATCCAATGTAAACATGCAGTCCAATGAGCCGCACAGGCAGAGTTTAGAAGTGGCAACACAGCTTTGGTCCTGAAACACCTATGGCATTTGGACCTCTGCAGGTGATTAACTCAGCACAGAATTTATACACAATGTTTCTCTAGATAAATCTTCTGTCATGTTTTTGTCTCTCCATGCCTGCCACAGTCACATGGAGTGAACACCCTTTGTTGATCTCTATACATGTGAATTGGGAGATTCCAGTGTACACTCGTATTCCAACTGTGCCTTTTCAGATCTCATGATATGTATCATGTATACAATAAATCAACAATTTGGGCCAAAAATAAACAGAAAACTAAAACAAAATAATATTGTTCTAATTTGTGCATAAAATATCTTTATGCTATATTAAAAGTAGGAGTTAGAGCAGAATTTATAATCCAAGAATACAAATAATTCCCCAAATACCAACCGCTACTTCTCCCCTTGCAAGCGATCCTATTGATCTATCACCATAGGGTCCCTTGCACATGGGGCTGTCAAGAGGCGCAGTGCGCTTAACATACACATCCTTAAAACATGGGTACCACTTGGTACGTTGTTCAGCCCCGTCAAGCCAATAACTATCATAGACTTTGACAAGATGCCAACAGCAGAGCTGATCGCTGCACCTGTCCCTCCCAGGTGTACTAAAAACACCAGGAGAGATACACAGCTCCTTGCCAGCCCTGTGTGCAAGGGGCCTCAGCAGCAGCACCAATGACCAATCAGGTAATAGAGTGGTTTAAAGTTTAACTAAAAGCAAAAACTTTTTTTTTTGTTTTGAATAGAGTGGAGAGGGATTAGAATACCGGTCTGTGCCAGCAATTTGGGTTGTCCCCAGAAAAGTAAAAGGGAGAATCTTTCAATAGGAACACAAGTTCTGGTGACCTAGGAGCCCCCAAGGAATTCCCTTAATTTGCAGAGTTTTCCTCTCACTTCCTGTTTGGCTATGGGACAGGAAGTAAAAGGGAAATCTCCACAACTGGACATAGATGGAGAAGAAAAAAAAAAAAAAAAAAAAAAAAAAAAGCAAAATCAGACAGGTGTTAGAACAAGTCTTTGCTCTATTCAAAATTGAAAAAATAAATAAAAATGTTGCCAATAGTTCTACTTTAACCTCCTCCCATCCGCGCTACAGCCGAAGTACGGCTGCAGCGCGGACTCACATTTTCGGGAGGCCGTTTTTAAACGGCCTCCCAGAAACAAACAGTCTCCCCGCGTGCTCCTGCGAGCGCGCATCGGGAAAAATCTGTGTCGGCCGTGTCCCTTGGACACAGGCGATCACAGATCGTGGTGAATGGCCAATCACAGCGGCCATTCACCACGTGATCGGATCTCATATGTAAACATATGAGATCATCTCTCATCGCCAGCGCTCCTTCCTCACACGGAGACTGCAGTGTGAGGAAGGAGAGAGCAGATCAGCTGTCGGGGACAAAGAAAAAAGTAATCAGGGCACTGATTACCAGTGCCCTGATTACACAAGGTACACCAAAACACACTAACTGCCCACCATCAATGCCCACAGTGCCCGCCATCAGTGCACACAATCAGCGCCCATAGTGCTGCCAGTCAGTGTCCATCAGTGCCTGCTCATCTAGGCACTGATGAGCACTGACTGGCAGCACTATGGGCACTGAGTGTGGGCACTGATGGTGCTGCCCATCAGTGCTCATCAGTGCCGCCCATCAGTGCCGCCCGTCAGTGCCCATCAGTGCCGCCCGCCAGTGCCCATCAGTGCTGCCCAGCAGTGCCACCTCTCAGTGCCCAGCAGTGCCACCTCTCAGTGCCCAGCAGTGCGGCATATTAGTACCTCCTCATCAGTGCCACCTCATCAGTGCCACCTCATCAGTGCCACCTCATCAGTGCAGCCTATCAGTGCACATCAGTGAAGGAGAAAAATGTATTTATTTTCAAAATTTACTCGCAGAAAATAAGAAAAACTTATTTTTTTTTCAAAATTTTCCTGTCTTTTTTCTTTTTTTTTGTAAAAAATAAAAAACCCAGAGATGATTAAATACCACCAAAAGAAAGCTCTATTTGTGTGAAAAAAATGATAAAAATTTCATATGGGTACAGTGTAGCATGACCGCGCAATTGTCATTCAAAGTGTGAGAGCATTGAAAGCTAAAAATTGGTCTGGATGGGAAGGGGGTATAAGTGCACAGAAGGCAAGTAGTTAAGTTATCTTTCTATGTTAAGCTCACTTTAAATTAAAAATCACTATTGAGATAGTAGAATAGGCTGCCACCACATCTACATGATAGTAGCTTCAGTATTTTGATTCACTGACATGACCACCATGATAGCCAGGTACTGAGCATTATCAGATAAAGTGCCGGTTCACACAATGTCAGACATCGCATGTGATTCGCACAGCACTGCTGTGCAAATCACATGCGATGTCTGTGCGATGCAAATTCAGCCATACAGATTGCATGGCAGAATTCGCATTGCATTCGGTCCAAAGTTGCACAGGACCCTTTTTTTTTGTCCGCACCAGAATCGAACCCCATGGGTGTTCACACCTATGCAATCCGATTCCTGTCCGACCTGACAGTCTGCACTGCGATATGCAAACTAATCTGGGGGTGTGGTTAACTGACACTCCCAGCAGTTCGCATATGGCAGTGTGAACTGCGTGCGAGTCGGGTGCGATGGGGGAACCTGCAGTGGATTCGCAGGGTTCCCACATCGCACCAATGTGAGTCAAGCCTAAGATACAAGTCAGATTTCAGGCATCTCCGGCACGGAGAGGCCAGAAATGACAGATTTTTCTGCTTTTTTTCCTGATACACAAATTTCTATAAAGGAGACGTTTAGATTTAAATGTTGTAATTATTTGTACATCCTTCAGTTCCCCAACTTAAGTGCCTACTAATGTATTAATGAGAGATTTCAAACAGAAAGAATATTGGAGCCAACGTCAGGTCTTTGCGCTTGAAACAAGTTTCTTCTATCTGTCATGCATTCCTTACAAAATAATGCACTAGTGGTGGGCAACCTTCAGCTGTTGTTGGTCTACAAGTCCCATGAGATATTGCAAGAAATGGCCATTCACAGACTTGACTTCCAGATGCATTAGGCATTTGAAATTTCATCCCAGCTGCAGTGCCAAGGGTCAGTGACATGGTCACACATCCCAGATGGAATCTTCAAAATAATAATATTCAGAGAAGGCCACTGTCAGCGGGGAGCCATGAGACACAGACCGCTGCATGCTGAAACCAGAGCTATCCAAGCTGGAAAGTGTCCCCCTGTATACAGACATGTATTGTCTCCAAACTGCAATGGGTCTAGATTTTGGATCATAAAAAGCCTTAAATCTGACCAATTGAGAATTTAAGTTTAATCAATCTAACTACTCCTCCTGCGGTTGACTATCAAGGCCACCTGAGGTGCATTTTTTGATCTCAAACAGCCGATTATTTGCATTTAAAGTGACAGTGTGTAAATTTGCTTTTGTAGCCTTTGACATTTGACCTTAGGAGGTAGCATTAAACATATCCCCTGAAGAAACCGTTTGGTGAAACATGTCAGGATTGCTACTCTGCGACAATATCACAAAAAAAACTTATGTGAGCTTTGAAAAATGCATACAGGAAGTTTTTAATAATGTGGTCTAATTAAGTCATTTTAATCTTTTTTCATGAATAAAAATGTATACAAATTTTTAGATGTATGTTATGACCTGAGTTATTTGGCACCTTAAAAATCCTAAGCCCTCCTACCCATGGGGGCTTCTTTCCTCTCGTATTTTACAATTAGGGATGCGGTGCCTTTGAGCAATTCTCCTAGCATCATTTTTTCTTGCATCTTTGAATATTCAGAGAATTTGCTCCAGAGCAGAGAAACAGGAAGTAATCTCAAAGTTAATCTTGAAGCAATATCTCACAGCAATGACAGTGGCATCACTGGGCATGAGGGGGAATCTTCTCAGCAGGGAAATTGACAGCATTTAAAACAAGAGAAATTATTTTTGGTCATTCAAACCAAAACTTAAAAAATAAATGTGTGGCCTGGAGTTCCACTTTAACAGTCTTATTGAAAGACAGTCTTATGTTAGTGGATCTGCACACAATGCAAATTGGGGCCAGTCTATGGGAACACAAAAGCTGCATGAAGGAAGTCAAATGTAGGTCTCAAAAGCAAGCTCATTGACATAGCCTCTAACCCAGGGATCCTCAAACTATGGCCCTCCAGCTGTTGTGGAACTACACATCCCATGAGGCATTGTAAAACTCTGACATTCACAGACATGACTAGGCATGATGGGAATTGTAGTTCCTGAACAACTGGAGGGCCATAGTTTGAAGACCCTTGCTCTAACCCATCAACACAGGCCCTTGTTTAGCAGTAGTAAAACTGATGAACTAGTAAGGAAAAATCATTCCAGCTCACAAAACAAAAAACACAATCATGTCAGAAATGCAAAACCATAGAGGGGCCCATTTGCCACATTGCATAACACGCTCTTTATTTTCCAGGATCGATACCATAGCAAATTGAATTAATGGTGACTCTCCATGTGAATTTGGATAATGCAGCACAATCATGTCTGTACACGTTTTTAGGTTTAAAAGTTTTTAATAGGTAAAACATTCTTAATATGTGTGTAAGATGAATATTTGTAAGAGAGGGCATTAACTTTAGATCATAAGCCTTACAAAGCTATTTATACCTTATTCATAACATTCAAAGTTACCAAATTGCTTGATGCAGTGCAGCCGAGTATGTACCATGCAACTAAAAGAGCGACCCCAGCAATCACAAATATTGAAGCTACTTAATATCTAACTAAAAACTAACTTGTAAATGGTCATATTATCCAAGAGCTGGCCTGACAAACTGGTGTATTAAACCAGAAATATAAATGGTCCTTTATATTGCACGTGCTACATTCCAAGACATAACTAGGCATTAATAGTTTTCTTAGGATATACAATTGATTGTACATTATATAGAGAATCAATAGCTTCAGTTACCTTTAATGTACATCTTTAGCCCAAACTGTGTCTTTTAAGGGTGCATTCATAAAGCATCTATAAGGTCTTAACGCAGCTTAGAAAATTATTTGCTGCACATTTCTAAAGTACAGCAATGAGGAAAATTTACTGAAAGTGAAGCAGATAGAATCTGGAATATCTGCACATAGTAACCAGTCAGCTATCTTCAGCTTTTTCAGATAAGCTTTGACAATGAGAGCTAGAAGCCGATTGGTTGCCATCCACAGTTGCTTTAGATTCTGGCTACTCGAGTCTTAAGTAAATTCCGCTGTAGCAATGCGTGCTTAGGAGTTCTAAAGCCAGGGAAGCACAATTTTTCAGACTGAAGAGGAGAGCCTGGTCATATGACTAGCCTTTTTGCCACTTACAGGGGTCTGCCTGCTGCGGTAATAAGAAAGAACTCTGTGGAAAACCATTGGCCTGCATTTTATGAAAGATTTGTGAAATGCAAGCCAGAGTATGAACTACCATAGTGGAAAGCGATTAATAATATCCACTCCCAATTATAAATGCCTTTCTAAGATTGGAACACAGCAGAGAAAGATTAAAGCCCTCACTTTTAGTATTTTTTTAATCTATGTCCAGTTGGGGAGATTTTCCCTCAGTTGCTGTACCAGACAGGAATTACCCTTTTAAGGCCGGGTTCATACATATGCAAACTGAATGCAGGTTCAATGAGTGTGACCGGCTCTCAATGGAGCTGGTTCACACAGGTCCGGTGCAGCTGCTGTCCGTATTTAAAAAGGGTCCGATGCAGGTGCAAATTCAGGCAATAATTCAGACCTGATCCAGCACCTGAATCGGTGAACAGGGATGCACCGGACCCCATGCTGTGAATCGCAGCCAAAGCATATTTGAACTCAGCCTTACACATTGGAAAATTTCTCCTCACTTCTCATTATTGCGACAACTATGAAAAAAAAAAAATGGATTTTTGTAAAATCTTACCGTAAAATCCTTTTCTCTTAGCTCATTGACAGACGTAGTCCTCGGTGATACACCACCTTCGGGTTATGTTGCCTCCACAGGAGCAGGACTAGACAGGAAATTAAAAAGCTCTGGCCACACCCTAGGGGCAGTCCCAGAGGGTATATCCTCTCTCTCTCTGCCTCAGCAAATCAGTTATGTGAAAAAGCAGTCTTTAGAGATTTTAACCCAACCCAACTCAAAAACAGAGGGGCGGGGACTACGTCTGTCAATGAGCTAAGAGAAAAGGATTTTACGGTAAGATTTTACAAAAATCCATTTTTCTCTAGCGCTCATTGACAGACGTAGTCCTCGGTGATACACCACCTTCGGGACGTCCCAGAGCAGTATCACAACTGAGGGGTGGGAAAATGGAAATCAAATCCCAATCTAGAAGGCCCAACCGGTGCCAACTAGAAGTTTACAATGCTCATCCTAAATGATGAGACTCAACAAAAAAGAGAAAAAATTTTTTTTTTTTTTTTTTTCAAACAGAAAAAAAAACCCTCGAGGTAGACCACCGGTCTCCTCAAATTGCGGCCTGCAAAACCTTGCGGCCAAATGAGGCATCCGCCGATGCCGTCACATCAATTTTATAGAATTTTGTAAAGGTATGTACCGACGACCAGGTGGCCGCCTTACATACCTGGACCACTGACGCCTGATGGCGAAAGGCCCAGGAAGTACTGAGCGCTCGAGTGGAGTGCGCCCTAACAGGAAACGGAGGACTCTGACCCTTAATAGAATAAGCCTGTACCACCGTTTGTCTAATCCATTTGGCAATGGTCGCAGCAGATGCAGGCAAACCCTTTCTGGGGCCATCCGTGATCACAAAAAGTGAATCCGTCTTACGGAACGATTCCGTAGCTTTCAGGTATACCCTGATTGCCCGAACCACATCCAAGGAATGCAACGCATGTTCCCGATGATGCTTGGGCTGAGGACACAAGGAAGGTAGTACAATATCTTCATTCAGATGAAAATCTGAAACCACCTTAGGAAGAAAAGATGGCTTAGGATGAAGTACTACCTTATCCCTATGAATCACTAGGTATGGGGACTGGCATGATAATGCAGCCAGTTCTGACACCCTGCGAGCAGAAGTGATAGCCACCAAGAAGGCCACCTTCTGGGATAAAGTAAGCAAGGGAATCTCCCTGATGTTTTCAAAGGGAGGTTTCTGTAGAACCGACAAAACCAAATTAAGATCCCAGGGCGGTAAGGGCGCGCGGACTGGAGGAGCCAGGTGCCGCACCCCCTGGATGAAATTCCGCACCAAGGACTTGGTAGCTAAAGGTTTCTGAAAGAAGATTGCTAATGCTGAAACTTGACCCTTGATGGTGCTCAAGGCTAGCTTCTGCTCAACCCCTTGTTGCAAAAAGGCCAATATTCGAGTCACCGAATAGGTACGTGGAGGAAATCCTAAAGATTCGCACCACGCAATATAAGTCTTCCATGTGTGATAATAGACCTTGCTGGAAGTCGCTTTCCTTGCTTTAATAAGGGTAGGAATGACTGAAGTAGACAAACCTCTGTCCTTCAGTACTTGGGTCTCAATGTCCAGGCCATTAAACCCAGCGACTGTAAAGCATGATGGTAAATTGGTCCTTGAGACCACAGACACTCCCTGAGACGAAGTTCCCACGGAACGTCTGCGACTAGCATGTCCAAGTCGGCCAGGCCGGCTTGAGGAGGCCAGCCTAGAATTTCTAGGACCACTGGCGCTGATCGAATCTGAACCAGGCGTCCCTAGAGGTATCTGGCCCCGACCATCCGAGAAAGTCTGGTCGTTTTCTGTTCCCACACATTTATCAGATACCCGATTGTTATCAGGAAGGGTGATCTTTTCTGGTTGAACCTCAGGGACCGAAGTCACCCGACTAGAGGCTACTTGGCCTATCTGGTCAACCAGATCCGATTCCTGTGGGGAATTGGGACTAATCTTAGGAAAAGGTAAAGGAAAAGATCTATTCAGGGAACGGTGACTACCGCTTCCTGTAGTACTTAAATGTTGGAAGGGAAGAATCGCACCGGTAGTAGTGGTTGATGCTCGATCTAATGTCCTGAATATCGGTGAAAACGTCCCCCCACCCTGAAACCGGGTGGGGGCGCACCTTCAGGCTGTGTATTCCTTTGCTTCGGGTTTGGCTGGGTTGGTCCTCTGCTTGTCCGACCAGCCCTTCTTGAACCCTCCTGGAGGAGTCTTGCCTTTCCCGCTAGTACCAGCCGGGCGCCCTTTATGGGCGGTAAAGAAAGGTCCTCGCTTGTTGCGAGGTCCCTTAGCTTTAGCAGCCTGTGGCAAAAAAGTGCTCTTGCCCCCAGTGGCATCCTTGATGATTTCATCTAGGTTGGCCCCAAATAGACGATTCCCCTGAAAAGGGAGATTTGTCAAGGTCTTTTTGGAACCTAGGTCAGCTGACCAGCATTTTAACCACAGCACACGTCTGAGGATCACCGCTGACATAGATGCATGCCCTAATAAGGGAGTAGTGTCCAAGGCTGCGTCACAGATAAACTGTAGCCCTTGTATAATCTGTTCTATCAAATCAGATGTCTCCTGGGGAATATCTTTTCCCCTAAGGTCTTGGCGTACCATTTTCGCCCATTCCGTAAGTGTCTGGGAAACTAAACCAATAACAATTACTGGTCTAAATGCTGACCCTATCAGAGAGAAGATGGTGCGGGACTCTGCTTCCATCTTTCGATCCACCGGATCCTTAAAGGACGAAGTGTCCTCCACTGGGATAACCGTGCCTTTATTCAGCCTGGAAATAGGTGGATCCACCACTGGTGGTACCGTCCATTTCTTAATGATGGATTCCTCAAACGGATAGCGTCTAGCAATACGCTTGGAAATAGTAAAGGTACGTTTAGAATGCTCCCATTCTCCTTTAATCTGATTACCGAAACATTTGGGTACAGGAAAAACCTTCACCGTTTTGATGGGCTTATTAGTACCAAAAGGAATCTCTGTTTCAGTTGCCTCTGCCGGTAAAGCCTCAAGTTTTAAGGTTTCCTGCACTGCCACAACTAGTGCGTCCACCAATGCTTCTTCCTGAATTATAGCAGGAGAAGAAGCGTCCTCCTCACTGTCTGAGGGGGCTTTACCTGGGATAACAGCCTTTGCAGAGGAACCTGCAACTGCAGTGACCATCTCTGAATCAGAGTCAGAGGTGTCAGATAGTATAGGGGTAGGCGGGGGTCGCTTCCTTGACCCCCGTCCCTGACAGGCCGCCTCCACCCGAGCCACCATAGACTCCAAAATTGCTGTAAATGACTCTACACTCTGTGCACCGGCGGGTCCCGTGGCCCCCTCGAGGGAAACAGGTGGGGGAATATGTGTGGCAGGGTCCATGATAATTCCAGTCACTTCCTGGATAATATAATTCAAAAATAAAAAACTTTTTTTTTTTTTTTTCAGACCCCCAGCGCCACAAAAAGCCCCTTAGTGTTACCTGCTAGGGATCCCTATCGATCAAGAGAGAGAAAGAGATAGACCACCAGGCTCACCACTTGATGCTCAGAGTTTAACTGCAACAGGTTACAGCGCTGTCTTGACAAACAGGAAGTCTTTTGGCTGGCTGCCCAGGAAGAAAGGAGGCGGCTCCGCCCCTCTGCACGCCTTCCGGCGCCTCCCCTAGCTCCACGAGGTGTTTGGATCACCTCAAACATGGCCGCCCCCATGCTGGAGACACGAGGCTACGCCAAAATGGCGGCTCGTGCGATCCAGCAAAAAAAATGGCGGCGGCCTGTACTGAATAGCGGTGTGCTGCAGGGCACACAACACTCTCTCTGCATGGGGATTTGGCGTGGTTGGCGGTACCGGCCCTGGCGGACCGCATGGCCATTCGGGAGGCCTGCTTATAGCTGGAGATCTGATTTAGGAAGGCAGTCTACATGTCCGTGGCTTCTGACTGGTAGGTAGCTTATTCTTATCACCGTAAGATTCCCAGAATGCCACAGATTATAATCTTTTTAACATGTATACAATTAGATTGTTAGCTCCCAAACCAAGCCTCCTGGCTTTTTGCACATAAAATCACACTCAAAGTAGGAGGATCTGTGTCATGTTATAGGATAGAGAGGGACTCTATCTTACCATACAGAGAGGGGCCCGCGTTCACCACAAGACCCGTCAGGGGAAAAGGGGGAACATACTACTCACCATACCGGAACCAGGCGGGCACCAACTCCTGACAGTACCCCTCTCCACCGGGGCGGGAGGGCTGTCGACCGATATGGACGCCGTGACTCATGGTCTTTGGCGTTTCAGCGAGACGTTTAACTCTTGGGGTCAGTCCTTTAATGGGACTTTGTCGCGGCCGACCCAGCGCGGAGCTATGGCCTGCACGCGCTCGTAGGCTGAACTGGGGTGACCACCGGATCTCAACATCCAGCCCGTCGCCCAGTTCAGCTTTCTTGCTTGAAGATCTCACAGGAACACTGGAGAAAAAAAGCTGTCTAAAAAATCCTTTAAGAAAAAAATCTTGCCAGGACCTAAGATCCCAGCAAGGTATCTAGGTCCTTACTCCTAACTAGACAGAAAATAACTGATTTGCTGAGGCAGAGAGAGAGAGGATATACCCTCTGGGACTGCCCCTAGGGTGTGGCCAGAGCTTTTTAATTTCCTGTCTAGTCCTGCTCCTGTGGAGGCAACATAACCCGAAGGTGGTGTATCACCGAGGACTACGTCTGTCAATGAGAGCTAGAGAAAAAAAGTTTTGGATTTATCATCACTTTCTATACTGGTGACCATAGTATCCAGAACAAACAGGGTGAATCTCCCAAAAAGGAACAAACACTGCTATAAAAACCCAATAAGAGGTTTAACTCTGCCTCACTTTTTAAACAATAGTGTTAAAATCAAAGTAAGTATTTTAAGGCTTCTGTTATCTGTAATGAGAGGCCTAGAAGTTGTCTAATTTTTACAGAAGTTCTGGAAACAGGTCCACAGTAGCTCCGTAAGCTGAAGAAAGTATGCCAGGCAGGGTTATTATACATGGGTAATGTTGCAAGAGAAAGACCTGAAATGAATGATAGAACAAATTAAATTATGACCCAAATGAATGGCTTGGTAATGTTCGTGCTGATAATCATAAAAACTTCTTGCCCAGGCTAGTAGCAAAAAAAGCATGTAAAAGAAAAAAAAGAGAAATGCAACTAGACAAGAAGCAACTCTAAACTCAAGCTGTATTTTTGCTGCCAGGCCAACTCCAGGAATCCTAAAAATTCCCCTTTACAGTATGGCTGTGGCCACACAGCAAGGGTTAACTGCTCATTTCTGTCTAGGGGCAGCAAGAAGTGCTTTTACTTACCTTATTCCCAGCTCCCTGAGCAGAGAAATCCCCCAATGCTCCAGCAATGTTCTGTCCCTCGATGTCATCTGCCCTGTCCAATGCAAGGCTAAGGTTCCTGAATCCGTTTTGATAACATGAGGGGACCGCTGGAACCTTGTGGCAAAGAGGCTGTGGGGACCAGTCTAGCAGCATGGAGAAGCTTGTAAGTGTACAGGATCAGGTAAGTAAATCTGCTTTACCAAACCCCCTAATCAGAAGTTAGCATTTTAACCCTTACGTCTGGTACCAGCCCCACTGCAGAGAACAATTTTTAGGTTTCCTGGAGTTCAGCTTTAAAGGCAGTAACACACTTCACACTGGTAATCTTTGATAAGGAGAGGCAACAAAGCAAGATAACTACCTGGGAACTGAATTTTATGAGAACCATGTACTGATTGGGTGTGGAGTCCCGAATGATTTTCATATGTTCGATAACTTCATTAAACGGGGCCACAAATTTCATCAGATCGTGGCTTGTCATTGCTGCGGGAACCGTAAGAATACAAAGCATTGCGCTGCGTCGGACATCCTCTTTCAGTGAGGTCATCTTACTAGAGAGAAAAGGCATGTGTAACTTTTCACATTAAAAATATCCTCTGCTAGGTCTTTTAACTATTAGCAAACATGAAAGCATATTCACATTTTTAGTAAATTGTTTATTTCATTAAAAAATAAAAAAATAAAAAAGACAAATAGAATTTGAGGTCATCACACACATCCCAAGCAACTATATCGTGCAAGGGTCTGCCTGATTAGATACAAATTGACTGTGTAGTTTGAGTTCCTACATTACATAGTTTTGGCAAATATAAGATTGCAGTTTGACTGTACAATCTTTATATTGCAAATCCTTTTTTTTTTTTCCAATGTATGTGTTGAGCTTATTCAAGAGCACTCACACACTGCTGTAAATTCACATATACCTTACTGCAAAATGTAACAGAATTAACAGAAGAGCAACTCCAGAAAAGTCAACATATCAGTGCACTGCTAATGCAAACCAGAGATTGTTATAATCTGCATAATGATTAACCTTTATGTGTGTATGACAAACTGCAGTCTAATTCAGGAGGCCTTCTAGGTAAGACTGCTATCTCTTGACGAATGAACACTAACCTCCCTTTACTAACAAACACTTTCAGAGGGAATGTATTGGAACTTGGACTACAGTTTTGTAGACATGGATCCTTGGCCAATCATAATGCAGAGATAGGAATTCATCAATTCCGGCGTTCAGGCCGGAGTATCTGTAAGGTGACGGGGGCCCAGTCCTGGCACAGTGTGTTCCCTTTGGGGTGCTGGGGCGCCGCCTTTTGACTGGCACAGTGCTGTCTTTTTAGCTCTGTATGCCATTTCCTTTTTTTTTTTTACTGTTGTCTGTCACAAGTATCCCTATTATATATTGCTTGATAATTGACTGTATGTATGTATGACTTATCAGTGCAAGCTCAACTCACTGTTGTGGTGAGAATTGTTCGTATTTGTTGTAAAACCTGAAAATCTTCAATAAAAACTATTGAAAAGGAATTCATCAATTCCTCAAGTTAAATTTAAGCATCTCAGCCACTAGGTTGTGGACACTCAGTTTCAGACAACCTCCCCATAGGTGTAAAGTAAAGGAACCAGCATGGAGCATTTCACTGTAAGGTTAAGCACGACTATCAGTTTCTGGCAGCTAACCAATTTGCTTTCTTCTTGTGTAATGTGATGTCAGCAAATTACTTAGGCCTTTCGGGACATAGTGCCAGCTTCTCAGGCACAGATAATGAAAGCTGGGTAAAGAAATGAAGCACAGCTTAAAACTCAGTACTCGAACACCAGTAAGTAAGATAGAGAGCAGCAAGTTTTGTTTTTTATATTTTCTTGCCTAACTTCACAAACATACAGTATAGAAAGTTAATTTTAGGAAGAAAAACTGTTTTGGCTGTTTTATCGTTCTAAAGCTGAGGTTTCACAATAGTCACCTGCAGAAATCAGTTATATTGTAGAACAGCACTGTAGCTCCACTATAAACATAGCTGATGAAAAAGGTGCGCGAGTTCTTATCAAAACAGGCAGAGCCTGCAAACAGGTGGATTCCAGGGGAAAGGTAAGCCGTTTTTGATGCAATTTCCTGATTTGGTGCTGCATGACAAAAAATAGCTTTAACCCTTTATAGGGAACTACTCTACTAAGGGGGGGGAACTATAAGAAAGAATGTGTATTGCATTAGAGACACACCGGCTTTGACAGCTGGCAGCCTTCCAAATGTCAGCTGACAAGGGAGGTTGCCGATTGTTAAGCCACAGTATTTATTGTTCCAAAATAGGAAACATGTCATACTTGCCTGCTCTGTGCAATGATTTTCCACAAAGCAGCCCTGATCCTCCTATGCTGGGGTTCCTCAGCTCTTGCCCCCCCCCCCCCCCCGAGAGCCCATCATAGCAAGCCGCTTGCTATGGGGGCAATCCTGTGGGCTCTGCTCTTGAGCTGGCTCTGTGTGTCCATAGACACACAGACCATGGCTTGGCCACTGGATCAGGATTGGGCTCAAGTATGTATAAGGGGGCCTGGACAAAGAAGATTTTATTTACCTTAATGCAAGTAATGCATTATGGTAAAAAAAACCTTGAGCATTTATAGTTACATAGTTAGTCTGGTTGAAAAAAAAAAGTCCATCCAGTTCAACCATTAAAATAACTACTTGAAAACTATCTTCATGTTTTAGTGATGTTTAAAATGTAGGGATCGACCGATTATCGGCACCGATATATCGGGGGGCCGATATGCACTTTCCCCGATATATTGGAATCGGCCCCTAAGGTTACTGATATTGCCGAAATTTGGGGAAAATTTTTTTACATGTCCAAAAATATCAGCCGATACCGATGTCCGATGACCAAAATATCGGTATCGGCATTAAAAAAAAAAAAAACGATATCGGTCGATCACTATTAAGAAGTTTGTTTGGACCAAGCTGGTCCAAACTTACTACAATATTTGCTTCACTAACAGTGTTTGTCAGTGTTGTATAAATTCTATGTAGCCTCAGCTACATATAGTATACAGCGCCGTGTACAAAGCTTCCTCTGATTGGCGGAGGCAAACGGATGACGTTATGATTTCTGACTCAGCCAACTAGAAGAAGCTTTGCATTCATTTGAGAAATACAAAGCTCCCTGTGAATGGCTGAGCAGCCCGACTCGATTTTCATTCCAGGAGCTAGAAAGATAGTGTTCCTGATGCTGAAAACCAGCGCTGTATACCGCACGTAGTCGAGGCTACATAAAGTTCATACAGTGCTACAGCCTCTGCATGTGTTAGTGAAGTAGCTTGTTTGGCCCAGCTTGGTCAAAACTTAGTATTTAAACTTCACAAAAACATGGAGATCACCCTAAGGGTATGCTCAGCAAGCAAGAAGAAAATATACAGACTTCCCAATTGAGTTAATGCCCCAATCAAGCCAAACATTTTTTTTTTTTTTAAGTTTTGGATCGAATGGGGAAGGGATAGTAAAGCTTCCAACGGTTTTCCGTTTACCACTGGGGAGATTGCTTTTTGGGACAAAAAGCGTCAGGTAAAAACTCCAAGAGTAGAAAACAGATTTATTTTTTTGGCTTTTGTCACCTCACTGAGGATTTTCCTTCAGCACCTGTCCCGGTGACCACAATTAAACATATTTGAATCAATTAAACCATTTGAGAGCGCAGCATTCCAGAAACAGAATGGGGTCGATTGATTTACTAAAACTGGAGGAGTGCACAAAATCTGGGTACAGCTCTGCAAAGAAACCAACCATCTTTCAGTTTTATTTTTCGTCAAAGCTTAATTGAACAAGCTGAAGTTAAAAGTGGATTGGCTCCCATGCACAACTGCACCAGATTTCACACTTTCCTGTTTTAGTAAATCAACCCAATGATTTATGCACATGTTCTTAAAGTGATTGCAAATGCTCCAGGGTTTTTACTGCATGATGGTAAAAAAAAAAAAATCTTCCTTGTGCAGAAGCCCCCCAAATACTCACCTGAGCCCCATTGCAATCCAGCGATGTGCACGAGAGCCTCATTGGCTGAGATAGCAGCGCGGGGCAATTAGCTCCCACCGCTGTCAATCACAGCCAGTAAGCCGAAGAGAAAGGGGATGGAGCCCAGCGGTGGCTGTGTGTGTGAATAGACATGCAGAGGAGCGGCTCTGGAGCGAGCCTGCTTGGGTGCCCCCTTTGCAAACTGCTTACTCCGAGGGCACTAGGCAAGAAGGAGGGGCCAGGAGTGCTGGCAGGGCACCCGAGAAGAGGAGGATTGGGGCCGCTCTGTGAAAAACCACTGCACAGGAGGAGGTTAGTATAACATGCTTGTTATTAAAAAAATAAATAAATAATAATAATTGCCTTTACTATCACTTTAAAAGCCCAACATAGGCACGATAGAAATTATTCTCTCTAATGGGGACACTTCGTGGTGTAGGGATTGGTTACATCTGCGGACAATGTATTTATCACCCATCCTTCTGTCCCAGAGACTATCGATTCCCCATTTCTTGTATCAGTGTCAGAGAGATAGAAAGTGCAGGAAATCTCCCTAATTGGGGTATTAGACAAATTAAAACCTGATAGAATTGACTCCTCTTCTTTTTTTTTGTATAATTAAGGAAAAAAGGCATTTGGCAGTTAGGCTTTCTGTAGATGCTTAATTTTTTCAAAACATAGCGTCATTTTATTCAGGACAAAACTACTATTGCGTTGCCTACTTTGTTTTGTAGAGATGCATAATTCCATGCACTATTTCCACCGAGGGGTTCCCACTGAAGAAAGTGATCTGCTCAGGCAGCTGTTTAGAGGGAGAATCAGGAGCCGTTTTGTTTGTGGTTGCAGATGATTCTTCTGAATTCTCTGGATCTGAGCCCTTTGGTGCATCTAACGTAGACAGAAATGAAGAAAGTTTCATGTTTTACAAGTTAGATTCAATCAAAATAAAATAGAAGAGTATGAATTCTAAAGATTTTCCCTCAATTAGGGGTGTACACATCCCTATTATTATAAAAGAAAAGCACTTTTAAAAAAAAGGTACATACACCAACTATGTCTGTTAAAGTGCCATTTTTTGTAGTAATCCTATTCATACCAAATAAAATAAACTGGTTCTTCTGAAAATTTTATATTATAACCTCCACATCTAATCCACCATATATGTATCCATGTGAAATACAGTCACTATGATCAAAAAAAAAAAATACATCAATTACATCACAAAAAACAGCGCCAGCATATAAATAGAAGATTGAAAGGTGGTAAATTTCCAACGCATTTTACAGGCCAAGGGTCTAAATCAGTGATCTTCAAACTACGGCCCTCCAGCTGTTGCGGAACTACACATCCCATGAGGCATTGTAAAACGCTTACATTCACAAACATGACTAGGCATGATGGGAATTGTAGTTCCTGAACAACTGGAGGGCCATAGTTTGAAGACCTCTGGTCTAAATCTTCAGGCGGAGATAGAAGTAAGGCATATGCCTAATATTGTGTGAAATCACAGCCAAAGTATTAAAATCATTGCTGCCACTCATGAATGCAAGAATATCTGAAAGGAGGGGCTGCAGGAGATCATTGACAAAGAGTACCACGTGACAGGGCCACGGTAAACTAAAAATGGGTAAGTATACACATCTTTTTTTACACAGGATAAACTGGATAGGTAGCAGAAGGGGGAGAGAACATTTTTAAGTGTAGTTAGTGTTAGGCTGAAATTCCAATTTACAGGGAAAGTCCTTCCCAACACTAAAATCGCCACATCTACAGGAGTCCACGATCTAAGATTAACCTATCTAGCCCTGTAAAGAAGAAATTGGCATACATACCTTTTTTGAAGCGGTTTCAGTCTCCAGCAGCAAAAGCTCTGCAGAAGAGAGAGCAAACAACGGCTGGGAAACGAATGGGATGTGATGTCACCCATAGAGTTACTATGGAGCTTCAGATGTCTGCTTCCTTCTCTGCACCCGACTCCACAGCTAAGCTGCCTCTGACAGCTCATCGTGGGACCAGACTGAAGCGGCAACAGATAAGGTTTGTATAGCTATGTCTTTTTTACAGAACTAGATGGGTTAGTCTTAGATTGTGGATGCCTGTAGATGTAGAGGTTTTGGTATTACAGTGGACTTCCCCTTTAAGGATTTCAGTAAACTGAGCAATTATAACAAGACCATTGGCATTCTAAAAAGACTAGAAAGCTAACAAGTCCATCATCTAAAGAACATTGGTAATCTTCTTTTCTGAATGCACTCAGGATCATTTACTATGGCCAAATAATAAAGACTGAATTGCCTCAGCCAATAATCAAATAGTTCCATTCTGAGAATTGAAACCTTATGTAAAAGTCTGAATGTTGCCAGTTTGTATACGACACCTGCTGATAAAACAAGGTGGAGTTAACAAGCACAAAATATTTGAATGATAATTTCAACTTTTACTCGCATGCCAAACAAGGCAACATTTAACTGCCAAATGAAAAACTAGCCATGAGCCTAAATCTTAAGAATGTAACCGGTCAGCTGGCATTGCCACTCACGTTTCTTCTTAAAGTGTATGGCTGGGCAAAATTTCAAACAAAAGTGAATCTCTACAATACATGCACACTTCCCCATGTTTTATCGCATTAAAAGCGTGGCAGGTAAAGCAGAATACCTGTTACTCCTGTCTGAAATCCAATAAGATCCTAACTTGGATCTGCCTCTTCTGCAGCAAAATCTCAAGCAGTGTTCTCAGCCCTGCCTGAGTAGTCCCTTTTAGACTACAGAACACCTCACCTGTTATCTTCATCTAACAAATAGGTGTGGTCTGTAGCCCTTAAGGGACTTCTCGGGCAGAGCTGACAACAACGCTTGGAATTGTAGTACACCAAAAACAGGTTTGTCAGCTCAAACAGGAAGTTATTAAGTCACTGAAAGTGTATTGCATAAAATGTACTAAATCATTTTTTTTAATTTTTATTATGCTCAGACACTAAGTAAACTGCTTCAGTACACAGCTACTGGATGAACAAGTAACTACTGGTGAGACAGAGGTTGTTTATTCCAGCTTCATTATACATTTGAAAAAAAAAAAAGTAAATAGATTGTAATCTCTAATGGGCATTGTTAAGATTATGCTTTATTTAAATGTTTTTTTTTTTTTTTTTAACACAAAAAGGTGCTTTATTGAAGTAATGAAAATACAACAAATAAAAATATTTCAGCATACATTTGTAAACTTGTACATTAGGATATAGAATGTTTTAAGTAATACCGGGAAGGTATAAAGAACAAGATACAAAAGTATAACATACTCAGTAACCCAGCCACCTATTAACCCAATACAAACATATAACTTAGGTCTTATCTTCAAACAGTGGTAATTAGGCAAAAGCATTCATAAGTGTTGATGTATCAAGAATTAATCCAAGTTATTGGGTGTTGTGGATAGAAGTAGTCGAGCAACAATAAGGCTCCAGCTCACCGACAGGGAAAGAAGGGGAGTCCCGTCTAATGAGTGGAGTGAAAGAAGTGGGAAAGAGGAGAAGAAAAAAGAACAGATTGACAAACACTGAGGGGGAAGGGTCCAGGTAGGGGAGGGGGGAGATAAGGGTAGGTGTACAGCCTCCAATGTGGGGAGGTTATAAACTGTAAACTCATACTGCATAACTAAAAAGCTTTGATGTACTGATCAAAAAAGAAATTGCCATCTAATACGGATCAGGGGAGAAGTGCCTTCCAATGGGAATACTCCACTCTACGTGGGAGATTTTAAAGTCAGGTATTCTTGTGAGGTTGTGAACAGTTTCCAATTGGCCCAGAGTTTGTGGAAAAGATCATTTCTTTCATATTTCATAGCAACCGCCCTTTCCATCTCAAAGAGTTGGTCAAGGTGTATGATCCAATCCCTGAGTGTGGGTGTAGTATTAAATGTTAAATAGTCATGCTTAATTGAATGTTGAAGTTTTACTTTAACTGTTATGTTGTCATTTTACCAAAAATCTCTTCCTTTGCAACTTAAACATTTTTGCTGTTGAGAATGTAAATTTCCTGGTGTTAAATAGGGCCATGCCAACCAATTTAACACCTGATACTAGAAGCTTATAATATAGCTCATTGTTATTTGACTCCTACTCATCCTTGTCTAGGAGATAGGGGGGGAGTCAGCGACCTGCAGCTTGGTGACATTGTTCCCCTAGGGGTTCTGAGCTGAGGTGGTCTGACACCTCTCCTCTACTCCCTTTGTTAGAATATACCATGTTAAACTTTACATGTGTAGTGTAAACGCACTTTGGTACGAAGATTATAGCTACTGTTTGAATACTAGTATGTTCTTTATTGGAAAATGTTCTACCTTGTTGTTATTTTCTGATATGACACTTTGTTCGATGTGATTTTCCGCTTTCTTTTCACCCGTTTTTGAAATTCAATAAAAATTCTTGATTGAAAAAAAGAAAATGTAAATTTCCTCTCATTGTTATCGGAGTTGTGAGAACATTTTTGTTTGTAGGATATTTTTCTATTCTGAAAAGTGGTTTGTGGAGTTTGCTTTCCTGTTGTACATACATCGATTTCCTTTATGTAAAGGCATATTTTATAGGGTCTCTTGCTGACGATTATGGTAAAGGACTCTTTCCTGTTATGCATGATTCTATTTTCATTATATGTAGAATATGATGTGTAAAGACTAGAAATATATCCTGTTTTGTATACTGTATATAAGAGAAAGACTTTTGTTGGAAACGTTTCTGGGAATGCCTAGAGGATGAGCCATGATGCCAACCCAAGGCCTGAAAGTTCCAGTGAACACCACGAGAAAGAAATCTGAGGTTCCAGCCTGAAGAACCGAAGGATGATTTCTTTGCAACATCAGTTCCAGTCTGTTTGTGGATGCCAAGTTCTGTACATACGTAGAGGCAAGTCTTTATGGGGTAGTGGATCTCTCCTGGCTGCATGGGTAACAGAATACTTTTAGAAGTTATTTTAGAAAACAAACTCGAGAAGTGAAATGACGTGGACTTTGTACAATCCGGAAAACTTACGGTAATTTGCAAGGCTCAATATAAGAGACTTTAAAAAAAAAAAAAAAAAAATTCTATAGACTATTTTATTAACTTAAAGATTATCATTTTTATTTTTTAATCTTTTCATGGACATTTTCTATACAATTGAGATATAAGTTGAGATGACCTTCATTTAATGTATTATTATCTGGCCATATGTTAATTCAATGTGTATACTGTTTTTGTTTCTATACATGTTCATAAAAGATAGGCCAATGCATTTAAAAGAAAGCAATCCAGGATGATCCATATTGGAGGCCAGATTTAGAATTGTAACTTTCTGACAATTGAGAGGAAATGGTTAGGATTTATTTAAATGTATATAGTCATGCTTAACGCGGTTGTATACTTACCTAAGAAAGAAAACCCTGCAGGAGAAAGGTATAATGAGCTAGTATGCATCGCATACTTGCTCATTATGAAATACTGACCTTAAAATGAAGCCCCGACACGGTCATCCAATCACCGCTTAGGAAGCCGTCATGTTTCCCTCTGCGTCTCTTCCTGGTTCGGCGGCTCCGGCACTGAGTGGCCGGAGCCGCGATGACGTCACTCCCGCGCATGAGTTACTTTCCGGCAAGGATCCGGCGAAGAGCAATGAAGGTCCGCCAGACCTTCAGAGCGCATGCGCCGCTGGTTTTAGCGGCTGCATGCAGGACGAATATCTCCTAAACCTCGCAGATTTAGGAGATATTAATTATACCTACAGGTAGGCCCCATTATAGGCTTACCTGTAGGTAAAAAGTGGAGTATACTACCACTTTAACTGAATGTTGGAGTTTTACTTTAACTTTTAAATTTTACTGAAAATCTCACCCTTTGCAACTTTTTTGCTATTGAGGATATAAATTTCCTCCCATTGTTATCGGAGTTGTGAGATCATTTTTGTTTGTAGGATATTTTGCTATTCTGAAAAGTTGTTTCTGGAGTTAGCTTTCCTGTTGTAACTATATCAGTTTCCTTTATGTAAAGGCATATTTTAAGGGGTCTCTTGCTGACGATTATGGTAAAGGACTCTTTTCTGTTATGCATGATACTATTTTTATTATATGTGGAATATGACATGTATGGACTGGAAATATATCCTGTTTTATATACTGTATATAAGAGCCAAAGACTGAAATTAAAATTGAGTAACCCATTCACTATGCTCTGGGGTGTGAGTGAGTTTCTTCCAGGGCCCTGAAGTCTGGACGTGTAGAATGGAAAGATATGCCGGCAAAGGTTAGTAGAGACTACATAGACAAATAATATAGAAAGGGATAAATCCCTTTAGGTAGATAAATACTGTTGCAGTTCTGGGATAAACTTTTTGTTATAATAAAGTGATATAAGGGAATATGGATATTTACCATTAAACTTGTTATAATATCATCAGGTATAGTACTCTTTTAGGCATGGCTCTCCGATTTCTATTATATTAAATGTTATTGTAATTGTACTGTCTACCCTTATGTTGTAAAGCGATGCGTAAACTGTTGGTGCTATATAAACCCAGTATTATAATAATAAGAATAATTTTGTTGACCACTTTTTATGAATGCTAGTTGCGTGGCGGTTAGTCTAGTTCTGTGGCTTTAATACACTGAGTCTCTGTTTAAGGACAAGAAGGCAGATCAGAATATTTGGACGTCATTATTAGCATACTTGTTTCAGGTCAATGACTACTGAACATTGAAACCATTGTGTCAGAAAGCAGGAGATTTTTTTTCTACTTGCCAGGCAAGTAGAGATTTTTAAGATTTTTTTTTTTTTTTTTTTTAGAAGACGCTGTCAATGGAAGCTACTACGTTTCTATGACAACAGATTACCATTAAGAATCAACTGACATATTATTCTCACCTACAAAAAGGTCTCTATTGAAATGTTTGAATATATAACAATGTACATGGCGACATTCACCTGTATTTGGACCTATGGTTTCTATTATCACATCAGTCATTTCCCTTCTCCCAATGTGCTGATGCAGAATCGCTGTCTTTTCCACAGGCGTCTTTCCATCCAAGTAGCCTGCAGCAGCATGTAACGTCTTCTCTTTAATTTCCTCATCAGACATCTCCGTGGCTAGGCAGGAATATAAATATTAATGTGTTGTGGTTTACAGGAAAGGCAGAAAACAATAGAGCATGCAGCAATGGACTAACCTCTATGTGAATATAAAATTTTATATATATATATATTTTACACACACATACATACATACATACATATACACACACATTTAGCAGCTCAAAGTAATTGGATTTTGTACTCCACTGAGTAGATAGTTCAGCTGATCATAAATCACTGCTTGTATGACTATGAAAGACAGTGCTGTGCCCCACTTAAAAGGGAAAGACGTGGCAATACTAATGTCTGATGTGTGTCATCACTTATTTATAAGACATAAGATGCAGTTTTGTCATATTGTTGCGTTCAGCTATGGGAAAAATAGATAAAACAGCCCCTTGATGAGTGAATATTTATGGAAATGCTGGATACGGTAATGTTCTAAAATGTACCACATCATGTCAGATAATAAACTATGCTCTGCTGCATGTTTTATACCAAGCTAAAGGTCTCCTCATACTTTCCTGCAAAAGCAATGCCTAAATCTATTTCTTGAAGGCATGGTTTAAAGGCTATGTTCATCTTTGGACCATGTTACACCCATAGAAGAGCTTTGGCTACACTTGTCTTTTAAAGCAGAACTTCCCCCAAAAAAGTAAGTCCTGATTGTTTGCATCCTCCTCCCTTCCACTGCCACATTTGGCACTTTTTTGGGGGGGGGGGGGGGGGAGTGGGTACCTGGTTTCGAAATGGCAATCTATGACGGAAGTTCTGCGCCCCCTCACCCCACCTTCCCCTGCAGTCTTCTGGGACACATCACAGATCCCAGAAGACTATATAACTATTCACAAGGCGCAGTGTGGCTCACTCATGAGCAGTAGGAAACCGGCTGTAAACCCACCAGGCTTCACTTTCGGTTTCCCTTACTAGAGATGCAAGTACCTACACCCAAAGCCAATTAAATAATCGGCTTGGTTGAGGACATCGATGGGTCCCTGGACAGGTGAGTATCCTTACATAAGAATACAAACAGAAAAATGTAATAGGCATTGCTTTGCGGCAAAAAACGCTGTAAAAAATTGCATGACTTTGAGGTCACAAAAGTGTGAAAGGGGCCTTCAGTAATTAAGGTATAGTGTGCCCCCTTTCAATGCAGAGAGACCAGCGTGCCCCCTTCAATGCAGAGATGCCAGTGTGCCCCCTTTCAATGCACAATACAATAAGGATACAGTATTTGTAGCTGCTAAATCTTGTTTTTTTGGGGGGAGCCTGGAGCTCCTCTTTAACCACCTCCCGCCCACCCTATAGGCGATTGACGGTTGGAAGGAGGTTGCATTATCCTGACCGGCGTGTCATTAACGTAGGCTCTTTACCATGTGACCAGCTCTGTCCAATCACAGCTGGTCACATAGTACACAAGAAGAGCAGTTGATCAGCTTTCCTTAGTTCGTGCCTGACAGGCACGAGTAGAGGAGAGCCAATCTGCGGCTCTCCTGACGGGGGGGGGGGGGGTCTGCACTGGTAATCCGAGCATTGATGACCAGTGCAGACCCTTGGGGGGGGGGGTGCCACTAGAGCCACCAGGGATGCCCACCCATGACCCCAGGGATGCCCAAACATGATCCCAGGGATGCTCACCATGGACACCAGGGATGGCATTCAGGGCTCAAGAAGCCTGCCAGTGCCCTCCCCCTTCAGTGCTGCCCGCCAGTGCCCTCCCCACCAGTGCCCATCATTGCCATCTATCAGTGCCGCTCACCAGTGCCCATTATTGCCCACCAGTGCTGCCCATCAGTGCCCATTAGTGCTGAACACCAGTGCCCAAGAGTGCCGCCTATCAGTGCCCAGCAGTGCCGCATATTAGTGCCACCCCATCAGTGCAGGAAAAAAACGAATCTATTTACAAAATTGTATAAAACAAAAACTTTTTTTTTCTTTTCTCAAACTTTTCGGTCTTTTTTTATTTGTTTAGCAAAAAAAAAAAACCTTGCGGTGATCAAATACCAAATACCACCAAAAGAAAGCTCTATTTGTGGGAAAAAAAATTACAAATTTGGATTAGGTACAATGTTGCATGACCGCGTAATTGTCATTCAAAATGCAACAGCGCTAAAAGCTGAAAATTGGCCTGGGCAGGAAGGGGGTGAAAGTGCCCGGTATTGAAGTGGTTAAAAATAACCATGTCAAGGTATAGGACATTCAAATAGTAACAATTTTAACAAGCAGTAAATTTGTTTTAAAAACAAAACCTTTCCTGACCTCTATAGATGCAGCTCTGATGGACAATTCATCCTCATATTATTCAGCAGAAGCACAGAATTTTTTCTCAGCAGCACAGCTCTCCCCTACCAGCAATAATTTGTGCATTTATCATTTTTTTCTAAAAAAGTGAATTTATCCTTTAAAGCTGCTCCCGCCCCCATTCTAAGTCCTATACTAACTACTCTGTAGAAGAAAAATGCGTATATTTACCAATTCCCTGGAAGCTTTGGTTCGGTTTTGTTCTCAGCGGCGGCTGGTTTCAGTGAAGAGGAGAGATCGTCGGCAACAGCTGCAATGCCTATGTGGTCACTTCATCCATAGACTGTCTCTCATCTTCCCTGAAGCTGGACCCAGGAGCTGATCATGTGAAGAGACCAAAGCGCCCAGGGAATAGGTAAGTATAGACACCTTTCCTCTACAGGGTAGTTAGTATAGGGCTTAGACTGGGGTGGGAGCAGGTTTAAGTTTAGACTGGACTTTTACTTTAACCACCTCAGACCCGCACTATAACTGAAAAACTCTTGTTCCAGGAGGGCGTCCATGGACTTCCTCCCAGAATTACACCCCCTGCGCACCCCCTGGGGCATGCATTGTGATCATTGTGCCCTTCGAATACAACTGATCACCAGCGCCAATGAGTGCAGCCGCATCAGCAATCATCAGTGCAGCCTCATCAGCGAAGAAGAAAAATACTTATTCGCTAAATTTTACAGAAACAAATAAAAACTTTTTCCCTTTTTTTTTTTTCCCCATAAGTTTCTTTTTTTGTTTGATTAGCAAAAAAATAAAAAAACTAGTGGTGATTAAATACCACCAAAAGAAAGCTACGTCTCAAAAAAAAAAAAAGTGATAAAAATGTCCTACGGGTACAGTGTTGCATGACCGTGCAATAGGACAGAAAGCTGAAAATTGGCCTGGGCAGCAAGGAGGGGAAAATGCCCAGCACTGAAGTGGTTTAAGCCAAGTACAATTTTCTGACCTAGTGTCATGTTACACACATATTTAGAGTGTAACATGAAACATGATCCAACTCCTCTTCTCTACGTTGGCTATTGTCACATTTGAATTTAGTGCAGCCGTGCCTGGCTCCAGCCTCAAAGCTGTATTATTCATTCACAGAGTCCCATCTGTCACAGTTGCTGGGGGACATTAGTTCTCAATCAAGCACAAGCGCAGTGACATCACTGCATTTGAAATCCGCCCCCCTGCGGGTGCGTGAACTAAGGTCGGGCTAGCTGGTAATGGAGGCTGAGGCTTTGCGGCCTGCTGGAGTGGGATACATGCTCCTTTGTGCGAACCCGCATCCTCCTCTGGTGGGCGGGGCTGCAAAAAGCACGGCTGAGGGCTTCCCTTGCTTGCTCTCTCACTAACCCGTCCACCTCTGACAACTCCTTCCCAGGTTAACAATTGGGGTTGCAGTTGAAGGCTTCATCTGTCAGCCTTTCCATACCGCCAGTGAGAGGATGGGCGGTGCCGCCTCAGTGTAGCTTGTCAGTGCTGCCTGTCAGTGCTGCCTATCAGTGCTCATCAGCCAACATCAGTGAAGGAGGAAAAATTACTTTTGCTAAATTTTTATAACAAACTAAAAAAAGGCTTTTTTTTTGTTTTTTAAATTGTTGGCCTTGGCAATCGCTTTGCACTAGGCATGAGCAATTCCTATTGCCTGTTGCCCCGGACATGCAGTTCTGGGCTCTGGGCAGCCGATTTAAAAAAACTGGCTCCTAACTTGTTTAGCTCCTAGATTCAAAGCAAATCTGTAAAGGTTTGTAGCTCAGTACAGACCTGAGCTGGAGAAAGAATCTGCATGAACCAGAGCATTGAACCGATGATCCAATGGGCAAGGTTGCCAAAAATTGCAGGGTCCAATGGATAAAAAAAAAAAGAAAGCTAATAAAAAATAAAATTAAAAAATAAATAAAAAAAAGTAAATTTTTGCAATATGGGTGCATTTATATACTTTATTTTATTTTTTGCAAAAGGTGCAATTCACTTTAATTCTTTTACTGCCCCTGACGTAGGTCTTACGGCGGTGGCAGCAGGGGAGTTCTACACAAACTCATGTACACTTCACAAGCCAACTGTCTGCTTTCTAATGAGAGCGTTGAATAGCCTGGGGATCACTTTCTGTGACCTCCAGAATGTACCCTTTCTCACCATGCTTCCTGGGCTCCACTGTCCCAATTCTAGGCCCAGGACTCGCATGAAGGTTATTGCTTGGGTTGGGGGGGGGGGAGGGAGACCTGGCCAGAATAAACCAGGAAGCAGTTTGTCATTTCTGGTTTCTGCTGTCGCTTTCCCTGACTTTTGCAGCCGGGGAAGAAACTAATGGAGAGCAATTTCTTAAAGAGGAAGTAAACTCTGAAGAAATATTCACAGTAATCATATGGCCACGATGTATATCATTTCTAAACTCACCAGGATATGAATAAGCCCAATAGGATCTGTCTTACGGTTTGTGCAGCTTGGTTTGTTTTTTATCTGTTTCGGCCAAAGCCGGCGCCATGTTTGCGGTTGCCTTCCGATTCCAGCCTCATCTGTATTTCCACCCTTTCTTCTCTGTCAAAGACAGAATCTTGTGCATGCTCAGTAAAGATAGACCAAGCCTCGTTTTAGTATACCGTTACCTTTGCAACAAAGCCTGGCAAACCAATAAGGAATACACATACAAATATCTTCTCTGTTTTAACCATGAATGTTATTGTTCACAGACCCTGTGACGTAGCTGGTCACATGGGGTGTTTCAACAACACCGGGATCTTGCGGGATTGTAACGCCATGGAGCTATGCTATAGATGCACAGACTGACATCTTGCTGAGTGTGTCGGGAGGGACAAAACGCGTGCGTGAGTGACGTCACTGGCACAAACATCGACGATATCTCCTAAACAAAGCAGTTTGTAATACTTTTAAAGCCAGCTACATGTAAGTGATTGTAAAATGCTTTACATGCGGAAAAGTTGGGCAGGGAAGCTTACTTCCACTTTAAACAGTAACTCTACTTGTTGACAAAAAATAATCAACGTACACTGAAAGGATTTTAACAAACTTTGTTACAAACTTAAAAGTTTAAATGTTAGATCATGTCTTCTGCAGGCGGACTGATTCTGAACAGGAGTGACTTATTCATTTTTGATTAGCTGATGCACTTGCAGTGAGGAGAGTCGCAGGGTCTGCATTTCTTTATCCTTTAGCTGTGATTAACCCTTAAAGTGGAGTTCCACCCTAATTTAATACTTACCTCCATCTTCTCGCTCCGGGTCACCTGAAAAAGAAATGGATAATCGCATATTTTTTTTTTTTACTTACCTCATAGCGAAGAAAAAATACTTACCTTACTTCCTTCTTCCTCCTTCCTCGGCCGCGGCCCGTCGTCACTTCCTGGCTCTGCAATGATTCCTGGGAGCTGAACGTCATAGCTCCCAGGAATCATTGCGCCTGCACCGGCCCCGACGTCAGTTCCGGG
The DNA here is from genome assembly GCF_965119305.1 of Pelophylax lessonae. Lineage (NCBI taxonomy): Eukaryota > Metazoa > Chordata > Amphibia > Anura > Ranidae > Pelophylax > Pelophylax lessonae. The sequence continues at coordinate 226,014,353 of NC_138768.1, forward strand.
TCGCGCGCATCATCCCCTTCTAAACAGCTTCTGGGCATGCCCAGAAGCTGTAGAGGGATGACGCGCGCGACCCGGAAGTGACGTCGGGGCCGGCGCAGAGCATCGTGGGACCGATGAAGGCGGAAGAAGACGCCGAAGGGGATCTCGCTGGCTTCAAGCTGCCCACATCTGAGATGGCAGCGCTGGACAAGACGTTTTCAAGGTAAGTATTCGTCCTAACAGGTAAGTGCAACCCGGGACAGATCAGAGGCTAGCCATTGTGGAATGTACTAGCCCTGACTGTCCCGGGGGTATTTAAAAAAAAAAAAAAAAATCCAGGGTGGAACTCCGCTTTAAGGAGAATCTCACCAACACGTAAATGTTTGTTCCAGAGATGCCAACGTGCCCCCTTTCAATGCACAGATGCCAGCGTGCCCCCTTTCAATGCACAGATGCCAGCGTGCCCCCTTTCAATGCACAGATGCCAGCGTGCCCCCTTTCAATGCAGAAATCATCGTGCCCCCTTTCAATGCAGAGTGACTAGTGTAAGCGTCTGTTTGTTCCCCCCCCCCCCCCCCCCGGCGAGACCAGTGCACTTATCTAATCAGAGCAATCCATGGCTGTATGTGGATTTGTGCTGCAGCTGCTGGGGATTCACTCCGCCCTTCTCAGCTCACTTCTCCACTGGGATCCCCGGAGGAGCTCTAATGCTCCATACAGCCACCGACCGGACCTCTGCAGCTCCCGGGGTACGGCTGGTCATGGAGTGGCTCCTGGAGACGTCTCAGACTGGAGAGGAGAATCGGCGGCTTCTCTTCAGTCCCCGAGCTCCTCCTCGGCCAATGGCATGGGGTTTGCCTTTCGGCCAATCAGGAAGCGCGTATCGGACACGCTTCCTGATTGGCCAGGAGGAGGATCTGTGTGACAATAGCAAATTTTAATTTGCTATTGTCACACAATGGGTGGGCTCAGGGCGCACTGCTCTGTGCCCCGGGTCCACCCTTTGCTGGATCCTATTAGAGCCTCTGGCTCTAATCTGGTGACCAAAAAAAAAGCCACATTCAACTCCATGCGTCCGGCGCCCCGCATGTAGATTAGGGGGCTGGACGCATGGATGGGGGCGGCGCCCCTGCACCCCCAACACACCGGCCGCCACTGGTCACAACTGTATTTGCTATACTACTTTTTTATTTGCAATTTTTTTCCCACAAAAGTAAAGCTAACTCTATGTGATATAAAGTTTTAGTGAAAAAAAAAAAAAAATGATGTTACACCCAATGTGTTTGTAGTTGCTGACATAAAAGTGGTTGTAAACACTAACATATACCCAGTAAAGTGAACAGCCTCAGATGATACACAGAGGAAACAAATCCTCCTACATAGATTTTACTTGTTTATCTGCAGCCTTTTCTCTACACCCCTATAAAAAGGGCAGAAAAGTCATCTGTCAGGAGCACAGAGGAGGGAGCGGAGAGGCTGCAGTAACATTGTGTGAGAGCTGATTGGAGGAAAAGGCACATATTTTAAATAGACAAGCTTTCTGCTGAGTTCTACCCCCCCCCCCCCCACACACAAATGGTACCTCTCTATACCAGGCACCAGGAAAAGAAAGATAATGAACCAGATTCATTTTTCCAATTTCGTGAAGTCTCTTACAAAATTTGTCATCAATTTCTGTTGGAAAATCCTACTAATAAGGACACAGACCAGAAAAATAAAAAAAAAAAGGTTATATCCCCTACCCACCCCAAGACAAAGCAAAATAAATGTTCTGGTTGGATTTCACCTGTAAAACTGGCCATTATACAATGTTCTTACTCAATTTCCTTTAGATTTACCTTCAACTAGAAACCTATAAAAGTGACGGCAGAAAAAAGACTGAGTAGTCATTGAGTCTGCCCAGTGTCTTAATACATGTTTTGCATTTTTTTTTCCCTTTACCTTTTCTGTCTGCGTATAGATTTATGTTCATCCCAAGCATGTTTGAAGCCATTTTCTTTGCTGGAAGTGTGTGGTGCAATGGCCTGCCGGACTGCATACAAACTGAGTCTTTAGGTTTGACCTCATATATGGTTTTCGGAAATCTAAAGGACTTAGTATGACATTAAATCCAAAAAATAAGGCAGCACTCACAGGGCTTGAAAGGTGAACACACAGTGAGGAAGCTTGAAGCCAAACTCCACTTTTGTTGAGAGAGAGAAAAAAAAAAAAAAAAGACCCTCCCCCCTGGGTGATCTATGTACAAGGATTATAACAAACTTTGTTGCAGATTCCTACCTTTTGTTATTCTGAATAAATCCCAGTGTGTTTGTCTGTATCCATGTAGGAAAGGGAGTCTAATGGGAGTGGTTTCATAATTATCAATCAGCTGGGCACCTGCGGGACACTAGTGAGGAAATCTGTTAGGCCTGCATCCCTTCCCCCAGACCAAGTTGACAGAAGGGAGGTGGAGTGGGAATCCTAGTCCCATGCAGCACCTATCAAGTACTTAACCCACCTCCCTCTCCGACACTCTCCACATTGTATTAATCTATTTTCTCCTGTTTCTCCAAAGGCTCGTACACACGATAAGAAAATCTGTAGGGAAAATTCGTCTGACGACCGATCTGCCGATTTTCGGATTGTTAGTATGGTGCTTTTGACAGCCAACTCCGACTTTTCGGCTGACAAAATCCTGATGTGAAGGCTATAAAATTTTTGTCGTCCGTAATACAATGTCCGATTTTCGTCTGATTAGTACAGATTGACGGAAAAAAATCTTAAGAGCAAGACTAGGCATGCTCAGAGACGAAAGAATGCATACAAAGCAATCCAACACATGACATCACTTCTGGAGTAGAATTCTGTCGTACAGGAAAATTTGTGCTAAAATAACCTCTTCACTTTCCACATCAGACTAGCATGCCACAAAAAATGGACGACAGATCGTTCGATAATCTGATCGTGTGTACGGGGCTTAAGAATTGCTGTCATCTAACGGCCCACAGGACTAACCTTGACCTGAAGCAATGGATACAGGCTCCGACTCACTCCAACGGCAACACCCTTGACCTTCTCTTTTCCCATCTGTGCACTCCGTGCAACCTCTCCAACAATCCTCACTCACTCTCTTATCACCACTTAGTTTCACTCTCTCCCTGTCTTCCACCTCCCCCCCCCCCCCAACTGCCTAACAGTTACCCGTAGAAACTTTCCCCACCTCAACACTTTGCTTCTCTACTCTGCTACTGACAACCTCTAAAAAAAAACTCACCCCTGTCCTGCCCCAACCTAGCCACTTTAGTCTACAACAGCTCACTGTCATCCTCCCTAGACAAGCTCGCCCCCCTCACTACTCGCAGAATCAGGCCTGACCGCTAAAACCCTGGCAAACAGACGACTCCAGAAGTCTCATAAAACGCAAAATCGCTCGAGCGTCTGTGGCGGAACACTAAGTCCCAAGAAGACTTAAACCAATAGAAATCTGCCCTCCTAAAATACTATTCCTGCCTCCACACTGCCAAACAGACCTATTTTATCAAGCTCATAAACACATTATCATCCAGTCCCCGTCAACTCTTCTCTACCTATAACACTCTACGCTGTCCTCCACTGCCTCCAACCTCTAACTCACTCCCTGTCCAGATCACCAATCACTTCAAAAATAAGATTGATACAATTTGTGAGGAGATCTCCAATGCGCAGAAACCTCCATCACTCAACACTCCATGTCCACAGGTACAATAATTGCTTCCCTCATTCAACCCTGCTAGTATTAACAAGGTTGCTAAACTTTTTTCTAACACCCATCTAACCAGCTGCCCCCCTGGGTCCTGCTCCCTCGCAAATGGTACGCTCACCCGCTGACTCTATTCTACACTCTCTTATTCACATTTTCAATCACTCCCTCTCTTCTGGCATCTTCCCCAACTTTCTAAAACATGCGCTAGTCACCCCTATTCTTAAAAAGCCCTCAATGAACCCCATCAATCTTAACCTACGCCCCATCTCCTTATTCTCCTTCTCTACCAAACTCCTTGAAAGATTGGTCTACAACCGACTGAGCGACCATCTGACTATGAACAAACTTCTCGATGCCCTTAAGTCCGGATTTTACCCTCAACACTCCACAGAAACTGCTCTCCTTAAACTCACAAACTACCTACTAATGGCAAAAACCAATGGACTCTATTCTGTACTACTTCTTCTGGACCTCTCTGCTGCCTTTGATACAGTGGACGACCACTCCTCCTTGAAAAAATGCCGCTCATTTGGTCTCCATGACTGTACTCTTCGATTGTTCTCATCTTACCTATCCCACTGTTCCTTCAGTGTCACTTACAACTCTACTTCCTCCTCCTTTCTCCGTCAGGGTCCCCCAAGGTTCTGTTCTAGGACCTCTGCATATATATAACGTTGAAGAGTTTTTGTGCTGCAACTTCTGTCTTCTCCCTCTCTTTGGCAAGAATGATGTTCACACCCCTCGGACTCTGTGTATGTACAGATGTAGTACAAAGCTTCTGATCCTAGCAAAGCCCTATGACACATCTGCACATGGAGGTCCTGTGCACGCATAGAAACAAAGCAGGTATGCAAGTCAAGCACCTCACAGGGCGCTACGGCACATCTGCGCATGCACCAGCATAGAAATGGTGGTGCCGCAAGGTGGTGGGGTCAAAACTAAAAGGGACTGAGATTCCTCTTTAAAGCAGTATTAAACGCAAAAGCAAACATTTATTATACTGCAGCTTACCAATTCTTAGATGTGATGGCTGTATTCGTTTTCTTTTCTGTGCTTTTCTTCTTCTATTTTCATATGGTGATCCAGCCAGCAAGTCTGTTTTTCACAGAACAAGCGCTCCAGCAGAATGTATCAGTTTACATGGATGAGAAACCACTTAAACATGTAGTAAATTTGTTTTTTTTTTCTTTTTTATTTATACCTACAGGTAAGCCTATAATAAAGGTACAGTAAATGTCTCCTAAAAGGGATATTTACTTAACCCGTTGGCATCGGCCATACACAAATATGCGGCCTCTCGGCAGGTAGGCCTTGGCACTGAGCAGCCACATTTTTGCGTGAATTTTGGAATACAGCTGTGCCGATAGCAGGAGCCCTGCGTGCTCCCGGAACAGTTACCGGCAGCTAACGAAAAGCTCACTATTGCCGTTTGGGATCAAGAGCCTTCCGATCATGTGATCGTCATGGCAGCCAATCACGGCAGTCACATGATCATAAACCCTGCCCCGCCTCCTGGTATCCCAAACCCCTTAAAGGGCTGGGAGGCACCGGCTTCAAGGGGCAGTGCCGGCGATGTCACTGGCACACTGTGCTTATCTTTGAACAGTGTGCCTCCTGGGAGTGGCGTCATCGGCGCGTGGCAGTCATACGGCAGCAACCTGCGAACACGGGAGGAAGGCAGGCCGGGTGAGGAAGGCAGGCCGGGTGAGGAAGGAAGGCCTGGCAGCACGCCGCTGGAGGGCTTAGTTTTCTGGTAGGTCTTTCATTCTGTGCTAGTATGCCAATGACATTATTTTGCAGGGAGAAGACAGTCCATGGATGTCCTCAAGTTTCCGTGGTTCTACCAGGATGATGCCTGCATCTAAAGCCATCATCCCAGTATCAATCTTTTCAGCTGGCGATTCCCTGTAATGCAGAAGTGATCCATGTGACTAGTTACCACTCGATTACTTCTGCGGGTGGCATAATTAAGTGGCGTAGTAATTTTCTACCATAAAAAAAGTAGATTTTTTACAGGTAGGAGCGAAGTGTCAGAATTGGCCTGGATGCAAAGTGGTTAAACACCCCCCCCCCCCCCAATCATGATGTGCCTCCTGTGCTTATTCCTCCAGCACCGTGTCTCACTAATTCAGGTGGTGACCAGACCGCTAGGTGAAAACAGCCTATAAAAAGGAAAACGAATGCAGCCACAACTAATGATTGGTAAGCTGCAATAGATTCCATTTTAGTTGAATACCATTCTGTGCTGGATGCGGGACTCTTGGAAAGGTTTCCCTCAAATACTGAAAGGAAAAGCCAACAGTCCTAGCAGACAATGTCTGACTACAATACACTGAAAGAACAATGTGACCCAGGGCATGCTAGGGACACACACTGCTACTAGGAGGCAAGCCTCAGTAATAGGAGCAGCAGGTAAGCAGCCATGACAGGTATCATCCCTCTATAGGAATCCCCCAACACAGGGCGCAGCCCGGCTCACCAGCACGATATTGGAAGCCCACAGGAGAAGGAGAATGATCCGCAAGCTCCAGCCGGACGACAACCAGTGAAACACTCATATGTGTGGTCAGACATGGGCCGGGAGAGCACACAGGAACAGTCACTACACCAACCAGGGACCCGACACTCCGACTATTCCCTCTAACGTCTCACAACTGCACGTCCGGTGTTCCGTTTTTTCACGGAACACCGGAATTAGGAACCCGTGACCCCATCTGGGACTTTTCATTGGTCACTTACCATGACTTGACAAAGATCCGCGGCCGCCATATTTGATGTGGGAAAACAATGTAAACAACCAGGAGATGGAAATAGACCTGCGTTCTGCCTTATGACAAATGATTGCGGAAATATTTATAAACAATAAGTTAGTTAGCTATACAAGCCTATGCAGCAGAAGAAACACTATATACACAAATTATATAATCTACTGTAGGTATGCGCTTTCTCGGTTACGTACGTCTGTCACTCTTACTTCAGCTGGGTCATTTCTCCCTGCGCTTCACATGACCGTGGTCTTCAGAAAAATGGCCGCCTCAGAGGGACTTGCTTGGCCTCTAGTGTGTGAGCGCTTGTAGTGGACCTGTCATAGGCAGTCCGAGGAGAGCACTGCTGTCCGAGCTCAGGGTGAGTTAGAGTCTGACACTTCTCACCAGAAGGAGAACCACAGGAGAGGCAGCTGATGAGAGAAATAGACAGGTACTGGATATAGAGTTCACTAACACAACCGGATAAAAAGATCCCACTCTGCACTTCAATGAACAATATCCATAAATAAAACAAAATGAAATTGGGACTTTTTATGCATAGGGATGGAGGAATATGGCCTTACCCTGTCATTTCCTCATTCAAAGTCCCAAATTTCTCCCCCCTTTCCCATATTGAACAATATCCATACATAGGGTGTAGATATGGAGGAGCTCTCAGTCATGTATGAAGTGTGGATAATGAACACTCGGGAGTCAGATAAACTTTTCACCCCTACAACCAATCAGATTCTTGCTGTCATGACAGGATGATGGCATAGACAAAAGATCTGATTGGTTGTTACAGAGGCGATGCAGGGAGTTTCTTTAGTTGTTACAAAGATGATATATAATATAAAGTATGGTTCTTGCGCTAACACAGAGGATGGTAAAATACACCTCAATGCAGCATATACTCAAGCTGGTGCTAAATAAAACAGCTGTTCAAGGTAATATATAGGGGGTTGTAATGTGCTTTAAGGTGTACTAAAACCCGTATAAAAATATCTGTATAATAAACAAGTAACATCCTATTCCAAATTGGGAATAAAAATATAAAGTGCTTGTGTGCTTCAAATCTAGGTGATATATGTAAACTTAATTTCAAATGCCACTGTGCATATCATAAAACCTCATCAATCCTTATTATTAAATGAGGTGCCTTAAAGCATATAAATAGATAAGGTGCTTAATATAAAAAGTGCAGGTGCATCAATATAAAATCCTAATATACCACGTGCTTCTATAAATGAATAAATCAATATGCTTCTTCGGGGCGTTAAATGCTAAAATTAGGTGTTCCAAAAAAATTATATAAAGTAGTCCAATCAAACATACAAGAGTCCAATCAGCAAATTATAATATAAAGTGATCCGTAGTGCTTTCTATTTTCTTCCACCTTCCCCGTGTCTTGTGTGTCTTCAGTGCATACACCTCTAGGTGCCCAAAATGCTCACCTCATTCAGGTAAGTTATACACCTGTGTTATTTAGCCAGCAGTGCCTCTGGTTTCTGTTCCTCTCCACTTTATTCGTCTCCCTCTGGGATGCTCCCTTGTCTCCTGAGTGGTATCCAGTACTTTCTCCTATGCCACTTTCTCTTTCTTATGGGTGCTTCCTAAATCTTTCCCACTTGCGATTCTTTACTGCTTCTCTTTATCTTTTCCAGCTCATGTAAATGATAGGGGCCAACATAGTGTAGTCATTCAAGAAATTTATTACACAAAAAATAGCCAACTCACATTTAAAATCACGATCGAGCGTTTGTTGGTCCGGGTTCTCTGTCCCGTTCCGATACGTCACTTCCGGGTAGGGTTGAGTGAACACGGACTGTATTTTTCGTGTTCGTACCGAATAATTGGATTTTTGTTACCCGAACACGGACCCGAAAACTTTACTGTATAGTCAGGTAAAAATCCGTGTTCGGTTGTTTTATTTCCGGGTTTTGCATGCTTTGGCGCGCTTTTCATGGCGGGCTTTCAACAGCCAATCAACAAGCGTTTAACTGGTGTGCCTAAGCCATCCCAGCCATGCCTACAAATGTATCAGTAGCTGTGATTGGCCGTCTGAAGCATGTGACCAAGTCTTTATAAGTTTGAGGCAGCGCCGCTGCGGCGTCATTCTGCTGTTTAGTTCAGGGAGAGAGCACACATCAACGTGCTGGCTGCTGATTAGGGACAGACAGGAAAAAAAAACCATTTGTGTCCGGATAGAATTGAGGGACAGGTCGGAGTGTGTTAGGCAGGGCGAGTTGTAGGCATTTTAGGGACAGAGTCTGCTGATTTTTAGGGTCAGTGTGTTCTACAAACTACAATCGATATTGCTGTGTGGGGTGGGGTTTGCAGTGACCGATCTATGATCTTTTCAATCCTTTTAGGGACAGAGTCTGCTGATTTTTAGGGTCAGACAGTGTGTTCTACAAACTACAATCGATATTGCTGTGTGGTGTGGGATAGGAGATAGGCAGGTGTCAGTGGTCCACATCCATTTTGCTGTGTGTGGGCTGCAGGGAACACAATCTTTTTGGGGTACAGTGAACACAATCTTTTTGGGGTACAGTGAACACAATCTTTTTGGGGTGCAGTGAACACAATCTTTTTGGGGTACAGTGAACACAATCTTTTTGGGGTGCTGGCTGCTGATTAGGGACAGACAGGAAAAAAAAAACATTTGTGTCCGGATAGAATTGAGGGACAGGTCGGAGTGTGTTAGGCAGGGCTAGTTGTAGGCATTTTAGGGAGAGAGTCTGCTGATTTTTAGGGTCAGTGTGTTCTACAAACTACAATCGATATTGCTGTGTGGGGTGGGGTTTGCAGTGACCGATCTACGATCTTTTCAATCCTTTTAGGGACAGAGTCTGCTGATTTTTAGGGTCAGACAGTGCGTTCTACAAACTACAATCGATATTGCTGTGTGGGGGGGGGGGGGGGGTTTGCAGTCACCCGATCTACGATCTTATCAATCCTTTTAGGGACAGAGTCTGCTGATTTTTAGGGTCAGACAGTGTGTTCTACAAACTACAATCGATATTGCTGTGTGGTGTGGGATAGGAGATAGGCAGGTGTCAGTGGTCCACATCCATTTTGCTGTGTGTGGGCTGCAGTGAACACAATCTTTTTGGGGTGCAGTGAACACAATCTTTTTGGGGTGCAGTGAACACAATCTTTTTTGCCCACTGAGGAGGAGGGAGAAAAGTATTTTTCTATCGGGCACTGTGTGCAGCATTTTTCCTTCAGCTGTGCTGTGCTGAGTGACTGATCATACACTGCTGTGTTCAGTTCACATGTGCTAATATTGAGTGGTTTCAAAAATCATACACTTTTTTTCTATTCCACTATTCAATATACAGCCTTGGGTTAAAAAAAATTAAATTGTGGCCTGCAGCAGAGCTGAATGATATTTGGGGTTTTTGGGGTTCATCTCATACTTCTGAAGATTTGAGGGTGCTGCCTGTTCCATACTCCTCCTACTCCTCATTCAGCCTTTTAGGGGTACAAACAATAGTAATTGGGGCCTAGTGTGCTTCTGTACGTGTGAGATACATACACTTTTTTTGATCATATTTTCTATTCCGCTATTTAATCAAAACCTTTGGGTATAAACAATTAAATTGCGGGATAGTCTGTGTCGGTACGTGTGAGATACACCTTTCCAATTTTTGGGGCAAATCTCATACTGCCGAGGATTTGAGGGTGCTTCAGTCTGCCTCCAGCCTGTTCCAAACTCCTCCTACTCCTCATCCTGCCTTTAGGGTACAAAAAATTGTAATCGGGGCCTAGATTGTGTTTGTACGTGTGAGATACACCGTTTTGTAAAATTTGTCCTATTCCGCTATTCAATATACACCCTGTTTGAGTGTAAAAAATTAAATTGCGGGATAGTCTGTACCGGTACATGTGAGATGCACCTTTTTAAATGTGTTTGGCGCATCTCCTTCTACCGCCGAGGATTGCAGGGCGCTTCAGTTTGGCTCCTGTTCCCAACTCCTCCTACTCCTCTTCCTCATCCTGCCTTTAGGGTACAAAAAATTGTAGTCGGTGCCTAGTCTGTGTTTGTACGTGTGAGATACACCGTATTATAACATTTTTCCTATTCCGCTATTCAATATACACCCTTTTGGAGTGTAAGAAAATTAAATTACGGCATAGTCTGTATCGGTACGTGTAAGATACACCTTTTAAATTTGTTTGGCGCATCTCCTTCCACCGCCAAGGATTGCAGGGCGCTTCAGTTTGCCTCCTGTTCCCAACTCCTCCTACTCCTCTTCCTCATCCTCCCTTTAGGGTACAAAAATTTTTTAATCGGGGCCTAGTCTGTGTTTGTACGTGTGAGATACACCGTTTTTTTATCCTTTTTCCTATTCCGCTATTCAATATACACCCTTTTGGGGTAAAAAACATTAAATTGCGGCATAGTTTGCATATTTGACTGTCCGATACACCCGTGTGATACTGTTGTTGTGTTTTTCCACTATTCAATAAACACCTTTCTAGGGCAAGATCATAAATTACAGAAATATGAGGAGACCGTCAAATAGGGGCCGTGGTGCTGCTGGTAGAACTCCTGTTGCAAGGAGAGGACGTGGTCGATCTGTGCCAGCTACACGCACAAGTGAAACACCTTCCACAAGTGTGAGTAGGCGACAGAACCTGCAGCAGTATTTGGTAGGGCATAATGCGCCTCTAGACGTGATGAGGCCTGAAGAAGTACAGGCGATAGTAGATTGGGTTGCTGACAGTGCCTCCAGTTCCTTCACATTGTCTCCCACCCAGTCTACTGCAGAAAGGTCAGAGTTGGCACCTGCAGCCAATGTCCAACCGTCTTTCACCTCACCCTCTTGGAAATCAGGCAAGCAGTCTGAGCCCCAATCCATACAGCAGTCTCTTTTTCTTTTTGTCAGCAGGGTTTCCCAGGGCCATCCACCTAGCCCTGCCCCAGAAGTTGTAGAGATTGAGTGCAGCGATGCCCAACCACTTATTTCTCAAGATGAGTACATGCAAGGACCATCGCAGCACGTCTCCGATGATGACGAAACGCAGGTGCCAACTGCTGCGGCGTTCAGCATTGTGGAGACCGACAAGGAGGGCAGGGGTGAAGACTGGGTGGAAGATGATGTGGAGGACGATGAGGTCCTCGACCCCACATGGAATTAACGTCATGCAGGTGACCTGAGTAGTTTGGAGGAAGAGGCGGTGGTCGCACAGAGCCACCAGCACAGCAGAAGAGGGAGCAGGGTGCAGAAGCGGAGCGGCCGTGCCCTAGACACTACGCCCGCTACTGCCCAACGCAGCAAGGGAACGAGCGCACCAAAGTCAGCTCAAAGGAGTTCTCTAGCGTGGAAGTTCTTTAGAAAATGTGCTGATGACAGGACACGAGTGGTTTGCACCCTGTGCAATCAGAGCCTAAAGCGAGGCATAAACCTTCTCAACCTGAGCACAACCTGCACGATCAGGCATCAAAGTGCAAAGCACGAGCTGCAGTGGAGTAGACACCTTCAAAACCAAGAAACGTCTCTGGCTCATCCTGCTTCCTCTTCTGCTGCAGTCTCGGCAGCTCCAGCCACATCTGTAGTGATACCGGCACCTGCCACCCTGCAAACAGAGGATCTGTCAGCAACACCACCACCTGGGTCACCAACCATCTCCACAATGTCCGTGGAAGCGTTCAGCTTTCCATCTCCCAAACACTTGAGAGGAAGAGGAAGTACCCCCCTACCCACCCGCGATCCCTGGCCCTGAATGCCAGCATTTCAAAATTCTTGGCCTTTGAAATGCTGTCATTCCGTCTGGTGGAGACGCACAGTTTTAAAAACCTTATGTCGGTGGCTGTCCCACAGTACGTCGTGCCCAGCCGCCACTACTTTTCCAGGCAAGCCATCCCTTCCCTGCACAACCAAGTGGGGGAAAAAATCAGGTGTGCACTGCGCAACGCCATCTCTGGCAAGGTCCACCTAACTACCGATACGTGGACCAGTAAGCACGGTCAGGGGCGTTATATCTCCCTAACGGCACACTGGGTAAATGCAGTGGCGGATGGGCCTGAGGCGGATAGCAATTTGGCGCATGTCCTTCCACCACCGAGGATTGCAGGGCGCTTCAGTTTGCCTCCTGTTCCTAACTCCTACTCCGCTTCCTCGTCCTCTACCGCCTCCTCACCCGGACAGCGTAACACCTTCACCACCAACTTCAGCACTGCCAGGGGTAAACGACAGCAGGCCGTTTTAAAACTTGCCTGTTTGGGGGACAAACAACACACCGCGCAGGAGTTGTGGAGGAGCATGGAACAGCAGACAAATGAGTGGTTGCTGCCAGCGAGCCTCAAGCCCGGCCTGGTGGTGTGCGATAACGGGCGAAATCTCATAGCAGCTCTGGGCCTAGCCGGTTTGACGCACATCCCTTGCCTGGCGCATGTGCTGAATTTGGTGGTGCAGAGGTTCCTTAAAAACTATCCCGATATGTCAGAGCTGCTGCAGAAAGTGCGGGCCGTCTGTGCCCACTTTCGGCGTTCTCACCCTGCTGCTGCTCGCCTGTCAGCGCTGCAGCGTAACTTCGGCCTTCCCGCTCACCGCCTCATATGTGACGTGCCCACAAGGTGGAACTCCACCTTGCACATGCTGCAAAGACTGTGCGAGCAGCAGCAGGCCATAGTGGAGTTTCAGCTGCAGCACGCACGCGTGAGTCTCTCTGCGGAACAGCACCACTTCACCACCAGTAACTGGGCCTCCATGCGAGACCTGTGTGCCTTGTTGCGCTGTTTTGAGTACTCCACCAACATGGCCAGTGCCGATGACGCCGTTCTCAGCTTAACTATCCCACTTCTATGCCTTCTTGAAAAAACAATTCGGGCGATGATGGAAGAGGATGTGGCACAGGATGAGGAGGTGGATGAAGAGGTAACATTTCCAAGGCATTCAGGGCAGTCATTCGCAAGGGGCTCCGAGGGTGGGTTCCTGCACACACAAACGCCAGGGACACAATTGTCCAGCAGGGGCACAGTTCTGGAGGATGAGGAGGAGGAGCTGGAGGAGGAGATGGAAGCATGTTCACAGCAGGGTGGCACCCAGGCCAGCTCATGGCCATCACTGGTGCGTGGCTGGGGGGATACAGAGGACACGGACGATACACCTCCCACAGAGGACAGCCTTTCGTTGCCTCTGGGCAGCCTGGCACACATGAGCGATTACATGCTGCAGTGTCTCCACAACGACCGCCGAGTTGCCCACATTCTAACTTGTGCTGATTACTGGGTGGCCACGCTGCTGGATCCCCGTTACAAGGACAACTTACCATCCTTAATTCACTCACTGGAGCGCGATCGCAAGATGCGCGAGTACAAGCGCACGCTGGTAGACGCGATGCTGCTGGCATTCCCACCTGACAGCGGGGCCACAGTGAAAGCACAAGGCGGAGGAGGAGGAGGAAGAGGTCGTCAACGCAACCAGGGCACCGCCAGCACCTCAGAAGGCAGGGTTAGCATGGCCGAAATATGGAAAAGCTTTGTCAGCACGCCACAACAAACAGCAGCACCAGCAGCTCATATGGAACGTCTTAGCAGGAGGCAGCATTTCACCAACATGGTGGAGCAGTATGTGTGCACACACCTAGACGTACTGAATGAGGGGTCTGCCCCTTCAACTTCTGGGTCTCCAAGTTGGGCACATGGCCTGAGCTTGCCCTTTACGCCTTGGAGGTGCTGGCGTGCCCTGCAGCCAGTGTATTATCTGAACGGTTATTTAGCACGGCTGGGGGCGTTATCACAGACAAGCGCAGCCGCCTGTCCAGAGACAATGTGGACAAGCTCACGTTCATTAAAATGAACCAGGCATGGATCCCACGGGACTTTTCCGTACCTTGTGCAGAATAGCGATGGATACCGACCTTACCCAGCCATTGTTCCATTTTTGCTCTTTCTCACTCTTTTGGGGTGTACACTCATTTAAAATTTGTGAAAAGAAGCAGTGTTGGCTACCTCGTCCTACTCCTCCTCCTCCACCGCCCCTTCCACCTACACCGCCCATAGGTGTGCGCAGCCTATTGCATTAGGGTGTGCACCCCAAAGTTTAAATACACATGCATGTGTTTGCCTACATGTACATGGCCCCGATACATTACTCTCCCTGCTGGCAAAGTGAAATAGAACAGGTCCGAGGGAGATCTTTCCCATCTCCTCACTGGCAAACAGAGCGATAATGCTATGTGCCCTAGGTGATTAGGGTGTGCCCAGGCACATCCGGCACACCCTGTGCGCACGCCTATGACACCGCCACATCCACCACCACCTCAACCTCCCTCCTACTCCATATGGGCCTCGTCCTTCAGAGATGAAGAACATTGTTTTATTTTTCTGTTTTTTTTTGTTGTTTTAAGTTATTTCCCTATCCACATTTGTTTGCAGAGCACTTGCCATGCTCTTAACTATGTTTTGCTGCCATTTGCAGCAGTCTAGCCCTTTCCATTGGTGTTTTAGAGCCATTTTAGTGCCTGAAAGTTCGGGTCCCCATTGACTTCAATGGGGTTCGGTGTCCTGGAAAAGTTCGGCAAAAGTCTGGGACACGGACCCGGACTTTTTCTTAAAGTTCGGCCGAACCCGCCGAACACGGACATCCAGGTGTCCGCTCAACTCTACTTCCGGGTAATCCTACGCGTTACGTCACAAGGACACCTCGCCCTGAGGAAGCGATCCCATTGACAAGCATTATGTCCGTATAGCACCCGCAAACGGATGGGGTGATATACGGAACGGCCGTGTGAAAGAGCCCTTAGTCTTTAAGAGTTTAAACTGCCCTTACTTACAGATGGAAGTTCATTCCTTTGATCTAAAAGAAGGACATTATACATTGTAGAACATTGTGTTTATAGTTATCTAGCAGCCTTAACAATGTTAATAAACATTTGGGGCTTCTTTTTTTTTAAGCAGAGAACCGCTCTGTATGAATCGAGAAAATGCCATTATAGGATCCTTGGGGGGGGGGGGGGGGGGTGAATCGAGATCATTATATTTTATTGAGTAATGGTGCAGATGTACTAAATACCTTTTCCCATCAGCAGTATATAGCAGTCTTGTGACCATGGGCATCCGCAGAACTTTTTTTTTAGGGGGGGGGCATCATTTTAAGGTCACCCGTGCTCCGCCCCTTTTTGACAATGTCATGAAGGGGAGGGGCTTAGTCATTATCAAATAAAGCGTGTTTTCTAAATGTATGGGGGATGGGCTTGTGAAATGAACACGGAGATCTGTGATCCTATATAGAAGGATCACAGGCGCTCTGTGTTCATTTCAGAGAGAACAATGGTCTGCTGTGTCTACAATAGATGACCGGTGTTCTCTCTGTGGGGAGCAGTCGTGGGTGGCCAGCGACACTCAGTGCCGCCAGTCCTGTGGATCGGCCTCCCCGCTGTCTAGTGGGGGCGGGCGCACGCCCCTGGTGCATAAGGGTCCTTTCACGTGAGCGGTGCGCCCAGCGGATTCCGTTTTGCTCAGCGGGGATCGATCCGCCGATCCCCGCTGAGCAGGCGGATGACAGCTCTGTCTCCGCTTACTTTGCAGAGAGGGAACTGTCAGAGCTCTGCTCTCCTGTATGGGAGATTGAATAAAAACGGACCCCCTGTCTGTTTTCATCCGATCCCATCCTCCAGACGGATGGAAAATAGGGTTTCCATCCGTCTGGATTTCACAGACAGGATCATATAGCAGCGCGTGTCAGCGGACATGTCTCCACTGACATCCGCTGCTCCATAGGGGTTCATGGAGTATCCGGCGGACCGGATCAGAAAGCCCGTGTAAAACGGGAGACACCAATGGAGACACCAATATCCCATTCCCTAGGATTAATATCCTTCACTTTAAATCGCCAATCATGTTGTGTGAGTTAGTGGCAGTGCCCCTGGCCCTGACTGTGTCTTATAGCTGATGGCTCATGTCATTTGCCATTAGTTCTACATCTTCTTCTGAGTCTTTCATTCGGTAGAGAGCCACAATTATTAGACACTTATCTGCATCTTTTTGAGTTTTTTATATAACATTTTTGATGTTGTTATATTGAAGCTTTACATGACGTTTTCGTAAATTTGATGTCCAGCACCATAAGAAATATTTAGCTCCTAGATTTTATTTCTTTGTTTTTTTTTTTACTTTTTTCTATAGGTATTCCATTTTAGAGGAAACTAAAAGATTGTTTCACTGGAATACTGGGCACTAATATGGCAGCATAAGTGGATGCATTTAAAAACTTAAAAAAATATTCCCAGGAGAGTAAGAGCCAAGATTTGTTGGGTTAAAATTGGAAGAAGAATCTCAATGTTTCACTTCTTCATTTTTCAATAGCACTTGAAAAATGAAAATGAATCTTTCAGTCCAGGTTCACACTATTGCGATGCGGGAACACTGCGAATCTACTGCATGTTCCCGCATCGCATTCTCAGCACAGGCAGTTCACACTGCCATATGCGATACGCTGGGGGTGTCAATTCAAAGTTAACGACACCCCCAGATCAGATCGCATATTGCAGTGCGATCTGACAGTTCGCACATGAATCGGATCGCACTGGTGTGAACCACCATGCAATCCGATTCTGCTGCGGACCAAAAAAAGGGTCCTGTGCGAGTTCACTGTGATTGCTGTGCGAATTCAGCCATACAATCTGTATGGCTGAATTTGCACCGCACAGACATCGCATGTGATTTTAGGAGCAGTGCGCTCCCAATCACATGCGATGTCTGTCATCGCAATAATGTGAACCGGCCCTCACTCTCCATGGCAATGATAATGTTTCATGCTACATAACAATGTCGGCTAATTTGCCATCAGCCTGCTACTCCAATTCAGAGAATTCCCAGGAATAATTGGCACATCACTTACTAAAAAGGAGATGACATGCACGCAGCTAATCCCCAATGCAAACAGGAGTAGACTTTTACCTAATCATATTCTGCTTTTCTTTTGTGTAGTCCATATAAATAGCCTGAAATCAATTTTTGTTTGCTTGAGTCACTCTAATCTGTTTTGCTGCAGGAAAATGAATTTGCACATGCTAACACATTGACAAACTCAAGCAAGGACACTGGTAAGGTACACAACAGCCTGACAAATTGACAATCAATTAGACCGTTCTAAATCTTCTGACAAATTTTCAGAAGAAGATGTAGAACTAAATGTCTAATTGATTGTCAGTGACAGTGACAATTAGACTTACCATATATACTCTTCACTGCTCAGCCAGGTCACGTGTCTGTCAGGTCACTCCGAGTCCCGCTTCCTCTCCAGGCACGCTGAGGCTCCTCTCCTCTGTGGGCCGCAGCTCCGCCTCCCTGACTGACGTCAGCAGCAGGAAATCCCCGGCCCGCCCCCTGCAGCTGTCAGAAGGGCAGCAGAGGACCAAGGACGGAGAGAGGAGGGAGCCAGAGCCAAATCCAGTTTGTGATATGGCGGCGATCAGCGCTGCGCTGCAGGAAAGCAGTATGTGTGGAATCATGCTATTATTCCAGGGGGGGCACTTGCCCCCTCTTGCCCCCCCTTGCGGACGCCCATGCTTGTGACGTCTATCAGTGCCTGATTAAGCTTGTAGGAGGAGTTTTCATACTGCACTGAGCTGTCCTATCAGGATCCATGACTGACCGTCTTTCTGGACAGTGCTGATTGGCCCCGTGCTGATCACATGCACCCTCCCAAGAAAAAAAAATTTCCAGCAATACGCACCAAACTGAGCATGTGCAGCCTGGCTCCAAAGGCTCTGTCTTATCAGGAAATGTCCTGGGGTCAGTGAAAGAAGGGGAGGATCTGTGCATACAGGATCAAACAGCCTTTTTACACAATGCACAGGATTAACCCCTTCCACAGGGAGTATAACACGCACGCTTTACTGCATATACAGACTGATTTTTCTGTTGTGGGTTTATTAACACTGTAAGATTGAAGTTTCAGTTAAATGTAAAAATATTAGTTCAATTATGTATTAAAAATGATTAAATGCTTGAGAAATTATTGATTTATTGGTTTCCCAAAATAGTTACATTCACGTCATTCCGGGAATAACTGTGGCAGTTAGGCACGAACTGTAAAGCCATCAATTGCCTTCAAAGTATAGGAGGGTTTAGTTCCAGTTTAAGAACAACAAACATTGTGTCACTTGCCACCATCGCCTTCCACCAGCTGCAGCGTGTCACTTTCCACCGTCGCCTTCCACCACAAGCAGCGTGTCGCTTGCCACCGTCGCCTTCCACCACATGCAGCGTGTCACTTGCCACCATCGCCTTCCACCAGGTGCAGCGTGTTACTTGCCACCGTCGCCTTCCACCAGATGCAGCGTGTCACTTGCCACCGTCGCCTTCCACCAGATGCAGCGTGTCACTTGCCATCGTCGCCTTCCACCAGATGCAGCGTGTCACTTGCCACCGCCCGCCTTCCACCAGATGCAGCGTGTCGCTTGCCACCGTCGCCTTCCACCAGATGCAGCCTGTCGCTTGCCACCGTCGCCTTCCACCAGATGCAGCCTGTCGCTTGCCACTGTCGCCTTCCACCAGATGCAGCCTGTCACTTGCCACCGTCGCCTTCCACCAGATGCAGCCTGTCACTTGCCACCGTCGTCTTCCACCAGATGCAGCGTGTCACTTGCCACAGTCGTCTTCCACTAGATGCAGCGTGTCACTTGCCACCGTCGCCTTCCCCCAGATGCAGCGTGTCACTTGCCACCGTCGCCTTCCACCAGATGCAGCGTGTCACTTGCCACCGTCGCCTTCCACCAGATGCAGCGTGTCACTTGCCACCGTCGCCTTCCACCAGATGGCAGCCTGTCATTTGCCACCGTCGCCTTCCACCAGATGCAGCGTGTCACTTGCCACCGTCGCCTTCCACCAGATGCAGCGTGTCACTTGCCACCGTCGCCTTCCACCAGATGCAGCGTGTCACTTGCCACCGTCGCCTTACCCCAGATGCAGCGTGTCACTTGCCACCGTCGCCTTCCACCAGATGGCAGCGTGTCACTTGCCACCGTCGCCTTCCACCAGATGGCAGCCTGTCGCTTGCCACCGTCGCCTTCCACCAGATGGCAGCCTGTCGCTTGCCACCGTTGCCTTCCACCAGATGGCAGCCTGTCGCTTGCCACCGTTGCCTTCCACCAGATGGCAGCCTGTCGCTTGCCACCGTCGCCTTCCACCAGATGGCAGCCTGTCACTTGCCACCGTCGCAAATGCAATGTCAGGGTTTTCTCTGTGCTGTCTGTGAAACATCTCACTGTTGAAATATGGCCATCCAGCCTCTCCCCAGTGCTGCTGCCTCAGCCAGATCACAAATCAAGCAGGGAGCCGGCATTAGATTCTCAAGGAGCGAGAACCCTACAATTGGCAGATGCACAGTTGACTGTAGGGTTTCCCTCCTATGAGAACCAAATGCACCGCTGATCTCATAGGTGGCGAACCCAGCTCACACAAGGAAGGACAGGATGTGATGATGCGAGTGGCACGTTGCTATGTAAACAAATAGCCTCTGCTCCCGGAGGCAGTGTGTCCTGGTGTCATTTTCCCATTTGACAATAATTTTTTTGGAATCTTTTTATTGAATTATATGCTAAATTGAAGTAAAAAACGGGGGCATTTTGGGCATACCTAGGCCCAAAGAGTAAACAATAGCAAAAATTCAAGGTACAATAAACCGTTAACCAATCCTAGTACAACTGTATTGTTGATCTCTGTATGTTCAATTTTTGATCACTTACTACCAGTAGTTTTAACTGAAAATGATTAAGTAGCAAAAAAAAAAAAAAAAACCCTCAACCATTTTTTGTATTCTAAGTTTACACATTGATAAGTAATACTTTTGATGTGTTCTCTTATTCTTACATCTTATTTCCCTAGGTACAATGCTGATAACCCGAGTTTTGCAAGCTTCTTGCAAGCATCCTTCGGCATGGAGACGCTGCCTGTTGCAACAGTGGAGTCCAGTAAGATGGGGGCACGCATCTACCCAAGTATATAAGGCAGTGGTTTTTGATATGGGAGGTGTACTTTTACCTTCACCTTACAAATTAGCTGAAGGTGAGAAAACGGCATGTTTTATTAAAATTCTTCAAATGCTAAAAAGTCTAGTTACCGATTACAAGATTTCACTATCTGACTTTTTTTTCCCCCCAGACTAAAGAGCAGTCGTCTCTGGTTGCCAAGCATCACTGTACTTTGTACACTGACCTTTGGTGTAGTAAATAAAAGCATACGTTTTTTACCGAGCATGTTAGAGAATATTTTTTCAAGTCCAACTTCAGGCAATTTTTTTTTTTTTTTAGATAAGGTAGGAAATAGAACTTTGGTCAGGCATATTTAGTTTGAGTGTGATCTTATTGGTGAGATTTCCCCTTACATTATGCCCTGGTGACACCAGGGAAAGAAAGAACAGGTTTCATCAGCACAGGATAGCAAAAAAAAAGTATGATAGGAACTCTAGTTTTAGTTTTGTATAGAGTGGCGGTTTTTTATTGCTGTCGGTGTCCCCATTAGGGAGAGTCACCCTCTGTATTTGTCCTGTTTATACCATTGTCAACGAGAGTGAGTGATAGGCCTCATTAACTTTATCCAAAAATGAAAAAAATTTGCCTTAGTTTGACCTAAATAGAAAAAAATGTTTTTGTTGCTGTCTCTGTCCCAATTGAAAGATGCCCTCTTACTTTCCTTTTGAGACCCTTCCATCCTTCACAGCAATGAAGTAAGAGACAACAAGGAAAAAAATCTTAGAGATGTTCTGATTCATCCCCGCTCTATCCAGTTTTGTTAGTTGATCAGTTGCATTGATTACATACTGTATATGTGCAATTATGGTTGGATCTATAGTAGTACCATACATTATCAATTTAAGTTCCATGTTTCTCTCTCCCTAGATAGTGATACTGATGCATTCACCACTGTGTCTTTATCTCTTACACAGAGTGGGAGATCCGTAATAATGTTCCTGGGGGCACCATAATGCAAGCCATTCTAACTGGTGGTGACGGTGGACCTTGGATGAAATACATGAGAGGAGAGTTATCTGCTCAAGGTTTTGTGGAAGAATTCGGATATCTCTGTTCAAATATTGTGAGTTTTACCTGCTGGAGATATTGTAAGAAATGAACTGTTTCAGAAACCACAACGCAAATTATCTGACAATTTTGGGTTCTGTTTGATAACAGGTCTGTGCTTTGGAAGCAGGTGACGTTCTTGTCAGGATTGTATTCTCTAGACTTATCAAACTGGTGCAGTGGAAAATATAGCAATGCATTATCAGCATCATAGGCATGCGCACAGTTTAAAACCCCTGTTTAAACCCCTGATAATTCAACAAAACCCCCTAACGAGTCTCTAAAAAAAAAGAATAAAAAAAGAAAATGGTAAAAATAATAAAATATTAAATAATAAAAATAAAAACTACTGACACCATCCACTGCCCTACTGACACCGTACACTGCTCTACTGACATTACACATATATTTATATATATATACACACATATATGCACGCACACAGACATGCAACATTATGTGTTTGAGCTTTGAGGTGCACACCCTAATGCAGTAGGCTGTGCACACCTATGATCAGCATCTGTGTATAGCCACTTGCTCTCTTGAAGATTTTTTCCCCTTTATGACTAGGCCATTTTTTTGGGATACGGCACTGCGTTAATTTAACTGACAATTGCGCAGTCATGTGACTCTGTACCCAAACAAAATTGATGTCCCCCTTTTCCCGCAAATAGAGCTTTCTTTTGGTATATTTTATCACCACTGTGGTTTTTATTTTTTGTGCTATAAACAAAAAAATAACAACAATTTTGAAAAGAAAACAATATTTTTTGCTTTCTGTTATAAAACATATCCAATAAAGAAATGAAAAAAAATGTAATGTAAATTTAGGTCAATATGTATTCTGCTACATATTTTTTGGTAAAAAAAATCTCTATAAGCGTGTATTGATTTTGGATGGATATTGGTTTGCACAAATGTTATAGCATCTACAAACTAAGAAATATTTTTTCTCTATGCCCTCAGTTCCTTTCTCTGTATCAAAAAAGAGAGGGATGTTTACATTTCTTGTGACTGCAATAAAAGTGATCAGATTTTTAAAAAAATATAAAATAAAATAAGTAGGAAAATTTTTTTTCTTTTTAAGTGCCCCTGTCCCTGTGAGCTCACGCACCAAAGAAAACACATACGTAAGTAGCTCCCGGAAATTTACCATCGGAGGATTTTGCGGTCTTACGTCCAGGCCACTTTTTGCGATTCAGCACTGTGCGACTTTAACTGACAATTGCGCGGTCGTGCGACGCTGTACCCAAACGAAATTTACGTCCTTTTTTTCCCACAAACAGAGCTTTCTTTTGGTGGTATTTGATCACCTGTGCGATTTTTACTTTTTGCGCTATAAACAAAAAAAAGCGTAAATTTTGAAAAAATAACAATATTTTTCACATTTTTTTTATATGAAATTCCCCCCAAAAAAATGTAAAAATCAAAATTTTTTTTAAATTTTTGGCCAATTTGTTTTCTGCTACCTATGTTTGGTAGAAAAAATCACAATAAGCGTATTTTGATTGGTTTGCACAAAAGTTATTGCGTTTACTAACTAAGGGAAAGATTTCTGTAATTTTTGGTGTTTTTTTTTAACGAGTAATGGCGGCGATCTGCGTTTTTTTTTTTTTTCTTTTGCGGGACTGCGACATTGCGGCGGACAGATTGGACCCTTGACTGACATTTTTGACACTTTTGGGGGTACCAGTGACATTACTGCAGTAATCAGTGCTATATATATGCACTGTTACTGTAAAAATGACACTGGCAGGGAAGGGGTTAATTTTATTGGAGAGGGAGGGGTTAATGTATGCCTGGTGCTTACTAACGTGTGTGGGGGGAGATGACACAAGGACAGATCGCAGGTTCAGCTATGCTGAACCCTGCAATCTGACCCTGCCTGTCACTTAGGAGATCCGCCCGCTTGTGTTTACACAAGCAGGCGGATCTTCACACTCGATTCCCCGACGATCGGGGAAGAGCAGCGGCGATCGCTGCTGCTCCTCCCCTGGCCCGACTCCCGCTGTGACTGAATACAGCGGTAACGAGCCTCCGGCGGTGCGCGCGCGCCGCCAAGAAACGGGAGTGTCTGGCGACGTAGGTCTACGTCGCCAGATGATAACGAACCACTTTGCCGCAGTAGAGCTCTAGTGAGCAGACGGCAAGTGGTTAAATCACACACGTGAGGTATCGCCGCGATCGTCGGAGCAAGAGCAATAATTATAGAAAAAGACCTCCTCCATATCTCTAAACTGGTAACCGTTACAAATTTTGAAAACCGTGGCCTATGGAGATTTTTAAGTACTGTAGTTTGCCGCCATTCCACGAGTGTGCGCAATTTTAAACCGTAACATGTTAGGTATCTATTTGCTCGGCGTGACATAATCTTTCACAATATCCCAAAAAATTGGGCTAACTTTACTGTTTAGTTTTTTTTTTAATTCAGTGAAGTGTATTTTTTCCCAAGAAATTGCGTTTGAAAGAGCGCTGCGCAAATACCGCGTGACAAAAAATATTGCAATCGCCATTTTATTCTCCAGAGTCTTTACTAAAATATATATATTTTGTTGAAATGGGTTAACCCGTACCCTGATAACAGATCCTCATCCCCAGATCATGTATTAAAAAAAGGGGGAGATTTCACTGGTCCTAGAACCCAATGAAAAAGAGAGGAAGAAGGTACGGTACTATAATGGATCTGTTACCTGTAGTATAGAGGCAAGCAACAAAATGGTAAAATACCAGACATAGTTTTTTTTTCTTTGGTAAAATCATCAATACTAAAGACATACAACATAATAAATAGCAGCATACAGATATTCTGGTGACAGTGGTAAATTAGGTGATTGCTCGTTCAATGCATTTCGCATGGTAAATCCTTGCTTCATCAGGAACTTAAGCAACTTTATTCACCCAGTAAGAGGCCAAGATTTCATAAAAGCCTTGAAATACCATTGTGAAAAAGAACAACAACAAAAAAAAGAAAAATAATGAGTAACCGAAAGTACAAATATACATATCTTAATTAATCAACAAAAATCTTCTTTTTCATAATATTGGGAAGTATCCAATGCTTACCAAACTTCACAAACATATTCATTTTCCGAATTTAATTTGACCACATGGTACCATCTCCCACCAACACCCCACATCTCCAGGCCAGATAACTCCGAGGGGGCCATTCCGGTCCTCCCAGGAGATGGCTTATATGTGCAAGTTGGACCAGTCTCACATGGACCCCACCACAGCAGGCAATGGGTGGGTGAAATTTTCTGTAAAGAATTTAACATATTGTCATATCTACCCCTGGAATTTGGGCATAAAAGTCCACATGAAATTCCAATCCTATTTCCCCTCCTGTGCCTATATCCCATGTCCCCCTCTGTTGGTGGGTGGTGAACCAACCCTTAAATAGTTTCTGGATGTACATCCCTTATTTTACTTTACAGTTGTACATGGTACCAGTTTACAAAAAGAAGATGGAAGGGGAGGGGGAGGGGGGCCCCCCGCCACGACCTCAGAAGAAGCCGAAGGAAAAAAGAAGGACCCACTAGGTATATAGGACCCACTAGACATCCAGGCTCGTTGTCAAGCAAGCCACAGGAAACCGGAGGAGAAAAAAGGGGAAGTAGGGCCCACTAAATATCAAAGCTCCTTGTCAAGGGTATATTATACTCACTATTTAGCTGTCCGAATATGCCGCGAGTCGGGAGAAGTCGCTGCCGGCGTCCTACCGCACTCGCGGCTTGAGACTAGTCCCGCCAGAAGTGACGCGGTGCCCGCTAACGTCACTTCCGGCGCGGGCGCCATTATACCGTCTGGCAACCGCTAGAGGTCCTCAGAGGCCCCGCAGTGCCGTTCGGTTCCGGCCGCTGGCCGGGAAGGGATCAATGTCATACAGACATCGCCCTTGCTTGGCGCCCGTACCTGCACAGAAGAGAAAAGGGCTGGTAGCAAAGGCGGCACCCGGGTCATCACAACAAATCAGATAAAAACGCCTATATGACATTATGATTTACATAGATTGCAAATTTTTTAGCAAAAAGAAAACAATGTACACTATACTGATACTATAATACATTACAGTGCATTCACATTGCGCCTTTGTGTTACCCCTATATTGGTCCCAACATCACATATAAACCAAAATCACAAAACACACATAAAAGACAAGAAACAAACAACACATCAAAGGATCCTGTCAAATCAGAAAATATCCACCAATGAGGGGCAACTGTCATAACTAGAGAAGGGATTACTTGATGGACCAGTGGACCTCTGATCTTAGTACCAGGGTTCCTAAATTTTTTTAGGGGGACAGTGATTGTCTTTTCGCCAAAGGGGGACTCACAAGACCTCAGGGGACCATAGATTCATGATGTTATGATTTCACAGAAAGGGCTTATAAGAAATAGCTGTATTTAAACCGGGCCAATAGGTGGCTTGTAAACTATAAATCCACTTAGCTTCCTTCTGAAGGATTTTGTTATCGAAGTCCCCCCACGAGGGTTCGTGGGGATAACCTCGAGGAAGGGGAAAAGTATCGCCCTCTAAGATCCAGGGACAGTAGTCACACGAGCCGCATTTGTAAGTGCCCTTAAGTGGTCTTTCACTGTTTTCAGATGTTTTAGGTGTGCTGTAGTGGCTGTGAACCAGGGAGTCCCTGATAGATTTAGGTCTCCGAAATGTGATGTGAGTTTGTACTGTCACATATTTGGAGATGGTGTGGTCCTCTCTTAGGAAATGCCAGTTCTTAGAAAGGACATTCCTAATGGTTTGGTGGTCCGTATTAAATTTTGTGATAACTCTGGTGATGTTATCTTTGTCTTTTTTCTGTACAAAGACTAAACTATCCCTCTCCAAGAGTCTTGCCCTATTATAGGCCCTTTTAAGGACCTTGTTGCTGTACCCCTGGATCCGTAGACGCTCTCGAAGGGCATCTGCCTCTTTTTTTAAATCAGCCTCTCTGGTGCAGATCCTACGCAGTCTAAGGTATTGACTGTAAGGAATACTCTGCACCAGAGGGTGTGGGTGGCCACTGTTGAACTGGAGGATCGTGTTTCCCGCCGTGCTTTTGCGATATAGTGCTGTGCGGACTGATCCATCGTTGTTCAGTATAATTTCAGTATCCAGGAAGGGTATTTTGAAATGACTCCACTGCATTATTTCCCAGATATGCCATGAACAGCTGAAGCTCCTCAACAGAACCAGTCCACACCATCAGTACATCGTCGATGTACCGCCGCCACAAAAGTGTGTCACTATGTAGCAACGCCGCGGATTCCTCCGCGAACAGGGAACGCTCCCATCCCCCCAGGTACAGGTTGGCATACGATGGGGCACAAGATGTCCCCATCGCAACGCCCTATACCTGGAGGAATGTGTCACCATTAAAGGTGAAGATGTTAGATTCAAGTATATGGCCCAGGAGCCTCAACAAGAAATCTGCCTTAGGCCATGAGGAGCGTCCCTGTTCACGGAGGTAAGTGCCCACCACTTCCAGGCCCCTAGCATGGGGAATACTTGAATAAAGGGCCTTGATGTCTATTGCTACCAGAATAGAATTTTGTGGAACGGTAAGGCCTTCCAATATTCTCAACAATTCTATTGTATCTTTGAGATACGAGGGCAGTCTCGCCACAAGGGGCCTCAATTGACTGTCCACGTATCCACTTGCCGTTTCGGTGAGACAGCCTATGCCCGAAACAATAGGGCGTCCGGAGGGTGCAACAAGGTCCTTGTGTACCTTTGGTAAAGCATAAAACGTAGGTGTGACTGGCCATTTCACGGATAAATACCCAAATAGATCTTGATCAATAATTCCTTCATTGTATGCTCTCCGCAATAAAGCATTGAATGCCTCTGTTTTATGTTGGATCATATCTGGGGATATGTACCACTCTGCATTTGAGAGAATATTATTGCACATATCCACGTATTGATCACGATCCATAACGACCACATTGCCCCCCCTTGTCGGACATGTGTAACGCTCCTGCGTTTTATGTATGATGTGGATTTTCAGCTGCAGAAATATTCCACTTCAGTAGTCATGTAGAGAAACGCTGAGACACCAATCCCACCTCCCAATGACTCATCATTTCAATTCAGCAAGTAAATACACACACTCAATAAGATGTTACCTAGAGTGACTTATGTATATAGTAACACAGTGATGATAGGCTGAAGAGACAGGTTGGGTAGAGATGGTAGATGACAGACACTTGAAAGGAAATGTTCTTTAAAGTAAGATAGTAGCAGATGGGATGCAGATAGGTTTAGCAATCATGTATGGTAGCAGATGACAGAGTAGCAGGTGGACATACAAGAGAGATCAACCCAGTGCAAGAACAGGTGGTAGTAGGCTCAAGAGCTAGCAATCTTAGATAATGCAGATGTAGTAATAGTCCTTAGTATGCAGAGCTAGATAGTGTAAGCTTTAGTATGAAGGTTATAGAGGTTTCCCCTGTGGGGTACTTATCACTAATAGCAATGTAGCAAAGGAGAGGTTCGGCAAGAGCGGATGATCCGGTAGCGGGATACAGGGATCAGCGCAGCGTGGTTCCGACAGCGAGGTATGCAGATGGTAATCAGATTAAGAGTCTTTGTCATACCCATATGTCCTGCCATAGGCACATCATGCGATAATTCCAAGATCTTGGTGCGTATGGTAGGTGGTATGTAAAGTTTGTCGTTGTAGTAGAGGAAGCCTTCTGCATCAGTATTTAGTTGTGGTGGGGGTGAATCCAAACTTATACCATGCAAAACCTCTTCCTTCAAGGAACGGACAACTCCAATAATGCGTTTGTGAGGTATTATAGGAACGGAAGGGATTTCGAAGTAGTTTTCTTCAGTTAGTCGTGATAGTGCATCCACCTTTTTGTTCTTATCTGCAGGTGTGTAGGTCACTAGGAAGTTAAACCTTAGAAAGAATTGTGACCATCGTACCTGTCGGTGAGAGAGAGTTTTGTTAGTCTGAAGATATTGGAGATTTTTATGGTCCGTGTATATAAGTATTGGTAATTGGGTGCCTTCGAGTAGATGTCGCCAATTCTCCAGAGCCAATTTTATAGCAAGCAGTTCCTTTTCACCCACGGGGTAATTTATCTCTGGACTGCTTAGGGATTTAGAAAAAAAAGCGACTGGATGAAGTGGTGAAGTGTGAGTTGGTCGTTGGGAGAGTATTGCTCCTACTGCCATGTTTGACGCATCTACTTCCAGAATGTATTGGAGGGATGGGTCTGGATGGCGTAGTATGGGAGCAGAAGTAAACCTTGTCTTTAACAGGTGAAAAGCTTTATTTGCTTCATCTGACCATTTGAATGGTTTTTTAATGCTAGTGAGCTGTGTGAGGGGTCTCACAATGGCAGAGAAGTTTCTAATGAACTTCCTGTAGAAATTCGAAAATCCAAGGAATCGCTGTAGCGCCTTGCGTGTGGTTGGTGTAGGCCAATCCTGAATGCAGGATATCTTACTCATGTCCATCTCGATTCCTGTTTTGGATATGATGTAGCCTAGAAACAGTACCTCTTCTTTATGAAACAAGCATTTTTTCAGTTTCACATAAAGGTTGTGTGCAAGCAATCTCGATAATGCTAGTCTTACATGTCTTATGTGTTCAGACAGGGATCGTGAATATATAAGTATATCGTCCAGATATACCACAACACAGACATCTAGTAAGTCTCTGAAAATATCGTTTATAAATCGTTGAAAAACTGCAGGGGCGTTGCATAGCCCGAATGGCATTACAAGATATTCGAACAATCCGTATCTGGTTCTGAATGCAGTCTTCCACTCGTGTCCATCACGGATTCGAATGAGATTGTATGCTCCTTTCAGGTCCAATTTTGAAAAATAGGTAGCTCCACGCACCTGCTCAATGAGCTCAGGGATAAGCGGTAGAGGATAGCGATCTTTTATTGTAATAGCATTCAATTGCCTATAGTCGATGATAGGCCTGAGACTTGAGTCCTTATTGCGGACAAAAAAGAGTCCTGCTGCTGTGGAAGAAGTGGAAGGTCTAATAAAACCTTTTTCCAAATTCTCATCCAAATAGTCTTTGAGATGGGAAAGTTCATCCTGTGAAAGAGGATAAACATGACCGAACGGCAATTTGCTATTTGGGAGTAGATCAATGCTACAATCAGTCTCGATGGGGAGGTAGTGCTTGAGCATTTTTCTCAAGAAAAACCTCAGAGAGATCCTGATAACATAGTGGTGCAATCTCATCTGTCACCACAGACAGGATCTTCCCGAAAGACGGGAGGTTACACGTACCCTTGCAATAGCAAGAGAGGAAGGTCAAGGTCCGTTCCTTCCAATCTATGGTTGGTTGATGTGTGTGCAACCAGGGAAGTCCCAAAACAATGGGAAAGTGGGGTAAAGGTATTAGATCAAAGGTAGTGGTCTCCATATGAGACCCGTTAGTAGTGACTAGGAGTGCCTGTGTCTGATCAGTGATCGGACCAGAGGATAAAGGAACACCGTTAATAAGACTCACTGAGACAGGTTTAAGTTTAGAAATAATAGGAACTTTATTTAAAGCAGCAAAACGTATGTCAATATAATTTCCACAAGATCCTGTGTCAATCATGGCCTTAGTAGTAATCCTGTTCTGGTCCCACTGTAATGTTAAGCAAACAGAAAGGTAAGGGTTAGTGATTGAAGTTGTCAATCCCCCTAGGAGGACATGTGAACACTCACCCTTCTTTTTGTAGACTAGGGGACAGACGTTTATCTTGTGATCCGGGGATGCACAGTACAAGCAGAGATTACCAGATCGTCTTCTGGCTCTTTCCATAGTTGATAGAGGTGGGCGTATGGTTCCTACCTCCATAGGAACGGGGTCAACGGCCGAAATCCGAGAAGAACTGGATAATGGCATTCCCATTTTCTCAGCCTTTCTTTCTCGTAGTCTTCTATCTATGGTGATACTGAGTTGTATCAATGCATCCAGGGTTTTTGGCAGATCCGCTCGGGCGAGCTCGTCTTTAACGGCCTCTGATAGGCCAAGCCTAAATTGGGTTTTCAGAGATGCATCATTCCATTCTGAATCAAGGTTCCATCTCTTGAATTCTGCGACAAAGTCTTCTACAGGTCTCCCACCTTGTTTCAAGGATCTTAATTGAAGATCGGCAGTACTCTGCCTATTGGGATCATCATATAGGCTAGTGAGTTCTGCTAGGAACAAGGCATAGGAGTTGAGAAGCTGATCGTTTTTCTCAAAAAGAGATTCTGCCCAGGCCCGAGGATCGCCTGTTAGGTAAGAAATAATAGTACAAACCTTAATGTGATCAGTAAGGTAGGTACGGGGTTTTAGCAAGAAAAGTAACTCACATGCGTTTTTAAATTTGCGAAATTTTTTGCGATCGCCTGTAAATACCAAAGGAGGATTTATTTTGGGTTCAGGGGACTGAGCAGTGGTAAGTTGTGTCAGTCTAATTACCTGCTGCGACGGAGCCTGATTGTCTTCTTTTAATTCAGCAAGTGCGTGTATTAACGCAGTCACTTGCTGTTTTAATTGTGTCATCTGAGTGGTTATTTCTGCTGAATCCATTTGTGGTTCGTTCAATCTGTAACGCTCCTGCGTTTTATGTATGATGTGGATTTTCAGCTGCAGAAATATTCCACTTCAGTAGTCATGTAGAGAAACGGTGAGACACCAATCCCAACTCCCAATGACTCATCATGTGTGGATGATTTCAATTCAGCAAGTAAATACACACACTCAATAAGATGTTTCCTAGAGTGACTTATGTATATAGTAACACAGTGATGATAGGCTGAAGAGACAGGTTGGGTAGAGATGGTAGATGACAGACACTTGAAAGGAAATGTTCTTGAAAGTAAGATAGTAGCAGATGGGATGCAGATAGGTTTAGTAATCATGTATGGTAGCAGATGACAGAGTAGCAGGTGGACATACAAGAGAGATCAACCCAGTGCAAGAACAGGTGGTAGTAGGCTCAAGAGCTAGCAATCTTAGATAATGCAGATGTAGTAATAGTCCTTAGTATGCAGAGCTAGATAGTGTAAGCTTTAGTATGAAGGTTATAGAGGTTTCCCCTGTGGGGTACTTATCACTAATAGCAATGTAGCAAAGGAGAGGTTCGGCAAGAGCGGATGATCCGACAGCGAGGTATGCTTGCAAGCATGAGAGCTTCAAGACAGGTTAGCATCAAGGCACAAAGCAGTTTGAACGAACACATGTGAGTGAGAGCCGGCGATCTAAATAGCCATCCAGTCCGGCGCTCAGTGATGACAGCATCAGTCTTAAAGGTGTATGCGCACCTTACCAAAAGAGAATGGTGGGGCGCATACACTTATGAAAGAGTAATTAGGGTACCCAAAGGTACCAGAACATTACAACATGGCATCATACATATTTTAGTTCTTCCAGAACTTCCTAAAGTGTTACTAAATCCAGGACCCTGCATTCACTGTATCTGGTCTCCCACAGTACACAGAACATGGAAATGCAATTAATTTAGCAAATATAAACTGCTAAATACCTTTTCTCATCAGCAGTATATAGCAGTCGTGTGATTTCTATTAGTGTCCAGCTGAGCACTGGTTAAAGCTTGTAGGAGGAGTTTTCATTCTCCTCTAAATGTCCTATAAGGCTGCATGACCCATGACCCTCTGTCTGGAGGACAGTGCTGATTGGCCATGAGCTGATCAAATGCACCCTACTCCAAAAAGGCCCACTTCCTCTTTCTTGTCTAGTCATTAGCCTAGGCCAGCGATGGCGAACCTTGGCTCTCGCTCTTGCGCGCTCTCTCGCTCTCTCTCTCGTGAGAGTTTGCTAGCAAGGGAGGAGGGGTGAGTCCTTGGAGAGCCAAGGAGAGATGCAGAGCTGAGGGGGCTGGATGAGGGCAGAGATCCATGTGTATTCATTAAGAGAGGAGAAATGTGCAGGCAAGCAGTGGTGTCAATGTGTGTCTGTATATATGTGTATATACAGTATCTCACAAAAGTGAGTACACCCCTCACATTTTTGTAAATATTTTATTATATGTTGTATAACAGTGTACGTTTTCTGTCCTCTCAAAATAATTCAACACACAGCCATTAATGTCTAGACCTCTGGCAACAAAAGTGAGCACACCCCTAAGTTAAAATGTCCAAATGTCCATTTTCCCTCCCCGGTGTCATGTGACTCGTTAGTGTTACAAGGTCTCAGGTATGAATGGGGAGCAGGTGTGTTAAATTTAGTGTTATCGCTCTCACTCCCTGGTAAGGGGAAACTCCCAAACAAAACTCTGGCGGTCCATTTTCACCTGATTTTCCCATAGAGGACAGCAAACGGAGACTGACCTGTCATCCGCCTGCTTAGTGGGGATCAGCAGAGTGATCCCCCGCTGAGCAAGTGGAGTCCGCCAAATAGAGGCATCTATGTGAAAGGGACTTGATTAGCATTTTTCTTGTTTCCTTCTGTGATTTCTCCTTTGTTTTGTGTATATAATTGTCAAGTTTGTGCATTTATGATTCACGTTTGTTTGTTTTTAAGCTGTAAGCTGTTATTTAGGTGAACCTTAAGGCTGTTGAATGACAGTCTTAACAAGTACTAAATCCAGTTACTATGTGATTTACAAGCTTTATAAAGTAAAACTTTCTTTACCAAACCCCCCCCCCCCCTCCATTTGTGTCTCACACTCTTTCCCTCCCAGCCACTGCAGCTCTCAGTGGGAGGGTCATTCTGGAATGTAGTGGGCAGGGCCGGGTGTGGCCAAATGCTGATTGACAGGCTACAGGCTTATGAATCAGCAGTGACAATGCTGATAGCCATGGCCCCTGCAACATCTTCTCATCCCACTATAGTGCAAGCAGACACAACCTGCATGAGAGTGGCAACTCTTCTCCAAATGCTGGAGCAGTGCAGCTTTGTTGCCACACCATCACAGGAAGCTGCATTAGGTGGACCTCACTAGCAGAATCTACAGGTATTTGTGGAACTTTGCAGGGGAAATAAGAGAAAACTGTAAGTGCAGATGCACTTTTAATTTATGGCACTTTTACCACTGCACGTACCGGCTCGGCTCTACTCGGCCCTGCTTGGCCCGGTTTGCTTTTCCACTGCTGGTACCGCATGGTACAGTGTTGGAACTGTTCGGTACGGTACGGTATGGTTTGCTTTTCCACTAAAGTAGTACTAAAGTTAAGTGGGTGGGATAACAACGATTCTCTGACCAATCAGTGGCTAGTAGTGACTGCATGCAAAGGATTGTGGGATATGGTACCGGGTATGGTACCTCTTGGAACCACAATCGAGGTGGTACTGTTTTTGAGAGCCGTACCGTTCGGTTCCATGCAGTGGAAAAACGCCGCCGTACCGTACCGAACCGTTCCTACACCAAACCATGCGGTACCAGCAGTGGAAAAGCACAAAAGCGAGCCGACCAGTTCGGTTCCATGCAGTGGAAAAGCGCCATTAGTGCTGCAGCAAATATTTGTTTAATTAGAGGCCAGAGTTCTATTTGAATGCTGTTTTGATCCACAGGTAACAATTTCACATACATGCTATAATTAATAATACTGTACTGGTGGTTAGGAATATGATGTTTTACATCAGCAACAAAATAACAGGTAACTTGTTGGTATAAAAATATGATTTTCTTTAGAATCTTGTATATTGTGGACTACCTCCTTTTTATTGATCTGGAAAAATTATTTACATCAATAAATGACAGTTATTAAAAAAATGCCATTTTATAGTTTGTCAAAATAATGTAATATAATTGTAATATAGCACTTAAAATGTTTTAGACAGGAGGCACAGTTCCAGTTCAAAGCTTCCTTACTGACCTTACCAGTAATGAGATGGTAAAGCAGCACCCCGCAATGACTGAAGCTATTCAATGTATCCGGGCTGAGGGACTTAAAACAGCTGTTCTGAGCAACAATTTTTTTCTGCACAGCGGAGAAAGCTTCTTGCCCATTGATCGGTCATACTTTGATGTGGTAAGCAAAGCATTGTGATTCTTACTGTATGTATGAAAACTGTATAAAAAAATGTGGAGTTGTTCCATGGCTGCCCGCCCAATAAACTTTAATTTTGCATCAGAAAAATCTAAGTTGGATTCTATATATTCTTTCCTGGTACCTCAGTTGTTCTCTTTTTTTTGGTTTCATGTCATCGCCAGGGTCCACATTGTTACTAGTAGCTTTGAAAGCATAATATTTGATGACTAGAAGTCCTTATTCTGAAAAAGTAGTAAATCGTCTTCTTAACTTCATAAGATTGTCATCCGCCACTCTTCTGTCCACTCTTTTTTTCTTTATATCAATACTGTAATGTCAGTGGTGTTTCTGCAGTTCTGAATTGCTTCCTCTTACTTTCTTAGGACCAATTTAGACTGATCATTGCACACTAAAATATTCCATATGGTAAGAATGTAAACTCAAGACCTCTTCTATAAGGCAGCAACCATACTAATAGACTACTTGTCATGCCTGTTTAGTGAAAGTAAAAAAGTGAACAGCAATATGTTCATTCCACAAGAGGATTTTCCATCTGCCCGCACAAATGTAATTTGAATGCCAGTTGTGACAGAACCGACCCACACTGTGCTTGAGTGCTTCCGTCAGTATACCACTTCCGCCAGTCTTGAAGATAGATATCCGATATTATAGCCGCATAACATACAAGACTAGCCGACAAATAGCATGTATGAGATCTGGAACTCCTTTATTGAAGAAACTCACACAGAATAAATATCCCATCAGGTCAGGTGCCTGATTACATTATCGAATGCAGATAAAATTGTATACAGAAATATAATTAACATAACTAAGAAACAACCAACATAAACAGTATACTACTTCCCCCTCTAGCAACTAATAGCTGACAGTGATTTAATTAACTTGAGCTAATTATTTAGTCACTTAAGCTAGCCTAGGTTGAGTGCACACAATACTAGCAGACAGACAAACAATAGGGGACACAATTAACCATGGAATCCAAATCTAAGCAATGCTTTGATTATTCAGGAGTCACAGATTTTATGGCAACAGTCTACAACATGTTATAAGTCTCACAGTGTAAAGTGGGATTACATTCTCCTATATTTCTTGAGGGATACTGTTGATAAATATTACTGTCCCATTTGAAGTAATCCAAACCTTGTTCTCGGTGTCCATTAAGTAGTTGCCCATCATTTTCTCAGTCACCCTGTGCTCCTAATAGAAACAGGGTGACTTACACATAAGAGGAACCAGGGGAGCTGAGACAGGGGTAAGCTGGGTTCCATGGGCCCCCCACCCAAAGTCAACCCTGTCACACCAGTTTTCATCAGTTTTAAGGGGAGTAGCTAGTAATAGTTTGTTACATTCAACTGGACTTGTGTAATGTTAAAAACGTTTGTTGGTTATTCAAGCAGCTTCCTCAGCTCTAATGAGGAAACCATACCCCAACATACCCCAAATTATTTATATCTTCTATATAGGCTATACCCTTTCAGTCTGTGATAAATGCTGCTGCCAGAATCCTCTACCTTACTAACCACCCAATTCCAGCCACCCTACCCGGCTTGTCTTTCCAATTGCCCAATGAATAAAATTAAAAATATCAACAACATACAAAGCCATCTACAACTCTGCCCCAAGCTACATCTTCAACTTTGTCACAAAATATCACCCAAAGTGTCCTCTCAGTTCCTCCCAAGACCTCCTTCTGTCCCTTATTTCCTTCTTCCATGCTCACATCTAGGACTTCTCCAGAGCCTCACCCATCCTTTGGAACTCTCTATGCTAAACTGTCTGGCTATCTCCTATTCTGTCCACCTCTAGGCAATCCCTGAAAACTCATCTCTTCAGGGATTCCTATACTGATTCTGCCAAACAGCTGAAATTTTTTTTCTTCAGAAACTCCTCCCCTACAGTTTTTGCTTTTTGTACCACTTGCCCCTTCAAATTTGATTGTAAGCGCCCAGGGGCAGAGCCCTCCTAACCCACATGTATTTTTTTTGCATTGTAACTGTACTATCTCCCTTTATATTGTAAAGTGCTGTACAACAAGCTTATTGGTTATAATTGGCCCAGGGAATTGGTACCTAATAATAACTGAATGAAATAGAGATAATGGAATTAAAGGTTTACTTCAAATGCCTATGGTCCACCCATATCTTAAATATATGCTTCTATTCACTACAACAAACCTAAAACTCTATTAGCAAATATCATAAATATATTGTGTGTATATATGTATGTATGTGTGTATATGTATAATATATATATATATATATATATATATATATATATATATATATATATATATATATATATATATATATATATATATATATATATATATATATATATAGTGACTTGCGAAAGTATTCGACCCCCTTGAACTTTGCGACCTTTTGCCACATTTCAGGCTTCAAACCTAAAGATATATAACTGTAATTTTTTGTGAAGAATCAACAACAAATGGGACACAATCATGAAGTGGAACAAAATTTATTGGATATTTCAAACTTTGTTAACAAAAAACAGAAAAATTGGGCGTGCAAAATTATTCAGCCCCTTTACTTTCAGTGCAGCAAACTCTCTCCAGAAGTTCAGTGAGGATCTCTGAATGATCCAATGTTGACCTAAATGACTAATGATGATAAATAGAATCCACCTGTGTGTAATCAAGTCTCCGTATAAATGCACCTGCACTGTGATAGTCTCAGAGGGTCAGTTTAAAGTGCAGAGAGCATCATGAAGAACAAGGAACACACCAGGCAGATCCGAGATACTGTTATGGAGAAGTTTAAAGCCAGATTTGGATACAAAAAGATTTCCCAAGCTTTAAACATCCCAAGGAGCACTGTGCAAGCGATAATATTGAAATGGAAGGAGTATCAGACCACTGCAAATCTACGAAGACCTGGCCGTCCCTCTAAACTTTCAGCTCATACAAGGAGAAGACTGATCAGAGATGCAGCCAAGAGGCCCATGATCACTCTGGATGAACTGCAGAGATCTACAGCTGAGGTGGGAGACTCTGTCCATAGGACAACAATCAGTTGTATACTGCACAAATCTGGTCTTTATGGAAGAGTGGCAAGAAGAAAGCCATTTCTTAAAGATATCCATAAAAAGTGTCGTTTAAAGTTTGCCACAAGCCCCCTGGGAGACACACCAAACATATGGAAGAAGGTGCTCTGGTCAGATGAAACCAAAATCGAAATTTTTGGCAACAATGCAAAACATTATGTTTGGCGTAAAAGCAACACCGCTCATCACCCTGAACACACCATCCCCACTGTCAAACATGGTGGTGGCAGCATCATGGTTTGGGCCTGCTTTTCTTCAGCAGGGACAGGGAAGATGGTTAAAATTGATGGGAAGATGGATGGAGCCAAATACAGGACAATTCTGGAAGAAAACCTGATGGAGTCTGCAAAAGACCTGAGACTGGGACGGAGATTTGTCTTCCAACAAGACAATGATCCAAAACATAAAGCAAAATCTACAATGGAATGGTTCACAAATAAACATATCCAGGTGTTAGAATGGCCAAGTCAAAGTCCAGACCTGAATCCAATCGAGAATCTGTTGAAAGAACTGAAAACTGCTGTTCACAAACGCTCTCCATCCAACCTCACTGAGCTTGAGCTGTTTTGCAAGGAGGAATGGGCAAAAATTTCAGTCTCTTGATGTGTAAAACTGATAGAGACATACCCCAAGCGACTTACAGCTGTAATCGCAGCAAAAGATGACGCT
Organism: Pelophylax lessonae; assembly: GCF_965119305.1. Lineage (NCBI taxonomy): Eukaryota > Metazoa > Chordata > Amphibia > Anura > Ranidae > Pelophylax > Pelophylax lessonae. Next base: position 226,052,537 of record NC_138768.1, read on the forward strand.
ACAAAGTAATAACTTAAGGGGGCTGAATTTTGCACGCCCAATTTTTCAGTTTTTTATTTGTTAAAGTTTGAAATATTCTATAAATTTCATTCCACTTCATGATCGTGTCCCACTTGTTGTTGATTCTTCACAAAAAAATACAGTTTTATATCTTTATGTTTGAAACCTGAAATGTGGCAAAAGGTCGAAAAGTTCAAGGGGGCCGAATACTTTTGCAAGGCACTGTATGTGTGTGTGTGTGTGTATATGTATGTATGTGTATATATATATATATATATATATATATATATATATATATATATATATATATATATATAATCTCATTTCACAGCATGGATTGGCTAGCCCCATCCATCAGATGTTAGTTGTTCATGAATATAATGGTAAAGTTTACAGAATTAATTACATAAGATTATTTAATCCATGATGCCAAGAAGTCTGAGACAGGTGTTAATTGAGCTACATGGCTGAAGGAGTAGATTTCAAATCATTTTCTTCCATTTCCTAGATTGGACAAACCCTTTCTCATGTAATGCAAAACTGGTTTATATACCTTCTGGAATGTGAATTGCTCCTAATTTTAATATTTACAATTTGGTTATTAAGCTTATAGAGTACTTTTTCATTGTAGGTTGTGGAATCATGTCTGGAAGGGGTGTGTAAACCAGACCCTCATATCTATCACTTGTGTGCTGAGAGGCTCAGCGTTCAGCCCACAGAGGCCATCTTTCTGGATGACATAGGACAGAATCTAAAAGCTGCTGCTCAACTGGGCTTTACTACGATTAAGGTCAGTGGCTACCTACCTAGTAGCACCTAGTAGTAGTAGTAGTAGTTTCATTCAATTTCATGTAATTTCTACCATTCAGCATCTTCTGTGCTAAGCTTACAAAACCAGCCAAATACCCTAAATGTAACCTGTGCTGAGAAAAATACATAGGCTGTCATAGCTGACCTCCCTTTATGAAAGGCTTGTTGCTTGGCTGTCATATATTTTCAGAATTGAATACTTAACCTAGCCATAAATAGTTCAGTGGCTGAATGAAAAAACACAGATTTCCCCATCCACACATTCAAGGTCAATGGGGAAATCCTCCCCACTGCATTATATTGAACTCTCATAGTGGGGAGACTCCTCCGCACTCAGAATACGCAGATCAGTGCTGCAGCCCAAGATTGTGTGTCTTTTATCTGATAGGGCGGTTAAACAGAAGTCGATCAGAAGATGGAATTCTGTTCAACTGCAGTGGCCACACATAGATAGAAATCCGGCCAGTCCCTGCTGACCTGGCCACATTTCGATCCATCAATGGCCACCTTTAGAGCCGGTTCACACTACCACGACCAGAAAGTCGCCCCGTGACTTGAAGAGACTTGTTTAGAGACTTGGAAGAGACTTGTGCACTACTTTGAAGAGACAGGCGACTTTGTCTGTGGGGAATGCCTGGCTAATCTCTTTCTTCTTCCTGGAAAGTCTTATAACAAGTCACTTCAATTAAGATAAGCAGGCGACTCCCATTGAAGTATATGGGACAGTCGGATCACAGGTCGCCTCAAAGTAGTACAGGACCCTTTTCTGAAGTCGGAGCGACTTCAGTAGTGCCAATTAAGACGGCACTGATTGATTAACATTGCTTTTGTTATGTCAAGCGACCTGGGGCTACACAAGTCGCCTCACAAGTCGTGCTAGTGTGAATGGGCTCTGAGTCAGACTATGCAGATCTTTTATTTTTTTTTTTTTTTAGTTTATCTTATTTATAAGATTTACACAGAATGCAGGTACAAAGAAATCAATGTGCAGAATGTATTCAGTAACCAAGGGCATGTAAGGGCTTGCAGGCCTTTTAGTTAATTTAGGTTTATTGCATTGGGTGCTGAGGGTCAAAACCAATGCACCATTCTAAGTTAACAAAAACAGCCATTAAAAAACAAAACAAAAATAGCAAGACTCATTTTATGTGGTCTGTAGTTTTATATTTTCCAAGATGAAAGTAGTGGGGAGGATAGAAGGTTTAGGTACAGGGTATGGTCAAGTAGCTAGATTGGACAAGGGAAGAGATTAATGTCTGGGGTGGGGGGAAAAGGGGTAGGTAGGAAAATAAATAAAATCTAATCTAATTTTACTAAAACTAATTTACAGTGTTCATGTTCTGGATCTGTGGCTCAGAATGTAAATAAGTTAAAGGATCTGCATGACAGTCAGACAACTAGTATTAACAGTCAACATTTTTGGCACTGGCAGCCTACCCATTTATTTCAGCACAGGATTTATTTTTACTGTAGAAGAAATTCATACACAGAGGAGATGTGACATTCACTGCTTCAAGGATATATCCCTTAGTGTATGCTTTTAGGTCTTTTTTTTTTTTCCTATAAAATTAATGATGGTGAATTTTAAATCTGTAGAATGTTTCTCTGAGCTCATTATTAGTAAAGGTATCAGAAAAAAATGTAAATGTATAAACTATAGTTATATTGGAACTGATGAACTAAAAAAAAATATAACAGAACCTACAGCGCTCACCATCAGGATAGCCCAATGTGACAGGTATATAGGGTGCCAGAAAAGCCTGAATCATATGGTATCAGAATCAAACACACCACGATATTGATGTGTTCATGTGTGTCAGTATAAACCAGCTTGGAAAATACCATAAACCTAAATGGCCATTGGTAGCCCTGAAACAAATTAAAAGTGACTACTCTAACTATGAAAATGCTGCTGCCAGGGAACCAGGAGAGGGTGCTCTGTATGAGACCAGCTGAAAAATAGTATGCGCAAACAAATCATAACGTAGCATGTCAAATAGAAGAGATATATACTAAAGGTCAAAATTGCATTTACGGAAGTGGTGAAATGCATTCAGGTAAGTGTGGAAATCACGGGGACTGTCAGCATGGCATCAGCACACCACAGCCTTGACCATTGGCATGGGGGTGTATAGAACACAGAAGTGGAGCCGTCATGAGGGAACACATTTCAAGGCACACATATAGAGGGAGTGGGTAGCTCAGGCAGTCAGGCTGATGAAAAAGCGTGAATCCTTCATGTCACAAGAGTCTTTGGATGGTATCCACAGCGGCTAGCAGTGTCTGGGATCCCCATTCCGGTGGCCAAGGCTGAAGTGTGCTGACTCCGTTCTGAAGGTCCCCTATGATTTCCGCAGTTATCTGCCTGACAATGCGATGCCTCTGCTTTGCTGTTCATGGTAAATCAGTAATGGGGAAAGATCAGCAATACTGGTGACTAATGCTTTGTTGGCCTATGTCTGCCTTCTTAGGGTACAGCTTCCAGAGTTAATTTAGTCTTTTGAAGCCAAACTTTTTTTTTTTTTTTTTTTTTTTAGCAACCAGTGCTTAGAATTCTTTGGGAATATTTCCCATTGCTTTTTATCCCACAGACACAACAGAAAGGGGTGACCAGTGAGTGCTAAAATGGGGATTAAGTTGCAGTTTTACCATCGACCCCCCCCCCCCCCCACAGACAGTAATAGCAGCCAGATGGGGTTTGTTGTTCATGTGCTGCTGCAAAAGGCTTTTCAGGGTTAAAAAAAACGTGATGAGGAGGTAAATGTGAAGCATCTTCTGAAACGTGATCCATCCAAGTGTGAATGAGACCGAAAGTGAGTGAAAATCTTTCAGAAGTGAGGGGTTCTCCCATTGAAAGCATTGAAAGTTTTCCTCTCTAATGGCTACTTTTGCAATGAAAACCTGACAACTTCATCACTTCCCTGCAATATATATATATATATTATATTATATTAGCAACCTTCTGAGCTCTTAGCTATTTGGGTGGTTTTCAGAGACATTTGTGACCTGTTGGTTTTGTGCCAACCTTTTTATATTGGACAAGGGTGAAAAGAAAATATGCAGTTGTCTTTACAACTAACAACACTCTGTGTCGTACAGGTAAAAAATGTGAAAGAGGCCCTTGAAGATTTGGAAAATTTGTTAAGATTCCCTTTGAAAGACTTTGTTCCAAACACTCGTTCTGTGAGACCCTCAATGGAGATTCCAAGGGATTCGTTGAAGAAATATCTGGAAGATCTGTTTGGAGAAGTTCTGTCAGGTATATAAATGTTCCACAAAATGTAGACTGTAAACCTATCCACACTGTAGAATGGCACTCTTTCAATTAGCCTTCATTACAAATCATCACTCTGCTAAATTAGTTAATTTACAGTTATAGAAAATCTGTAACTCCTTCAGTACCTAGGTGTGTAAAACCTTTCTTCTAGTCTTTTTTCAACATACATCTGCATTTATGAAAATTTTTAGAGCCTTATTTTGCCACTGTGTGCCATGATAAGTCAATAGCCATCACAGTGACTAGCATATACAAAGCTGTGGGGTTGATTTACTGGAGAATGCAAAATCTGTAGAAACCAATCAGCTTCCAGGTTTTATTGTCAAAGCTTAATTGAAAAAAGCTGAAATTAGAATCTGATTGGCAACCATGTACATCTGCACCAGATTCTGAGTGCCCCAGTATTAGTAAATCTCCCCCTATGTGTGGACAAAATTATAGTGGTGTCTTTTATGCTCCAATTTTTTTTTTTTGTGATATTATTATTATTATTATTATCATCATAGCTCGTTCCCCTGCATCCCCGCACGTGTGACAGGCGGACCCGATGTCCGCCAGTCACTCGCAATCCCCCGGTGGAGAGGGAGAAAGGAAGGCGGCTGATGTAAACAAAGCCGCCTGTCATTCTCCCTGGTGTAACTGCAGAGATCATATGATCCTGCTATGTAGGATCGTATGTCTCTGTGGTTACATCAAAAGCCACACCCCTTTACAGTTAGAAACACGCCCCTAGGGACACACTTAACCCCTTGATCACTAATAAAATTAACCCCTTCCCTGCCAATGTCATTTTTAACAGTAACAGTGCAAATGTATAGCACTGATTACTGTAGTAACTGTCACTGGTACCCCCAAAAGTGTCCAAAATGTCAGTCAGGGGTCCAATCTGTCCGCCGCAATGTTGCAGTCCCGCAAAAAAAAAATCGCAGATCGTCGCCATTACTCGTTAAAAAAAAAAAAACAATAAAAATGACATAAATCTTTCCCTTAGTTAGTAAACGCAATAACTTTTGCGCAAACCAATCAAAATACGCTTATTGCAATTTTTTTTTTTTTTTTGATTTTTTTTTTTTTTACCAAAAATATGTAGCAGAAAACAAATTGGCCTAAAATGGTAAAAAAAAAAATTATTTTTTTTACATTTTTTTTTTTTTGTGGAATTTCATATAAAAAAGTGTGAAAAATATTGTTGTTTTTTCAAAATTTTCGCTCTTTTTTTTGTTTGTTTATAGCGTAAAAAGTAAAAATCGCACAGGTGATCAAATAGCACCAAAAGAAAGCTCTGTTTGTGGGAAAAAAAGGACGTCAATTTCATTTGGGTACAGCTTTGCACGACCGCGCAATTATCCGTTAAAGTCAGGAATTCGCAATCATTCCATGCTCTATTCATGTATGGCTGGCTTTAGACATCAGTTACTTTACTCTGATATAGTTTTGTGTTTCACATTGCACAATGGCCATCCTGAGAATTTAAAGCCATACGTTGTTTTATATATTGCAGGTTCTCTGCTTGTTCGTCAGTTCAGTCATGGACAGTCCAACCCCACTTACTATGTAAGGTTTAATGGAAAGCAATTGGTACTGAGGAAGAAACCTCCAGGAAAACTGCTGCCGGGGGCTCATGCCATAGAAAGGGAATATAGGTAGGTTTATTTTCTTTTTTAACTGGACAACATAACATTTTTCAGTGGTCTAATCATTTTTAAGGATATTATCTACAATTGGTAGAGCTGAATTAATTATCTTAGTGGGGTACAGTCCCAAAAAAATTGTATCTTGTAGATATATCGTTTTTAAGGTGGTTTACATGAATCCTTTTCTCCCATATATTCCTTTAGGTGCATTGATTGATAAAATTCAGATTTCCAGTAAGCCATAAAGCCATGCATTTGGAAGTCCTTGTTGTTACAGAGAATATTATTCTATATTTTGAAGATATTGGGCCTTCATACAGTATCTGTTTTTTTTTTTTCATTTTTTTTTCCTGGAAAAAAAGTTAAAGAGGACGTAAAGCTTCCTCTCTATCTTGTACCTATAGGTAAGCCTATGATAATGCTTACCTATAGGTACTGTAAATATCTCCTAAACATGCACCATTTACGAGATATTTACTTTGAATGTAGCCAGTGACATCACTGGCTTATGCCCTCTGAAGGAACGACCGCCCATGCTGTTCTTTCAGAGCCCTGTGCCGTAAACAGCGGCTCCGGCCGGTGACGTCGTTGCGGCTCTGGCCAATCAGATGGCAGGAGGACGCAAACCAGGAAGGAAGACAACTGAACATGTTGGCCTTGTCAGCAGTGAGCGGGCCCTACTGTGGGGGACTTCGTTCTAAAGTAAGTATTTCATAATGAGGTAGTATGCAATGCATGCTACCTCATTATGCCTTTTGTCTTACAGGTTTTTATTTTTTTCTGTTTTTTTTTTTTTTTTTTTTTTGAGGTTTACAACCTCTTTAACATTTGTTCAATGTTACAGTATACTGTACATCAGTGAGTGTAGAACATTACCATTAATTAACAAAGAATTAAAGCAATTCCTATATTCTAGTTATGTACATTCTGCCCCTGAGATGTGTTCTACAAATGAAACTATAAAAGCAGATACATTGTCATCAATACAAAATATATTCTGTTCAATATGCATCTTAGGAGGTATTAGAATCTTGTAAGTTTGTTCAGTGCTTACAACAAAGGCACTTATAGATACCCACTAAATAGAGTACTTGTAATTGTAACACCTTGTTTATACATCTTTATTGGGTAACAGAGCTTTCTTTCTACTAAAAAAACACCAATCAATCAACTTTACCAACACATTTTGGCTCAGTTTTTGATTGCACCTCATGAGTGATTTTTTTTCCATGCTCGGGTAAATATCATAATATTAGGTCTCAAGATCATAGCATCTGTCAAGATTATATCTGATTTGAGAACACATCCCTTAAATATAGTAACTATTTTATGGTGACTGTTAGGATTTCCCTGATATATTATTTGGTGTATTGGAAAGTAGAGAGAATAGTATGTCTGTCCATGGTTCCCAATCGTTCATTAATAAACAGTAGCCACCATGTGAAAAAACATTCCGCTATTATTGTCAACCTCAAAATTTATAGACCCCTTTTTTTATTTTTTTATAACGATCTCGTAGGTCACTTTGAACTGTTGTTGTCAGGAAATCCTGGGATAACCATTCCCTTAGACTAGAATATAGCCGTGAAAAGATAAATATGCACCCAATAGTAGTAGAGAATGTCTGTCAGTAGCTAAATAAAAGTAGAAGTGGGTCTAGAGGTATTTTGTGTTCTCATATATTAGAGACATGCCGTAAGCTACTATTTTACCCCAGAACAGGTGTATCTTAGGACAATGGAAATGCAATATTCCAAAGTAACCCATTTTTCTCCACATTTAGGGCATGAGTTTTCTTTACCTGTGATGCCTGTATGATGCTAGAAAGAAATCTAAGCTCTGTGTAGGATTTTGTATTGGGTCTCCATCCATTTTTCTTATATCACAATCCTGAAGACTGTGCTGGTGCTATATAACTTTTGTTATAATAATAATAATAATATTTATCCTTTTTCTCCAGAAGATAGCATCTGATTTTATTCAGAGACAGGTGTGTGTATATATGTATGTATATATATATATATATATATATATATATATATATATATATATATATATATATATATATATATATATATATATATATATATATATATATATATATATATATATATAGATATACAAAATAGAAACATAGTTAGTCTGGTTGGAAAAAGACGCAAGTCCATCTAGTTCAGCTATTGAAAGGGAAACGTCTTGTGTTCCTACAAGTTTGTCCAGTATATTGGTAGCTAGTTTAGACTGTGGGTTATATGTAAGTCTCTTCCAATAAGTAGTAAGTTGTAGGTAGTGTCCGTAATCTGTTTTGGGAATTTTGGTAAATTTCCCTTAGTTCAGTAAAAGTATAGGGCGCCCCAGTTTTGTGTTGCAAAGTTCATAAAGGTGTGTCAACCCCTTGCTCGTTGCAATCCCTTATGCGCTTTCTCCTTAAGGAAAGTAGGATTATGGCATATTGGTAAATAGTTTGAAAAAAAATAAAGATTTTTTTCAGGTATTTACTAAGTTCTCTCTATCTATTACTGTATCCCCAATCAAGATGTTATGACAAATGAAATATGCTATTTTTGTGGAGTATGCATGAGTGTCATCAGGTTTCAAGGTGCTATCAGCCCCGATTCTATACCATAGTTTGAGAATTTTGATGTACGTCTCACCCAGTCCACAACATGACACAGTAAGCATGATAAGTTTTGTGTAAGGATGTTCCCCCATCTTGTTTTAGATAACGTTTTAAAGGCTATACATGGCCTTTTGTTTTGCCATGTAAAATTATTGAAGACTGTATTTAAAGTGTTAATCCACGATCACTAGGGGGAGAAAAACGTAGGAAATGTTTCCTCCTAGACATCATCCCAGCCTAGTCAAAGTAACTCAAATGTTGGTCAATGGCTGCTTTTTAATTATAAAGGTACAGCATTTAAAACCAAATGACACTGTTGTATATTGTGAGAGTAATTTCGACATGCAGGGATGTAAGGTTACTGAATGGTCCACCCTATTGTAACTGTTCACTAACATCTGATGCATGACACTTTTCTAGCACATATGGCTTTTTCTTGCATTAATTAATTAACATGGACTGATGCCATATTCTTTGTAGGGTTTTGAAAGCTCTGGGTGAAGCCGGTGTTCCTGTACCAAAGGTGCTGAACCTTTGTGAAGATTCAAGGTATGTCAAAGTGTAAATGTGGGCGTTTTTTGTGATCTAAAAGGTGGCTTGGCTTTCATTGTTATGCAGTCTTGTATTACATCATAATAAAATGTTATATTTCCCGCAGCCTCATTGGAACTTCCTTTTATTTGATGGAATATTGCACTGGACGCATTTTCAAAGACCCTGCCCTACCAGACCTAGATGCTAAAGAACGTCAAGCCATATATACAGCAATGAATAAAGTACTGTGCCAAATTCACAGTGTGGACATCAAAGCAGCTGGACTAGAAGATTACGGCAAACAAGGTATACTTTTACAATGAAGAAACTCTTTCAGTAATGTTTGTACGGTAGCCTTTACTGCACATACATATGATGCCTTTGCAATAAAAAAACTTTCTTTTAACTCTGAATTTAATCATACCTATGAATTGGTGCATTTAAAGTAGAAGTCCACCCTAATACTAAAATCTGTAATTCTACAGGCATCCATGATCGAATACTTTCCTATCTAGCCCTGTAAAGAAGAAATCGCTTTACATACCTTTTCTGAAGCCGCACCGGTCCAGTCCCACGCTGAGCTGTCAGCAGCGGCTTCTCTGTAGAGGTGGGTGCAGAGGAGGCAGCCGACAACGGAAGCTCCAACGTAATGCCTCGTACACACGCAACGATTGTTGGCTTGTTAGTATGATGCTTCCGACAACCGACTCCGACTTTTCGGCCGAACAAAATCTGGTGTGCATGCTATAAAGTTTTTGTTGGCTGTCAATAGAACGGCCGATTTTCCGTCAGTCAGTACAGATTTCGGCAGGCAAAAATCTGATGAGCAAGACTGGGCATGCTCAGAGAAGAAAAAACACACGGAAAGTCAACCATCACATGACATCACTTCTGAAGTAGATTTTTGTTGGCCGAGAAAATTTGTGTGCAGTCTAGAGCACATTTCAACCAACACAACAACACTGGACAAAAGTCGGCCGATCGGTCGGCTGATAAACGTTGCGTGTGTACGAGGCATAACTCTATGGTTGACGTCATTTCCCTAGGCGTTGTTGGCTGTCTCCTCTGCAGAGCTTCCGCTGCTGGAGATTATTTGTCAAACTTCAATGCCATGTTCCTGACTAAGAGGTTCCTATACTTGTTTGCTTGGTTATGTTTCATTCTATCTTTATTTATTCTTCACAGTTTATTGAGATTAGCTTTTTTTTTATTTTTTTTATTAGGAGCATATGTTCAACGCCAAATTCAGACATGGACAAAGCAGTACCGAGCTAGTGAGACTCACCAAATCCCTTCTATGGAGCGGCTTATTGAGTGGCTTCCACAGCATCTACCTGCAGACCAGAAGACCACGGTGGTACATGGAGACTTTAGGTAATAATTGGAAAGACTGGGTAGTATTCTTACATACCCCTACTGTGTATGTCTTCACAAAGCACGATGCTATTGTAGAAACTGTTAAAGCAAAACCCAAAAGCAAAAACGTTCTGTAATTTTGTGGTTTATGAATTAATTGATTCACAGTGTCTGCAACTACAGAGGTCAATGAGGACTTGTTATATAGCTCATTTACTGCTTGTTACAAATTGGCCATGGATTCACTTTAAAGCTTATCAGTTTTTTCACTAAAGCACTCTTGTTTTATAAAATATCTATATATTTATTCATATATACACATATATACAGCGGGTAAAATAAGTATTGAACACGTCACCGATTTTTTTAGGTAAATATATTTCTTTTTCTAAGGCCTTATGCACATGATACTCTTGTTTGAGCATCCACATTTTCAGACATTTATTTTGTATGTATTTGCATGTATATACGCGTATTTTGCGTTTATGTGTTCGGGCAGATGCGCAAAAACTTATTCTCGCGTTCTTGTTCTGCCCAATATGTAAATGGACATTGTGCACATTCATGCGTATTTGCGTGCATGAGGGCTACATTACTGACCAAAAAAGTAGATTTTTCTACTTTTTTTTTTTCTTACTGAGAAATGCACGGCGCTTGTTTACGCACCTGTATGCATAGGCACATTACAATTAATGGGCTGTATTTTAGCTCTGTAAAAAAAAAAGCTGCAGTGTGAAAGAGACCTAAAGGTGCTATTGACATAACATTTTCACCACATGTCGGTAACAACCCATGCAATCTATACATACAAAGAAACTAAAACAAACAAGTTCAGAAATTACGTTATGTGTAATAACATAGAATGACACAGAGAAAAAGTATTGAACACACTAACTGAAATTTGTATATAACTTTGTACAAAATCCTTTATTGGCAATGGCTTCAAGACGCCTCCTGTATGGAGAAACAAACTAGTTGCATGCATTGCTCAGGTGTGATTTTGGCCCATTCTTCCACACAACAGTCTTCAAATCTTACAGAACTAGCCGGCCGCGCTGTAGCCCTCATTCGGCTGAAGCACAAATTTTTAGCAAGGGTTGCTTTCTAATTACTGATAGATTTCAGCTTGTTTCTTGGCTTTCCGTGCCTTTTTTCACCTCCCCTTTCTTTATGTGTTCAATACTTTTTCACTCTGTCATTTTATTTTATTACACATAACTTAATTTCTGAACTTATTTGTTTTGGTTTCCTTGTATGTATGGATTGCATGGCTTCTTACTGACATGTGGTCAACATTTTATTTCAATAGCACCTTTAGAAATATATTTACCTAGAAAAATGGTGACATGTTCAATACTTATTTTACCTGCTGTATATATTCATGTAATTCATGAGTACACCCCCCCACATGTTTTAATATAGTTTATTATATCTTTTCATGTGACAACACTGCAGAAATGACACTTTGCTACAATGTAAAGTAGTGAGTGTACAGCTTGTATAACAGTGTAAATTTGCTGTCCCCTCAAAATAACTTCACACACAGCCATTAACTTCCTCCCATCCGCGCTATAGCCGAAGTACGGCTGCAGCGCGGACTCACATTTTCGGGAGGCCGTCTTTAAACGGCCTCCCAGACACAGCATCGCGCATCGGGGAAAATCTGTGTCGGCCGTGTCCCTTGGACACAGCCAATCACAGATCGTGGTGAATGGCCAATCACAGCGGCCATTCACCATGTGATCGGACCGTCCAATGAGAGATGATCTCATATGTAAACATATGAGATCATCGCCAGCGCTCCTTCCTCACACAGAGACTGCATGTGAGGAAGGAGGAGAGCCGATCAGCCGCCGGGGACACAGAAGAATGTAATCGGGGCACTGATCACCAGTGCCCTGATTACACAAGGTACATTAAACACACTAACTGCCCACCATCAGTGCCCACAGTGCCCACAATCAGTGCCCATAGTGCTGCTAGTCAGTGCCCATCAGTGCCTGCTCATCTAGGCACTGATGAGCACTGACTGGCAGCACTATGGGCACTGATGGTGCTGCCCATCAGTGCAAATCAGTGCCACCCGTCAGTGTCAATCAGTGCCACCCGCCAGTGCCCATCAGTGCCGTCCATCAGTGCCGCCCGTCAGTGGCCAGCAGTGCCGCCTCTCAGTGCCCAGCAGTGCCACCTCTCAGTGCCCAGCAGTGCCACCTCTCAGTGCCCAGCAGTGCCGCCTATCAGTGCTCATCAGTGCGGCATATTAGTACCTCCTCATCAGTGCCACCTCATCAGTGCCCATAAGTGCCACCTCCTCAGTGCCCATAAGTGCCACCTCATCAGTGCCCATCAGTGCCGCCTCATCAGCGCACATCAGTGAAGGAGAAAAATTTATTTATTTTCAAAATTTACTCGCAGAAAATAAGAAACTTTTTTTTTCTTCAAAATTTTCTGTCTTTTTTTCTTTTTTTTTGTAAAAAATAAAAAACCCAGAGATGATTAAATACCACCAAAAGAAAGCTCTATTTGTGTGAAAAAAATGATAAAATTTCATATGGGTACAGTGTAGCATGACCGCGCAATTATCATTCAAAGTGTGAGAGCACTGAAAGGTAAAAATTGGTCTGGATGGGAAGGGGGTTTAAGTGCACAGAAGGCAAGTGGTTAATGTCTAAACCGCTGGCAACAAAAGTGAGTACGCCCCTAAGTTTTATAATGTCCAAATTGGGCCCAAAGTTTCATTATTTTGTGTGGCCACCATTATTTTTCAGCACTGCCTTAACCCTCTTGGGCATGGAGTTCACCAGAGCTTCACAGGTTGCCACTGGAGTCCTCTTCCACTCCTCCATTACGACATCACGGAGCTGGTGGATATTAGAGACTTTGCGCTCCTCCACCTTCTCTTTGAGGATGCCCCACAGATGCTCAATAGGGTTTACGACTGGAGACATGCTTGGCCAGTCAATCACCCTTATCCTCAGCTTCTTTAGCAAGTCAGTGCTTGTCTTAGAGGTGTGTTTGGGGTCGTTACCATGTTGAAATACTGCCTTGCGGCCCAGACTCCGAAGGGACGGTATCATGCTCTGCTTCAGTATGTCACAGTCATGTTGGCATTCACGGTTCCCTCAATGAACTGTAGCTCCCCAGTGCCGGCAGCCCCAGACCATGACACTCTCACCACCATGCTTGACTTTGTACTCCTCACCTGGTTGGAGCCACACACGCTTGACACCTTCTGAACCAAATACGTTTATCTTGGTCTAATCAGACCACAGGAAATGGTTCCAGTAATCCATGTCCTTAGTCTGTTTGTCTTCAGCAAACTTTTTGCGGGTTTTCTTGTGCATCATCTTTAGAAGAGGCTTCCTTCTGGGACGACAGCCATGCAGACCAATTTGATGCAGTGTGCGATGTATGGTCTGAGCACTTACAGGCTGACCCCCACCCCTTCAACCTCTGCAGCAATGCTGGCAGCACTCATATGTCTATTTCCCAAAGACAACCTCTGGATATGACGCTGAGCACGTGCACTCAACTTCTTTGGTTGACCATGGAGCGGCCTGTTCTGAGTGGAACCTGTCCTGTTAAACCGCTGTATTGTCCTGGCCACCGTGCTGCAGCTCAGTTTCCAGGTCTTGACAATCTTCTTATAGCCTAGGCCATCTTTACGTAGAGCAACAATTCTTTTTTTCAGATCCTCAGAGAGTTCTTTGCCATGAGGTGTCATGTTGAACTTCCAGTGACCAGTTTGAGAGTGAGAGGGATAACACCAAATTTAACACACCTGCTCCCCTTTCACACCTGAGACCTTGTAACCCTAATTAGTCACATGACACTGGGGAGGGAAATGGCTAATTGGGCCCAATTTGGACATTTTAACTTAGGGGTGTACTCCCTTTTGTTGCCAGCAGTTTAGACATTAATGGCTGTGTTGACTTATTTTGAGTGGACAGCAAATTTACACTGTTATACAAGCTGTACACTCACTACTTTACATTGTAGCAAAGTCTAATTTCTTCAGTGTTATCACATGAAAAGATATAATAATAAAATATTTACAAAAATGTCAGGGGTGTACTTACTTTTGTGAGATACTGTGTGTGTGTACAGTGGGGATTGAAAGTTTGGGCACCCCAGGTAAAAAATTGTATTAATGTGCATAAAGAAGCCAAGGAAAAATGGAAAAATCTCCAAAAGGCATCAAATTACAGATTAGACATTCTTATAATATGTCAACAAAAGTTAGATTTTATTTCCATCATTGACACTTACAAAATTACAGAAAACAAAAAAATGGTGTCTGCAAAAGTTTGGGCACCCTGCAGAATTTATAGCCTGCACTGCCCCCTTTGCAAGGCTGAGACCTGCCAGTGTCATGGATTGTTCTCAATCATCGTCTGGGAAGACCAGGTGATGTCAATCTCAAACGTTTTAAATGCCCAGACTCATCTGACCTTGCCCCAACAATCAGCATCATGGGATCTTCTAAGCAGTTGCCTAGAAAAATGAAAATAGTTGACGCTCACAAAGCTGGAGAAGGCTATAAGAAGATAGCAAAGCGTTTTCAGATGTCAATATCCTCTGTTCAGAATGTAATTAAGAAATGGCTGTCATCAGGAACAGTGGAAGTTAAAGCAAGATCTGGAAGACCAAGAAAAATATCAGAATGAGCAAAGGTACGTTTGGAGAAGAAGGGGCACAGAATTTAATGAAAAGAACCTCTGTCCAACTGTTAAGCATGGGGGTGGATCAATCATGCTTTGGGGTTGTATTGCAGCCAGTGGCACAGGGAACATCTCACGAGTAGAAGGAAAAATGGATTCAATAAAATTTCAGCAAATTTTGGATGGTAACTTGATGCCATCTGTGAAAAAGCTAAAGTTAAAGAGAGGATGGCTACTACAAATGGATAATGATCTTAAACACACCTCGAAATCCACGGGGGGATTACATCAAGAGGCGTAAACTGAAGGTTTTGCCATGGCCTTCACAATCTCCTGACCTCAACATAATTGAAAATCTATGGATAGACCTTAAAAGAGCAGTGCGTGACAGACAGCCCAGAAATCTCAAAGAACTGAAAGACTTTTGTAAGGAAGAATGGGCAAAGATATATCAAACAAGAATTGAAAGACTCTTGGCTGGCTACAAAAAGCGTTTACAAGCTGTGATACTTGCCAAAGGGGGTAGTACAAGATATTAACTCTGCAGGGTGCCCAAACTTTTGCAGACGCCATTTTTTTTGTTTTCTGTTATTGTGAAAGTGTAAATGATGGAAATAAAATCTAACTTTTGTTGACATATTATAAGAATGTCTAATCTGTAATTTGATGCCTTTTGGAGATTTTTCCATCTTTCCTTGGCTTCTTTATGCACATTAATACAAATTTTTTACCTGGGGTGCCCAAACTTTCGATCCCCACTGTATATATGTATGTGTGTGTGTGTGTGTGTGTGTGTGTGTATATACAGTGGGTACGGAAAGTATTCAGGCCCCCTTAAATTTTTCACTCTTTGTTATATTGCAGCCATTTGCTAAAATCATTTAAGTTCATTCTTCTTCCTCATGAATGTACACATAGCACCCCATACTGACAGAAAAACACAGAATTGTTGACATTGTTGCAGATTTATTAAAAAAGAAAAACTGAAATATCACATGGTCCTAAGTATTCAGACCCTTTGCTGTGACACTCATATATTTAACTTCCATTTCTTCTGATCATCCTTGAGATGGTTCTACACCTTCATTTGAGTCCAGCTGTGTTTGATTATACTGATTGGACTTGATTAGGAAAGCCACACACCTGTCTATATAAGACCTTCCAGATCACAATGCATGTCAGAGCAAATGAGAATCATGAGGTCAAAGGATCTGCCTGAAGAGCTCAGAGACAGAATTGTGGCAAGGCACAGATCTGGCCAAGGTTACAAAAAGATTTCTGCTGCACTTAAGGTTCCTAAGAGCACAGTGGCCTCCATAATCCTCAAATGGAAGACGTTTGGGACGACCAGAACCCTTCCTAGAGCTGGCCGTCCGGCCAAACTGAGCTATCGGGGGAGAAGAGCCTTGGTGAGAGAGGTAAAGAAGAACCCAAAGATCACTGTGGCTGAGCTCCAGAGATGCAGTCAGGAGATGGGAGAAAGTTGTAGAAAGTCAACCATCACTGCAGCCCTCCACCAGTCGGGGCTTTATGGCAGAGTGGCCCGACGGAAGCCTCTCCTCAGTGTAAGACACATGAAAGCCTGCATGGAGTTTGCTAAAAAACACCTGAAGGACTCCAAGATGGTAAGAAATAAGATTCTCTGGTCTGATGAGACCAAAATAGAACTTTTTGGCCTTAATTCTAAGCGGTATGTGTGGAGAAAACCAGGCACTGCTTATCACCTGTCCAATACAGTCCCAACAGTGAAGCATGGTGGTGGCAGCATCATGCTGTGGGGGTGTTTTTCAGCTGCAGGGACAGGACGACTGGTTGCAATCGAGGGAAAGATGAATGCGGCCAAGTACAGGGATATCCTGGACAAAAACCTTCTCCAGAGTGCTCTGGACCTCAGACTGGGCCGAAGGTTTACCTTCCAACAAGACAATGACCCTAAGCACACAGCTAAAATAACGAAGGAGTGGCTTCACAACAACTCCGTGACTGTTCTTGAATGGCCCAGCCAGAGCCCTGACTTAAACCCAATTGAGCATCTCTGGAGAGACCTAAAAATGGCTGTCCACCAACGTTTACCATCCAACCTGACAGAACTGGAGAAGATCTGCAAGACGAATGGCAGAGGATCCCCAAATCCAGGTGTGAAAGACTTGTTGCATCTTTCCCAAAAAGACTCCTGGCTGTATTAGATCAAAAGGGGGGCTTCTACTAAATACTTAACAAAGGGTCTGAATACTTAGGACCATGGGATATTTCAGTTTTTCTTTTTTAATAAATCTGCAACAATGTCAACAATTCTGTGTTTTTCTGTCAGTATGGGGTGCTATGTGTACATTCATGAGGAAGAAGAATGAACTTAAATGATTTTAGCAAATGGCTGCAATATAACAAAGAGTGAAAAATGTAAGGGGGTCTGAATACTTTCCGTACCCACTGTGTGTATATATATATATATATATATATATAGTTCAGCCAACATTGTTCTTTGTTCTGGTGCATACAGTCAGCATTAGGAAGTTATAATATGAAGCAAAAAAATGTGCCTATTTTAATGGAGCACAGTGTACTATATAACTCAATAAGACAGCTACCATATTAAATACATTTCTGTGCAAAAAAAAAAAAAACATTTCTCTTACGTCCTCCGACAGTCGCCGCCTCTTCATATTCGTCACATTTTGCCGGCGCCCGCTCCGGCCGCATGGTTTACATGCATGGCGGCCATTTTCTTGTAGCCTCCATAGGCTTACATAGAGCGCCCTGGCAGCATCACTTCCTCTTTCCAGGAACACCGATCGAGGCAGCAGCAGCAGCGAGGGTCTCCCCAGGTTTTATCCTTCTGTTCTTGCTATCCATTGCCTGTGTTCAGTTTGCATATTCCCTGTGGGGGTCTCATTGTGCCTGAGTGTGGTGCGGTGGGCTGCGCTTGCCGCGCTTGCTAAAAAGGGGCAGTTAACCCTTGGTTGTCTGGCATTACAGGGGCAATGGATTCTCAGGAGGGCAAATTTCCTACAGTATTGGTGGAAAGCCAGGGGACCGCTGTTTCCCCCCCAGGGGGGGATTTAGCCACTATTGTGGCTGGCCTTGCTGCCCAGGTGCAAATGCTGGTGGCTGCTCAATCTACTAAACGGCCCAGAGTTGCTCTGTCCTCTGATTCTGAGGGTGAAGGTGATGGGGCTGTTCTGGCAGGGACCTCTTTATCGGGGTCCCGCTCCTCTCTTGATCTAGTGGGGTCTGAGGTGGAGGCTGAAGTTGAGGGGGTCGATAATTCTCCCCCTGGCTCGCCTGAAGAGCTTGCAATCATGGATGAGTTGATTGCTTCCATTAAGCAGACGCTGCGTTTGCAGGACGAAGTGTGTCCCCCCGCTGCCTTGGCGGCTTATGGGACGCAGAGGAAACGCAGGACGCCGCAGGTTTTTCCCTGCAATGCTGATTTTCAGCGCGCTGTTAAGGATCAATGGCGCGATCTGCGCAAGCCTTTTGCGGTACCAAGTAAATTCAAGCTGCGTTATCCTTTCTCGCCTGCCACTGATGAACGGTGGTGTGTGCCTCCGCCAGTGGATCATGCAATTGCGGTTTTGAACAAAGCCACTGCGATTCCTGCAGAGGGTTCCCCTGTTTTCCGTGATGCCACGGATAGGAGACTGGAGTCTCTTGCCCGTCATACTTATTCTGTTACGGGTTCTATGCTTAAGGCTCTGTTTGCTTCTCTCATGGCGGCCCAGGCGATCGCAAGTTGGACGCAGATGCTTAGGCGCGTCCTAGTGGCCGATTCGGCCTCGGCGGCGACCCTGGATATGGTGGATCAGATCCACCAGGGTGTCATGTATCTGTGTGATGCGGACCTGGACCTGATTCCGTTGGCTGCACGTGTGCACAGCGTGGCGGTGTTGTCTCGCCACCTGGTTTGGTTGAAATGTTGGTCGGTGGACCAATCTTCACGTAAGACCTTAGCCAATCTGCCTTATGATGGGTCTCGCCTTTTTGGGGAGTCCCTGGATGTGTTGATTAAGGGGATCACCGGGGGTAAGAGCACTCTCTTGCCCCATTTCCCCAAGGCTAAGGGGGCTTCTGGGAAGAAGCATGCAAATTTTCGGCCCCCTCAGGGGTCCTTTCGTGCCTTTCGGCCGCACTACAAGGGCAAACCGTTCAAAGGCCAAGGCTCTCAGAAGAAGCCCTGGTCTGGGAAACAGGAGTCCGGCCAATCCGGACCTGCAGCCCATAACAGTTCGGCCTGAAGGGGCGCCCTCACCCAGTTTTGGGGTGGGGGGACGCTTGCTCGGTTTTCTTCAGCCCTGGTTGGCCCGTGTGCGGGACAGATGGGTTATGGAAATCGTTCGATCTGGTTACAAGATCGAGTTTCTCTCTCGGCCGGAGAGCAGATTTTTTCCCTCAAATCTTCAACTGTCTCCAGAGCGCCTGTGGGATCTGCACCTGGCGGTGCGGGACCTGAGGGCTCAGGGAGTGGTGGTTCCGGTGCCTCATCGGGACAGATTTCGGGGGTTTTATTCCAATCTGTTCACCGTGCCCAGGAAGGAGGGCAAGGTTCGTCCGATTCTGGACTTGAAGGCTCTGAACCGCTCTGTGCGGGTTCGCAAGTTCCGCATGGAATCCCTGCGGTCGGTGGTGGCTGCCCTGGTTCCGGGGGAATTCATGGCCTCCATCGATTTGAAGGATGCGTACCTTCACATCCCCATATTCGAGGGTCATCAGAGGTACCTTCGATTTGCCATTGTGGAGGATCACTACCAGTTCGTGGCGTTGCCCTTTGGTCTCGCCTCGGCTCCGCGGGTCTTCACCAAGGTGCTTGCACCGGTTCTGGCATTATTGAGGGCCCAGGGCATTTCTGTCCTGGGGTATCTGGACGACATTCTGGTTCGGTCTGCGACCAGACAGGGTCTGGAGGAGGACCTGTCTGTCACAATGCAAACTCTGCAGGAGTTTGGTTGGACGATAAATGTTCCAAAGTCGACACTGAGTCCGTCGGTTCGTCTCCCCTATCTGGGAATGATACTGGACTCGGTGCAGGCGAAGGTCTTCCTGCCGGAAGACAAACTCAGGACTCTTCAGGAGGAAGTCAGGTTCCTCAGGGACGTTCCGAACTCGTCTCTGCGGACGTGTATGAGATGTCTGGGATTGATGGTCTCGGCCTTCGAGGCGATTCCTTTCGCACAGTTTCACACGCGGGGTCTCCAAGCGGAGATCCTGTCCAAGTGGGACGGGCGACCTCAATCTCTGGATCTTCAGATCTCGTTGAGTCATCGCACCAGGGAAAACCTTCTGTGGTGGCTCCAGTCCCCGTTGGTGTCCGGGGGCAAGTCGTTTCGTCCGATCTCGTGGACGGTAATCACCACGGATGCCAGCCTGTCGGGCTGGGGTGGAGTTCTGGGCGTTCTGTCCGCCCAGGGGACTTGGTCGGAGGGGGAGTCTTCCCTTCCGATCAACATTCTGGAATTGCGTGCGATAAGGCTCTGTCTTCATCGCTGGACGGACCGCCTGCAGGGTTGCCCGGTTCGGGTGCAGACGGACAATGCCACGGCGGTGGCCTACATCAACCACCAAGGGGGCACCAGGAGTGCCCGAGCGGCTCGAGAAGTGGCCGACATTCTGTCTTGGGCCGAGACTCATGTCCCGGCGATAACGGCGGTTCACATTCCGGGAGTGGAGAACTGGCAGGCGGACTATCTGAGTCGCCAGACCCTGGATCAGGGGGAATGGTCTCTCCATCCGGCTGTCTTCCGGACGTTGTGCGCGAGGTGGGGTATTCCAGATGTGGACCTGTTTGCGTCTCGCCTCAACAACAAGGTGAAGAGGTTCGTGGCAAGGACGCGCGACCCTCGGGCAGACGCGTCGGACGCGTTAGTGGCCCCGTGGCATCAGTACAGGCTGATGTACGCGTTTCCACCGATTCAGTTGCTGTCCAGGTTCCTTCGCAGGTTACACTCGGAACGCAGCACGGTGATTCTTGTGGCACCGGACTGGCCTCGCCGGTCCTGGTACGCAGACCTCGTGAATCTGGCGGTCGACGCCCCTTGGCGTCTGCCTCTTCGAGACGATCTACTGTCTCAAGGACCGATTTACCATCCTGCTTTACAGTCGCTGGCTTTGACGGCCTGGCTGTTGAGACCGAGGTCCTGAAGGAGAAGGGTCTCTCTCCAGAGGTCGTTCATACTTTGATCAACGCGAGGAAGTCTTCCTCGGGGAAGGTTTATTACCGTACTTGGAAGGCCTATTTTGCCTGGTGTGAGTCCAGGGGGTTTTCACCCCGCACGTACTCGGTTTCCCGTGTGCTGTCTTTCCTTCAGACGGGTGTCGACCAGCGTTTGGCGCTGGCTACGATAAAGGGTCAGGTGTCTGCGCTGGCCGTTCTGTTTCAACGTCCCGTGGCTTCCAACTCCTTGGTTGGCACTTTTATTCAGGGTGTGCGGCATCTGGTTCCTCCTAGGAGGGATCCTTTGCCCCCTTGGGACTTGAATCTCGTTCTATCTGTGTTACAACGTGCTCCTTTTGAACAGATCAGGGAGATCTCGTTGTCTATGTTGTCCAAAAAGGTCGCCTTTTTGGTGGCGATCACTTCGGCTCGCAGAGTGTCGGAACTGGCGGCTTTGTCCTGCAAGTCTCCGTACCTGGTTGTTCATTTGGATAAGGTGGTCTTGCGACCTAATCCTTCTTTTCTGCCGAAACGAGTTTCGGAATTCCATCTTAATGAGGATATTGTCTTGCCTTCGTTGTGCACGAAGCCTAAACATCCAAAGGAGGTGAGATTGCACTCTCTGGATGTTGTTCGGGCGATAAGGGTTTACCTTAAATCGACTGAGTCTTTTCGTAAGACGGACTCCTTGTTTGTTCTTCCGGAGGGTCCTCGGATGGGCATGGCGGCTTCGGCCTCTACCATCGCCAAATGGATCAGGCAGACCATTGAACAGGCCTATGCTTTGCAAGGGAAGGTTCCCCCTGTGCCTGTGAAGGCGCACTCTACTAGATCTCTGAGTACGTCTTGGGCCTGTCGTCATGGGGCTTCTGTAGCCCAGGTGTGTAAGGCGGCGACTTGGTCGACCGTGCACACTTTCACGAAATTCTACAAAGTAGATGTTCAGGCATCGGCGGATGCTTCCTTTGGCCGCAAGGTTCTTAGTGCGGCTGTTCCCTAGGGTCCCTTGTTGGGGACTCCTGGCTGTTGGGATGTCTTTTGTATCCCCTGGGTTTTTTGTCTTTTCCTGGGTTGTTGCTCCTGTTGAGCACTTATTTTTGCTGTTGCCCAGCTGGTTTCCTTCCTTTGGTAAGGTTCCTTTCTTTGATGTGGAGACTGCGTTGCCTTTCGGCGCGGATGCGTTTCCCACCCCTCATGTTTGCACTGCTTTGGGACGTCCCCATATGTGACGAATATGAAGAGGCGGCGACTGTCGGAGGACGTAAGAGAAAACGGAATTTTTGTAAAATCTTACCTGTAAAATTCCTTTCTCTGAGTCCTCCGACAGTCGCCGCCCCCGCCCCTCTTTTGGGGATTGAATGTATACTCTACTGCTATTCCACTAAAACT